>NC_058383.1:26697145-27332530 GCF_018350175.1 Felis catus | reverse complement strand
ACAGACAAGATCCTTACAAGACAGGGGGAGGATGTGGGTTTGGTGAGGATCATGGTCAGCTAGAGAGTAGGCCCCCATCGAAAGAGGGTTCAGTGGGAGTGTGGGTCCACAGTGTTCTAGATATTCAGAATTTTTAATAGAAGCCAAGAAGGCAGATGATCATGATATGTCTTCCATTGTGTCTTGGGCGGTTTTAAGCACCATGAGGGTCATACAAAACAGGTTTATGGACTATTTCTGGCCCCAAGAGCCACCATTTAGTGACTTCCAGTATAGAATATGATATAGGTAAGGGTTGGTGGCCTCCTTTCTGTTACTCAAACCTGTGGGTCTAAACATACTCTTTGAGAACTCTGAAAAGCAAGAATTAATACTGGCCAAGGTTGTCACCTTCTCCAGGAAGCCTTCCCTGATCTCATCCCCGCCAATCTGGATTAAATCAGATGTTGGCAGTCCTTTTCTTAAAGGACCAGACAGTAAACGTTTTAGACGTTGAGGGCCATTCAGTCTCGTTGGCAGCTACTCAACTCTGTGCAGTGCCAAAGCAGCTAGAGATAATAATGTAAATGATGGTTGTGGCTGAGTTCCAATTAAACTTTATTTACAAAAACAGGTCACCAGCTGGATTCGGCCCGTGGACTATGGTAGTTTACTGACCCCTGAGCTAGATGCTGCTTTTATGTACTGTCCTAACATCCAGAACTTAGTCCCTTACAACTAGTCTACTACTACAACTAAAAATAAAAACATTGAGCACTTGCTGTGCGTCAGGAGCTATTCTAAGCCCTTCATGTGTCTGAACTCATTTCCCATGGCAAGTTTATGTGGAAGGTCCTGCTGCTACCCCCGTTTCACAGGTAAGGGGATAGAGTCTCGGACAGGTTAATCAACTTGCCCAAGGCCACCCAGCTGACCAACAGAGCTGAGCTTTCAGACTGCCAGTAAAGTAAACTCCACTTCTCTGGCTCACCCCGTGGACTTGGTGTCTCTTTGGTATCTAGCATGGGGACCGGCTTGAAGGCTGTACTCACAAATCACTGAGTGAGTGACAGGCATTGTTTCAGCCTTTGCAGACCTGTCCAGGAGAGGGATAAAAATACCAATTTGTAGCCATTTCCAAATAGACTGTGACAGTCCGTCTGCTGCGGGGACATGCCGCCAGACTTTTCCTGTTCTCTTGCACCAAGAATCTGGCAGCTGACTACCAGAGGTGGTTTGGGCTTGCATGGGGCTTGCATGGGGCCAGTTTGAACACCTGGTCCTCTTAGTGGCCCTAAAATCTGACAGACCCGCACCACTACCGGTCTCTCTGTCCCAGCGCTTCGTGAGCCATCACAGCCTCCCGCTGCTGATGGAGAAACTCGAGCGGAGCCTGTCCTTCATCAGCAAACAGATGAGAGTGACATAGAGGACACACTGGGTCTGGGTCCCTCCCAGAAAGGTCTCTGAAGAATTCCATGTCAATATGGTAAATTGATTCTTATTTGAAAAGCCCTTCAGAGATTTCACTCTATTTAAAGAAGTCTCCGATGGGAATCCTCTGTACTGTGCATGATCTGGTTCGTTCTCTGCTGTAGCAGCCTGGCTTCTGTTTAACTGGGGCACCTGTATCATTCTGTACATATGTCCGAATTTCACGGGTCTTAATGAGTAACGATAACGATTATGGTGATTACACTGGGACCTTGCTGTGTGCCAGGCCCTGTGCCAGATGCTTTCTGTACACAGTGTCATTTGACCCTTCGACTCGTCTGTGGGGTAGGTGCCCCCTTTTTGCCTATGTGTAAACTGAGGCACAGAGAAGCTAACTAGTGTGCCAAAAGACACACAGCCAGTGAGTAGCACTGTGAGGACTTGAACTCAGACAGCCCAGCCCCAGGGCCCGAGCTCTTGACCGCCCTGCATGGGACTCCCTCTGATATGCTTCCAGAAGTGGTGTCCTCCTCCGTGCTCTGACACGGAAGCTCTGGAGCATCGCACATGCTGGCCAACGTCACACCAGAGGTCAGTGAGGACCAGATCTGTTGGTTCTTCCTCCAGGGCAGTTCTCCCAGTCACTGGCCTCCCTGCTGGGATGATTTCCACCCCCGGTGTAGTGGGTGGCGTGGAACACACCTGGGCCGCCCAGCATCATGGCCACCAGCCGCTGTGGCTATTGCTGGTGGGATGAGAAATTGAGTTTTTAATTTTGTTTTGTATTAATTTTAATTTAAAATGGGATACAGTTATTGGAAAGCTTCTAAATATGTTTGGACCAAGTTGAGTCTGCGAATTTATTTTTTTCACTTGATATTTTTGTGAACTCTAAATACGGAAAACTTGAGAGTCTAAACTGAGATGTGCTGTAATGTAAGAGACACACAACACCCTCTGGATTCACCTGAACCCTGAATGTGCCTCAGCCCTGTTCCCTTCCTACGGTCATTCTTTCATTCATTCATTCAACACACAGGTCTTGGGCACAGCTGTGGACAGATACTGGTGTGAATGCTGACTATGCAGCTGTGAACAAGGTGCAACAATCAGACAGACAAAAAAAGGAAATATTAAGATGATAAGTATTGTACGTGAAATTGAAGTAGGATGTTGCAGTGGAGAGGAGGTTGGTCACCAGAGGGGATTCTGGGGAGGTGACATTTGACATGAGACCTGAATGACCAGAGAAGCCATGTGAAAGCCTGGAGACAAAGCATCCCAGGCAGAGGGAAAAGGCCTTGGGGCATCAGAGAGCATGGAATGTTCTAGAAACAGAAGGCTGTCGGTAGTAGAGGAAGAGGGAAACGGGGAAGTGACATGAGCTCGAGAAACAGGAGTAAGATCCTGGAGGGCTTTTCCATCCAGAAGGAGAAGTTGAGATTTTGTCCGGGGTGAGATGGGCATGTGTACTATTTGCTCTTTTGTGTGTTATTTGGGTTATGACGTTTTCAAAGGTGCCTCCGGCTGCCGGGTGGACACAGGGCCACAGAATGTGCTGGGACTTGGTGGTCCAGATCAGAAGTGGTCAGCTATGGACACTTTTCAGATGTGGGTAGATTCTGTTGGACTTGGCCATGAATTGGAGGTGGGTTAGCTGCGGGCCATCAAGAGAAGAGTCGGGAGTGACTCCTGCATATTTGGCTTAAGCTGTAGGGTGAGTGGTTCGCCCATTGACTTAGGTACCTCCACATTGCTTCCAGGCCAGCAGTATTGTTTTAATTTCCTTCCTCCTGTGTCTGCAAGTGCCTTTTGGCAGCTGACAGATGTATATATAGCCACGGCCTCATTGGAGACGTCTGTTTTGAGTGAGGAAAGCGGAACTTGTCCCCTTTCATTCTGGTTCAGGGCCCTATTTTCCTTGTAAGCCCTCCCCCCCCCCCCCCCCCGCCCCAGTCTGTTCCTGCTGATGGAAATGACGTTTGGATTAAGAATAGATCTCTTAAACCTAGTGCTGACTTCCCTGGCGTTTTTCCCTCTGTGGGGAGATGCTAAAGATGCGGGAGAAGTGGGGGGTGAAGTGATTATTTAATTGTGTGCAAATGAGAAGTGGCAAATACAGCAGACAAAGGGCAGGACCAGAATTCTGTAAGAGCAACACCTGACATGATTCCATTTCCTGACTTGAGGCTCCAAATGAATTTCTACTTGACTAAAAATACCTCAAGAGCTAGGTGGCAGCTTAAAAAGCTGCCGGTAAATTTAAAACAGGCCTGCATGCCACCGACGATAGCGGGGATAAAAAGTAGAGAACTCTCCGCCACTCATTTTCTTTAACTCCTGGTTCTCCATCCTGTCTGCTGTCTGTTTGGATTCTTGGGGGGAGTTGGGAAGGTGAGTTGTATATTTCATTTCCTTTTTTTTCTTTTAACCTGTCAGTGGCCGGGGGCTAGGTTGATGGTACTTTAAGGCATAAGATGTGTCTGGCCTAAGAGAAGATGACGTGACAACATCCTGGGACTGCAGAGAGAGCAATTTCAGTGGGAATCAGTAGCATCATGTGCCTAAGTGGCTAAACAGGCATGCAGTCCCAGGCTACATATTTACCTGCAGCACAGTTCCAGAATGTTCTTTACCTTCGAGCTCTCATAGACAGTCTTCTAGATTATCCTGGAAGTAAACAGTGATTAGCGGAAACTAAAAGCAGCTAGTGCTGAGTTTACTTTAAGCACTTTTACATCGAGTCCACACAACGACCTTCTTGAGTATTGACAGTGTTAAATTTGACCTGAGTGAGCCCTGTGCTCCTGGAAAAGGGCAAAGGAACCTCCCACTCTTGTGTGTTCCGCAAAGCACTGACTCCAAAGACCACCCTTCTCCATATGACTCCGTTATGATGCACGGATACCCCCTTGCTTACCTGTGATGACCAGACACGCACCCTCCAAATTCCCATTCTTTGCCTCCGAAATGACTCCCCGTGATGCTTGCTCCCGCCAATCAGAACAAAATGCTTGTTAACCAGACAAACTTTGGCGAAGCTTCTCTTCCTTCTTACAGGGTCCCTGTGCTTGGGTCCACCCTCAGCCTGAGCCAGCCCATCTGGGGAATGGGCTGGTTTCAGGCTGAAACATCCTCTCATCTCTTGGATCCCCGCACCTCCCCCCCACCTTTTCATCTTGCGTCCCCGTAGTTCTGTCTTGTTCACTCCTCCCTAGAAAAGAAAACTCTGGAACTTCAAGAGGCTTGCGGATCCTGTGGTGAGAGCGTGCTCTCCAGCGCAGGAGACCTGGCCCATTATTGCAGCGCTTGCGTTCTCCCTTTTGCAGCGATCATTTCACATCATCTCCTGATGAGTCCAGACTTGTTTTTCTCTGTGACCACACCTGTTGTGATGACCTCTAGTTTGCGAAGGAGGAAGTTGGCACCCAGGGATTGGTCCGAGGCAGAATGGGGAGCTGTGTTCTCTCTGAACCCGGATTCTTTGCCTGTATGGTTCAGTAGTTACCAAGGCCCTATTTATGAATTTTGGACTTTATCTGAACTCCGGCTGGTCCTCAGTGTGCTTATTATCTAGTTGGGGTATAAGATACTGAGTCCTGGCATCTTGTGTTTCAAAAGTCTGGGAAGAAGCTCCCGCAGGATCCAGATTTCATGTGCACCTGTGTACAGGTGCTAACAGGTCCCCCAGAGAGGACAAGTGGTGGGCTCAGCAACAGAAACAAGCTGGTGGGGCAGTGAGCTCCCAACTTGGATGTTAGGGGAACCGGTACTTGGCTGGGGGAGTGGGGACAGCTGGGTGAGGTGATGTAGACCAGGGGGCAGGGCTCCCCCTGGGAGTCACTGGGTGTGATGTGTGGGGACAAGCAAGAGGGATGAAGGAAAGAGCAGCAGCAAATCGGTGGCCTTGCCCACCAGGCTCCTAACTGCATCTTCTTCTCGGGGCAGTGGGGAGCCACTGCAGGTCTTTAGGCGGGAGAATGTCATGACAGAAATGATAATAATAATAATGATCGTGCTGATAATAGCTTGCTCCTCCGTGTTTTTATAGCTCCTCTCCCAAGGTGCCCTTCTCCAGAAAGCTGGGAGTGCTTCACAGATGTTACCTAATTAATCACCAGCGCTTCCCTGCCAAGGGACGTAGGGGGTAGCTAATATCCCCATTTTTCAAGGGAGGAAAATGAGGCAGCGAGAAGCTCTCAGGTAGCCCGGTAAGGCACCGGGAGGGGGTCGGCGACAGACTTCCTCTCTCTCTTCATCTCCCAAGGCCGCAGCCCACCTTTGGGGAGCATGGTCCCCCAGGACGGACTGGTTTGTGCTCAGAGTAGTTCTGATGAGAGTATCCCCAGCATTAAGGATGGAGGAGAGAATCTGGACATTGGAGTGTGAGCTAACAACTGAGGGCTGGGTTGAGCTCTCATCTGACTTTGGGCACACCAGGCTGTGGGCACACCCCGAGTCCTTGCTCCCCTCTTTGTCCTCACAAAAATTTCTTTCAAGGCATTTATCATCCTTATTATCTATCCTTTGACCTCTTTAGCTGATCTTTTGTCTCCTCCTTGAGGCAAGGATTCTGCCTTTTATAATACAACCTCAGGGCACGGTTCCCATCATACTTGGGCTTGAATTCTCCCTCTGCCATCCACTCCTTCTGGATGAGCCATGTCCCCTCTCTCAGCCTCAGCTTCTTCATCCCCAAAATGATGGTTACAATCATGCCTACCTCACTGGGTTGTTCTGATGATTAGATGAAATGATGTGGGTCACATGCTCAACAGTGCTGGTGCATTACAAGCAGTTACGGCATTTAATAAATTATCAGTGTTGTTATAGCAGGGGCTTAAAAACAAACAGGCTGGATTATTGCTCTAAACTGGCTCGTGGATGCAGGCATGCCTTCTTTACAGCAATTGATGGACAACTAAAACATTGGGTAGGAATAGATTTCTTTGAAATGGGGTAGTTTCTCTTGCCGACACTCATAATTTTAAGGGAAACATACTCACTTGTTAAATTTCTGGTTGGACCTAATTTAATCATGCTTTTGCCACAAGTTCCTGGGCCCTCCACCTCCCCATCAAGTATTTAGTAATCCATAAACAAGGCTTAAACTGCTATTTAAAGCAACTCTGCTGTTAATCCTTTTGTGAGAGCAAATCTGTTTGGAATGTGAATAACCTCCCCCCTGGTCTCCTAGCTCCTCTCTTGGGCTTCCATTGTGTAGATTGTGTAGATTCAGGTTTTACCCCCCCCCCTTTTTTTTTCTTTTAAGGTAGGGTCATCCACAAATTGAAAATCTGAGAATCAGAGGTGGGTGAAGGACTGAGTCTTAAGAGTGTCTGGCCCAACAACCTCATTTAAGTCATGGGAGGGGACATCTGGCTGGCTCAGTCCATCGGGTGTCCCGCTCTGGATTTCAGCTCTGGTTAAAGTCTCATAGTTCATGAGTTCAAGCCCCATGTCAGGCTCTGCACTGACAGTGGGGAGCCTGCTTGGGATTCTCTCTCCCTCCCCCTTTCTGCCCCTCCCCCACTTGCACTGTCTCTCTCAAAATGAATAAATAAACTCTTAAATATATATATATATATATATATATATATATATATATATATATAATGGGAGAATGGGGGCACAGGGAGAGGGAAGCCTTTACACATCTAGGTTGTGGCAAAGTAGAGGCAAAGCCTGTGTCTCCAAAAGTGGTTTTTAGCTGTTATGTGAATGACATTTTTAAAAATTGTCATTTATATATTTATGTATTTTATTTAGGTTTCAGGAGAGGAATTTAGTGATCTAGCACTTAGATATAATAACCAGTGCTCATCTCAACAAGTGTCCTCCTTAATGCTCATCACTCATTTATTTAGCCCATCCCCTTACCTACCTCTCTCCATCAACCCTTAGCTTGTTCTCTATCATTAAGGGTCTCTTATGGTTAGTTTCCCTCTCTTTTTTCTTTCCCCTCCCCTATGTTCATCTGTTTTGTTTCTTGAATTCCACATATGAGTGAAATCATAGGATATTTGTCTTTCTCTGACTTATTTTGCTTAGCACAATACACTCTAGCTCCATCCACATTGTTGCAAATTATAAGATTTCATTCTTTTTGATGGCTGAGTAATATTCCATTATATACGTATCTACACACATACACAATTTGTCCCATACACTTTTCTAAGCACTTGCTATTAATTAACTTTACATGTTTTAGCTCATTTGCCCCTATCATTTGGAGGTTGCACTCATTACTGTGTTACAGGTGGGGAAACTGAGGCACAAAGAGGTGAACCCACTTTTACAAGGTCACACGGCTAATAAGTGATGGTCAGTTCCAAAGCACATCGATCACAAGTGCCCCTCGATTGCCTAGATATCTTTCCATAAAGTCTGATATTTTTAATAGACCTATTTCAATAAACGAGAGTTGCCTGGAGACAATACCGAGTTGTACGTGTGCTAGAGAAATAGGCAAAAATCCCGAAACTGTTGTGTAGGCGCTGGTGGTCTGGAAACGGTGCAGGGCACCTTGTATTGTATCAGCGATGCCCTGAGCAAATTTTCAGTAGGGGCCTGATTTTTGCTGCCAAGTGCCGGCTGAAGTGTGGGAACCAGAGAACTGTGCGGAAGCAGACCAAACCAGAGAAGGACCCTGCCTTCGTGGAGTGCGCAGTCTAGCGGGAGGGAGGGCGTATAACAAATAACTCAGGTGGGAAGTTCTGGGGTGGAAGCAGCCAGTGGAGTGTGAGCATGTGTGTGTGAGCGTGTGGGGGGAAGAGTGGGGGCCCACTTTTACTAGGGCAATCGTCACCTCTCGAAAGAGGTGGCCACACCGCAGAGGAAGCACAACAGTGACGTGAGCCTCTTTGTCTCTGCATCTGGCTGTATTTCTTTCCGCATCGTTCCCTCTTTGCGCCGTGAGCGAATGCGGGGAACTTTGAGGGCCAAGTCTTTCTGCAGCATCTGCGTCTCCTAAGGACCGTGCTCTAAGCTGGAATCAGGAGCTCGTCCAGGCCTCGTCCGATGAAAAGGTTATAGCACCACCTGACACCCCTTTATCAGCTGTAGATTGATAAGCTGCGCCTCGAGTGATTTATTTTTAGCTTTCTATGTGAGAGAGGCAGCAAAGGCATGGTTAGGTTATTATCAAACAACCATTTCTTCATCTGTGTCTTTTTTAATGTTTTTATTCATTTATTTATTTGAGAGAGAGAGAAAAAAAACGTGAGTGGGGGAGGGGCAGAGAGAGAGGAGGAGACAGAGGATCCAAAGCAAGCTCTGTGCTGACAGCAGAGAGCCCAACGTGGGGCTTGAACTCATGAACTGTGAGATCATGACCTGAGCCCAAGTCAGATGCTTAACTGACTGGGCCACCCAGGCGCCCCTCATCTGTATCTTCACCTGCTGGTGATGTCAAAGGGAAATCAGGTGGGTTTGGAGTCTATGGATTTTGACTCAAACCCAGAGCTGCTCTCTGACCCTAGCAAACTGCTTTCCTAAGTAAAACAGTGGCAGGTACCTGTTTCTGGCCAGATCCCTTCTCCTTGAGAAGGACCTGGAAAGTTAGATGCCTTCTGAGCAGGGCAGGTAGTGAAAGCAAGTGTGGTGGCCACATGGGGCCTGCTCAGGCGTCCCAGCTCCATCTGACTGCAGGTGGGAACCCAGTGAGGCCAGATCTCATTTTCTAAGGAAGGCTGGACATTCAGAACTTGAACATACAGTCTTCCTGAATTTTCGACTTCGGCAACTTAGTTGAAAATGTTTAAAATGCTTTGCAGACTGTGGCGCCTGGGTGGCTCAAGCCGGTTGAGCGTCTGACTTGGGCTCGGGTCGTGATCTCACGGTTCATGGGTTTGAGCCCCACATCTGGCTCTGAGCTGACAGCTCGAAGCTTGGAGCCCTCTTCGGATTCTGTGTCTCCCTCTCTCTCTGCCCCTCCCTTGCTTGTGTGCTCTCTCGCTCTCAAAAATAAATGAATAAACGTTAAAATTAATTAATTAATTAATTAATTAAAAAAAATACGTTGTAGGCTAAAACCAAAATCTCCGTGAGAGTCATAGTCAACTGCTGGCTGACTGGTCGTCAGCCTCTTGTCTGAGGGCCCCTGAGAACCAGGCCTGGCCAGGGAGAGACCAAATGGGTGCAGCGTGGTGGGAAGCAGAGGAGAGGACATGGGTAAACCACCTGTTTACTCGAGGTTGGTGGGACAATGCCTCCTCCTTCCCTCTGATCTGCTCTTGTTGGGATAAGCTGGGCCCAGAGCCGACCAGTTCTTAAGATCTTCCCGAGACCAGCTTCGATGCCTAAGCCATTTGTTGAGCAGCTTTGCCAATGATTGTGAGTGTTTACCAAAGGCTCTGAGCCAGGGCTCTGTGCCAAATGCTTCCCATACCTTATTAGCTCAGGTGACCCTCATGCTAAAGCCTACAGGTAGAACCCCATGCTCTCCCACCTTCTAGATAGGAATTATGGGGCTCTGAGAGGTTAAGACCCTTTGCTTCGGGTCACACGGCTAGAGTCTAGCTGAGTTGGAAAAGTCACCCTGGCCTGTCTCCAGGGCCTGAGATGTTGAAAGATACTCACGACTCTGTCTTTGACATAAGGCAGTTCTTAATTCATCTCTTAAAATGTCAATGTTCCTTTTGTTTAAGCCATTCCTCTTATCGCTGCCATTCAAAGTCAACATTTGCTGTGCAGGGACCTCGCATGTCAGGCACCCTCTTCGCCTCTGGGAGAACAGGGGTGGGTGAGATGCAGGCCCTGCCCATCACCAATCCTGAGGGTGATCAGTGCCAAGGAGGAAGTAGTCACAAGGTACTTGGAGTTGGTATGGCGGTGGGAGTGAGCCAGGAATGCAGGGGTGGTCAACTTATCTTTGAGAGATCAGGAAAGGATTCAAAGAAAAAAAAATATCTGAATTGAATTGGGAAGGATAAATAAGAATTCTGCAGGTGGGCCGGAGGGAGAAGGCCTTCCTGGGCAAAGGAATGACCCCGGGCAAAAGCAAGCAGCTGCATTTCCTCTGGGTTTGCCTGGAGGGACTGCCCTACAGGACTGTCCCACTCCCTGCTATCTGCCTGTGTCTTTCTCAGAAGACCCAGTCCTTCTCCTTCCACCAGAGCAGAAGCCTCTGCCCCTAGATGGTTGGGAGTGAGCGGACGCATCTCAGAGCAGGCAGTGAGGTGTGCTTTTGTCTTGGGACACAGGATTATGTAGTGGTTTGGAATCTGTCCCCTGGAATCAAACCTCCCTGGGTTCAAATCCCGGCTCTGCCGATGGCTTCACCTCCCTGAGCTTCAGTTTCCTTACCTGGCACGAGAGTAACCCCCTTGGGGGTCCCCAGGAGGTAACGCACTAAAGCACCTTGCATAGGACTTACTGTTTAATTAGTGCACATCGTGGGAGACTATCCTCCCCGCACCTGTCAGTGGGTGTCCACACAGCTCTCAGCCTTCTGGATGGCTCACAGTGGCTTGAGAAGCCATTGGATCGGTGGTACACAGAGCTTGGGGCTACTGAGCTCATCTCCCATGGGCTGTGCTGACTCTCTGCCGGCCTTCCCCCTGGGCCTACTCCCGGCCATGCTCTGCTGACATGGTGAGACTGTGAGGTCCCTTAGGTGCACACTGCCCAGCACTGTATCCACCAGACGTGTATGGCTGTTTACACCTAAGTTGATTAAAACCAACAAGAGTTAGAAATTCAGTTCCACAGTGGCACCCGCCACATCTCAATCAATCAGCAGCCACATGTGGCTAGTGGGCAGCACAGATACAGAACATTTCTACCATCATAGAAAATTCTCTGGGGCCATTATGGCTTCGACAGTCTCTAGGACCTTAAAACACCTCTTGCTGAAGTGAGCCCTTGGGGGAGCTCTGTGTGTGTCTGCACACCCCAGAGGAGACAGTGTGCCAGGACCCACATTTTTATCTGCCCCTTCCTGGGACCTCATGGTTGGGGCGTCTGGCTGGCTCAGTTGGTTAAGCGTCTAACTTCAGCTCAGGTCATGATCTCACGGCTTGTGGGTTTGAGCCCCGCGTCAGGCTCTGTGCTGACAGCTCAGAGCCTGGAGCCTGCTTCAGGTTCTGGGTCTCCCTCTCTGTCTCTGCCCTTTCCTCCTCTTGTGCACGCGCGCTCTCTCTCTCTCAAAAATAAATAAACATTAAAAAAAATTTTTTTCAAAGTGACCCCTGTCGCTACAAATCCAGACTGAGAGAGTGCCTAGCACATATTAGGTACTCAGTAATAATCGAGGGGAGGGGCTTGGCACAGTGAGTAGGAGCACGAATTCTGAAATGACCTGGTCCGAATTCTGGAGAGATGACCTCATTGTGCCTCAGTTTCCTCATCCGTCCAATGGGAAGAATACCAGTGACTGCTTCACAGGCTGGCTGTGGGGAAGTATGAGATAATGGTTATGGCGAACCATGCCTCGTGCCTGGCATGCTGCAAGAGCTCAGGAAATGACAGCTGCAGTCATTATTAGTTGAGTAAATAGATTAATTCCTAGAAGCCTTTGATCTTCCTTCTATAGTGTTTGCCTGGACTTAGAACCGTAATTTCATGGACTGCCAGAGCCAAAAGGTTAGCAATTTTCTAACCCAGATCTCTATTTTATTTTGGTATTGCCTGTTACTAATTCTCTTTTTTAAAGTTCTATTTTATTTATTTGAGAGAGACAGAGACAGTGTGAGTGGGGGAGGGGCAGAGAGAGGGTGAGAGAGACTCCCAAGCAGGCTCCGCCCCACCAGCACAGAGCCCAGACTAGGGGCTCAAACTCACAAACCACGAGATCATGACCTGAGCCGAAACCAAGAGTCAGATCCTTAATTGCCTCAGCCACCCAGAGGCCCCTCATTCTCTCTTAAAGCTGAACGGCATTAGTTTTCCCAAACCTTTGCTGTCCAGCTTTATTGGGGAATGGTTGTCTCGTGATAAATTGCACATATTCAAAATGCACAATTGGATGGCTGATGACCCCTCCCCACTGCCCCCTGTCTGATTTCTCTGCGGCACCCTCCTTGGGATGAGCTCACATTTTCCTGCGGTAATAGTTTGCTCAGAAGCCCCGGGGCCTCGATGCCCTGACAGACTGCGCTAACCCCACAGGGGTTTCCCAACTCTCGACTGCCCTGAGTTAAAGTTGCCTGTCAGGTGTTGCAGGTTGTGTTAGAAATCAGCCGTTTGGGCTGAGCCTGGGCGAAGCTGCTGCCAGATGGAACCTTTTGAGTATTTTGTTCTATATATAGTCCATGGTGAGCTAACTAAAGTCAGCGGGGTTTATTTTAGGAGGTAACTCCTCGGGGCAGAACGTAGTGTGTCGGGCTGCCTGCCCAGGGGAGCGTTTGCAAGATCGTTAAGACAGACCTCCCGCGGGAAGAGCCACCGGCCTCTGACAGTTCTAGCTCTAGAAGGTACGCTTTTGGCTGCATTCCGTTTGGTTTCTGGCAACAGTTTGCAGAAGTGGTTGGGAGCTGTACCCACTGAATGGATGAAGCAGTGAAGACTTAGTCACTTTGCAGCGCATTTAGAATGGTGCATTGGTTGTGATAAAGCTGAGAGCGGACAGAGGTTTCCTGATTCCTTGTTTTGTATTGCTTGTAAAAATTGAGCTCCTTGGAGAGTTCTGTGCATGGAAAAATGTAACAAGAAAGGGGTGGTCGGCTTTAATCAGAGGTTAGTAGGACGTCGTAGGAAAGAGCTTATACTTTTGGGGCGCCTGAGTGGCTCAGACGGTTGAGCGTCCCATTTCAGTTCAGGTCATGAGCTCACGGCTTCGTGGGTGCGAGCCCCACATCGGGCTTGCTGCTGTCAGCATAGAGCCTGCTTCGGATGCTCTGTCCCCTTTGCGCGCTCGCTCGCTCTCTCTCTCTCTCTCTCTCTCTGTCTCTGTCTCTCAAATAAACATTAAAGAGCTTAGACTTGGAAGTAAGACCCAGTTCAAATCTCAGCTCTGCCTCCCACTAGCTCTGTGTCACTGGAGCAGTCATTGAACTGTTAGCCTCACTTTTGTCAGCTGTGAACTGGGGCTCTCTGTCTCACAGTGTTGTCCTGAAGGTAAGAATGAGAATTTCAATGAGTTAGAGCCAAAGAAGTACCTGGCCCGTAATCGATGATTAATCATTGGCAGCCATTGTTGCCTTATTTGAAGGAATGGAAAGATTCCCAAAAATGACCTCCTTAGAAGGAGGCATTTTACTGAAATATGGACTAGGATTTTAGGTTCAGTTATGTGGGCAGCTTCACCGAAGGGCCACCTTTTGGAAAACGGCTTCTTTCTGGTGATCTGGCAGAAGAAAACTTTAAGCGGATTTCCCCTTAAGGGTTTGGACTCTTAAGCAAACCCAGTAGATCTAATCAAAATTACAGAGGTGATTATATTAAAATGGTTATCTTTGTTTAAAAAAAAAACGTATTTTGCAACAAGTGAGCACCCATTTGGTGTGGGAACCACAGTGTCCCTGCTCCTCTCCCCCAACACACTGTCCCTCTCATGCTGTGCCTGGCAAATGCTTGCTGATGCCATCCATTCACTGAAAATCTATTGAGTGTCAGCTGTCTGGCATGCCTAGGGAGGTAAAAAAACCCTCACCTGTGAGTGTCCGTGTTTGACTATTTTCCTTCAACTACGAGAATACGGCAGAGGAGAAAAAGCACGATGCAACTACTCTGTTCTTTTGAGCCCCGGTGTTTTCTGGCTGTGCAGTGAGCATACCTGGGCGTGACGGTCTCCAGGTTCTTTGCAGCTCTTCGGTTCTAGAACTCAGCCGAGGCCAGGAATTTCTTTTGCATGCCCTGCACCTGACTCAGCTCTGATTCAGAGCTGTTTGTCTGGCCGGCACTTCTAGGTGAGATCGTCCTAGGGTGAGTTGAAGTGCTCAAATGCTCAAAATTCGCAGTCATCACATGGTGAAGCCAGAAACAGAAAGTAGGGTTTAGGGTTAGGGTTTAGGGTTAGGGTTAGGGTTAGGGTGTCTGGGTCTTGGGGGGGTCCGTGAGTATTGTGGTTATCTTTGGAACAGAGGGCTATGGAAAGGATGAACCCCTGGAATGGGATCACAGCTTTCTTCCCACAAAGACCTTCCCCATCAGGATGTGAGGTTGAGGTCTTGAGAGGCTTGGAGGAGGGGGACAATGAGCCAACGAAGTGGTTTTCAAAGTCCTTCTCCAGGGCAGGTAGAAGGCTGGCTGTCTTTGCCCACAGAATTAAACCTTGGTCCCCAGTCCTTAAGTACCATGTGATGATAATAACTTTACTTCTTGGAGCCCATGTTTTCTTTATAATACCTGTGGTTGTTGTGGCTAGAGAGACCTATTTGTCCTCGTTTGGGACATCCTGATTTTAGTATTGGACACCCATGTCCTCAGTTTGAGGCCAAATGAATGGGGGTCACATGAACTATCAAGTTGAAATAAACACAGAACACACAGTAGCAGTCAGTAAAAGGGAGCTGACAGGACATAGGATATAGTTTGATTGTGTGTGTGCGTTGGGGGGGTTGCCATTCATCTTTTTCAATATACGAATGCCCCTGGCATTTTCATAAGCCATAGAACTTCAGAGCTGCAAATTGACGTTTGTCTGAGATTGATTTTTTTTTTGTCTTTGATTTTTTTTTTTTTTGACAGAAGATACTTCAGATTTGAATATGCTGCAACATGCCGTTTCTTGATTTCCCCCCCCCCCCATGGTCTGTAACAATGAGGATTAAATCACTTGTAAAGCTTGGTAGGTAGTAGCAACCTATGGCTTAGACAGTGTGGGATGTGTTATGATCCCTAAAAATGTGAAGTAGAAACCACTTGAAGTTCATCTTGAAAAGTTTAACCGTGTTGGTCCACTGAACAGGTTTTCCGAGGTACCTTCACATCCGATTGTGTGAAGCCATTTAACAATGATCTAGGACGTGGGAGGGAAAGCTGGCTTCTAGGGAGGAGTCCCGTCGCTCCCCACATGAACCTTCTCCATCATTCTCTGCTGCTCTTGGAATGAAATCCAAACTCCTTGGAACCCACAGGGACTGCCTGGCCCGGCCCGGCCCTGTGACCAGGTCCTCCTGTGTCCCCTTAAGCCCCTCACCCCTCCACATTCTAGGATTGGGCTGCCTCTCTTTGTTGCTTAAAAACGTTGCTAATGCTGTACTTCCTGCCTAAAATGCTTATGGGCTTTCCCATCTCAAGTGAGTTGACCCTTGTTTATTCTTTGAAGCCCATTCTATTTTACTTTATTTTACTTTGATTTATTGTGAGAGGGAGAGTGTATGTGAGTGGGGGAGGGGCAGAGAGAGAAGGGGGGAGAGAATCCCAAGCAGGTTCTGCACTGTAAGTGCAGGGCCTGATGGGGGGGGTTTGCACTCATGAAACGTGAGATCATGACCTGAGCCGAAATCAAGGGTTAGAGATTTAAACCACTGAGTCACCCAGGAGCCCCTGAAGCCCATTTTAATTGTCACTCCCTGAAAGAATCGTCTTCATTGCCCGACTTGAAGTTCCTATGTTTGATGTCCTCCCCACATCCTCCTCTTGGATGGCATTTCTCACAAACGGAACTAAGTCATGACTTTTGTCATCCTTGTTTGATAGATGGTGACTGAACCCATTCGCCCCTATTCCATCCAGCTTGTTGCACCCTAGGTGTTTACTGAAAGGGCGACAGTTGAATTCCACAGGCTTTATGAGAGGCTGTATTTCAGAGTGTTGAGGGGCAGGGCCTCTGGAGCCTGAATTTGATCAAATTCTGGCTCCAGCACTTTGTAGCTGTGTGGCTTTGGGCATCTCCTAGAACCCCTTTGAGTCCAGTTTCCTCATCTGTGAAATAGAGGCTAATCATAGTCTGTGCCTTGATAGGATAGTCAGTGGTTTAGAATAGTGCCTGGCAGGTAGCATATGTTGGTGCTGGTGGTGGTTGTTACCATTCATTAGTGGCAGTAATCACCTTGACAGATGGACCCAGCCAGCTTAAGAAAACGGGGAAGGAGAGAAGGTTAATTGTGAGAGGCACGTCACAACTTGGTTTGGTTAGCAACTTGAGCGATCAGAGACGAGTTGTTTGAAGCCTCCGTCTCCTCATCTGTCAAATGGGGGCAGCGTTACCTTCTCCACATTCTCCATTCCACAGTGCCTACTTGGAGGATTGGTGTGAGAGCTTAAAAGATGGGGTTGTAGATGGCCAAGCCCAGGTCGAAGCACACAGCCGGTGCTTGAGGAAACTCAGCAGTCCCAGTACAGCGAGAAACGGATCAGCAGCTCCTCATGCAGTAATTAGATGGCTGGAACCGTGCTTGGGGTCTGAGGAGTTGGGCCGCAAATCTGGGTTCCCATGACAGCCTTTCAGGGAGAGGTCTGCTTCTCTGTGATTTAAAACAAAACAAAACAAAAAAATACCACGGATGATCCAAGGTGCTGGTTTTATATGGCAGCTAATGAGATACCAGGACAAGTAATTGGAGAATGCATTGCTCACAGACACAATAAATACAGCGATGATTATATATTAGCAGTTCTCAAATGGCTCATAATGCAGTGAGATTGCATGAGGTCAAGAATGTGTTAGAAAACAGATGTTGTTGAGGTATGTTACAGCCTCCAGTGATTAGTTCTTATAGCCCGCACTTTTGGAAAAAAGACTTATTTGATGATGATTATGAACCAGACATGATTCCAAGTGTTCTACAAATGTGAATTCAGTCAGTCCTGAGCATAGGCTTCAGTGGCAGGTGTTACTAATACTCTGGTTTCATATGGGGAAACCAAGGCATCAACGGGTTAAGTATCTTGTTGAAGGATAAGCAGAGTAAGCAGCCAACCCAGCATTTGAATACAGGTGCACTGGTACAGGAGCCCATCTTCTCAGCCACTGAAGAATGGAAATAGGTAATCAAATGCAAAATACTCACTTGACCCTTGAATGGGCCAAGCCAGCTGTCCTTGGTCCTGATACCTACAGGTCTGTCGATTGATGGAATTTGTCTACTGGGTTCTAGAATCCATTGGGAGAGTTGGAACCCTCCAGTTAATGGAAGGTACACAGCCTCTTCTCTCTGCCTGTGGCACTGTATGTCCCCCCCATCCCTGCCCCCTTCAAACTCTGTCCTGATACTGATGGTCCTGGACTCAGTTAAAATGTCTAAGTGGTTCACCATACCTGCTGAAACACAGAGTCTTAATTAGCCTTAATTTTTGAAGTCTACAGCTGTAAACTGTGTTGGAAAGATTGAAAAGATTAGTGCACTAGTAATAAGATAATTGTCCCTGAGAAATGCTGTTAGCATGTAAATACAGTTAGCGTGTGAAATCAGCAACTGTAATATTTCCCCCTTTTGGTGTTTAACGATGCTCCTGCATGAATAATTATAACTAAATGCAAAGTGCAGAAATAAAATACTGCATGCTTTCCCTCTTCCTCACCTCACAGCTCAGAAAGAAGTCTGCGGAGTGGGATCTCTGCTGCCATGGCCCTCCCTCCCTTCGCACAGTGGCCATTGGAAATTAGTACTAGGACTGGGGTGACTTAGAGGCAATTCCCCAAAATTAGGGGTAGCAGGCAAACAAAACTTCGAAATCTCACAGCAGCTTTTTGGAAGGCTTCAAGCGGAAGAGACCACGTGTTCATGCAAGTGAATGCTCACAGATGTTTGCGTGTACGCATGTATGCACGAACACACACACAGACTCACAGTCGTATACAGAGCTTGAAGAATAACGGTCTTGGCTACATAGGACAGAAGCAGATGCAGTAAATGTCAACCCACCTTCTTGGACCTAGAAAAGCTGTAATAAAATACGCTGTACCTGCCACCACTGAGGGGCCTGCCCTGTTTGTGTTGAGCTTTTGTAGCCTTGGCTAAATTGGGAACTTGCTTGCATTTTATGATGTCGGTGTAGGTAATAACTTCCCAGGAAGCCACAGCTTGCCAGATAAGCTACATATGCCACATGGAGGAACCTCTCTGTTTCTTCATCTCCCATGGTGGCCAGTCGGTTGAGTTCATCTGCTTTCTGCTCAGTCTTTGATGCCCAAGGCTCATCTTTGCAGCAGGCACTTGACCTCAGGAAAACCTCCTGCAACTCCTAATTTGGCCGGGTTCTGAGGATTCATCTTTTAAATCCCAACCCTGTGTGGCTTCAGGTTCAGTTAGTGTGGGCTCAGTGAAAATGAGAGTGCTGTCTAGGTTGATAGCCACAGGGCTTCAGATATGCGTACACAGAAGATAGTCTAGGTTCTTGGGAAAGCAGGGCAAGTTGTTAAAATAGTAGTTAGCTGGGAAGGGGACCCTCACCTCTACCGGATGAGGGGACTCAGCTGCAGACGTAGTGTCTCGGATGTGTGTTCATCTGTGCTTCTTAGGTCAAACTGTCCTTGGATTTTGTAGCCAAGTTGGCCTTAAGACCAGTCTATGATACGTATTCTGTATTTATCTCTCATCCCAGGGCCTCCGTTGAGAGTGTTGAGACTTAATAAATCAGATCGCGGAGTTGAGGGCCCATAGCAGCCACCAGGCCTCCTTCATAAGGGAAGCCTGTCTGCGGGCTGGGTAGCCTGGAGGGCACATGCCCCTTCTAAGGGAGACAGCTGCTTCCCGGATCCATACTACTGGTACCTTAGGGAGGTGATGGATTTGTGTTTCCAAGTCTTAAGGTTTTCTAAGAAATGCCAGGACTTTGCAGTTTTACGTGGGACCTCCCAAATATTAAGTGTTGGCATGGTATTTAACAGTTTGCTTTTGAAAATATGGTACAGGGTAAACAAAACATGTCTGAACTGAATCCTGGTCCATAGGTCCCCAGTTGGCTCTTTGCTACCTGTGCAATAAATCTCTGAAGATGAGGCTCTCAATGTGCCTGCAACGCAGGGGCTCCTGCTTGGTCATCAGCAGTGACGGCTCCCACATCGTGAATCGGGTCATCTTGAGACTGCAGACTTGAACTGGCCTCTTCTCCAGTCCTTTCTCATCCTGCCCTGCCCCCTCTGTGCAGATGTCTCAATGAAGTTTGTGGGAAGGAAACACTTACTACCCTGAATAGATCCTACAGTTATGCCAAACATGTCACGCGTGTGAGTGAGCCCCCCTCCCAACCCCGAGTGCCCAACCCCACTGCAGAAAAGCATAAAAATAAAAGGGGATCTTTGTAGACTTCAGGTCAGCCAAATGGCACTGGGCACTGTGGTTGTCTCCTGGGTGCTGATTAGCAGCTTGCTTGGGGGTCTCAGGCTCTTGCCTGACCTTGGCACAGGGTCTGGCAAATTTGGCTTTCTGGGTGTAGAATGGGTTGTTTAAGAAACAAAGCCATTGAGACTGAGTTGAGGAGAGTCCTCTATTCACTGATGAAAGGAGCTCATTGTACACAATCCATGTGCCCTGCCGAACCCCCTTCCTCTGGCCTCCTCCTCCTTTTCCCTGTCCCCCAGCTGGGGCTTTGTCAGTGGGCTACAGGATGCTGTATCCCAGGCTGTGCTTTCTTCCCATTTTCCTGTCTGGGCAGCTCTGGGGTTGCTCCGTACAGAAGGAGAGCTGGGACTCAGAGCCCCTGCGCACGTTCTCGGCTCCTAGGGCCAATTCTGTTGTCGTGGGTGATGAGCGCGCTTCCTTCCGGGACAGCTAGGAACAAACAGCCAGTTCAGAGGCAGCTGCGTGTGGTGGCTATGCAGGAAGCCAGAAAACAGTGGTGCTAATAACCTCTTCCTGTTCTGTGCTCCGCACTGAAGCGTCCCCATCACCACCTCCCTGTGTGATCCCACCACGCCAGGAAAAATCAAAGCTATTGAGCTCTAGGTAGAGGCTTGTAAATGAATAAACCACAGTGTTGAACTTACTGTGGATTAGTAGAACTTTGATCCTTTTTAGGTTAAGGCATCCCAAACGTTGCTTCTTTGGGACTGGAAGTGAGGGTGGGGTCCTGATGAATAAGCCATTGAGTGGGTAGAATGGTACAGCGATAAACCCTGGTGGCAAAGAAATGGGGGGGTGGTCACCAACTCGGGCTTACCCAGGTGGGTGGGTCAGGGCCGTTGCTGAGAGGAGGGTGTGTACCTACCTTAAGGAAGTAGCAACTTCCTCCAGTTCAGCCATGCCAACCAGCATGCTCACTTGGCCAGATCTTTGGACATTCTAAGAAAAGCCATAAATCTGGATGTTCTGAAATCACCCAATCTTTGGGGGTTGGCAACTAGTAGGAAAAAAAATGTAAAAAGTGCTGTGTATCGTTTAAGTCAAACCACACCACATCTGAGGGTTCTGGTTACTTTTTTTTTTTTTTTCCTAACGTCTATGAAGATTAGAAGGTTCAGTGGGCCAATCTCTGTGGCTTCTGGGCAACTCATGTAACCTCTCTGAGCCTGTTTTCTCCTCTGTAAGTTGGCAACAGTACCACAGGGTGTCCGTACTCTGGCAACAGAGGTGAATGTGCATGGCCATCAGGGGCCTCTCACGATGCTAAAAGCATGATATAAAACCATCTGTTTCCAGACTTGATGGCCATCCTGTGGTAGCCAGCCCTTGAGGATGGAACGAGGATTTATTGAAATAATACACATGAACTGCTAAATGTGTTGCTTCATGAGGACTTTGAAAATAGCTGTCCTAATGGCCACTGTCATTGGTGCTGTCACTGTCATCCCCACTGTTGATAACATTAAGAAACCTAGGAGAAGGCCAGGAGGCAGGAAGGAGACCCTGAGTCTCTTTGCTCTGAAACCACCTGACTTTGACCTTGACTCTGAACATAGGAACCCTCTGTCCCCTGCATGTTCGACGACCAGCCATCTCTTTTCCGGCCCAGGAAGGAGGCTCCCCTGTTCTGAGGCACAGCCTGGAGTTGGGGGTGTCCCCTCTGCAAGCACTGTGAAGTTCTCCCCTTCATCACCCTGTGCCCAGCATCCTGGGGTCAGTTTTCCCCCATGGCTTGAAACAGCAGGTCTGTGTGTGGCATCCTGGAAACACTCCAGACCTGAAACACTGCTGAATTGGTTTTCCCAGAGCTGGGATATGCTATCCTTTGAACAGAAAATGTCCTGGTTAGAGGCTCTTGTGTGGCAGCCGAAGAAGAGAAAATGAAGAAAAGGCAGAGGGGACAAGCATAGAAATTGACTTTGGCAAAAAGGGATGAACCCAGGATTTGGCATTAAGAACCTTGGATTCTAGACCAGGTTTTGATAGAAAGCATGTGGCCCTTAGGACATTCACTTCCCATCTTGAATCTTCTTTTCCTTACCAGAAAATGAACGGTTTGATTCAAGTCAGGGACAGAAATAAGTTTGCATCGCCTAGGAAAATCAGAATCTGTTAGTAATGGCTGCCCAGAGGGCTGTATTGAAACTTTGAGGCCGAGAAATTGCTTAGTAATAGCTACCTTGGGCACCTTGCAGGGAGGCACTGAACACCTATCCTCCACCTCTAAGTCTCCTGGTGCTCAGTCTTGGCTTCTGGGTCTTAAACCTGAACTGTTTGCCCGTGGGACAGAAGGCCCACTCACTAGTGCCAGAAGCTACAGAGCAAAGCATAGTCTCTCTGGAGCTCGCGACAGTATCTGCAGGACACTCAGTGGCATTGGCTCCCGTGGGCCGTCTGCCATTTTGGTGACCACAGCAAGTGAGTGCAAAATTGGTAGGTGCCATGGCATGTGCCTGGGGAGAAAGCTAATTATCACGCTGAGCTTGAGATGTGGCTTGTGTCCATGCGGAGCTCAGGTGGCCAGCTTCAGGAGGACATGGAGTCCTGGAGACAGCCACCAGCACCTCTTGCCCAGCAGTGGTGGGTGGAGGCTGCGTTTCTCAGGTTTCTCCTGGCACGTGGCCTGTCTTGTTTCTGGTCTGAGCTATGAAAAGCCGAACACGACAGAGTGGTGGTAATTGTCCTCCAGAGGAACTGACACTTGTGGCTTGCCCACTGTGCACCAGGACTGAGCAAGGCTCTGCTCCACCATCTGAGTCGGTCTTCACTTTGTCCCTCTGAGAAGGTTGTTGTTAGGATGGTTGCCGTTGTGACAAGTCACTGGCCTGAAGACACACACGAGGAGATGGGAAGGTTACCACTTACTAACAGGTGACCTTGAGCGAATTCCTTTCTCCTTTGAGCTTCGAATACATCGTCTGTAAAATGGGTCTGTTAATACCTACCTTGTTAGGCGGTTTAAATTAGATGGTTCTTACTACCCACTTAGGACAACACTTTGTTTTCACTATGAGCCAATGTTAACTGCTCTTCTAATAATTGTTGATACCAGCCATGCGACCTTAGGCGAATTGCCTTAGTGAATGGAGGTGACCGATACAGTTGTTGGCAGTGACCAGGTAGCAATCCAGCCAGAAGCTTTGCTGTCTTGCAGGGACACGTGCAGTGTTGGTAAATCTCTCATTTTCAATTATTTTTTAATGTTTGTTTATATTTGAGAGAGTGTGCCCACATGAGTGGGGGAGGGGCAGAGAAAGAGGGAGACACAGAATCTGAAGCAGGCTCCAGGCTCTGAGCTGGCAGCACAGAGTCTGACACGGGGCTCGAACTCATGAACTATGAGATCATGACCTGAGCTGAAGTCAGACGCTTAGCAAACTTAACCACCCAGGCACCCCTAAATCTCTCATTTTTTAAAAGAGAAATGAGAAATCTGGATTTGCATGTGACCTATCCTGGTTTTAGAACATGGGCAACAAGGAAAAATATGTCATCGATATTACAGGCCAAAAAATACCACCTAGCACGAATCATCTAGAGGCCACCAATTGGCCATCCCATGTTAACACTTCCTACCACAAGCCTCTCCTCTTTTAGGTAGGTGTGTTCAAAACCTTGTTGTTCGAAGAATTCTAATTCCGTGTGGTTTGCCAAGAATTACAAAACCTCTTAAGGCACACACAGAACCAAGTGTGTGGTTTAGATACTGGATAACTGTTTATTCTCACAGGTGTTCACACCCACCTGGAGAACCATTGAAGTCCTTCCAGAGTTTCCATGCTTCTGTGGTCTTTTGTAGCTTCCGAGGTGATTCACTAACTCCAAGGGCCCGAACTTCATTTTGAGGTCCTGTGGCTCTGTTCCGGGGTATGGGTTACAATCTGTGGAAGGAAGGCCAAGTGGTAAAGAGATCTGTAAATTCTTTTTTTTTTTTTTTAATTTTTTTTTCAACGTTTTTTATTTATTTTTGGGACAGAGAGAGACAGAGCATGAACGGGGGAGGGTCAGAGAGAGAGGGAGACACAGAATCGGAAACAGGCTCCAGGCTCCGAGCCATCAGCCCAGAGCCCGACGTGGGGCTCGAACTCACGGACCGCGAGATCATGACCTGGCTGAAGTCGGACGCTTAACCGACTGCGCCACCCAGGTGCCCCAAAGAGACCTGTAATTTCTTAAAACTTGGAAGACCACAGAGTAAGGAAAATTGCACCCAGTTGAAAGGGCCCAACTCTGCACCACCATCTCTATAAAGCACTGCCAGTGTCCTTGACCTCTCTGTGAGGTTTCTGTTTTCTCAGTCTTTCTTCGAGATGAGTTTGCATTTTCCAACAAGGTGAGGGCTGTGTGATTCTGGCCGGCGTCTGTATTCCCAATGTAGCCTTTCTGAGAGAACAAGGGGACTTGTGTGCTGTTGGAATCCCTCCCTCATCGACCAGTGTCACCGCCATGCACGTCCCCAGCCTTCATCCCAGGAGCCACGGACACATGAGATAAGCTCCTTGTGAAATCCCAGAGGGACACCTGGCAGACAAAGTCCCATTGTGTGAGCACCTTCATGGCTGTGAACAAATCCTGAGGAGTCCAAAGGAGCCACTTATCCCTGGGGAAAGAAAGCTGGAAAGATGAAGGTGATGGTCAGGGTTTCCGGGGCAAGGAGGTCATCACCATGTAAGTGGAGAAAAAGGAAGGAGCAAAACCTTGTACCCCACTGTGGATGGAATGGTTTGTCCCCCTAAATTTGTTGAAATCCTGACCCGCAGTGTGGTGGGGGCTGCTGAGGGCAAAGCTCTGAAAAACGGAAGGAGTGCCATTATAAATGAAGACACTGGAACGCTCCCTCAGCCATTCGTCTAGGTGAAGGCACAGCAAGAAGAAAGCTGTCCATAAACTAGGAAGTCCTGCCAGACCCTGAATGCATCAGCACTTCGATCTTGGACCTCTCTGCCTCCAGGACTATGAGAAATACAATTCTGTTTCTAAGTCACCCAGTCTGGTCAGTTAGAGCCCTCAAACAGACACACACCCATCATGCAAATGTCTAGTGGATGCAGAACGTGAGCATCAGAGTTGCATGAACACCTCAGAGCCTTGGTGACTGACTGGGGATCAGAGGGGAGGGGTCCTATTCTTGGTCTCGCACTGGCTGTCTGTGTCACTTCGGATGCTTCCGGTCTTGAATTACCCATGCTACAGTGCAGGTCTTGTCAAGCTTCAGTACGCATAAGACTCACCCAGGACTGTTCAATGAAAACGCAGGTTCTTGGGCTCCTGGCCCAGAGATCCCGATTCACTAAGTTCATGGTTTTGTAAAGCACCAGGATATTGGTGAAGGTGCCCGTTTCAGGCCGCTTGCAAACCTAAGCATCAGTCCTGGCTCCAACCCTTATCAGGCCTGTGTTTCTGGGCAAACGATCCTCCCTGAGTTTCAGTTAATCTGATCTGTAAAAGGGGGAGCATGATACCTGCCTTGGCAGAGTGGCAAGGATTTCATGTGCTTGGCACAGAATAAACACAGGAAAGGAGATGGCTAAATTTGCCCATTTCACTACTGTCGAATGGGATTGGTTCAGCTGGGATCTATAATGAGTGGCCGTGGAGAAGAATTGTGGCTGATTGGTTTGGGGGTGGAGGTGTATGTCTTAGCCTTCAAAAGCCTGGAAGAAGATGACAAAGAGGAGATAACTTTTGAGCTTTTAAAAATTTGTTTATTTAGGTTGAGACAGAGTGAGTGTGAGCAGGGGAGAGACAGTGAGAGAGGGAGGGAGAGAATCCCATGCAAGCTCTGTGCTGTCAGCACAGAGCTTGACGCAGGGCTTGATCCCACAAACTGAGATCGTGACCTGGGCTGAAATCAAGAGTCAGACACCCACTGAGGCCACCCCAGTGCCCTTGTTTTTGAGCTTGTAACCAAGCAGCAGACGTTAAAAATAGCTGGTTTTATTAAATATGCATGATCACCTATAATGTCTGTGGTAGCCCACTTCCAAGATGAGGAGGTGACTCTCTATACACTTGAACAGTCCACATTTCCACCTCTTAAGCTAGTGTCCTTATTTGTGTCCCCTTTAACTTTGAAAACAGTCCTAGACTGTCCTTTCCGTCCTTCCTTGCAGTAGCTCTGTTGGAGAATACAGTCCCACCTATTCACAGGGTGTGGTTGAGAAAAGTTAAGCTCACAGAAACTAAGTAGTTTGCCTGAGGTCCCAAATCTACTAAGTGGTTGTTAATCTGCTGAATCGCCAAACCCCAGCACCTCAGAATGTGAAGGTTTGGAGACCGGGCCTTGACAGAGGTAATGAAGTTAATATCAGGCCTGAAGTCTGGGCTCTAATCATTCTGACTGATGTCCTTATAAGAGGAGGAAATTTTCGATGCACAGGAGACACCAAAGAGGTTCAGGCATGGAGGGAAGAACATGTGAAGACGCAGTGAGAAGATGGGTGTTGGTGAGTTGAGGAGAAAGGCTTCAGCAGACAGCAACTCTCTTGGCTCCTGGATCTTGGATTTCCAGCCTCCAGAACTGTAAAAATAAACATGTCTGGCACATGGGCCAAGCAGACTAATCAGTGGTGACGTGTGATTTCAGCTGACGGTCTGACCCTGAACCTGCACTCTTCCACTGCATTTTCCTTCTTTGCCCCATATAGTCCCTTGTTACAAGTGACAGCATCCTTTTGGGTCCTTGGCTTGGCATCCGAATTCCCCTTGCACTTGATGGTCTTCCTGGGTGGTCTCCAGCAGGCAGGAACGCTGTTGGTGAGATTTTGTGTTTTAATCTCTGATCCTATAAACATCCCCCTGCATTTCCTGAGGTACCTGGTGTTTGGTAAAGCACAAACTCCTAATGGGGGAGCCTTCTATTTCTGTCCCCAGAGGGCTCTCGGGAAAAGTGCCACACGAGCCTTCTGAAGTGTTCTCCTGGGTGTGTCCGTGCAGAGATTGTACTGCAGGGCCTGGTGTCTATCGCTCTGCTGACTTGATGGGGGCGCCCCGATGGGGGGAAATCTGGCTCTGAAGACTTGAGTCACAGTATTGTTGCCTCCACACCAAAGCCATTGCTTAATACCCAAGAGCAAACACTATCTTAGGAGATACTCAAAGCACAGGAAGGGAACACACTTTCCAATGGCTGAGGCTAAGCTCGAGGCTCACCGCCGACCAGGGGAGCCCAAAACGTTTGAGGCACATATGGAATGATCATGAAATGTCTCCTCCTATTTTCTTCATGAAAGCCTAATTGCTTGTTAAAATCAGGCTTTTGGGCTTGCTGAGCTCAAAGTTTGAGCCTGGCTTCCTGGTCTTGAAGTGAGACCGAGTTTCATTTCTCCAGGATCTGTAATCAGACTCCTACCTATTATTTAAACCGTTAGCTTTGGGAATAGAAGTGTACACAGAGTCCCTTTAAACTCCTTTCTGTCTCCCTCCTGGTGCCCACCAGACATGGTGCTAGCTACTGAGTCGGGATTCCGTAAATGTGTGGATGGATTTGGTGCCCCGCTGTGGCAAAGTGGCTGTGTTTTATTTTTAGTCAGGACACGTGTGCTAATTTCCATTAACCGTGTCCACTACCTTTTTTTTTTAAAAAAGGATGCTAATAGTGGTTAAAGTGCTACTGTTGATTTGCTGTGTGTGTTCTTTCTTTTAGTAGACCTCATCCAGGTTGCAAGATGATTTTTTCTGATGGGGGATTGTGTTCTCCAGTGGAGCTAATATAAAATAATGGAGCACAGGTTTCTCAAGTACAGGGCCCTGGTGTCCAGTCCAGGCTTCAGTACTGTCTGTGTAACCTTGAACACGTCGCTCAATTTCTCTGGTCATCAGTTGGCTCATTTCTGTAATGAGCATCATGGAAGTCTCTATCTCCTAGGGTTGTTACAAGGGGTCAGTGGAATGATACATGTCTAGAAGGTAAGCCAGTGTCTGAAACGTGGTAAGAACTCCAGGTATTAGTTATCACTTACTAGTTCTTACTAGTATTGATGATTGTTGGAAACGGTCAACTAATAGGCCCATGGGTTAAAGTTTAAAATAAACTGGAGAAATGAAACTGGTAATTACCTCAGGGCAAGAGGATTCTGAGAAATCCTGTTACCATTGTTTGTCATGGCATTGGAGTAAATTCAGAGGGACTGGTCCATTTGGCAAAGAGATGAAAGTGACCTCCTATGTAGTATGAGGTCTTGGTGGTTGAGAATGTCCTTTGCTTGGCATAACCTACAGCTCATGTGGAGTGTGGCACATAGTAGGTCCTAAATCATAGCTATAAATGGTAGTTAGTTCAGGTTCCTGAGGTTTGTTTGCATACTTGGGGAGAGTACATAGCATTTTGTTTCCAAGGCTGGACTGTCCATTATGTTTTTGTTAGGATCAATCTTCAGAAAGTGTATCAGTTAGTTACTACCACAATGATGGCTGCATAACAAAGCACCCTGAACTGTGTGGCTTGCAACAACAAGCATGTATTATATATGTGTCTGAAGGTTGGCTGTTCAAGGCTGGGGTGGGCTTCAAGCTGCAGGTTGCATATAGGTTTGTTCCCTGTGTGTGTCCTCCTCCTTGCACCAGCAGGCTACCTGGGGCATGTTCTTGTGGGGATAGCAAAAGCACAAGAGATCATGTTCAATCACACAAGCATATTTCAAGCTTCTGCTTAGGTCCTGTTTGTTAATCTCCCCTTGGATGAAACACATCAAAATGGCAAGCCCAAGGTCAAGGGATGGGGCAGAACACTCAGCAAAGAAATGGAAAGTCATGTGACTAGAGGGCGTGGATACAGGGAGTGGTGAAGAATGCGGGCCACTAAATCTGTCTG
The DNA here is from genome assembly GCF_018350175.1 of Felis catus. Taxonomy (NCBI): domain Eukaryota; kingdom Metazoa; phylum Chordata; class Mammalia; order Carnivora; family Felidae; genus Felis; species Felis catus. Next base: position 27,304,135 of record NC_058383.1, on the reverse strand, counting down.
CCTGGTTCCCTATTTGACTTCCCCAATTTAGTCATTGCAATAGATGATATGAAAGGGCTTCCCTTGCTTCAGGCAGTTCCGTAGCCCCAGTATCCACATTAAGATTCTAAAAGCACTCCACTGTAGCATCCGAGCATGTTGCAAATTCCCCTTTGGTCTCCAGGAGCCTTTCCCCTGACAGACAGGAATTTACTCTACTGTAAACCAAAGAGTCCCAGTTTAGACAGACACGATGGATTAGGCAGACAGCATCATTGACCCGGTTCCACTTCGTTAGCCTTTCCAATTAAGGAGGATGTTGCTGAAAGGGAGACCTCACAGATATATTGCCATACCTGGAATCTTCTGGATGGAGCTTCTGTAGGGAGAAGCTTAGGTTTTGAGTGTGCACAGAGGGAGGAGATTGAATTTTTGTTGGCAAGTGAATCCTAAGTGTTAATAACATGGCCACTTGGGAGTACTCTGTCTGCTTCCAGGCTAGGTCATTAACATGCTAAGTAGATAATACTGGACCCCTGACCATGTGCTGGGAGGGTTTCTGATCTTGGAATGCCAAGTAAAGAGCCGGTGCTCTACCAGAATCTAAGGATCAGCTTTGGGTTTTGTCAGTACAGTTGACAAGTTGACAGAGTTTTCTGTGGTTTGCCAAGGACGATCGCTTTCAGGGAAGTTGTTCTTAGGGGTTCAGGATGGCATTCTCCCCTCTCCACCCCTTCAGGATTCTGAGCAGTGAAGCATAAGCCCCAAACAATAGCCAAATGGGCTGAGAAGTACAACTTAATTAATCTGGGCGCACACCCAACACCCCAGTGTGGTTCTTCACTGTGACCTGGCTTTGAGAATGAGGCTCATGTTGGAGTCTGAGAGGCAGCTTCTTATCTTCTGGCCAAATCGAGATGGCAGAAACTGAACTTTGGGAGAGACACACAGGCTGACTCGGAGTTGAAGAGTAATGTGGCATGCCCTCACCCACAAAGCAGCATGCCTGAGGCCGGAGTCCCACCCTGTCATAGACCAGGAGAAGAGCCTTGTCTCCCAAAGACAAAAGTGGGTCCTGTCCAGTGTGCCTGACACAGGGAAAATGGAAGAACAGGGTTGCCACTCCCTGTGTGTGAGGATGAAGAGGCTGGTCAGGGGGAGCCCCGTGAGGAATGGCTAAAACACGGAGGCTGCTCACTCAAAAATGCCTCAGCCAAGGTTCTCACCCATATAGTGGCCCCCTCCTCACCCTTGGGAGGGAGCTAGATAAGGGTTTAAAGAGAGAGCCTCTAAAATACTTTCAAGGCTTGAAGGACAAGGCTGCAGTGTCCAGAGAGGGGGAGGAGTATTCCCCTCAGTATCTTCCTGGGTCTGAGGAATATTCTGTGCCTGGGTAGAATGTGGAAATTGGAGTGAGCTGTTTGCCTGTGGTCAACTTGGAGCTGTAGCCTTGGAGAAATGCTGGGGACTGGATTCAGAGCTAGGATCTGGAGTGGGGGTGGGGTGGGTGGGGAAAGGAACCCTTCATCTTGAAAGAAAACTCAGAACAGACCAGAGCTCAGGGTTACTTTGGCATCGTTATAAAGATACCACAGCAGAATCATTAAGAAAGCGACTGACCATTCCCCTAGGGTAAGGGTTGAAAATTTTGCCGCAGTTTTCTCTTTTCTAATTGTGGTAAGAACACAACAGGAGTTGTACTCTGTTAACACTGCAGTATACACCTAAAAATTTTGTTCACTGTAACCACAATGTCGTACAGCTGAATGCCAGGGTTTCTACATCTTGCATGAATGAAACTTGACACCTGTTGAATAGCAACTTCCCATTCCTTGCCTCCAGCCCACCTGACACCCACCCTTCCCCTGTCTGTTTCTGTGAATTTGACTATTGGAGATGCCTCATGGGAGTGGAATCATGACACTTGGGTGCCCATGCTCATTGAAGCCATACAACAGCCAAGATAGGAAAAAAGGGTAAACATCTGTTGATGGATGAATGGATCAAGATGTGGTGAATGCGTATAGTGCACTGTTACTCAGCCTTATGTGACAACAAGGATGAACCTTAAGGATGTTACGTAGAGTGAACCAAGTCAGACCACAGAAGGACAAATACAGCATAATCCCTATACTTCCTTCTTATTCACCGACTAGGGCCGGGGGGTGCTCAATTGCATGGCTTCCTAGAAGCCAGTGCTGGAAAATCTCTTGCCTAAAGCAACGCTTCCAAACTGAGTTTGTCCCTCGGGGCCCTAAAATCAAGCCCATTCTCTGTAACAGGCAGCTTGAGGTTGCTTTCCCAGAATCCTGAATCCAGGGTGGTTAAGTTCAGAGCCGACACAGTGCAGACAAAAATAGTCTTTATGTGCTGGGTTTCCTGTTTTCCTTGGAAACCATTTGCTGAAAAACCCTGCCTCCTCCTCACCCATCCCTCCCGCCTCTCGACCCACCCTGCCCCCCACCTAGAGAGTTCATGTTTAATGACCCGCGACATGACCACCAAGCCTTTCCAGTCAATTGGCTTTTGTAGAGAGTGAATGAATAGGACTTTTCTCTGGCCTTCGCTATCCTGAAAAGGCTCTTCCCCAGCCCATTGGAATGTGCTGCGAAAATGAGGAATTAAGCTCTTCTTTCTCTGTCTGTTCCTTCCCTCATTTTTTGTAAGACCAGGCACAAATTGGTGGCCTTGCCCCCTCATCTGGACTCTGTTCCTTGAGGTGTGTTTGTAATCTTCTCAGGGGTCCATTCTCTCCGTATAGAGGATTTGAACACACTTTGAGAGAAGCAGCAAGAGTGCTTTCTTTCCTATTTCCTTACACTTGCACGTTTGCATGATCTCCATGGCGGGTGTCCCCTTAACCTGTCAGTGAGAAACTTGAACCCCCTTAGTCATCTGGGTGTGGGAAGAAGTTAGGGGGAGATTGGGGATTGGGTCAAGCTCTTCTCATGAGTTGTGGAATGGGGAAGACATTTGGGCAGCCCTCCCTGTGGGCTTGTTAGGCACTGAAGAGATGTAGCTTTGTTGGAAAATGCGAACTGGCTTAGTAGGCTCAGTTTCCCCCCATCACTTACCTGTGTTTTCTCCTCTCTCCCTGCAGGACCCTCATCCAAGTCCACCGATCACCCTGGAGACACAGGTCAGTACCTTCCCCTGATTTTTCTCACTTACCTGTGCCAGCTCTTCAGGGGGCTTGGTGCACCCTCTTGGCTTAGGAAAGCTGGGCAGGCACATCAGACCATCCTCTTGCCCATTGGGATGTGTGCAAGCACACGCAGGTGGGGACACATGCCAGCCGATTGTGTGTGCATGCACATGTGTACCCTTGTATCCGCGTACTCATCTTCAGGGCCTGAAAAGTGACGTCGCCTGTCAGTCTCCCTCCTGCCATCTGGAATATTCCCATGGTGGCAGTGCCTACCTTGCGGCGTTGTGAGCACAGCAGAAAATGGTGTCCGTGAAGTCGTCAGTATGTATTAAGTACTGGTGAGGTAGCTTTTGAAACCAATAGACTGTTGCCTTTCAGGCTGGGCTTTAAGGGGAGCTATCTTTGGATTGATCGTTTCCTGGGCTCTGAGGGTTGGTCACACAGAGAGGAGACCAGATGGACTGCATCCAGAGCCCTGTCTGCCCAAGACAGGCAAGCCTGCTGGAACTTTGCAAGGCTGTGGAGCAGCGTTGTGGCTGTTTCTGGAGTTGTCTGGCAAGACCCACCTGCCTGTCTGCCTCTCCAGCCTCCTCCAGGGGTCCCTGTTCTCACCAATGTCTCTGCCTCAGTCTCCCCTAGGGGAATGAAGGCCCTCCCCCCCCCCCCCCCCCCAGTTCTCCTTACCAGATCAGGAGGCCTACACATGATGGGCAAAGTGGAGTCCTCTGCCTTCTCTTTCCTACACGTATGTTGAGTTCTGTCGACTTCAGGAATGACACAACAGAGCAGGTGGGAAAGAGCATGTGACTTGGAGGATAAGGACCCCGTTCTCTGGCCCTTTTGGGCCATCCTCTGGTCTGGTTCCTCTGAAACTTCTGCCAGTGACCTGTCACCTTAGCTGTGTTTGCCCCATGTGAATCACACCTGTTCCAAGTCCCATAGAAGTACATTGGCCTTAAATCAACCTAATGTACTTTCAGACATGGACTTACTCTAAGCCAATCGTGCTCAGTCAAGGCGATCTTTGACCTCCAGAGGACGTACGACAATGTCTGAAGACAATTTTTGATTTTCTCACCTTGGGGTGGGGAGGTGACTACACCAGGGTAGCAGGTGGGGAGGTAGACTCCAGGGATGCTGTTAAACTTCGGGCAGTGCCCGGGCCAGCCCCCCCCCCCCCGCCCCCCACACAGAGAACGAGCTGGTATGAAAGGTCAGTAATGATGATGATGAGAAACGCTATCCCGAGGGATAATATTGGTGAAATCACAAGCAAGGAATCACATGCTAGTTAGATTTTTTTTTTCCGCAAAACATTAAGAATTAAGCTATTATTCAAGAGTTAAATGATTAAATATTAAACGATTAAATAAAAATAAATAAAAATATATAAATATTAAACTATTAAACTATATTAAAATGTTAAGCTATTAAATATGATTAGTTAAATATTAAACTATTGAATATAAATATAAAATTAAAAACATAAAACTTAAAATACTAAAATACAATTTAATGGTTCCTTTTGAGTTCCCTCCAAAATCATCTACTATACTCTCAGAGCATTTGTTTGTATGCTGTGTTTTGGAAAACAAGGCTCTCCCCAGTCTACTGAGTGGATTACCAGAGAACTTCCACAGTATGTTTTCATTTTTTGTTACTTTTTAATGATTTTTTTCATGTTTATTTGTGAGAGACAGAGCACAAGTGGGAGAGGGGCAGAGAGAGAGAGGGAGACACAGAATCCGAAGCAGGCTCCAGGCTCCACCCTGTCAGCACAGAGCCTGATGTGGGGCTCAAACCCACAAACCAAGAGATCATGACCTGAGCCAAAGTTGGATGCTTAACTGACTGAGCCACCCAGGCATCCCAGGGTGTGTTTAAATGATGGCCCTTCCCTTGATCAGTCCTTCCCCAGAGGAAAACTTGACTCAGGAGAGCCCCTGGGCAGATGGTCTGTGTCCCGAATTCTAGGAGCCAAATCTTATCTCCCAGGGAGGAGTAGATGTGCCCCAGGTAGTTCTGTCCTTGGCTGTCTTGTGTCCTTTACTGTAGAAACCATCCAGTCAGCAATTAAGAACCTCCATGGGAAAGAACAGTCACTTGCTGATGGCTATGGTGAGGGTGACAGCTCGCCCCTACACAGTGACCTCTCCTAGACCCGAACCTGATGCCAAGCCAGCCACAGCACAAGACAGGCTTTCTACGTTGATGCCACGCTATCAGGGAGATGACTCACCTGGGCTCCAGTACCACTCTGTCAGCCCCAGCCGGCTCTTGGGGAGCCGTAGGATGTTCTAAGTTCCTATGTTAAAGAGACTCTGGAACCCAACCAAAGTACTAATGTTTTTCTGTAACTGTTGGCACAAGTCCGTGGCCAGATCTTATGCTGTGCTGGGCCCCAGTCCATCCTGGGACTCATGATGGGATCCTGTTCAGCTGCCTGCAGGCAGGTCAGACAAGAGGGACATGGATGGGTTTTCTGGCAGAAAGTAGTGTCCCAAATATTACCCATATGGCAGCAGCGAGACAGCAGATGAGGCTGAGCTTGGAAAACCAACCATGCAGTGGTAAGGGACAGGTGTCGGAAGTCTGGCTCAGCTCCTGCTTCTTTGCCTCAGCTCCCTTTGCTCCTCAGACAGGCGTTACCTGGTCCGGCCTGAAGCACAGGTGTCACACGTAGGGCTTGCCTTTCAGATTCATTGTGAGCTGTGTTTGTACATGACATACCTGTGGCTCAGCTTACTTAGTGCTCGGCCTGTGTAGGAACATTGGGCCACCCAGGGTGTTTGTTGGGTCCTCCCCCAGAACTTGGTGAATCCACCCTCAAGCCCCTGTTCTGAGTTGGCGACCAGAGACAGATGGGCTTCCGGAGCCCCTGTAATGCGCTTGGCCTGTGGCAGCACCGAGCTCTGCATCTGCTGGCATCAGCATGCCTCACTCTGCCCGATGGCCACATTAATAGAATGAGGGAGCCTAGTGAGGTTGAAATCCCTGGTGTCAGCTTTCCCTCAGCGGGCTGCTCCTGGGGTGCACCAAGGAAGCCCTGACTTGCCATGGTGGATGCTTCCCTAGTCTCCAGATGGTGGTTACCCGGGAACCAGAGGATGTAGTAATGAGGAGAAAGCCAGTGTGAAAGCCGTGTGAATTTGGTTACTGGCATTACCACGACCTCTGCTCACACTGACATTGACCATTTGCTGAGAACTGGCTTCTCCCACTATATCTTCACCTCATTATGTAGGTGTTCTCATGATACCCATTTTCCAGATGAGGAACTTAAGGGTCAGAGAGGTTAACAAACGTGCTCAAGATGATGCTGGGAGCACATAGCATCGGCGAGTGTCAAACTGGGGGCCACAGGATACCACAATCTATCTTCTCAACTTGTATCTTAGTGTTCCAGAAAAACAAGTTGCCTTGACTGGGTAGATGTGAAATGGCTCAGGCAGAACTGGAGGGATGGGCTTGATGTATACAACCCAAGGTCTAGATAAAGGGAACGCTTTGCAAAAGTATCCCCAATGTACTTAGATAAATAGGAAGAGAGAGAGATGGGTGACAGGTGAGTAGGTATGTAGATAAATAGATATAATGCTTTGCACAGTGAGTAATTCTTTGACAGATAGATTGCCACAAGGCTTGTGGAAAAAATGGTTTGAGCAATGGAGCCAATAGAAAATTTGTTTTAAAACAAAAATGAAATCTCTCCCTGTACATCAGTAGTGTTTTTGACCAATTTAAATGCTCATTATTTGATTCTTTCTCATTGATCCCCAAGATGGCTTATTTCTGAACCCTCTCCAATTTGGCAAGGCTCTTGTCATTTAATTTTAGCTTCTCTGCCTGCCTTATCCCCTCTACCCCCCCCCCCCACCTCCTGCCCCCACAAACGGCTTCACTGTCAATTAGTTAATGTCCTCTACTCAAATCCTGAGATACCCTGGGAGTTGTAATAAAGGAACTCTTAGTTAGAACAAAGATTTGTCCATCTGGGTATTTGTGAAGTTGGCTGTACTTAGAAGGGAAACAAACCTTCGTTTGCATTGAGAATTCTCGCAGGACCTGAATATCAAGGGCATTAGGAGGAAAAACTCCTGATTGCTCAGTGTTCATCAACCAACCAGGTACTTGAATGTCTTTGATCTGCTCAGTAACTGGGAGTATAAGAGGACTGAGTTAACTACATTCACTGAATTAAAAGATGATGCTGGGGCCATGAGGATTGTGAACAGAGCTCAGGCAGACAGAGAAGTGGGTGGTAAGAAATTAATACTCCAGAGCTACAGCTATGCAAATTCATTCATCCATTTGCTTACTTAGGTAGTTCTGGGGCCAGGAAGAGGCCGGGCCTTGTGCTAGATGCTAAAGATACAGCAGTGAACAAGACAGAAAGCTCCCTGCCCATAGAGCACCTGCTCTGGTTGGGGGAGTCAACCAGTGAATTTCTGAATAAAAAAAAATGTGCCCATAATTTCGGGTAGTAATAAGTGACCAGAAATACAGGCAGGTCTGTAAGTAGGAGTGGCTGGGCGCTATAGAGAAGCTTGTCCAGGGAGCGTTCTCTTTGGACTCGAGTTGCAAGCTCAGGAACGGAGGTTTGAGCTGAGAGCATACAGTGGAGAAAGAGTTACAGGCAAAGAGACCACAGTGAGAGCATTCTGAACATTTTGCATATTATATCTGGATTCCTATAAAAATAATGCCACTTTTCCTTAGAATCAATTAAAGTGTTAGCTCCTTCGAGCTCCTTCAATGCCTTTGTGTCACTAGAACGTCAAGATGAATAAGGAATTACCTTATCAGGCAAGGGTGAAGGGAAAGGACTGGTAAGGGAGGTGGGGGGAGAAAAGGTGGTCACATTTGGAACCAGCCTGTCAAACTGATGTCCAGTGCATCTTGCCAGGGTCAAAGGAACTTAATAGCTCCTACGGTACTGTGCAGATACTGGGGACTTAGGTAAGAAATCTGGCTTATACTTAGCATTAGCTAATTCGCTGGCTTAAGTTCTGCTGAACTAAAGCCTCCCACGAAACCAGCGGTTCACAACTGGTTGTGAATTTACCCCCCCAACCCCGCCCAGGGGACATTTGACAATGTCTTGAGACATTTTTGTTACGACTTGGGGGTGGGGCAGTGCTACTGGCCTCCAGTGAGTAGAGGTCAGAGGTGCTAAATACCCTGCAGACACCTGAGGAAGAATGATCTCCCAAATATGAGCAGTGCCAAGGGTGAGATACCTTGGTACACCCCTCTTTGCTCTGTGGAAAAAGATGACCCTGGCCATGGAATCATAACCATGTAGAAAAGTGTAATTTGTTCCTTCCTAGGTGTTGCCTCGTTTATGTCCAAACGTCACCCTCTCTGGTTAATATCAGACTTGTCCCATCTCCAGCCATGACATACTCGTCACCCAGAGTCTCTGGGTCTGTGTTTGCGTGCATAGTCACTGTCGAGTAATGACTCGTGTGTGAGCATGTGCATGGCGTAGGTAAAAGGGAAAACACCTTTCGGAGATGGTTTCCTGAGAGATTTATGGCTCAACAGTGCAGGGAGTGTGCAGCGTGTAAAAAAAAAAAAAAAAAAAATGAAAATGGAGCTACTTGGCTTGGGTTCAGAGAGGGACTGGCCAAGGCTTGTGGCCTGATGGAGCAGGCTTTGCAAATAACTCGATTTGGAGGCCTGGTTCCTTTTTCTGAGGCAGACCACAGCCTCCTCCGTGCAAACTTCTCTCTGTGGAAGCTCTTTGCCGACTTGCAGGATTAAAGCAATTGCTGTCTCCTCGCCTCTCTTCCAGCTCTGGGCTTCGATTAACCTTTTCCTCCGTGGAGAGCGGTTTTTGGAGCAATCAGGGAGCTTTTGAATGGCTCTTACCTGAGTCTCCAGCCCATTAATTCTTATGGTGCCCAGCATCTGTTGAGAGGACAGCGAGACCAAATTGCTTCTCAGCCCATCTGCTTTCCTCCCGCCAGCCTCCTTGGGGGAACAGAACCTCTCTGGAGCAGACACGGCTGGTTTTGGGACAGGCCGAGTCCCTCTCCTATGATCTTTGCTTCTGGCTCTGGTTTGCTGGGTCTTTAATCAGCCCTGGTGGGGAGTGGAGCAGGGAGGTGACCAGCTGGACCACTGCTTGGGCAGAGACAGGCAGGGAGCCTGTTTCCTGAGAACGGAAACATTCTCAGGGAGGGTTTGTGGTCCTTGGTCCTGGGCGCCTTACTGGTCTGTGTGACTCAGGGTGAACCATGTGATGCAACATTCCACAAATAGCCGACAAGTTCCCCCAAAGCCCAGCTACATGTACTGTTGTGAAAAATAGATCGTGTTGAGATCACTATTCATCCCTTCTTGGTGGGAGCTGACTTTGCCCAAGATGTTGAAGGTTTGAGTTTGGCCGTTGACTGAGAACACTTCAAAATCATGACTCTTGTCCACAGTGACTAACGTACCTTGAATATGTTTCTGTGTTTTAAGATTTTTTAACTAGTCGATATACACAATGTTGGGCTCGAACTCGTGACTGTGAGATAGTTACATGCTCTTCTAGCTGACCCAGCCAGGTGCCCGTTGAATATAGGGTATCATGAGCTGCGAAGTGTGCAACATACGTGGATTTGTAAACTTACCGTTGTTAGCTAACCTTCATTAAGCACTTCGAGTGGGTTCTGGGCATGTTTCTGAGCAACCTCTTGGTATAGGTTCACTCATGCAGATTTCACAAGTATCCCCAATGGGAGGTGTATCAACATCATCTCCGCTTGACAGACAAACAGGGGCGCAGAGAGGTTAAGGTGCTTGTCCAGGAGCTAATGGGGAGAGCAGCTAGGATTTGAAACTGGCCATCTAGCTTTCATTTGTCAGGTACCACAACCCCATGAGACAGGTACTAATCTTAGCCCATCTTCCAGATGAGCCGACTGGAAGGCCACGGAGACCAAGTTTCCTTTTATTTATTATTTTTTAAATGTTTATTTTTGAGAGAGTGGGTGAGTGTGCACATGTGAGCTGGGCAGGGTGAGAGAGAGCGAGGCTCCCAAACACGCTTCACGCTGCCAGCACAGATCCCAGCATAGGGCTCCATCCTGCGAACTGCAGGATAATGACCTGAGCCAAAATCAAGAGCTGGACCCTCAACCACCTGAGCCACCCAGTTGCCCCCAATTGTTCTTTTAAAGGTAATTCGGTTAGTAAGTGGTAGAGGCTGAATTAGAAACATGATCTCTTTTACTACTTGGTTGCTGAGGATACACATGAAATGTACAGATTGGATGTAGAGATAAGAGGTAGGTGTGCAGATACAAACATGGTTGTAGACCTGTGAATTATATACAATATGTGTCATGTACAATGCACACATTGTAATATGTATATCCTAAATCAGATGTAATGTATATTACCAAAATATGACCATATAGCTAATCTATGTATCTTCAATTTGTAGCATTCTAATGTATATACATATGATGCTGCATGCATGTATCATGTATACACTATAATGTATGATACAGAGGTAAAGATAGTTTAGATGCAGATGTAGCTACAGCTAGAGATGCAGTTATCAGTAGAAGCACATACGAGTGATGGAGAACGCTCACTTGGCAACCCCAGGCAGATGGGTCTGGAAACAGCTGTCCATGCGGAGTGGCGTGCAGGTGAGGAACCAAACCTCCAGGCTGTGGGAAGTTTCGCCCTGCAGAGGGGAAGCAAAGTGGCGGCCCATGGGGGAGTGGACACCCACATTTCCTTTCTGGCAGGCGCATCTTCTTAGAGAGACTCCTCACACCCCCTCTTTAAGCACAGAGTCAGGAGCCTGCTGTGCTGCCCACTGAGCAACAAGGCAGTGTCGCCAGATTTGCATGGAGTTGCAAGCCAAAGCCTGGGTGAGGAGGCAGTGCTGCTGTTTGGTGGAAATATCAAACGTACCAGCGTGTTTGAAGCTCAGTCTGTCTTCTCCACGGGCGTTTTTGGGCAGGGCTGTGCAAACCAGCGAGCTTCAAAAGAGCAGGGTCCAGTGCTGGAATGTTCAGGCTGGGTTTTGAGGTTCTAGTTATCAAGATAACTCAGGAAAATCGCTTTTCACATGAAACAGCAGCCTGATGGAAGTCCAGGTGTATGAGGCATGTAAAACTCAATGTCCAGGGCCCAGACTTGCAGAATATCACAGAAGAGGGCCTCCGATGTTCCTTGCTATACATTATTTGCATGTAGGACTTGGTTAAGTGCCTCTTGGAGGTGATCTCCTCTCATCCTGACAGCCGTGCCCGGGGAGGGGACTCTGGGCCCCCTCCTTAGCAGGTGCAGACCCAGAGGCGTCAAGAATTTAAACACTTGGTCCAAGACCATCGTGCTCCTGACGTACTGACATGAAGTGTGTTGGGGGTGTCTCCTCTCCCCTTGCCCCAGCAGATCCGCTGTCAACCTTTCTTTTCCTGTCTCTGGGCCCTCAGAGGCTTGACCTTGATGGATTTCATCAGTGTGACTTCTCATGGCTTCCACTAGGGGGAGGCACTGGCAGGAGATGGGAAGGTGGGATGACAGTGGGTTGGGGGTCGTTTTCCATGTGTCTCCCTGTGAAGGCCACAGCTCCCAGAGAGCTGCTATGATAGCTGTATTCTTCAGGATCTGGTAACACCACTCTTCAGGGTGGTGCCAGCTCCCCATTGTGGCCAGCCCTGCTTTGTTTCCCTTAGAAAGGGTCTTGTTATGGGGGCACCTGGGTGGGTCAGTCGGTTGAGTGTCCAACTCTTGATTTTGGCTCTGTTCACGAGCCCAGGGTCATGGGATAGAGCCCTGGGTTGGGCTCCACGCTGAGCATGTAGTCTGCTTAAGATTCTTTTTTGGTCTGCCTCTTTCTTTCACTGGTACACATATGTGCACACACTCTCTCTACGGAAACAACTGTTTGCTTATTCCCTAGGAGAGTAGTATATGTTTCCTTTGGGAACCCTGCCTTGGACATGAAGCCTGCCCCCAGCCCTTTGCTAACAGCATTGCTGGAGTGAGCGACTGTCATTTCATGCCATGTTTTTGTAAAGTAGGAGTGGGGGTCTACCTTCAAGCCAAAGAAAGTCCTCACAATGGTTGCGAGGGAATGGGGAAGCTATTGAAACTAAATGCCCAGTTGTCAATGGCGTGAGTATTTTTCTGGGCAGGGCATCGTAGCTGTCATTCTGTTGGTGACCACTCCCCCCAAACAGAGACACGAACATTCTACACACCACTGTGCTGGTAAATCATCCTGGGACCCATGTATGTGAGAAGAGATGTCCCAGGCAGGGGACACTATGCTCTGAGTCTCAACAGCCACTCACACACATTCTGTCTGTCATGACTACAAGGCCGGGAAGAGCTGTCTCACCTGGGGAAGGGACTGAGGTTGATGGTAACAACACAGCAGGGGTGGGGAGGGCAGGCCATTGGCTCCTCCCTGTAGCCCACAGCAGACAGACGGACAGAAGACAGATTGTTTCTGCCAGCCAGCACGGCTTGGCAAACTCTCCCTGTTCACCGTCACACCCCCAGGAAATACCGCCTTTCTAGCCTTTGAATCTGTTTTCTCAGAAGTGCTCCTGCTCCTCCCTGTGCCTTCTGTTGCCATTTCTCCAGCCCAACTGGTCCTGTCTGGGGAGCTGGTGAGTCCTCTCCCAGCAGGATGAGGCGGTTAGCTGGCCCCAGCTCCAGCTCAGCACAACCCTCCCGCTGTGTTCAATTGCCTTCCTGAAAAGGAACATCTTATTAATAATGATAAGCCCTTCTAATTTTCTTCTGGGAACTGTAGCTCTGTTTTTCCACTGCAAGGAAGAGAGGAAAGGAAGGATGGAAAACTGAAGTTAGCTCTGGTGCAGGTGCCAGATGGGTGGGGCCAAGGACAGTGGTGCTGTTTTACTGTCCCAAGAAGGAAAACCCCAGCCAGCTCGATGCAGGAAGAAACTCCAGCCGTTAAGAGAGGCCTCGCTGCCCCAATTACAGTCTGACATTGGTTATGGGGGAGTGGGAGGTGGCTTTTTATTATGTGGCCTAAGATCCAAAGTGATATACGAGCCTGCTGATGGGTATCTCCCACTGGCCTGCCATTGTTCTGGGATTTTTTTCTTTCTTTTTTTTAAGCAGGGGGAAAGGAGGTTGGAGGAGTTCTGAGAAATTGGAAAGTAAAGGAGCCTCTAGAAGTCAGCTAGTGGTAAGGAAGGGGCCCAGGGTTAAGAATTTCCAGCAGCTTTCTTAGAAAGTTGGCTGCCAGGGGGCGCCTGGGTGGCGCAGTCGGTTAAGTGTCCGACTTCAGCCAGGTCATGATCTCGCCGTCCGTGGGTTCGAGCCCCGCATCAGGCTCTGGGCTGACGGCTCGGAGCCTGGAGCCTGCTTCCGATTCTGTGTCTCCCTCTCTCTCTGCCCCTCCCCCGTTCATGCTCTGTCTCTCTCTGTCCCAAAAATAAATAACGTTGAAAAAAAAAGAAAAAGTTGGCTGCCAGAACCATCTTAGCTGCCTGAAGGTAGAGCGTGGACTAGGTGTTCTCAATTCTGTTCTTCTGTCTCCAGCCAGTATGTCTTTGAAGGGTCTCCTTTCCCCAGGGCAGCCTCCTTTGTGCAGAGTTGTTCAGCCAAAACACCCCAGATATTTTGACTGGATCATTTTTTCATTGTGGGGGGCTGTCCTGGGTACTGTAAGATATTTAGCAGCACCCCTGGCCTCCGCCTGCTACCCCACCCCAGTTGTAAGAACCAAAAATGTCTCCAGACGTGGTCACCAGTCTCCTGGTGGCACAATCCACCCCAGCTGAGAACCACTGACCTAAGTGAGTTTGTAGGGATTGTGTGAAAGTCTGTTGACTGTCTGAAAGGATTGCTCATGAGGGTTAGGTGAAGTCCACTGGCTGAACACCTCCATATAAATGTCACTGGAATTTAAGGTTTTTTTTTTTTCTCTCAAGTGACTTCCTATTGGCTGGGTTATAAATAAATTAGCACCTGCCAAGCCTGTCAGGGTGGGTGAGATGAGATATGGAGGAAAGTTAAAATGTTTCTTCTTCGATCCTTTAAAACAAATTTTTTAAGGTTTGTTTTGAGAAACAGAGTGCAAGTGGGGGAAGGGCAGAGAGAGAGGAGGACAGGGGATCCGAAGTGAGCTCTGTGCTGACAGGAGGGACCCTGGACTGTCAGGTGACCTGAGCTGAAGTCAGACACTTGATGGACTGAGCCGCCCAGGCACCCTTCTTCTTCCTTTTGACACCCAGCAAACCCTGAAGCACAGGAGGGTGAGAGGCCTTGGTGTGCTCCTGGGGGATGACCTCTCAAGCCGCAGCTTTGAATCACGGCAGCGCGAAGGCTGAATCCCAGGCCTGGCCCTTGAACCCCATCCCCTTGAAGACACAGGCATAGGGCTGGCAGATTTGCCACAGTGTGGCTGTCTGAGGAGGGTGTGGGCTCGCCTGACACCCGGAAATAGTCTGTGGCTTTGGAGCTGACGCTGCGATGGGTTCAAACTGGCCGGTCTTTACTCCTACTTACTGGACTGTCACTGTACTGCATTCGTACAGGCTGGTCTTTACTCTCTCGACTCCATGAAAGAGGCCTGTGTGTCGAGCGCCAGCCTAAAACAACCAGGCTGCTGTGTGCTGTGCTGGCTATTAGGTGTTTACCTGTTAGTTTGTCCTTGGGTGTTCCCCCACCCTGTTCTCCGAGGACGGCTGTGGCTGGAATGTGTTTGGTTTTGATTTTTATTATTTATTAATAAATTTGGGAGGCGGTTGAGGTCTTCTTTGGGTTTATTTTTCATAGTGTTTATCAATAGTACTTTGTATTATTTCGTTATTATGTTATTGATCTAGTTCACTCGTTGAACCTTTTTTGAATGCTTTCTCTGTGCCAGATAGTGTTTTAGGAGTCAGAGATACAGCAGTGAGCAAGATAGAAGTCCTGCCCTCATGAGCTCTCATTCTAGATAGATTACAAATAAGAGATGTGTGTTTATATGTTTATATCAGATATTGACAAGTGTTGAGGAGGAAAGCTAGGCAGGGGAGGGATTACCCTTCAACTTTGGTGGAACCAAGGAGAGCATGGAGATCAGGCAACATTCAGGCAGAGACCTCAAGAGTATGAGTGGGCAAGCCCTGGAGAGAGCAGCCAGTGCAAAGGCCCTGGGGTGGGATGTGCTTGGAACGGTCATTGCACCTTAGAAGCAGGAGTGAGCAAGGGAAAAGGGGGGTGAAGGTGCAGGCAGATCATTAGCATCTTGTTCAACTGAGAAAGGCAAGCCTTTGGATGATTTTGAGCAGAAGACTGACGTGGCCTGACTTGGTTCGGTGGCCGCTGTACTGCAAGTGCACTATTGTTGGTCAAGAGCAGGAATAGGGAGTTGGGCAAGGGCAGAGGCTGTCAAAATAGACAGGGCATTGTAGTGGTGGTTTGCACCAGGGTGCTAACTGTGGAGACGCAGAGAAGTGGTTTCCTTCTGGATACTTGTGAGGGCAGAGCCAGGGAATTTACTGTGGATTAGAAGGATGTAAAGCAATATAAGCACATGATAGAAAGTAAAAAAATAAAATAAAATAAAATAAAATAATACAAAGAGTATTCAGTGAGAAGTCGATCTCGCATACCCTTTTCTCCAGTCTTCAGAGGCAGCAACCATTAACCTTTTTCTCATTTCCTCTCCTAGACCTTCCTTTGCATATTAACACGTGTGGGGTGTGTGTGAGTGTGTGCGCGCGCGCAAGCGCATGTGTGCATAGGCAGGGATTTTGTTTCCTTGAACTGGAATCTAACGAAACATATTTTCTAATCACGCATGGTTTCTTTGTATCTTACCCCCATTGGCTATCGTATCTGCACACACTGCTCTTCCTTACAATTTTTAACTGCTTTCTGTGTCGTCCAGCTCTCCATCCAGCACTCGGCATGGCGTTAATGTGTAGAAACTGTTCAGTAAGTACAAGTTGAATGAGTTATTTTCTCGTGTATGTAACTGATTTCCTATTGGTGGACGTTTAGGTAGTTTCTTCTCCCCCCACCCCCACCCCCACCCCCCATCTTAACACTGTCGTTCTCGTACACACGCTTTCTCACAGCTGGGTGGCTAGATCTGTAGGGTGAACTGGATTTGGGACCGTGAGTCAAAGGGTATGTGCGTTTTCCATTTTGACAGTCGTAGCTGAATTGACCTTAGGGAGGTTTCTTCAAATCGACGATCACAGTGATTTCCTGTTTCCACTCTCCAAAGCACTGGTAATCGTCATCTTTATCATCTGTGTCAAACTAAGGGGTAAAAACACTGTCTTGCTGGTATGATTTGCATTTGATGTGTGAGTGGGGTGGAGCGTATTTTAAGAGTGGTAGCTGTTGATTAACTTCTTAGCTGCATTTTCCTGGGTTCCAAAAGATGCCTCCTCGGAGACATGATTCTTAAGGCTGGCCAAGCCAGCTATTGTGCTAAGGACTCGACGTGGGTTAACTCGCTTCATGTTGCCATGAGCCCTGCATAAGGAGGTAGGGTTCGCATTCTCCCTCCCAGACAGTGAAATGGAGGTATGGAGAGGGGTGAGGTCAGTGTTGCCCAAGGTCACGCATCATGTGGAGACGAAGTAGGGAGCCGGTATTGGGACCTAAAAAGAACTCTTAACCACCATGCCGCGTAGCTCAGCGTATTTGGTAATAGCCGTGACTCTCCTTTAAGGCTTAACCACCCGGATATTTTGAAAACAAAAGCCAAAGTGTCTCTGGGCTTTGGAAAGCAGGTGGAGGAGACTCTGGCCTGTGGTGGGACCTGGGCTTGAGGCCCCAGCCTGTGCTGTGAGCACTGGAGACAGAGCTGAGCGCTAGGCACGTGGCAGGCATGTGCCATGCAAGGAGACCGTGTCCCCTTTTTCATACTAAATCGCACTGCCTTCTGACCAAGTCCCCAGCTGCACGGCGGAAGTGGATCTAGGGGCCAGTTACATACGGAGCTATCAGTAGTTAGAACTGTGCATTGGATCACACAGATGGAGAACAAGATCGAAGACAACAGGTAAACGGGAAGAAGGAAGGAAGATGGATAATAGAATATCTCAGTTCCTATTTTAAGAAAATATCCCTGCTATATACTGGCCACTTCTCCAGGTACCGGGCATTGGGACATGAAGGACCCAGGGCGCTGTGCTCGGGGAACTCCCATCTAGAGCATCGTGTTTGAACCTCTCCTGTGTCACGGTCCCCTTTGGCATCCTGAGAAGTCTGTGGTCCCTTCTCTGAATGATACACATTTTTAATTTTTTCGTTTTCCACTCTTTTTTAAAAAATATTTTAAATGTTTATTTTTGAGAGAGAGCGAGAGAGGGAGCGAGCGCACACAAGAGGGGGAAAGAGCAGAGAGAGAGGGAGGTAAGAGACAGAATTCCATAGGCTTTGAGCTGTCAGCACAGAGCCCGATGTGGGGCTGGAACTCAAGAACCTGGAGATCATGACCAGAGCCCGATTCGGATGCTTAACTGACTGAGCCACCCAGGCGCCCCAAAATAACATTGAAATGCAAAAAAAAAAAAAAAAAAAAAAAAAACCTAGCTGCAAAGGATTACAAAAGAAAGCAGTTGCGTCGAAATACAGCTAGCAAAATATATATAAACATAAAATATGTGTGGAGCAATTAATGCATTTGCATCTTTACTAACACATTAAGTAACTAGATTTGGCTGCAGGTCTAATAAGTATCATAATTTTGAGGTAGTGACAAGTATAAGTAATATTTTCAGCATCTGCTACCAAAGCAGTGTGATAGGAAAATATCTGTAATTTCCACTCATGTCAGTCTCAGGTCTTGGTAATACCCCTGCAGTCTGGTGCCTGCATTCATAGCTAAAGGACACAGCAAAATTGAGTTAGAGTTAGTGAAAATAATTACGAAAAGGAATATGTATGAATCTAAGACCCCCAGAATTCTCTCTACCCACCGTTCACTCCACCCCCTCCCCCCTCGCCGAGTCCACGGACATCCCTGCACTTGACAGAAAAACCATTGCAAAATGGTGTATACCTGCTGAATGAAATGGTGAACAGGGTCACCCACATTATGTAAATGATGTGTGGCCCTGTCTTTTTTTTTTTTCCCTCCACCTGATCATTTGTAGTTGAACTGTTGTAAGATAAATGGACTTTTGCTGTTTCTTTCTTGTGGGGTGGTATTGGATCCGTGATGATATAGGAGGAAACAGGACAACCTGGAGGAATCCCAGAAGGCTTCTCGTTGGAGCTGTTGGCCACACCATGTCCTCAAGGGTGAGTGAGACCAGACCAGGAGAGGCTGGGATGACAGAACATTCCCAGAGAAAACAGAGCTGAAATAACGGGTCCTATCAAGAAATCACCAGGGACATCTATCTGGGTGGCTCAGTTGGTTGAGCCTCTGACTTTTGATTTCAGCTCAGATCATGATCCCAGGGTCATGGCGTCTGGCTCTGCACTGAGCACGGAGCCTGCTGAAGATTCTGTCTGTCTCTGCCCCTCCTCTACTTGGGCGTGCCCGTGTATGCTCTGAGTCTCTTTCTCAAATAACATCACACAGTATGAAGGGAACACAGGTGGAGGAGCAGAGAACGGCAAGAGACTGTTGAAGTGGGCACAGGCCCGGATAGCATCAGGGAGCTTGAGATCGACCTAATGGGCAGGGGGGCAGCACTGAAGGGTTTTGGGCGGGAGAGTCTGAGGTCAGCTTGGGAAGATCGCTCTGGCTGCCGCATGGGGAACAGACTGGGAGGCAGGGGACCAGAGAGGGGACCTTTAATCCAGAAGAGCCAAGAAGAAGGCCTGAACTGGAGCAGTGACAGAAGGGAGAGTAGGGGACGTATTTCAGGGGCCATTAAAAAGACTGGGCAGGGTAGTATTTGGGCAAGTGAGAGTAGGGCACAGAAGAAGTTAGGAGAGGAATGCGTGAGGAAAGGACAAGTTCAGTGGGAAGACTAAGTACTCCCTGGGCATGGGAAGGGGCGCAGTACCTAGTGAGGTTGTCAAGGAACAGGTGGAGTGCAGGAGACCTTCTGGAGCCCCTCACTCTGCTTTCCCAGAAGATGGAGCCCTGATAGTGCTGTGGGGGATGGGGGTGGGGGTCGTCCTTGGACCGAGCAATATGGAATCTTGCACCCAGGAGCTTGGGCAGATTTTCAAGTTCAGTCTCCCAGGAATGAATAGAAGCAAAAGGTAGGAAGAATTAAACCACTTTTTAAAAAGAAAAACCTGCACTTTGCAGGGATTTATATGCCTTCCTGGATCTGAATAATAAATTTTTTTACAGCTACAGCTGGCGTTATATACGACCTTATAAAATGCCATGATAGCGTCTAATGAATATCGTATTGCGGAATATATGACTTTTTTTTCCAAGGGCTTTTTAAGGCACTGTCTCTGGCTTGCGTCGGCAGGGAGGCCTCACTGCACTCCGTCTGAGAATGCGGGCGAGTGTCTTCGCTGGGACTGATCCTCACTGTCAAGGTTTTCAGGCCCGGCCGGAGGAGGCAGCCCCCGGCAGAGACACGGGGGCTGGTCTGACACACTGGCAAAAGCCTCCGTGTTTGGGCAGAGGTCCCCTCTGCGAGATCAGAGATCAGACCGGCTCTTCCCCCTGTGGCATTGAGGCTGGCTAGACTTGCCTGACCAATTTAGAAGTGGACCTTTCACAAGGCATGTGTGTCTGTCTGGAGACCTGGATGGCCCTGGGAGAAATGACACACTGTCCAGTGGGGCATGGGCTTCCAGTGTCAACAACCTCTCCTTGGCCTTTGACTACACACCTTGTCTCCCTTCCCACCCCCCCTCACCCTGACCTTGGACATCTGCATGTAGAATTACATCACCATCCCGGAAATTGGATTCCTTCCCCAACCCCCACTCCCCCCCCCCCCCACCCACCACCAGAAAAATGCGATCAGAGGACAGTGTTGGGAACCAGGAGGATAAGAGGCTGGGGGTGGGGGGCTCCGGTTAATTGTTACAGGGTTAACTGGGAGTTATGAGAACACTATTGTTGAAGTCCTTGCTTGTCAAATAGTTGCAAAGGGAGTCCGTCCGTGTTCTCAATGTGTCCAATCCATTGCACGTACCTGAATGTCAGCTCCCTCCCTGCCTTTCCTGCTCCATGCACCTCTACTCCTGCACCTTTGTGCCTGCGGTGTACCTCACCTGGGACGTCTTCCCCACCTCTTCTCCTGCGCGGATCTTCCCAGGTCACCAGGCAGAGCTCAGGTGTGTCCAATATGAACCGGAGGCGCCCAAGATAATTTCAAGCAGTGCATGAACAGACTTTAAAGAATTGAATAGCTATTGTTTTCTTTCCCTAGTGACGTTCTACCTGTGGCAAATTATATTGTTTTTTTTTTTTAAGTTTATGGGTAATGTTTCCTTTTTCAATTAGTTCATTAAAGAAAAATAGAGCTGAGCTGATTGAAAGAGCTTTGATAAATAAAGAAAACTGCAGATGCTCCATGGATAGGACAAAATCAGAAAGGTTAGCAGGTGAAGGACTGATATTTGAGAAGGGCGACTGTGTTCCTTGTTGTCCTCCTGCTTCTGGATTTCCCTCTGCAGCAGGTTGGGTCAATTCATTCATTTTTCTGACCTCCGTTCTCTCCTCATGATGATCTCTGCCTCGCGTGAGGGTTAGCCCTCCTTCCTTGCAGGCAGTGGCCTCTGAGCTGTATCAGCTCCATCGATGGTTGATTTTTTTTCGTGTGGGATTTGTCACTGCCCCTCCCTGGCTGTTCTCGTCTTTGGGGGTGCCTTTGTGGGCACCATCAAACTCTGCCCGTTTCTAGGTGGTTAGCAGTTAAAAAGGCCTTTCCAAAGAAGTATTTATTGGCTGTAAAGTGTGAGTTCCCTTAGGAGGTGGAGAGACCACCCACTTATCTCAACGCTGAGAAGGAGGCAGGTGATGGGGTCGAGGCCACCTTTCTGCTGGGAAAGACCCTGGCTGTGGAGAAAGGTCTTGGTTGCCCCCTACCACAGGTCCTCATGGCTCGTTAATCAGCCCAGGATGTGCTTGTTAATCGTGATGAACCAGTTGGGAGAAGACAGTAGCAGTCATTGACCGATGACCCGTTTGTTACAATTGCCCAGAATCGGCGTTCTCAACAGTCCCTTCAGACTTCGTTCCAAGCCTGTGCTGTCCAGCGTGGTGGCCAGAGAGCTCTTGAAGGGCAGTGAGTCCTGTGAGCTGTGCTTAGGTGTGGATAGTATGAGCCACACCAGGTAAAATACTGCCTTGATACTTGTTCATATTGGTCATATGACAAAATGAGACTATGTTGAACATATTGGGTTGACAAGATTATTCAAACCCATCTGTCCCGTTTCTTTGTTTTCTTTTTCTTTTTTTTAAACATGACTCTCGAAAATTTCCAATGAGTCATGTTCTCCCGATGATGAAGGAAAGTGGTCTGGATCAAAGCTGAACCTGGGAAAAGCTAAGAAAACAGTTTTTCTTTTTCAACTGTGCATTTCTCCCTTTTCTGAGCTCGGAGTCTCCTGAGAGGAAGCAAAAGGTGATCTCTGTTAATCGATGGTTCTGGTCCGTTGAGTTCAGTTAATCAGGGTTTCGCCTCCCCCCAGGTGCGTGAGCGCTCGCTGCTTTCTTGGGCTTAGGCCACCGCCCCCACCCCACCCCCCGCCCTGGATTCCACGTGGAAGGAAGGGGGAGGTTGCCGATTTGCGACAACAGTCCATCCTGTGGATGTCTCACCAGGCCTCGGTTTCTTGGGAAGCACCGTGGCCTGTGAGGGAGTGATTCCTGGCCTTTGGGGGGGTTGGCCACACACCCAGCATCCAGCACTGGACCGATGAGATGGGGAGATGGGAAGGAGTTACTCACGTACACTGAGCCTGAGGGAGGATGTCACATGCCAGGCAGGGTCATATGGTGGAGGGGAGAGTGCGAGGGCCAGTTGCTCTCCACGATTCCAGGGTCTGTGGGTGTCTCCAGGGTCAGTCTTGGTAGTATCAGGAGGGTGGGCGAAGTGACTACAGCTTCCCATAGCTGGGTGAGATTGTCTTGTTTGAATAATCCTGAGGGGCAAAGCCCACTGCTCAGGGACGAGCAGGAGCTGCCTGGTCTCTGTGATGGGGAGGGTTGCCGGGCCAGGGGACCTCACCCAGTGGAGAGAAGGGGGCACAGGAACTGAGATTTAGGCTGTTGGAGGCCTTCCTGATTTTCCCCAGATGTTGAGGCAGCACATAATACTGATTGTAGCCCTAACACCACAATGGGGGGGGGGGGAGGGGAAACTAGGTGGTGGGATCATCCTATCTGGGTTTGACTCTTGGATGTGCTGCTTATCAGCAGTTCACCTCATGGGTCCTCAGTGTGCCTGCCCATCAGTAAAATGGGGGTGTGAACACCCACCGTGTGTGCATGCACGTGGGTGTGTGTATTTTTGTCTATTGGCAGATCGAATACTGCATACACCTATTTCTCTTTTCTAGAACAGTGATTTAATCCCTGCTCTTCTCCCCTCTCCCCCCACACCCCCTGCCTTCAGACAACAACACATCCACGATCAAATCACAAGCAGCATTTAATAAAAAACAGATGTGTGAGTTGAGCCAACTGAGTTCTTGAAGCCAAAGGCTACATCTGGCCCTCCATGTACTATTTCCACTGACTGAATTGAGTTTTGCATCGCCAGAGGCAGACATTGGCTCATTCTGTCTCAGGGCCGAGGAGCCAGGCTGTTAGTTTGTGTAATGCTAAGTGGACAGAGCCTCCGCCCTAGTCCAGACATGGAAGTCCATGTTCCAGGGCCTTTACCTTGGCAGAGGGAAGGCAGCTGCGTGGGAGCGAGGCGTGCCACAGAGCACGGCAGCCCCCGGAGGGCCTTGTATGCGGTCGCTTGGGTCGCCCTGCCGAGTAGGCAAGCTGTCGCCTTCTTGGCTGACAGGCGGCCTGGCCGGGACCTGATTGAGTATAACACACCCTTCGTGCAGGAGAATGAGGCATCTGTTGGCTCTTTACTTCCAGATAGACACACTGTCTTTGTTCGAAGACAGAAGGTCATCCCAGCCGCTCTAGGGACAGCCCTCCAGTCTCCACGGTGCTCAGACTCCATCTGATAGGTGGGTTGGGGGTTTTACCGCCCCTTGCTCACTGCCCACCTTGGTGGGGATGTTCTCTGTGGAAACCCCAGCCCTGGTCTCCTCATGGGGCCATAGGGTCCCTGCTATGCTGAACGTTGCAGGGGACTGAACTGCAGTGGTGCTCTGAGCAGTGTGGGTGGTGACATTCTGGAATCTGGCAAATGACCAACAAAATTGCATAATCCCACGCCTGGAGCACCCTGTTGGTCAGTTCCTTCCAGGGGGTGAATGAACGTGGATGGAGAATTGCAAGAACTTTGGGTCGCCCAGCTCATCTGTTAGCTGTTCGCCGTGATCTGTTTGTATGTGCGAGTGCTTGGCATGTTCGTAAATGGACAGGTGCGTCATGAGCACATGCTTTGTGTCACATGTAGTTCCTGCCGTCATGGAGCTCACAGTCCATGTGTGGTGTGTGTGTGTGTGTGTGTGTGTGTGTGTGTGTGTGTGTGTGTGTGTGTGTTTATATAAGAGTATTTGCATATATACTTAGTTTTGTGTAGAGTGTCATTAACAGAGCAATGAGCATTTATTGAGCACTCTGTGTACATCAGACACTGGAGCTAAGGATACTTTTCTCATTTAATCCTCAAAACCACATGGCTCTTTCAACCTATATTGCTGGAACACCGACTATGTACTAGGCATTATGCTGAGTGTTGCACGTTCTAAGGTTGAGCCTTCTAGAACTTCTCCTACCATTAACTCTGTTTCACACAGGAAGTACCCAAATCTGAGTGGTCAAGTGCCTTCCCTGGGGTTATACACCCAGTCAGTGGATGTTCCAAGCTGGAGCTTGAGCCGGGTAGATTTCTCAACGGGCATGTGTGCAGATTGATGTCTGTCTGTACAAGGTGCAGACGCAAAGCTGGCGGTTGCTGGTTTGGAGAGCGTACCTTACTCCTCTGGCTACAAGATCTACTTTCGTGAGTTTTTTGTTTTCTTACCAGTAAAGCAGCTGGCAACTTCTGTCTCCCCACCTTGTGGAAGATGAGCAGGGGGAGGTTATGAGAAGCCGCGTGGTAATAGTCCAGGATGGTCATTGTTGACTGAACAGAAACATATGGGTGCATAACCAAGGAAAGAACCACACAGATGAAAAGAGTAACTACTGGGTGGGGCAGTTAGTTTTTAATCATTCTCCTCTGTTTTCTCTTTGTTCCTAATAATCCAGCAAAGTGGGTATTTTTATCTCCCATATTATAGAAGAGGGAAACTGAGTCTCAGAGTAGCCAAATGGTAGAATCATGGTTCGAATCCGAGTCTGGGTCTGTCAGAGCTCACGTTCTTTGTTCTAGACCAAGGGTTGGTAAACTCTTGCTCACAGGCCAAATTCAGCTGGCTGTCTCGTTTTCTAAGTGGAGTTTTTATTAGGAACACAGACACACCCATTCATCACATACTGTCTATCGCTGCTTTGATCTACAAGGTGAAAGCTGAGCCGTTGTGACAGAGACTATATGGCCTGCAAAACAAAGTCTTGACTGACTGAGCCTTTACTGAAAAAGCTTGCAAATCTTTGTTCTAGACTATAAGGTCTGTGATGAGAACATTTTTTAAATTTTTTTCTTTTATTTTCTTCAAGTTTATTTTGAGAGAGAGCACAAGAGTGGGAAAGGGGCAAAGAGAGAGGGAGATAAGAGAATCCCAGGTAGGCTCCACACTGTCAGTGCAAGGAGCCTGATGCAGGGCTAGAACTCACAAACCTGATGCAGGGCTCAATCATGGCCTGAGCTGAAATCAAGAGTCCCGACGCTTAGCTCACTGAGCCACCCAGGCACCTCAAACATTTTTTAAATAGGTGAAAAAAAAAAGGGGGGGGGCGCCTGGGTGACTCAGTCGGTTAAGCAACTGACTTTTGCCCAGGTCATGATCTTACGGCTTACGGGTTCACGCCTTGCCTCGGGCTCTGTGCTGATACCTCAGAGCCTGGAGCCTGCTTCGGATTGTGTGTGTGTGTGTGTGTCGCTCATTCTCTGCCCCTCCCCTGCTCATGCACTGTCTCTCAAAAATGAATAAACATTAAAAATTTTTTAGGTAAAAGGAAATGCTACAGAATGTAAGCACTCACATACATCATATATATGCCTGTGTACGGCAAAACTTCAGCCATCTGGAGCCTTGGGAGAGGAGACCATCTTGATTTTCTCAAGAAAATTAAGTCTTACAAGGGGGACTCTTTCTAAATTATATCACCTGTTTCCCTGCCTTCTGAAACAGTGTGTGTGCTGGGCAAGTGTTAAACTTTCCTTGAAGAAATCTTGCCTGCATTTCAAGCACCAGGTTTTGGATTCTGCTGAAAGTGCTAATGACCCCTGAGGGCATCGGGAAGGCTTTCACTTTTTCCCTCAATGGGCCCACAGTCCTTTTTACTTTTGTCTGCCTTTTGATCAGTTTTTCTGCTTTTGTCTTTCTTGCACGCTGTTACTTCTCAGTGCTTTCAACGTGACTGATTGTGACCCTCAGCTGGCTTTGCTTCTCACCTTTAGAAATCATCAAACTCATTACAGTCCTACACAGAGTAAACAGGTTGTGATCAACAGCCGGGGACACCTGTGTCTCTCTCATTCGCAGCTTCTCAGGAGAGCTGAGTTCCCTGGAAGCAGGGTTTCACTGTGTGTCTGGCTTCCTCCTGCAGTCCAAAGACCGTTTCCCTCTCCATCATGGCCCTGTTGTCCCCGGGTTCAGATTGATAATAACCGAGAAAACAGCAAACCTTAGAAGCAGATGGTGAGCGTGGCTGGCTCCTCACACTTTGCAAAATACCAGGTCTTATCCTCAGGTTTGAGCTTCAATAGCCAGAGCTGACTGTGAGTTACTTTAATCTTGATCACAGATGTTAACAGAGGAAAGGTTCACTGAGTTTGGCTCACTGCAGTGGAATTTAAGACCTGGGAAATGCAGACTTGCCTGCGAAATCCAAGCACAATTTTATGTCCAGAGACATGTTTTTTAAAAAAGAAACTGATTGTAATCAAGTATGAAAAGGCAGTTGTCGTTAGTTTTTAATCACTCGACCCGAGAGTATTTTTGTTGACAGGTATGTTATCTACCTTGTGAGTCATTCTTAGTGAAATCTACATGCTTGGTCTGCCAAACTGTTTTAAATCCCCTTTTGTTTTGGTCAGTGGTGCTTTATCTTTTGCCTTCTGTCAGCAGAGCCAGCTTCATGGGCGGGTACCCTGGGCAGTCACACAGGGCTTCATGCTCAGTAGGGCCCTGCACTTGGTTGAATGCTCTATTGTCACTGTCTTGAAATTCTTAATTTTTTAAAAAATAAGATGCCCTGTGTGTTCATTTTGCATTGGGCCGTGCAACTTAAATAGGTGATCTTGGCCATCATGGAATAGGACCATGGAATATCAAAATTGGAAGGAGCTTACAGATGAAACTTTCAAAGCCCTTCAACTTAAACGGGGAGACTGAGGCCACAAGAAAAATGAAAGTGACTTGGTGAAGGTCACAGGACAATGAAGGGCAGATTCAGACAAGTGGAAAAGTCCAATTTTGAGGTCCCTCGAGATCACAGGCTCTTTCTCTTACACAGAGACAGTGCTTCCTGCTCAGTTGATTCTTGCAAATGAGGAGCTAATTTAATAGTAAACTAAGCAGTTAATACTTAGGAATTTAAATTTGCCTCTCATCCCCATTTCCCCAACATGCACAGAGTAAGTAACCAGTTTTGTGCGCACTATTCAAAAATGGCTGTTGACTACAATGGAGTTCTCATTAATGGCATAAAAATTGGGACGGAACTCAAAAATGCTGGTAATTTTCTTGAGTTAAATATTTGAAAGGCACTTTTTTCCCTGCTTACAAAAGTAATACATTCTCATGGTTGGAAATTTGGAAAATGACCAAGAAGAAAAAAAAAAATCACCATGCTACAGTTTTTTGTATATTTTTTCCTGTCTTTTCCACGATGTGCATTTTATATATCATCAATCTCAATCTATTCATGTGAACTTTTATGTTCCATTTAACATTGTACTAGGGTAAACCATATGAAATAGCTGTTTTTTATAGGTAAAAAAAAAAAAGTTGAATATCAGCAATTTGATGTTGTGCAACCAGATTGCTAAAACATCTCCTTAAGTCATAGAATACTCTTTGTAAATGTTGTATTTATTGGATTGTATAAAATTCCAGCATGTGGTTGTATATAGTTAGGTAATTTTTATTAGACCATGTGATAATTATATTTTATATAATAATTAATATACTTAAAACCTATATAAATACATGTGAACAACTGTAAGTCACGTTATGATAAAGCTTCTTATTTCTCTGCCTTCATAGATGGAATATTCTTTTAAACATTACTTTCACGGTTCTTTATGTTTAAAAAAAAGTTGATGTTTTTTTAAAAAGCTTGAAAAGAGAAGGAAAGAGAAAAGTCATCATCCTGAAATAGCATCTTTGGTGCATTTCTTTCTGGTCTTTGTTTCCTAGATTTATATGCATTTGAAAACTTACTTTTTTTTTCTTTTTTTTTTTGTCACCCACCGACATGTGTGAAGCACTAAATGGAATATTATAAATCTGATGAAGGGCATTTCCAGTGACTCTGGGGCATCTTTTAGAAAAGAGCCCCTCAAAGTGTGGTCCATGGATCAATGCCAAGCTCAAAGAGCCAGTCACTGCCTGCTCTGAGACCCTTTCAGAAATTGAGGGCATGGTTTTGGAAACTTCTATAATAATTGAGCATGGACCCAAGCATATCAGCCTGCTATCTATCTATCTATTCATTTATTAATTTATTTATTTTGATGCTTCCTTTTTTGTTGTATTTTATAAAACCACCAATCTGTGATGGGGAGGGGAGGAATCTCCCCACAGCTG
This sequence comes from Felis catus, assembly GCF_018350175.1. NCBI lineage: Eukaryota > Metazoa > Chordata > Mammalia > Carnivora > Felidae > Felis > Felis catus. The sequence continues at coordinate 27,276,084 of NC_058383.1, read as the reverse complement.
GATTGAGCCCTGGAGGTAAGCCAGCATATAGAGCTGGGGCACAGGGCAGGACACCTGCTCACCTCAGATCCTAGGCACGCGTGCTGGGCGGGGCTTCTAAAATCCCCGTGATTGCTGTCTTGTGGTGTTCCACTTTATTGTCCCTGTTTGCTGCTTTCACTGAGCATGTCTCTTGTTTTCTCTTGTCCTCTTAGATGCTCTTTTTCTACCTCCCTTGATCTTTCTCTCTCATTTTTCCCACTCCCATCTCTCGGTAGTGGTAGCAAACCACATTACCCTGCTTGCTAGAATAAATTGGGTCTCAGAGAGTGTCTCTGTCTAAAGCAAATAGGCTTTTGTATCCAGCTGTCATGACACATCCTCCTGTAGCTTGAGAATGAGGCTTTTTCTCACTTAGTAGATGTTGGTTGCATTTTAAATGTTAAGTCAGCTGGCTCTGAATAACTTAATGACGTTCTAAGGATAAGCATTTTTTTTAAGCTTATTTTGAGAGAGAGAGAGAGAGAGAGAGAGTGTGTGTGTGCACAGGCAGGGGAGTGGCAGAGAGCGAGGGAGAGAGAGAATCCCAAGCAGGCTTCTCACTGTCAGCACAGAGCCTGACTCAGGGCTCGAACCCATGAGCTGTGAGATGAACTGAGCCGAAACCATGAGTCAGATGCTCAGCCAACTGAGCCACCCAGGCGCCCCTAAAGCTGAGCGTTTTTTAATGTTAGTTATACTTGGCACCTTCTCTGTCCGTGCCCTCTAGCCTTGACGTGGAGTCCAGATGTGCCTGCAGATCAATCTGGGCGTTTTGGGGACATGCGTAGTACCCGATCTTGTTCCGTAGTGGGATCCCGCGCCCAGTGGAAGCAGCGGCATGTTGGTGACGCTCTGTTGGCGTGAGCAGGAGCAGGCAGCCTCGGGCTTTGCAGTGCTTCCTTGGGCTCCGTCAGCCTGACGTCCCCTGGGCGACATGCGCAAGTCCGGTGTCGGGAATGAAGTGAAAGGCAATGACGAAATAACTGGCTTTGGTTAAATAATTTGCTGTTTACGGCTTCTCTGTTTATGAATCAGTTAAAAGCCCTTTTAAGTGAAATTGGATAGACTACAAAGTGTTGGTTTCATGTGTTTTATTTGCAGTTTAATCAGCGTGATCCAGCTGCTGGAGTGGGGAGAGTGGAACAGGATTTTAATTATCCCTGCTTTGCCCGAGTTAGGAATTCCCAATGGTGCCGTCTGTGCGAAGATGCCAAAAACCGCATTGTTCTTTAATTAGCTGTTGTAATTGTTTTAGTCTAATCTCCGTGATTAGCAGCAGCATTAAATACAGCAGGAAGAAAAGGCCTGTCCTCTATGCGCTGCCCCAGTAAACAGAGCCTTTCTCCCTTCTGGAGAGGGATATCATAGAAAATCAATTAGAACTCAACCAGTGTTGATTGGAAAATGATAAAGACCAGCCACCATGAAGAAGGGTTTATGGCCTCTGCAACCAGCTCGCCTGAAGACTCCGCGGGTTCTGATGTGTCACGGAGGCGCCTGGACAGGGCCCCACCGGATGGCTGCATCCCTCTCTGGGGATGGGGAGATGGACTGGGCTGGCACCAGCTGTGCTCTTGGCTTCAGATCGTCTGCTTCATGCATTCAACCACAAGCTTTTATTGAGCCAGGCGTCATGCCAGGGGCCTGGGGATGCAGGGCTGATCAAAGCAGGCACAGTCCCTGTCCTCACCAAGCCTATAGTCTAGAGGAAGAAACTGCTGTCGGTCAAACACTTGGACAAGTGCAGGGTTCCTTGTAAATTGTGAAATGCTATGAAGGTGCGGGGTGTGGCGCTGAGAGAGAGTTTAACAAAGATAAATCAACTGGTTAGGGAAAGGGCAGAGAGGGTGTCCTAGCAAAATGAATTATAAGCTGAGGTCCAACGGATGAGAAATAGCTGGACAGAGGGGCCAAAGGAAGGGTGTTTAAGGAAGAGGAAATGGCTTGTGCAAAGGTCCTGAGGCAGAGGGGAGTTGGAGTCTTCCTTCCGTCGTTCTCTTAGAAGCAGTAGAGTGTGGTAGGAAGGAACCAGATTCTGGATACATCTCATCAGGTTCAAATCCCATCCCTGCTACTCACCAACTGTGTGAAAGTCTTCAAGCGGCTTCACACCACTCTGCCTTCAGTGTTCCCAGATGTAAAATGGGTTGATGATCATGATGAGGATAACGACAGTAGTATCTACTTCACAGAGTTGTTGGGGGGGGATGAATTAGGCCAGATGGTAAGCATTCAGACAATTAAGCATTGTCTGACACGTGATGAGGCTCAGGAAGTATGATCTGGGGCAGCCCTGACTTTGGAATCTAAACAAAAGGGACTAAAATTGAGATGGACTGTGTGCAAGCATGGTGACCTTGGCCTACTTACCCAACCTTGCTGATCCTGCTTTCTCAAGCGTGAAGTGGGGACAGGAGCCTCTAACTCCGAATTGCCTTGTGGTTAAGTAAGATAGGTCACCCCCTGGTAGGTGCTCAGAGAATAGTAGCGATTCTTATTATTCATGAAACATCTGCCTGGCACGGGGCTGGAGGTTGATACTCACTAGTGATAAGTTTCCTTCCCTTTTTCTTTCTTCCCACTGTCAGCCTGCCTCTCTTGTCCTCCCCACCCCCACAGAAGGGATGACTCTGTAGCACACTTTCCCACCCCGACTGGGGCTGTTGACATTTTGGGGTATGGCATTCTTTGCCATGGGAGCTGCCCTGTGCTTTGTAGGATGGTCAGCGGCGTCCCTGGCCTCTACTCACCAGACGCCAGTGAGTACCCTTTCCTCCAAGCCGTGATACCCGGAATGTCTCCAGATACTGCCACACATTCCCAAAGGGGGGGGGTAGCCGATAACCACTGATCTAAGTTGGTAGTTTGGGAGTGATCCAGAATAGGGGCTTAGAATAAAAATAGCAAAAGGCTGTTCAAGAGGAGAGTAGACAGCAGATAGTGTTGAGGGTTTTTTGAGCATAAGGACTTTACTGAGGTTCTCATTTTCTGCTCCGCATCGGAGTCACCTAGGGAGACTGAGAAACTGGCTTGAGCCCTCCCTGGAGATGCCTGTGTCATTGGTCTGGGGTCCCCTGGGGGTCAGGGTAACCTAAAGCTCCCCTTGTGATGCTAATGGACCCCCAGGGGACAGAACCGCTGTCCAGTTGAGGAGCCCAACCACCTGTGTGAAAGGTCAGGTACCAAGGTAGACCTAATGTTGATGTGCCGTGGAGGGGTGGGGACAAGAATTATTACTACCACTACCAGATGTCACTTACTCACATACAAGGCACTATTCTTCGCCCTTCACATATGTTAACTCATTTAATGTTGAAAGCAGTTCTTTGAGATAGGTACTATTAACGTTCAAACCATTCTGATGGTAAGGAAACAGAGGCACAGAGTGGTTAAGAAGTTTTTCCCAGATCACACAGCTGAAAGTAGTGGAACCAGGAATGGAGCTCAGGTCACCCATGCCCCACGGCCCCAGGGGACAGAGTGGGGAAAGAACTGGACACGGGCATTGGGAACAGTGTGCTTTAAGATTCTGCAGAGTGAGCTAGATGAAGGCCTTGATGTGTGCAGACTGGCAGGAACGCCATGCCTTCATCTGCTCACTTGTCAAGCCTTTATTGAGCACCTGCTGTGTTCCAGGCATTCTGCTAGGCTCTGGAGATACATGGCCGACCAGGTCAGAAATGGTCCCTTTTCCTTTAGGAGGCCTACAGTCTCCTACTCTGTGGAAGAAACAGGAGAACGGCACACGTTTACTATAGAGCTACACGTGGTGATTGGTGATAATAGGAAAATGAATAAGGAGCTGCTATCAAATATAATGGGGTGGGCTACGTTATACAGGGCAGCCAGGAAAGGGTGAGAGGTGCAGAAGGAGCCCATCACTGGAGGGAGGAAGACGTTCCAGGCAGAGGGAATAGCATATGCAAATTCTCTGAGGCTCGGATTGCTTAGAACGGCTGAAGACAGGAAGTCCAGTGCGGGAGGGATTAGAATGTAAAGTTAAGGGGTGGGAAAGGACCAGAGACCAGCCACTATCCCATCTAATGATTGAGGAAGGAGGCCCAGAAATTGGGTGAAGATGCTTCATTTTCTCAAGGTCGCACAGCTGGAATTCAGTTCCACACGGTGTGGCCCTGACGTGAGATGTTCTAGAATGGCCCTTGTTTTGCTGGCATGTTGTGATGTAGGGTTTGGGAGATGGAAGTAAGACAGGGCCCATCCTGCCATGATTCTAAGGATTTGAGAGGTAGAGAAAACTGAGGCAGGCTCCCCACTGCCCCTTGAACATAGTGGGCATTTAATAAGTCTCTCATGACCGCATCCGTAACGTGGCAGTTGCTGTGACTGACGTTTTTCACGTATTTCTTGCGGCAGCATTGAAAGTACGCCCTTGACAATAGGTGGACAGTCATTATCCCCATTTTCCCTATGTCAAAACGGAGGCCTAGAAAGTGGGGACCGCTCTTTGAGACTCCCCCAGCAAGTTCCCCAGGAGGAACCTCCAGCTGCTATCAACACAGCTCACACTTTCCCCCTGCTGGGTCTCTACTACTTCATCTTGACATTGTCCAAAGCGCCCAAAAGTTCATTCTTTGCCTGTGTAGAATCATTAAATGAATTCGTGGATTCGGGTACTGAATCGCAGTAATGCTTTGGGTCTGCATAACCGACTCCTGTACTCATGCTGTTGCATTTTGCTGAGGCACCAATGTGATCCCTGCATCCAGAGAACAAATCTGTGGCTAGAGAATCACGTCAGGACACCATACCCTCCACCTCATCAAGTGTTGGCATAGGAGCCTAGGTGCTTCTTAGGAAGTGGTTTACAACACCGGATAAAACCTCAGCCTTGTGGTGAAATTTACCCCTCCCCCCAGAAGCCACATGCCGGTGTTATCTTTGGAAGTCCAGCTGACTCAGTGTCGTGTGCTGAGGCCGTGTCACCCAGTGGTTAGGAACCTAGGCTTTGGAGTGACATCAACTGGAACAGTGACTCCTGTTCCCCTTTCATTCTCTCCCGGAGTCATTACTTGGCCTCTGCATGTGCTGGCATGTCTCCAGGCACTGGGTTTCTTGGGAGTCCAAGGTCTCTGATTTCATGGAGCTTAGCGGGAAGAAACAGACTATAAATGCCTAAGCAGACACATAAATATGAAAACTTGAAAGAAGTGGAAAGGTGCTATGGGAAAGATTAAACAGGGTGATGAGATGGGTAGTGGCTCCAGGGGGCATAAGTGATATTTGAGCCCAGCTTCAAGTGATGGGAATAAACCAGACAGATATTCAAGGACGTGGGGAAAAGTACACCAGGCAGAGGGGTAGCGTGTGCAGATGTCCTGAGGCAGGAATGAGTTTGCTTCTGGTGGTTGAAACCCACTGATGAGTAGGGGTGGGAGGAACTTACAGAAGTTGACAATCTCCTGATCCCATAGGGCCTCATAAGGTCATGATAAGGAGCTTGGATTTTGTTGTTCTTATAAAAGAACATATGAGGTTAGTGAAATACTGCATGTAAATATCTTTACAGTCCCTGGCACTTGTTCTGGGTCCCTAATTATTAGCCATTGATGTCATGATTTATTTATGGTTATTTTTTATTTGGGCATTTATTCCCCAGGCCCCTGCTGTTTCCATCATGAATCTCAAAGATTGCTTTTCCCCTCTGGTCGTAAATGACCCAAGGAGAAGTTACAGCTCCAAGAACCATGAAGAGATGGCATGAGGCAAACACCTAGAGATGGGATCACATCACAATTCGCTGCTGCCAACAACGAGAGCCCCGTTACGTCGGCCTGAAGTTGAAAAGTCCGTTCTCTCTGAAACCAGTTTCTGCAGAATATTAGCTTTACCCAAAATGCTTCCACTGTCCAAGCCAGCCCCATGGAGGGAAAACACGGGCTCAGGAGAAGGCCCACCCCGCCGCCCCGGCTCAGAAATCTGCATGCAGTGAAGAAACAGGGTATCTGTCCCTCCACCCCATTCCTGCTCCCGCTGTCGTTCAAAACTCGGTAAATACTTGGTGCCAATAACCGCTAGTCCCCCAGGCTCAGATGACATGTGTAAATATATCTTCTCCATGTGGTACCAAAGACTGAGTCAATAAGCTTAATTTCCTGTGGATTCCACTGTTTGGTTGGCGTAGCCTAGAAAATTGACGAGATAAAGGCTGTGTTCTTGGGGGAGGACGGTTTGTGTTGCGCGCTGTGGAACATGGTGGCCACAAGGCCAGCCGGCCAGGTAGGGTCTTGCCTCATCCCCCTTTGCTCTCCTACACGGAGCCGGACTCCAGCCGCAACTTCCTGACTCTCGTCTGATCGTCATCACATTTCTTGTTGGCTCCGTAGCAAGGCGCAAAGATCTTGATGCAATCAATCCATTGGTAGGGGTCTTAGGGAGTAAGGTCAGGGCAAGATCTTGTGATTTGACTCCTGAGCGATTGGATCAGAGGCCCTGACCTGAGAGTCAGACCTGGCATCCACCAGCAGGTAGCCTGACATCTCTGAGCTCTCCTTTCCTAACCTAGTGGCTCTGCGTTTTCACCAGAATTTATTAAGCACCTGTTATGTGTCAGGCCCTGGGCTATGATGGAGGAGGAGATGCCGTGGGAGACACATCTTTGTCTTCGTGGAATACTAGACCTCCCGGTGGAGAGATGGGCCACAATCAACCAAGAAGTAAACCAGACCACAATAATGATGGGCTGTGATTGGGTGCTAAGAAAGAGGCAGGAGAGTCTGGGATTGAGGGAGGTCCTACATGTCACAGGGGCTTGGGAAAGAGCTCTCCTGGGCTGACAGTTACAGTGCCATGCAGAAGTCAAGGAAGAACATAGTGGGCAGATACCCAACGTGACTAATAGACGGGACCAGAAGTGGACAGATCGCAGTGGTGGGAGGGAGAGAAAGTGGCATGGGTTTGAGCTGAACAGAGAGGAGGGTCTAGAGCATGTGAAGCCTTGTGGGTGCTGGGAAGTAGGCTGGGTTTCATTCTAAGGGCTTGCACTGTCTCTTGGGTGGCATTTTGCTGTAGCCTCCGGATAGGCCTCCCCGCTTCTCCCGTTGTACCCCAGCAGGCTATTCTCAGAACATGTCAGAATTATTCTTTTAAGTCATGAGTGAGATGAGGTCAGGCCTCTGCTTAAAGCCCACCCTTGACTCCTCATGCCGCTTGGAGTTTAAGCCAAAGGCCTGATCTTGGCCTGGCTGCCACTGACCTCTGGACCTCCTTACCTCCTGCCTCCTTGCTCACACCTGCCAGGCACATTGTACCAGGAGCTAGCTTTTCTTTTTTCTGTGGCTAAGCTTCCAGGTGTTAGATTATGAGCTATATAATGTACGTTCTTTTTTGCTTTGGCCACCAGGAAGCTCAGAGCCTCATCTGATGTCGGTTGGAATCATTCTGTTAACTGCTGTTTGTAAAGTTTCCATTCCTCACTGTGGTTATTGATTTTCTGTCTGTATATGGTTTTTCTGGCTTCTGGGTCTTTCATTGCAGCCTTCCCTTTCTGGAATGAGAGGGTATAAATGGTAATTTGGTTTCACGTGATGTCCTCAGTTAATTGTGTGTCCATTTCCCCTTCTATTATGGGTTCATTTGGAGAGTAGATGTATTGATGTCCCTTAAGGAACAGTAACTGGTGGGAATGAGTGGGGAGAACTTCTGGCCATTTGAGGGCAACTGGTAACACATATTCTGGTTTCAAGAATCTAGTGGTTTCTGGGAGGCTCTAAAAATGATGTTGAGTTAGCCGCACGCAGCCTCCTTCTCTGTGGCACCCAAGGGAGTTCCTGTGCAGGTGAGGAATTGACCTGGGAGGCCTCTGGCCAGAGACTGGGCAGCTGCATGGACACTCCAGGACCACATTTCATTACCTGCGGGCCCGTCGATTCAGAGCTTTCCCCCTAGAATCGTCCGATCCAAAGATCGAAGATGTCCCAGAGCTCCCGAAATGCTTCTGGGCACGAGTGGGCTTCAGAAGCCAAATGAGCACCCAAGGCAATCAGCCAGCTTGGTTTGACCTGCAGAATGTTTTAAAACAGTCGGGTTTCATTGTGTTTCCCAACCCTCCCAGAGTGGATGGACTTAAAACCAATGACCATGACGGTTTGGTGGGGCCTGCCCAAGGCTGCGTTTTGAGTCTCTGGACAAAATAGAAGTAAAAGACTTGCTTTAACTTTGCCCCCTCCCATATAGGTCTCTGTAGCTTAACAGTTGGGGATGGATCCTTGTAGCCACACCTATGCTTTCCAGTCAAGGGAACTGAGGCTTGGAGAAGTTCAGACATGAGGCTACTTACCAGACTGTAACAGTTGTTTCACATTTAAGCAAAATCATTCCCCGTGCCATAGTGTCTTTTTCTAAAATTCGCCCCCCCCCCCACAATGAAAGAAAACCTTTTTGCCTAACTACACAAAAAGCATTATAGTAACATTGACAGAGTGCCACGTTGACAAAGCAAAGAATTCACCCATGGCCCCACCAATCTGGCTACAAATCCAACGGTGTGTGTGGGTCTGAGCAGACCCTGTCCACGTGCATAGATCATCTTTACATGTTTGTAGTCACAGAGAACATTCCCTTCTAAGAAGCCCAACAAGCCATAAAAGCAGCAAAAGGAGGCCTATGTCTGGTAGTCGCTGGCCACGAAGGCGGTGGCTGGAGGCCCTGATCATGAGGGAGGCCTTGTTTGGTGGTGTAAGGCCTTGCTGTGTGTCTCCTCTCCCTACCCTAGCCTCCCCTAGCCCAGCCCAGCCCAGCCCAGCCGCTGGGGGCTCAGAGCTTGTCTGACGGGAAGGCTGAACAGCCCAGCCTCCTTCCTGCCTTCACAAACAGGCCTCTGTGGGGTTGCCAGGCGCCAGGGCAGGAGCTGGGATGTGGAACAGCAGATTTCTGTCTGGTCCTGATGTTGGCAGACAGCCCAGGCCAGCCCTGCGAACATCACCCGACCAGGTACCTGGGGGCAGATCCAGTGGACAGGGGCGCCTTTGAGCTGGGAGCAAGGCTGCCCAGGGGCCAGCTTCTCTGCTCGGCTCCCGCCAGTGAGGCTTTTTCCCAGACGACAGGGTCCTTCGGGATGGGCCTCTTTTTGCAGATATGCATCCCCCTTGGAAATCTCCCTGATCCGTGAGTTTGCATAAATATCAGAACTTGTCAGAGAAGCAAGACTTCCAGAATTCAGTTTTTTCCCCCTTCTGCTCCTGCAAGTTATTCTCTTTGCTTTGGTTTCCTCATCTGCAAAATGGGATAATAATAGGGTTGTTGTGAGTAACACACCCACACACACACATACACACAAATGTGTGCATAGAAAATGTGAAAATGAAATAACTGTGGTCTTAGTTATTAGTATAGTGATGTGAATCGTCTGGCTTTAATATTGCAACGCAGTTAAATAAGATGTCACCATTGGGGGAAGCTGGGTGAAGGAACATGGAACTCTGTACTATCTTGGCAACTGCCTGTGAGTCTAATTCCTTCTTTCAAACAGTTGGAAAAGAAAGAAAACTACGTTAATGGAAGTAAGGCCTTGGCATGAGGCTAGATGTATGGTAAGCGTCCCGGGAGTGTTAGCTATATGATCGTGGCATCTGAGGATGTTTTATGTTCTCCTTGGCAGTGCTGTGTGGGGTGAAGAGGAAGCAGGGCTTCTGTGACCTTGGGGCTCCCTCCCCTCCCCTCCCTGGTCTTCTTCCTGCCCTGCCTGGAATCCAGGCACCGATAATGAATGACACAACGTGCATCATGCTTCTTAGTTGGTTCTGTGTGGTGTCCTCTGTTCACAATGCCCCTCTAACCTGTTGTGTGGCAAGCTCTTACTCATCCTCCCAGCTCACACCTTGCTTCTTTGAGAACGCCTTTCTGGGCCTCTCTGAGGACTTCCTTCCTGGACCCCCATAAAACTGTCAAGTAGTGGTTCTCAAAGCTTGATCCAGGACCAACCCCATCATCTTGAACCTGAGTCCTGCTGTGCTGCAAACACTGGATCAGAAAGTGGGGGTGAGGTAGGTGGGGTCCAGGGGCCTCCAGATGGTTCTGTCCAGCGCTCTCTAGCCCAGCGCCAATACCCATCACCTGGGATCTGTTCACATGCAGGTTCTGACCCTGCCCATCTGGGATGGGGCCTGGGTTTCTGCATTTCCAACCAACCCCCCAGTTGGTGTTGCTGCTGCGGGCCTCCTGGAGATCAAGGTCCACATCTCGCTTCCAGTAGGAGTTTGGCACTTTGTTGTCAAACCAGTGGGTGGTTTGGCTGGGGCTCAGTGTTCTGGAAGGGGGTGCAGGGCGGGGAGGACCGGTCTTCATCTATCTGGGGCCAGAACAGGGAAGCTTGCAAGGGAGAGGAAAGAGGTGAGGGCGGAGCAGACACCACACTCCCCTCAGCTCCCTTTTTAGTTCTCCTGGGAGGTGTCTGGGAATGGAGCCATGGTATGACCCCTGAAAGGGACGCTCTGTCTAAGCTTGGAGCAAGCTTCTCTCTTCCTTATCCCCATTCGTGAGGTTGTTTATTCCGCAAATGTTTACTGAACTGAATAGGAACAAAGACACATCAGTGGACAAAATAGACGCCCTGCCCTCAGGCAGCTTCGTCATCTGGTGGGGACAGATGCCTATTGTTGAGCAGAACTGAAGTGCAACGGGATGAAAGTCCCAGTGTCCTGAGACTGTTTCGCTGTGGACTTGGCCAGGAAAGGTCAGCAGAATGTCCCTAGGGAAGCGACATTTAAGCTGAAATGAAGAAGTGTAGTCTAGGTAAGGATTAGTTGAGGAGGAGGAGGAAGCAGTATGTGCAAAGGTCCTGGTCTAAGTGGGAACCTGGTAATGACTGGAGAGAATGCTAAGAAGCAAAACAGAGAGTGGAGAAGGGGCCAGGTGGGGGCTGGGCAGGAGCCTGGCCTTGCGGGCTACAGTCAGAATTCCGTGTGGGTCCTCAGCAGTAGTAGCTGTGCAAGGGTTTTAAGCAAAGGAGTAGCATCTGATTGGTCTTTTCAGAGGTTTGCTCTGGCTGCTGGGTGTAGGAGGGCTGCCTGCGTGGGCCAGGTAAAGCACAAGGGGGTCAGTCCGCACTGCTGCTCACATCTAGCTGCTGGCCACGGTGGAGCTGCAGAGAAGTGGCCACATGCGAGGAAGACAGAGGACCTGGCCGAGATTGGAGCTGGGATGTGAGGGAGAGGGGGTATTAAGGGAGCGTCCAGTGAGTCTGCTCCGTTGTAGCTCCTTCCTTAAGGTGGGTCCTAGAAGTTCGCATCCGCTGGTGGTCCTACCCCCAGCCTTTGAGCTCTCAGGTGACCTCTCTCCCTTCCCCACCCCCACCCCCCAGCTGTGCCCCTGACCTGTGATTTCTCTTCCTCCCTCCATAGCTCCCTCACCATCTGCCAAGGGGTTAGGTTCAGGAGCTAGAGAGGCCAGGGTTTTCCACCTCTAAGCCTCCAACCGCAAACCCAGGGTAACTCCATACCTCTTACTCTTCCTGACTACAATGGCTCGGCCACACAACAGGAACATTAAACCATTCGGGACTACAAGTACTGCCAGAGAATCCCTTTGAAGGGAGAGTGATGAGAGGCAGGTTGAGTGGTACGGATACTGACTGTGATATCCACAGATAATCTTCAGGACTAGAAAAATGGATTCTCAGGGAAGTTGCCCGCTTAAGGCAGAGCGCAAACAGTGGGCTTGAGCAAGAGCCACCTGTTTGAGAGAAACCGAGCTGCCGGCGGACAGCCTCTCTCCGTGTCGTCTGTCAGGAGTGAGAGTCAGGAGAGGCAGCCAAGGCCTGCTGCCCTGTGGGTCAGCCTGGTTCCGTCACTCCTCTGTCCCTGCTTCCTTCCAGCATGTTTGCTGAGTGAAAGCCTGGTGTGTGTCAGACAGTTTCAGACCAGGGGTTCTCAGAGGCATTTGTGCCCCCCCCCCACCCCCCCACCCCCCGCCAGGGAATACTTGGTAGTGGCCAGAGACCTTTTTTGGTTGTCACAGCTGGGATGGGGAGGGAGGGATGGTAAAGGGATGCTGCTAACATTACGCATTGTGGGGAACAGCTCCCACAGCACAGAATCCTCGGGCCCCGAGATTTGTAATCCTGAGGCTGAGAAACTCTGCTGTAAGCCCCTCATACTTCCCTGAGTCACCTCCTCTCCATGGAGCAGATAACATTTTTTTGTTTTTGTTTTTGAGAGAGAGAGAGTGTGTGTGAGAGCAGGGGAGGGGCAGAGAGAGAGGTAGAATCTGGAGCAGGCTCCAGGCTCCAAGCTGTCAATAGAGCCCAATGCAGGGCTTGAACTCACAAACCATGAGATCATGACCTAAGCTGAAGTCGGACGCTTAACCGACTGATCCCTGATCCACCTAGGTGCCCCAGAGCAGATACCTTTTGGCCCCTCTGTGCACGTTAAGCTCCAGGCTAGACATTGGCCTTTTTCTTTTTTTTTTGAGTTTATTTGGAAAGAGAGAGAATCCCAAGCAGGCTCCCAAAACGGGGCTTGATTGCATGAACGGTGTGTGATTATGACCTGAGCCATGCAGGTGCCCCTGGACGTTTGCTTTTCCACAAACCTTCATTTGTTCTTGTCACTTATGTTTGTGCCCACGTATCGATCCTTTGCCTTCATCAACCAAGATGTACTCGTTATCATCAAGGACATGAGGCACCGTGCTAACCAGACTTCACGTTTTATTATGCCCGTGACAGTTAGGAGAGAGACGTTATTTTCCTTACATAAAATAACACATCCCATTTATTGACCACTTGCTGTGTGCCAGTTGCCGGGAATGATACTGAGTTAGAATCTTCATGGATGGTGACTCTGGCTTAGAGCAGCTTGTATATACCCCCTGATCTCAACCTTGAAGCTGATGCTTGGATAAGAGAAGAATCTTGTTCGTGTTCATACGCCTGGGAAATGGGAGAGAAGGTCGAGATTGGGATGAGATCTTGGGTAGATGAGCAAGAGTGTGGGCCTGTGTCTTAGCCTTGAACCAGAGCACTGAACCATCTTGTGAGGATGCCAAAAGAGCTTTCTCTGCACTTGGTTGACTTTGGCACCCTTACTGACATTTTGATCTGGATCATTTTTTCTTGTGTGTGGGGGAGGATGCTGTCTTGTGCCCCGTAGGATGTTGAGCAGTGTCCCTGGCTTCTGCATACGAGATGCCAGTAGCACCCCATCCTACTCCCTGTCTCCCAGTGTGACAGTCAAAAATGTCTCCAGAAATTTCCAAATGTTCCCTGGGGGGAGGGGCAAAATGTCCACTCCCCAAATTGAGAATTGCTGCCCTAAGGTAAGCAGCCTCACCCCACTTTTACAGAAGAGTCAAGTACAGTCCAGAGGGAGAAGTCGGCTGCCCAAGTGGCAGCATCTAAAACTGGACTCGGGAGTCCTAGCCTCCTAGCCAGCATAGAACTCTGGGCATCGGCCACCACTCGGGGATATTGGGGTCGTGGGATGTGTCCAGAGCCGTGGGGCATCCATCCTTTTCAAGCCCCCAGGTCCCTCTGCCCTGTTAGGAAGCCTCTGAGTAACCCCACTGTGGCAGTCCATTGAAGATGCTTAAGAAATGCCACCCCACTGGCTGATGGACGCACTGAGGCTACGTCATGCCAACTGTGGATTGGGGATCACGAGGAGGGGAAACTGAGGTGCGGTTCCTAAGCAGCCAGTGGCAAGCCTTCCCTCTGTTTCCTTTTAAGCCTCTGAATTTTGGAGACTTGCAGGCGTCCCTCCCTCTAGAGACCCCCCCCCCCCCCCCCCCCCCCCCCCCCCCCGCCCCAAGCAGAGCAAGGCAGAGCATGTTTAACCCCTCACTGCTCACCCTTCAGAGGCCTAGCTGACCCCTACTGGGCTCTCTCTCCAAGAGCAATTGCCCCATTGAATTTTATCCCATCGTAGACCGCGTCTCCTAGGGCGCAGGACGGCCCCTGGGCATGGAAGCAGTCCAAGCCCCGATCAATCCCTTCTTTTATTCAGGGCAGAGTTACAAATGGGCCGGAGTCATTGGAAAGATTTTCCACCTCACTGTGCAGAGAAGCCCTTATGAAAGATGTATTGATGGATCTCCTTGTACCAGGATGTTACTGGCCTCGCAAAGGCAGGAAATAAGTATCTGCCGGTTCTCCTTTTGCCACAGAGACAGTCTTTCAGGTCAGATTTCCTCTGTGCCCGAGCACATTGGCTTTAAATCGTTTTGCTGCAAAATATAAATAAAACCAAGAGGACTCCATAATGAATAAGAGAAACACCCTGGTGGTGTAGTTTGGACTTCCAGAAAAATAGGGCATTAAAACTACAGGCTCGTAAGACTAACCGATTCCTGGGCCCCAGGCTCTGGCCCGCTTATTTCAAGCGTCCCAAACGAGTAACTGCCGGAGCGCATACTGCCCAGAAGAGCAGAGCCTCCAGTTCAAGGCTCAGCTCTGACTCCAGCTGTGTGACCTTAGGTCAGTCACGTGGCCTTTTGGGCCTCAGACCCTTCCTCTGTCTAAGGAGGGGGGCCGGAATACACCCCTATCATACAGGTTTGGCTTCATGAGTATAGGGACGTTCAGAACACTTGGAAACTCAAACTTGCCAAAGGATACTTTTTTTTATTAACGTTTATTTTTGAAAGTGAGCGAGTCTACAAGTGGGGGAGGGGCAGAGAGAGAGAGAGAGAGAGAGAGGGAGACACAGAATCTGAGGCTGGCTCCAGGCTCTGAGCTGTCAGCACAGAGCCTGGTGCGGGGCTCGAACTCACAAACTGCCAGATCGTGACCTGAGCCAAAGTCAGACGCTCAACGGACTGAGCCGCCCAGGCGCCCCCAAGAAGGATTTTTAAAAAATTCCTGTTCGTATCCAATTTTTCTGAAGTCTATGTACTCTATAAAGTGAAACCTCCGTGTACAGAGACATTGCATCTTATTTGGAGTTGAGGTTTGAAAGGGCAAAAATCCTGTGTCGTCTGTTGTTGTTCTCTCTTGTATATTGTCTCCAGTTCGCTCACTTTTGCCCTCCCAACCACCTGCACTTGAATTCTCCTTGAGTACCCACGTGGTGTGTGTCCACCTCTCTGACTTTGCTCTGGCTGCTGTGACCAAGCCCTGTAGAGTGGTGGCTTAGAGATAACAGACCTTGATTGCTCAGAGTTCCCGAGTCTGCTGCCGGCTTGGTCCTCCTCCTTCCTAGGCGCCGGTCGCCCACCTCTTGTGGCGTCCTCACAGGGCAGAAAGAGGGTCACGGCGCTGGCTGATTCTGTTCATGATGAATCCACCCTTGTGACCTGGTCAACCTCCTGAAACCCCATCTCCTAACACCATCACATCAGGGGTTAGGGTCTCAACAGGAATTCTTGGGAGACACAAACATTTGGTCCATAACACCCCTGCAGCTAATCTCCTAATACAAGAACGCACTTGGTCACTTACCCTGAAAATGACTCCCGTGTGCCAAGGGAGAGTAAAGTCGTCAGCTGTCCCTTGGTTACTCACAGACTCTCCAGGTTGACTGTATAGTTGTTTCCCCGTACAGGTGTGTTTGTGTCCGTGTGTGTTGGGGAAGGGACATAACCGCAGTTCTCAGCCAAAGAGGGCACCCTGTCTCCCTGGCTAGCCTTGGCCTGAGGCCATAAGAGTAGTGGGGAGTCACACCCCCACCAGGCCCCCCGTGGCTGCCAGCTCACCTGGGGAAGGGGTTCAGCACACGGGACTGACGGTTTCTCACACATGTGGGCTTGAGACCCAGCTCTTTTCATCTGGAAATGAAAGTTCTCCCGGCGCACCTGGGTGGCATGGTCTGTTCACCTTTCCACTCTGGCTCGGGTCATGATCTTGTGGTTTGTGAGTTTGAGCCCCACGTCGGGCTCTGTGCTGACAGCTCAGAGCCTGGAGCCGGCTCCGGATTCTGTGTCTCCCTCTCTCTCTGCCCCTCCCCGGCTTGCTCGTGCGCACTCTCTCTTTCACTCTCTGAAAAATAAACACTAAACAAACAAAAATCCTCATGAAGCCAGAGTGTGGGGTCTGTGGGGCCTCAAGAGTTATTAATGCTTAATAGACTAACACTTGGTCTCTTGAGTCTTGTTAAGAAAGAAGGTATTCTGTATTACACGTGAATGTTACACATAACTGAAGCTGACCCTGAAAGTGCCCCCCGCACAGTTTGGTTAACCTGTCTTCCTGAAGATGTGTGACCCCTTCGGTGCCTTGTAAACAGGATCTGGAGAACAAAATGATGCCCACAGCACCATCACCATGATCAGGGATTAGCTGTCGTCCTGTGAGTTTGTGATACCTGAAGGAGGTTTCAAAGTGTACCCTCCTGTCCCCTGTCTCAGACCCTTCCTCTCCTGTCTCTCACTCCAATGCACATACACATTCTAATCTGCCATCCACTAGAATCCAGAAGGGCATATTTTTGGAAATCAGAGAAGGTAGTTAGATCAGTGACTGTAGACTTATACTCAGGTTGGACACGTGAACTTGAACCCAAGCCTTGGAATGACTCCTCTCCTGTCCCAGGTAGTGAAGCCTCGTGGCACCCTGCCATGGGGATTGGGATGTGCTTCATCAGAGTCTGCACATCCCTGACCTCCCCCCTCCTTATATGATAGGGACAACGTGTAGGCTCACATCAAGTTGTTAGTGGCCACAGGAGGCACTCGGATGCAGCAGTGAGCATAGCTGGAAGCGTGCATATGGCTTTAAGGGTCAGGTCTTCTCTGTTACCCAGAAGCAGGTGCCCTTTCTTGTCTCGGAATATGGCTTTGTTCTTGGCAAGTTTGTGACAACCCTGGCAGAGAAATGTCACAGCCACGACCTCATTATCCCGTTGTCTCCTCTGTCTTTGCAAAGTTTGGGGATGTATGCACAAATACATTGATTTATCTTGAATGCTATGCTAACATTCTGCAGAAGTAGACACCTTCTCATTCAGCTTTACTCATCAAGTGCAAAGCAGGAAGCAGGACTGCCTTAACTGGTCCTACAACTTTGATTACAACCCATTCCGTTCCCATGACTTTTTGGAAGGGAGAAAAAAATCTTACCTGTGGATTTACTAGGTTGTTGACAGGTGAGGCTTTTGTACATAGGCTTACCGCAGGTTTATGGCCAAGAAAACACGTCAGCTATTTCAAAGGAGCTGAGCTTGAGTAAGCTGAAATAAAATGTTATAGTCACCGCTCTCCCCTTCCCCGTCCAAATCCCTGCGCCATTATTTCACGCCGCGCCAGTACTGTGCAAATATAGCATTTCTGTAATCCGTGGGTACCATTGCAATAGGAACAGCTCTGGCATCGAGAGGGGAAAGGTGGGGGGTGGGGGGAGACTACTGCCAAAGATGCGTGTCTTTGCCCCCGATCTCACACCTTTTCTTCCCTCTACCTAGAGCCCTGTGCTTCCAAATGGCAGCACGCTTTCTCCCTCACCTGTGTCGGGTCCTGGTTCAAAGCTCCTCCTCTGGAGAGGCCTTCCTGACCACCACTCTTAACATGGTAAACTATCACTGTTGTCTGTCCCATCTGTGCGGATTTGTTTTTCCTCATACCTGTTATTACCAGCCGACAGCCAATATACAGTTACCATGTGCCTCCCTTGTTCCAGCATGAACTCAGAGTGAGCGTAGCTTTGTCTTGTGAACTCCACACACACACACACACACACACACACACACACACACACTTAGTGCTCCCATATTTTCACAGATCTTCAGTGCCTGCCACATAGTTGGTTCTCAGCAAATATGAATGAACAAGTCAGGTGTCCACATTGACCCTACGATAAGCCTCCATTTCAGAACTGTTGAAATAGTGAAAAAACCCATACTCATCTGAACATCTAGAGAGCATAGGAAAATAGCCTGTAAAGGGCCTGGATTACTTCAATCATAATTATACCCCTTCCTAGAACTGCAATGAAAAAGGCTGCCTGTGTTGTAAAGACACATTGGCGTTCTTCCTTCCCTGTCCTCCCAGCCGTTGGGAGATCAGTAGTAATGGGCATAAAAAAGCATGGCAGTGTCTGTGCCTAGGCTTCCTTCTCAGAGCCTCCTGTGCCTTCTGTCATTTAATCTTCACACTGGCACACTTATCGTGCCACATGTAATAGATGAGAAACCCGGGGTCTCAAGAGGGTGTCAGAATTTTTCTGTTGGTTTAAAAAATGTTTGTATACTGACAAATAAAATGTGGGGTTGACAGACTTGCTGTAAAGGGTCTGACGGTAAATATCTGAAGCCGTGTGGACCCTTTGGCCTCTGTCACCACCATTTAGTTTTGCATGGAGCCCGGTGCTCTGTAAGTGGCAGGTCCCGACTGACTGACTGACTGAATGAATGAATGAATGAATGAGTGAGTGAAGTAACCAGGGAATCACTTGATGTGCCTGCTAAGACCCTCATGACTAAGCCCCTGCTTGCTCTTTTCCACCTCCATATACGTACTTCCCTACCTTATGAGACTTCTCCATCTTATATTTTCCAGCCCAAACACCAGTGTCTGCCCTCCCAGCTTCCCTCAAAAGCGCCTGGGAAATTGGGTGATCTAGCCCAATGAGTTCTGTCAGTGGTGGCTTTTTCTGGAACCTCTTGGAGTTAGTTCCTTGAGTTTGTGTTGAACTATTTCTTTACACTCCTCCTATTTACGTCCTATTCTAGGACGGTTGTATCACAGTCTACAAAACAAGATGGCGTAAGTGAAAATGAGGCCAAAGGAAAGAAACACAGTGGTGGGGCCTTAACTTAGAGTCAGGATTGATAATACGAAGGCCTCGTGATGGGGGAACCAGAGACTGAGCTCACAGCCTTCTGGCAGCCAGCAGGAAAAACAGGTTCACTGCCTTCCGTCACCCTGTGTCCAAATAAGTGACAGAGACCATTGTTCACAGCAGGTAGGATTGTTCTTAGCGCTCAGGGCTTTGGACATGTCTCTAGGGAGCCTCCCAAGAAGACACTGTCAGAGCAAAGGACCAGCGGCTCAAGTTGACCTGACGGGAGCTCCAGGCCGTGTGCTATAGCAGTCTCTGGGCTAGACTTGCCATCCTGTACTGGCGCTCAAATGGATGAGGGTGTATTTGGGTTGACCTATCACGACCCGGAATGGATTGTAGGGCAGCTCTGTGAAGCGTGTGGTCTTGAAGCACCGTTAGTGTGTCGAGTGGGGGCTCCCAGTCGTGGAGACCAGGTGAAAAGCCTGGCTGTGCTAATTCCTTGGTTTCTTTGGACCTCAGGCTCCTCATCTGAGAAATGAGGCTTGTTACTCAAGTTCACCGCCTGGCATGGTGGGGCGTTGGGGGGTGGGGTGGATAAAGAGATGGGGCCTCGTGGCCTCTCATTTCAGCCTGACAGCAGTGTCACGGGTCAGTGTCCTCCCCATCTGCTCTCTGCAGCTTTTGAGGACTTCAGACCAGTGTCTGTCAACCTTTTTTTTCAAGATCACTCTCCTAAGAAGAAAAACATCGTTTAAAATTAAACGCTAAGGGTTAAGATTGATCCGGTAGGGTCAGCTTTGGAGGATCCCAGACCACTGTAATAGCTGAAGATTCTTTTCACCACCTCTTGGTCTGAGCTAATGTTTGCCCTTTCAGGCGGGGGACACATAAGCCTTGTTGAGAACGTATGTTCAGATACATTAACTCTTCTTTTTTTTTTTTTTAATTTTTTTTTTTCAACGTTTATTTATTTTTGGGACAGAGAGAGACAGCGCATGAACGGGGGAGGGGCAGAGAGAGAGGGAGACACAGAACCGGAAACAGGCTCCAGGCTCTGAGCCATCAGCCCAGAGCCCGACGTGGGGCTCGAACTCACGGACCGCGAGATCGTGACCTGGCTGAAGTCGGATGCTTAACCAACTGCGCCACCCAGACGCCCCTACATTAACTCTTCTTAATAGCTCATTGGATGGATGAAGAAACCGAGGTCCATAGAGACAAAGTAACTTGCCCGAAGTCCCATTAACTAGTGACTGGGAGTTGGAATCCTATCTTAAGGTGGTCTGGCTTTGGACTGTGCTTTTGTGCTGCTCTTTTTAACTCATAGGGACAGGCCACCACGCCCCCTGTCACAAATCTTGGGGTTTTTTGTTTTTGTTTTTTTTTTGTTTGCTTATCCACATACCCTGTTGATTGTTCCGCCTCAGTGCATATAGAATTCCCTTGTTCTTTTTAATTGCCGCATCGTTTTCCATTTGTATCAACAGAGCATCAGTTATTTAACTGGGGCCCCAACCAAGGAAGGCTGGGGTGGATTCCAGTCGTTCGCATCTAAAAACTCTGCGGGAGCAATCCTCCCTTGCCTGCGTGTTGTTTGACTTAAGCACAAGCAACCTTGAAAGTTAAATTCCTAGAAATGGCATCACTGTGTGCTTGCTAAAAGGCAACGTTGGTTGGGAGCGTGGAAGCATCTCCATAGAGCTGCAACTCTTACCTGGCCATCCAAGGTCAGTTCTACCACTTGATTAACAACTAAGCTACTGTTTTGACCCCCAGATTCCGCCTGACCCGGTTATTGACTTAGACGTGGGCTCCCCACACTGCCACCTTTTATGCACTCGGTCGCCCAGTTCTTCTTCTGTCATCTGGTATTTCCCTACGAGGCTTTGCACAGTTTATTTTTGAACCTCAATTCTCATCTCATTAACCGAAAGCCTAGGCAGCCGGCTTTCATTTCGGTGTGCTGCCTGGGTGCGTGCTTTGAAATGGGTCTGGAATAAAGCAGTGGTGAGGCTTCTCCCAGGGCTTGACACCCACCAGGTTTGGGAGGGCGGTGCGGGGAGAAAAATCCTTCCCGTGTCGCTAGTCTTTTGGAACCTTCCTCAAAGAGCAGGATCTCATTCTGCAGACGTTCCTTCTGGCATTCACTTGTGAAGGATGGCTGTCCTTTGGCCATCGAGGAAATCCAGCATGAGTGGTCCCGGTTCAGTATCTGCAGGGGTTAAATTAAAAGCAACTCTCCTGGCAGAATCTCTGTGGCTGAGCCAGCGCTAAATCAGCCCCCATACTCTATGACCCCTCCTAGAAAACCGTGGACACTCGTGGCCGGTACCTTTAGTCCCTTGGCAGCAGAAATGCCTGTAATTAAAGCCTGCTGCACTGTTAAAATCATCTGAGTAATTAAACCCAATGGTAATGGGTGATGGTTTGTTTTGTAATCTCCTTGAGGAAAGAAAAGCAGGTTAACGGGATGGAGAGGGCTGAGAGGTATTTTCTGCAAGTGGAATCGGCCAGCCTACTTTGTCTGGTTATGAAGTTCACTCCCATCCTGTAAGCTGTTGCGTCCAACTCAGGTTTGCTTATTAAACACGGCAGCCAGGTTGATAATTGCACGTGGCTAGGTTCCATCATGGTGGTGGGGTTACCCAGGCTTTCTGCCTGGAAAGTAGTAGGGGCACTGAAAAGGATTTAATGTATTCACACATCTGCTCAACAAATATTTACCTGATTTCTGTCATGTAGTAGCTGGGGTTTACGGGTGCATAAGGGATGGAACAAAGTAGCTTACATTCTAGTTGGAGGATACACATGATAAGTAAATATATCATGTCCTAGTTACAGGTGACACGGGAAAGAGCCCTAGTAAGAGGGTTAGGGAATGCCTATTTGAGGGGTGAGGGGTGGCTCTCAGAGTGTCTTCTGAACAGTTGGCTGAGGAGTGAACCATGAAGAGAAGTCGGGGTGATCTTTTTCAGACATAGTAAGTGCAAAGGTCCTGAGGCGGGTTACAACATTTCCCTTGGGAAACACTGGTTTAAGATCAACATAGAGCAGCACGTGAGGTCAGAGCTGAGGGATATCTCACTGAGCCCCCTTCCCTGTAAGAAAAAGATTAAGGCCAGAGATGGGGAAACTAAACATCCCAGGGTCCCGTGGGTGCTTGTGAAACAGTTTTTCAGATTCCTGACTCCCATCGTCATAGTTAACAAAGACTTTGAGGGGCCCCACCGTGGCTGGGAACGTGTCAACCAATCTGGTTCAAGTCCCGGTACCTCTGTTTGCCAGCCGCATGGCTGAAGTTATCTTGCTGTCCTGAGCTTGACCATCAACTGTAAAATGGGAGCGACTAGAGCAGTGACCCGGAGGCTCTGTGAGGATGGATGAAGAACACGTGGGCGCTCTGCATGGTGTGCAGCTGCTGGCGGCCCAGTCTTCTGAGCGCTGAAGAGCATGGCGCCTGCTCGCTTCCCAACCGCTGACGTGCCACCTCTCCTTCCTCACGGGGCTGTCACCTGACCCAAACCACATTTTTAGGGGTAGGGACTCTTTTGGGGGGCAGGGGGCTGTGTTTGCCCAGTAGAGATTTCTGGCGGTGGGACACGGAGGGACATGCTTTGGTTTTCTCTCCCGCAAAACGGAGCAGTGATGACTTGGATAGCTGGCTTTCCTGCGTGTTCTAAGGACCCGGCCCGACAGTACGTGTGCGAAGTTCAAAGTGTTCTGTGCGTGGCGGTATGACTGATACAACTTGGAGAAAGGAGGGTCCCACTCCTTGGCCCAAGCAAGTGGCGTGATGCCTCTGAATCACAGCATCCTTCCGTTAGAGCGGGGTACCCAGTGCCACCTTGGGGTTTGAGAATTGAGTGAGCTAATAAGTCTATACATTTAGCACAGTGTCTAGGGCACAAGGATCAGTAAATAGGACTTCTGCCGTCTTCGGTATGCCTTCCCACCCACCCCTCCAAATCCTTTCCCGGGGCTATTTCTGATTATTGGCATTTGATTCCATTTCACAGATGAAGAAACTGGGACTCAAAGGGCTTAGATGTTTTAACACAGCCAGGAAGGGAAGGAGCCAGGGACCGAACCCTGATGGTTTGACTCCGGCCAGGAGAGCCTTCCTCTGCCCTTCCCAGTCTCCAATCTCGCTCTGGATTTTTGATGCTTTGATTTGATTGATCTGTGAGCTGGCTGAGGAAAGCCAGATCCTCAGCGACTCGTCCTTCTATGTCTTTGAGCCTAAGGGTCAGCTTGGCCCTGGAGAAATCTTCCCCTCTTGGGCCCCAGCCGACCTCATCCCCAGTGATCCCTGTGGGCGCTCAAGTCAGATCCGCCTCTCAGTTTATTTTCGGAGCTTCGTAGATGTCTTGCATGGCTAAGTCCTCCTCCCATGGGGCCCTGGCTAATTAGCCTTTGATTATTCACAAACTCAGAGGCAGGAACAGCGAATGAAGTCCTCCTTGCTTTAATCACCCACATGAAATGAGGCAGGGCCATAGGTGTCTAGGAGTAGCTAGGCCAGGACCTGGCGACTGGGAGAGAAAGCTCTCAAGGAGCCACCAACATGGCCACCACCCTGCCCTCCTGTCTTCACCTGGGGAGAAAAGGATGTTGAGCTGACCTCCTCTGAGGCCCTGTTATATCCCAGTGCCCGATAAACCTGGTTTTTCCTGTTGATTTCAGGGTTTTCCCCTTGGGCGGATCCTGGCCACCCCCTTGTTACCGCAGCCAGCTTTCCAAGAAGTTTCTTCCGTTGTCACCAGGCCAGACGGCAGTTGGCATCCTTTTAGGTTGCACATAAAGTAGGACGTTTCAAAACCCGGAGTTCGACTGTGTGCTTTTGGCAGGAAGAAAGGCCTCTTTTCTCTGTTTTCCTATTCTTCTCTTTTTCCCAACTCTATTAATAGGACAAAGGGTTCGGAAGAAGATGAAACACCTCCTGACTTACCATTTGTGTTACTGTTCATTCATTCGGCACGTAATCTCCACTCACTCAGGGCAAGAGCCAAAAGGTCCTTACGATGGTCTAGACTTGCACCAGGGGATATCTCAGGCCAGGTAATGCTTTGTGGGGATGTCCCGTGCATCATTGACATTTAGCAGCACCCCTGGCCTCTACCCATCCATACCAGCATCCTCCATCCCCGATTGGGACGACCAGAAATGTCTCCAGTCATGCAAGGATGTCCCATGGAGGAGAAAATGATTCCCATTGAGAACCACGGTTCTAGAAGGCTTTATATGATCTGGGCCCTGTTCCTTCTCTGACCTAATCTCCTCCTTTTCATCCTTTTACTTTTTCCATTCCTGCTTCCTTGCTCCTCCCCACTGGTGAGGGGAGCCACACAGGGCATGCTGTCACCTCATGGCCTTTGCACTGCACTTCCCACTTCCTGAAAAGCTCTTCCCCCAGATATCCACACAACCTGTTCACTCCCCCACATCAGGTCTTTGTTCACATCACACCCTCTCCTCTCACTTTGAAAGATTGCACCCTTCCCTCTGAGCTTCCTAACCCCCTTCTTGCTCTCTTGTACCCTACTATGCACGTTATTTGTGTGTGTTATTATTATTATTATCTCTCTGTAGTAGACAAAAGGGCATGCGTTTTCTTTGCCCTGATCACGAATGCCCCCCCAAGCCCTTGGATAACACTGCTTTGGGGATGTGTTTATCCAGTGCCTGCTCTCTGTATGTGCCAGGCATTGTCTGGTCGCTGGGAATATAATGGTGAACGTGGCAGATCAGGTTTCTGCCCTGAAGGAGCTCAGAGCTGTCACAATTGAGATCTGAGCTGCCTACACCTGGAGGACAAGTTTTGTCCCCCTCTCAGGGGGAAAAGGAACTTGGAGATTCCTGGGCAGGATGGAGATGAGACAGGGCGCTGCCCCGGGGCAGCCGGTCACAGCGCTGAGTTTGCCGAAGGACATTTCTCTCCATCAGGTCAGCCCTGCTCTGGGTCCCCGCATAGCTGTGCCCCTCCCCGCCTCTCTTGGGCCCTGTCCCCT
Source organism: Felis catus (assembly GCF_018350175.1). NCBI lineage: Eukaryota > Metazoa > Chordata > Mammalia > Carnivora > Felidae > Felis > Felis catus. The sequence goes on along the minus strand of NC_058383.1, from coordinate 27,251,385 downwards.
GGAAGCCCTAGCAGCTCAGTCTCCCGCTGGCCCCATTGGTATTCAGGCCGCCCCTCGCTCTGAATAAACAGTGCCCTGCCACCCTCCCTCCAGCAATAGCTTTTGCCTGTGGTCTGGGAGTGTCAGAGCAGTGATAAAAATAGTGTTGAGTTACCCGCACTCTGCTTATTTTGTACTTTGGAGCAGTAACACGTCTTCAGACGTGTCAGGCTGGCCAGCAAGCCCCTCATCCCCCCCACCCCCAGCGCCACCTTGCATGGAGCAGCCTCAAGACAGCCTCTGAGGTTCCCTGTCCTCAGACAGGCGTCTTTAGCTGTGACACCAGCCAAGTTGAGCCCAGCCCCAGCAACCGGGTTTTCCAGAAACCTTTCCTTCCCTCCCCAAACTGTGTTAGAAACCCCTGAAGAATGGATTCGGAGGCTGTGCTGAGCAGAAGATCCCCTGCAGAGAGCACAGCCTCGGATTCTGGGTAGCTGCTCTGCATTCAACGGCAGGGGTGCCCTGGGGACTCCTAATTATTCTTGCCTGAACACTTTATCTCTTTTAGTCTCCTCTGCCAGGTAATAGCTGGCTTTGCCCCATTTTGCAGATTAGGATAATGGGGTGCAGAGAGGTCAAGTAACTCGCTCAAAATCCCACAGCGTGTAAGCTGGATCTAACCCCGTTCTGTCTGAGTCTGCACTAGGAGCACAGCCCCATCCCACCGGCTCTCTGCCCTTCACAGCCACCTGGATGCGTTTTCATACGTTTCCAAGGTTTCATACCTCCAGCTGCTTTGTGACTGGCCTTTCTGAACAGCGAACAATGTTCGCTCACGTTGACTCCGAAGAGGGAGATTTTTTTTTCCCCCTGCTTAAAATCTTTAAGAACCCTCAAGCGTCTGGTTTGGGAGTAAATACATGGCTTTACACCTCGGAAGTGTCACATTATTTAATTGGTACAACTATCCTAAGGGAGCTACAGTGGCTCCACTAAGTGGTGGTTGCATTAGGGAGATGGTTGCAGGTCAGTGAAATGAAAGCTGAAATACTAGTTGCTGGGTGTTAAACAAAGGTTTCTGGGGTTGTCCAATGGTATTAAACTCAGGGATGGCAGGATATCCTGTCCTGCTGATCACCCCTCTTCCCTCCTGGCTTCCTAGGGTCTCTGCACATCAGCTAGAGTAGCAGATGGGGAATCATATTCCTGATGCCCCGAGCACACGAAGTCTGCTCTGGAGCCCAGAGCTTGAGGATGGTGGGGGTGGGAGTACAGGTCGAGGGGCTGAAGTTGGGTCCTGGAAGACTTGCATGTCTTCAGGGAGCCTGACTCAGTTTACAGCCCTGTTGCACAAAGCCTACTGTGCAGCCAGGGCCTGAGTCTCCTTCCCCACCCATTAGTCACGTGGCCCATTCAGTGCTTGGGGCTGAGGTCCCCTGGCTCCGCCTGCCATCCTTTGCCAGCAGGACTAGGTAGGGCAGAGAGAGAAGTGGGGAGGGGTCACCTTACTCCCGCATGCCTCGCTTCGTACAGGAAAGGGCTTCAGAAAAACTGTGGCCCCATGGAGAGGACATGAACCCAAATGTGCGTTTCGTCATTTACTTCCACTTGAAAGAGCTGTCTCTGCTTTGTTTCCACTTGCTATTCTGACGGTTCAGTCTCCTACCGGAGCCATTTTAAACTTCTTCATCGGCAGTCTGTGCAGGCGATGCTCGGTAAATAAACACTTGGCAATCGCAGGGAGGCAAGACAGCAGCCAGCTCTTCTGATTCCAGAAGCTTTTCTGCAGAGACTTTGCTGCAGGTCATTTCAGATCAGCTCGGCAGATACAGAGACAGAACTAATACCTGGGAAACGGAACACAGTTAATGGTACTGAAAAATGAAGGGTGATAAAGAGTCTTTACAGTAAAGTGAGGAATCCCATCTGTGACACAGAATCACAAAGCTAATTGTGTTTCCCTCTTTGCATTGCCTGCCAGGGAGCTCCGAGATAGAGTTCTGCTTCTCACAAGTGCCTAGTACGTATGGTAATTTTCTGCATGCTTCCCATGCTCCTGGTAGCAAATTAAATTCTGTATTGGATCTTGTCTCCTGATTCCCTTCCTTACTCCCCGCCCCCCAACCTGCTGTGTTTTGTCTCTTTAGTTTTGGGTCAGTGGAACTGTGTGTTTTGCTTAAGACTTTTTATAAGACAAGGATGCATATCTGTGGAGATAAAAGCACAATTTCCAGCTGTATCTGTGTTTGTATATGTCTTTTACTTAAGCGTTTTTCACCCCTACATCCCACCATTGCAACATACTCCAAATGTGAGGTATATTTTGGCCTTGGTAGCCTTAGGAAAACACAGCTCAATGGGCTCACGGGGTTCCTGGCCCTGGAACGTGTAAAGACTGTGCAAAATCAAGCTGAGCGTGTTCCACCCCAGCCTAATCCTCACCCCTTTGTTGGCTCCGGGCTGGAGGCCGGGACCCATGGTCCATTCTTGGCTGTGCCACTGATAGGCTGGTGGGCAGGCTGTTTACTTTCCCTGGGCCCCAGTCTCCACATCTGTGTAATGGGAAATAATAATCCCCTGCCTGCCGACCTCAAAGGCCCCATATCTTATCTGATGCTACTCATCAAATGAAAGTCCTCTTAAAACAAGTTTTTCAGAAGGCCTGAGGGTGATTGGGTTATGGTGACAGAGCTGGGGGTGTTGACCGACACCAGGAACTTATCTGTACCTGGTCATAGATGATCCCGCAAATAGGATCATTCACTAAGTCAGTTATTTTGTCTTAAGAGAAGCCTCTGAACTCAGATGAAGGGGCTGTGAACTTCAGCTCTGCCTTCACTCATTTGGACCTTTGACCTTGGTCTTCAGTTTCTTTGTATCATGGAGGTAATGATGTTAGAAGTGATTAACACCACCTCTGGCACAGAGCGAGTGTGTGTCATTCCAGGAGGTTGACCAATGCACGTTCTGCGGCACGCTTTGGGCTCTTACTTGGCTGGGTTGGACTGTCTGGGGCACCCCAGGGAAGTGCATTCTGGACGTGGAATGCACTCGTACCTCCGTGCAATCAAGGGACCCTGTTCTATAAGGCATCTCTTTTCGCTTTGTTCTTGGCCTTGGTGGTAATGGCGACCTCCAGACACAGTTCACTCAATGCCAGATGCCGAGACTGAGGCCGGCCCTTCTTGGAAATGGAATTTAACCATAATGAAAAACGAGATGGGCCTCCCTCTACCTTCCTAGATTTGGAACTTTAAAACCTAAAGTCAGTCCAGATAGACATTTTTATTTTCACTTAGGAGGTTGTTGAAATTACGGAAAGTTTGACACGATCCCTGACTTACCTTGGATGAAATTTTCAAGACGTGGCTCTCAGCCTCTAAATTGGATGAGTTCCTTTGCTAAACTCCCAGATCTTTTTTTTTTTTTTCTTTTTTTCAGTTGGGAGAAAAATAACAGAGCTCAGAGTCTACTTTGATTGCCAGCAAGGTTCTGTATTCTAAGTAGGGCAACAGAGAAGTGGAAAGGGCAAGTAAGAGGTGGAGAAAGTGAAATCTTCTGTAACGCTTTATTTTGGGGATGAGGTGGATAAGTTTCCTTAACCCTGAAAACCTCTGGGATTTCATTTGCTCCAAGCCCAAGTTTTATTCTCTGCGAGAAGTCACCACATGCCTTTCCTGCTTCTTAGAGAGAGGGTGCCCCAGGGACTGGGTGTGTGGGGTGATAAAATAGCTATCCGAGTTACTTCTGCATCACCCTGGATCTTTTCTTTGGGGAGGGGGGGATAAAGTTTTATAGAGCGAGTCAAATAATCTGTAGCAACAGAACTGAAACTTTGAAAAAAATGTTCTGAACAGGAGTAATTTGCATTGCCAACTGTCAGAGTGATGATGTTGGGTCTTAGATTTAGAATACAATCATAACTTTTTACAGTTCCCATACCTAGGGAATCTAGAGAGCTATCAACCTAACATTGGGAAAACATATCAGTCAAACTGATTTTTGGAAATGACAGAGATTTGCAAAATTAGGGAGTCGAGTCACACACACACTGGGGAAACAAAGCCGCTGGGTGTAGAGTTAGTTGTCACATGTCGTGGAGTCGAGTAGAAAAATGGCAGAAGATAATTGAGGGGTTTTACGTGGAAATCCTAGAGAAAGGAAAAAAATGAGACAACAAGGAAAGAAAGAAGGGTAATGGTGTAGGGAAGTGGTCTAGAGCAGGATGTGGCAGTTTGTAGCTCACGGGCCAAATCTGGCCCTCCTCTTATTTTTGTAAACAAAGTTTTATTGGACCACAGCCACCCCCCACTTGTTTATATGCAGTTTATGACTGCTTTCACTCTGCAATGGCAGAATTGAGTAGTTACAACAAAGAGTACAGGACCTACAAAGCCCAAAATATTTATTAGCTGGTCCTTTACAGACCAGCTTTTGTTGTTGGTTTGTTTTGTTTTGGTTTGTTTATTTTAGTTTGTTTTTTGTCCCCTGCTGTGGATTATCATGGATAAATCCCTAATAATGGTACAGAAACCCTGCTCTGCCACTTACTAGCTAAGTGACCTTAGATAGTAACTTCATGTCTCTGCAACTGTTTATCTGGATGATGCTCGTTGTATCACTGGGGTGATTAAACGAATCCCCCCAGAACCTAGTGGTATAAAACTGTAAGCGGTTTTGTTCTTCATTGTTGCTTCCAGGTCTTTGGGTCAGCTGGAGGTTCTTCAGGGGTCTCAGTGGTAGCTCCTCTGATCTTGCCTGGCTCTCCTGGCTGGGGTTGACATGACTCCTCTGGGCTGCTCTAGCATTGTCTCAACTGGGACATGTGGACTTCCCTCCACATGTTCTCTCCACCCCCAGTAGATGAGCCCAGACTTGTCCACGTGGCAGTAACAGGGTTCCAAGAAGGAGAGCAATAGAGGGACAGAGGGGAAGTGTGCAAGGCGTCTTGAAGCCAAACTTAGACGGAAGCGTGGTCATATTCTTTGGGCCAAGGCGAGTTCCCCCTGGGCCGGCCATGTTCCAGGTGTGGGGGAACACACTTCATCTCTTGATGGGAGGAGATGCCAAGTCACATTGTGAAGGGAATGGATATGACAGACCGTTGCTTGGGGCCTTCAGGAAGTCAGTCTCCTATGCTCCTAATAAGCCAAGCTCCAGTAGGAACAAAGAATCATGCCCAGTACTTGACGTGGAGGAGGCACGGAAGAAATCCCCGCTGCTGTATGAGTGAGGCTGTGCTCCCAGGGTTCAGCCGGCGATCATCTCGTGGCCTTCCTGCTTGGGCCGGGCGCCATTGCTGTACCTGGGAAGGACCGGTAACTGTTACAGGTTCCCTGCTGAAGAAGCGTGCTTAATATAGAACCTGGCACACATTACCCTCCCTCACTCTTAGTCTTTGTAACTAAGTGATCGGTAAAAGTAAACTCTTAGTGTTTTCCCTGCCAGTGAGCAGGACCAGTGTCTCCATTCCAGACAGACTTGCGGTTCGTGTCCCTGGTTTTTTCCTGCAGGCACCCAGTCTCTTTCTCTCCCCTCTTCTCTTTTCTCCTTCCCTCCATGCTTCCCTCTCTCTTTTCCTCTCTCCCTCTTTCTCTCTCTCCCCATTACCCTTCCCCTCTTCCTTATTTGACTTCTCTCTTGGGAACATTTAGCAGAGATCCTGGAGTCCAGCGCCGTGGGCCTTTAAGACAAAGCTGCATCGGCTCGGCGTCTAGGGCCCTGGGAGCGTCCCCAGCAGCAAGCTCTTGGCTGCAGAAGCCTCGAGCAGAATCCTCAGAATGGCTAAATTGCAGCCTGACAGTGTAGATCAGGAAGGGTCACTGTGCAAAGTGCCTGCCTGATTGGGGCGGGGAGACTGAGCCCCCGCGGTACCCGCTGTAAGGATTGGACATCTGTGTCACAGTGGAGAGTTGCTTTCTGTGAGCCCAGAGTCTTTCTGAGGCTGTGATGAAGTGGTCACAGCTCCTGGGGATGGAAGAGGTCCATTCTGTTCTGGAAGGATCTGCTCCCGGCCACCACACTTGACAGAGCTGTTGCCCCCTCAGGGATATCGGATGGGGCATTTTCTGAGCAGCCTTGGATGCAGTTGAATCTAGAACTGAGTCAAAAAAGAGGGAAATGGTACCTGAGGTGGGTGATGGGGCATCTGTAATAATTTAAAACCAGATCCGCGTCAGACCTGGATTGGGATCTCATTTCTGCCATTTATCAGCTGGGAATAATGCTTCTGTGTATGGTTATCCGGGATGTGCACTGCACGAAGGAGTAAGCAAGAACTAAAACTCAACTTGTACCCTAATTATCAAGACATGCACTTAAACTCAGGACTGAAATTGCCCAGAGTAAGGGGCAATTCTTTTTTTTTAATTTTCACAGCGTGAGCATTACTGGGTGGGTGGCATTGGGAGAATTCAACCTCTCTGAACCTCAGTTGTCTCATCTATAAGACAGAGACAAAGATAGCACCAGAGTCATAAGTTTGTTTGTAACATAAGACATCTGTGAAATGCTTAGAGTAGTATAAAGGTCTAATAAATGGTCACGCCTATAGTGGTTAGGACGGCAGATGGCCTGGGTTCAAATCCCACTCGGCCAATTCCTAGCTGTAAAACCTTGGGCAACTTACTTCAACTCTCTCTGCCTCAGTTTATTCGTCATTAAACCCAGGGATAATGACAGCGATGACGACACCTCCCCGTGGAGTCATTGTGAGGATTAAATGAGTTAATGCATATAAGGTGCTGATTTAGATGCCACTTAATATGAGCCTTTATGTCAGCCAGTTCTGGAGCTGTGATGACCAGGGATCCAAGTGGCTGGCCAGTCCATCTGGGTTAGAGAATCTGCCATGAATAAGCACCCATGGATCCTCGAGGGTGGGTGGTCTGGGATGCCAAGGAAAAGCAGCTTGTGTCGAGCCGAGGGGCATTTGCACTGCTTGACCAAGACCCTGAGGAGATTCTCTGCCTTCACTCATTTCCTCTAACTCCGTGTCTGCCATCCTCTTCCCTGATGGTCTGGCCAGTACGTACCTACCTCCCACCCACTGCTGCCCACCTGTAACCGTTCAAGGATGTGTTGTGGTGAAGGGGTGTGACTTAGGGGTTGAAACGTTTCTGGCTCAAATCCCCAGCCCTACCAATTTCTTAGCCACTTGAAGCCTCGGTTTCTTCATCTGTAAAATGGGAACACTAAGAGAGCCTGTGTCACAGCCTTTTTGTGAGGTTTACGGCAGATGATGCAGGTTAGGTGTTTAGCACACGTCGGGTGGGGGGGGGGTACGCTGGTTCAGTGCCACACCATTAGCTGCTGCTGGTGGTGGTGGTGGTGGCATAACTCACGTATGGGTCCAGATTTGCACAGGCACGCACACACACCAGGTTTGGGGCTAGACCCTTGGGGGTCATAAACCTGAATGGGTTTTCAGAGGGGCATGTTTGGGTGGAGCTTATACCGTGCTACCCAGTGAGCTGAGCACAGTGTGGAAAGTTCTGTAGCGAGGGGAGGAACGGACTTCTCTAGGAACACAGCTGTAAGAGAGAAGGAGGCAGAAGGCAAGAGCCACGTGAATGCTGGCTTGCAGGTGAACAGCTTCAAGGCCGAGGCCACAGCAGAAATCTGAACTTGCAGCCACTCACGTGAAATTCGCAGCCAGGCCTGAATGCTGCTTCTCAGTTCTGGGCACGGACACCCAGCTCCCATTCCGGCAGGGTCCTCCCACTCTGAGACTGTCGTGTGACATCAGCTGCCCCACGTCAGAAAGGATTGGAGCCCCAGATCTGGTGGGAAATGCCAAGGTCATTAATTCTGGCACTGAGTCACCCGAAGGATGTGGCCAGGGACCTCCTGAGAGCAGATTAGAAGCAGCCCCTCCAGCGCAGGTACCTAAGGCTTCTGGGGCGCTTCAAATTAATCAGCTCTACCCGGTACTTGAGACTCATTAGAATTGTGATTTAGGCCCATTTACTGGTGTGAGATCACAATGGGGTGCTGGGTGATTATGGTCACCCAAGCTTGCAGCCAAAGACTATTAAATAAATTTCCTGTCACTTCCTGTTTCACTTGCGCCGGTCCCCAGCCCATCCTGGGCAATGCCTCAGGGGGAGAGGCCAGAGCAGTACCTGGGAAAGGGGTTCTCATCCTCCTGGGCTTGGTGAGGGCTGCCTGCACCTCTGTCCCCCCGCCCCTCCTCTCTCTCCCTGCCCCTGCAAGTGGTGAGCGTGAGGCCACCTCCATGCCCCAGCCCCAGGGACCTTTCTGAAGCCTAAGTCTGATCGTGGCGCGCTCCTGGCTCAGAAAGCCTCCCATGGCTTCTTTAAAGGACTCGGCCCCACACGATGTCATAATTTACGACCATTTGTGGCTCTGTTTTTGCTTGTACGGTACAAGTTCCGTGAGCTTACTTAGTTTACTACCTTGCATCTAGAACATTGGATGTTGCCTAGAAGGTGCTCGAGTATTGGTGAGATGAGTGAATGATAAGAAGTACTCAAAGTAGAACAGTAGTGATGATGAAAAATAATCGCTGCTGCTGTCTGAGTGCCTGCTGGGTGCCTGTCACTGTGCCGAGCACCTGCCCTACTTTTTCTCGCGTGGTCTTCACAACAAGCCTATCGAGGCAGGTGCTAGTTCGTCCTGTTTTACAGAAGAGGACCCTGAGGCTCACAAATGCTAGGAGTAACTTGCCCAAGGCCACCCAGCTAGTAAAAGGTAATTCTGTGACTGAGTTCAGCTCTTACGTGTCCTCTGTGTTCAGGTGGAACAGTGAGGACAAGGGGCCATTCTTTCTCTGCTCCCTGCCTGACTTATTGGCACAGGAAGGCCTTACTTCTGTCCACAGGTCACAGCTGGGTCCTGAGGAAGAAGGGGAAGTTGGTGAGACCCTGAGAGTCATAGTTATTGTCAAATGGAAATATTGATGGGGGCACCTGGGTGGCTCAGTCAGTTGAGCATCCGACTCGGGCTCAGGTCATCATCTTGTGGTTTGTGAGTTCGAGGCTTGTGTCGGGCTCTGTGCCGACAGCTGGGAGCCTGGAGCCTGCTTTGGATTCTCTGTCTCCCTCTCTCTCTGCCCTTCCCTGCTCACACTCTGCCTCAAAAATAAATGTTAAAAAAATATTTTTAAATGGAAATACTGATGGAAAAGATGCTGTCGACAGAGAGCGCCATCACCCAATGCAGTGACAGCGGTGGGATTCTTTGCCAGCCCAAAACACATGAAGGATCCAGAAACGGGCAGATGACAGGATTCCAGAGTGCTCTTGGTGCATTTCATCAAGAAGTTGAGCTATGGTTTCTTTGCGAGTAGCAAAAAAGTTTGAGCCATTTGTATATTTTCAAATTGGAGCTTTTTTTCCCCCCAAAGGCCAAATTTAAAACTCCACTTACTACTTATGGAGTAGGAAGAATGCAGACATGGGCTTTCAAAGGCTCTAGAATGTAAGTCCGAATCTGGCTGCCCAGGCAAGCCAGGAGACAGAGAATGAGCGTGCGTGTGCGCATGTGTGCACCCATACATTTGTCCTGGACCGTGCTGTACTTGGCATCTTTCTTGACACTCTGCGCACTTCTTCCGTGATGCGATGGGACGGCCCGGCCATTTTCGCTTTGTGTCTTTGTGAGTGGCTGTGACTGCCACCGGCCTTCAACAGAGTTTAAGCTCCTGACAGATATTAAAGAACAATTCACTTATTACAGCTAAACAGAAAAGCATATGGAAAAAGCAAACTGCATTAACATCTGCTGCCTGGTCTCCATCTGCTCCCGTTGGCTTGGCTTTGCCTCCAGACGTGCCAGCCTGTCAGTTTTCCAGGGCCAGCTTCTCCTTCCTTCCAAGCGAGGACAGGATGTGCCCGTCCATTTCGAGCCACTCATGCAAGACCGGCACTTCTTAGGTGTTGTGGAAATGCAGAGAAATGTGTGAAATGCAGGAAGTCGGGAGGTGATGGGCTCTGGAGCTCACACTCTGGCTCGGCTCCTGACCGTGTGGCGTTGGGTGGGTGGCTGAGCATTTCCGTGCCTCAGCGTGCTGGTCTGGTAAATGGGGTTAGCAATGGCCGTGACTGCATCTAAGGATCAGTGTGAGCGTTAGAAATGTGAGAATGCAGGTAAATCCCTGGCAACAGGGGCGTATATAATGGACGTGTGCACCAGATAGTAATTGTGGCTTTCCGCAGAAATACTCACCGCCACCCCCACCTGGTGTGTGTTACTCATCCGGTTTTCTAGAGCCTTGCGCCCTGGATTTGAAATTCTCATTGGACACCGCAGGCAGCGGGGTCTTCCAGCCTTGTGGAAGTTCCCAGTTCGCACCTTAAAGATGCGGCCCCTTCTCCCGCACCACCGACCTTGGCGAGGACCAAGCGGGCAGCTCCCAGCACATCATTTCCCGCTGGGGTCACAGAATTGGGCCAGCTCAGGGCCGGCCGGCTGCTTGTGCGTTTCGCCGGCAGCCTCCTCCTCCCACCTGAGCTGATTTTTGCCTCCAGCTAGCAAGACAAACCAAATGTTGTTATTTTAGTATCTGGTAGCCTGTCGGAAATAATTTCTGAAAGCGTTTTCCCTCTTTGTCTGCCCTCCGCCCCTTGCTCCCCGAAGCAGCCACCTCTGTGGAGCTGTTAGGACAGGGCAGCTGGCAGCCGCTGGCCGTTGGAGATCGGGCTGCGGTGCAGTGGTCATTGGGTGCTTACTGGCTGGGGTGCACGGTTGGGGTGCGGGCCTTAGGCAAGTCTCTGTACCTCCTTGTGCCTCAGTTTCCCCACCTTTAACATGGGAGTGTTGGCAGTGTGTGTCTCCATGGGCTTGCCATGAGGTTTGAGTGAGTTAACCCATGCACGGTGCTTAGGACAGTTCCTGGTACGCAGTGTGGGGAAGTGGCAGGTGAAGTCACACAGAGGGCTCTGGGTGTGAAGGCAGCCTGACGGGGGGGAGGAGTCAGCATAGCCAGTCCTGGGTCTCTCTGTCTTGGTCACCCCTGTCTTGGGAGACTGGGAGGAGGGGTAGGGGTTTCACTTCCCTTTCTTGCTCCGTAATCTCAGGCATGGCCCATAGACTTGTGGGATCCTAGAGCATCCGAGTGACAGGGAACCAGAGGGCCGGACTAGTCCTGTGTTTCTCCAAGAACACTGTGTGGCCCACTGTGGCGTCCAACAGGATTTAGGAGTGCTCCCCGCATATTAAATAACCTTGAACGATCCAGGGAGAACATTCATGCCTTCTCACCTTCCTCACTGTCTTCGATTATACCAGGGAGACTGTCTCAGCTTGGTGCTCGTGTGTCTTTCACACCTGACACTTACACATCTCCCTTTGCAACACAAGCAGTGTGCCCTGGGCTTAGAGCTTTAGGACGGCAGTTTGATCTAGCTGGGGTGGAATAATACCACCTCTTGTTCCTTGGGTTCAACATTTTAGAACCCACTGCCGGCAACTTTTCTTTTCACGTTATAAGTACATTTACATGGTGGCCAATTAAAACTACGAGGGGCAATATGGCAAAAGCATTATAAAATGTTGTCCCACCCCCGCACGACTGGTTTGCGAATGCTTGAACAGGGTCGAGGGAGTGCCACGGAGGTATAGCAGAGTCACTGCTAGGGTGTAGTTCCAGAAGCTTCAGCCCCCATGCCCTCCTCCTGTTCTACCCTCATGTTCACTGTCCCGCCTTCCTTTCCTGCGCTGTCTGGGTCCAGCTGACCCTGGGTCACAGCACAACCTGAGACTGTAAGAGCACTGGCAGCTTGCATCTCTGGCTACACCTGGGAATCACCTGGGGAGCTTGCACAAGTCCCAATTCCCGGGCCCCAGCCCACTAGTACCTCCCTGGTTGCAGCCGGGCATCAGCATTTTTAAAGCTTCCAGGTGATTCTAGTTGGGCCGGCAAAGTTGGGAACCCGGTGGACTAAATGCTGCCCATTCTCACTGCATCGTGCCATCTGTGGAAAGAAGCATCGAGCAGAGCTAAGGGGAGAGGAGGAGGAGGAGCAGAAATGCTAATAAAATATTGAACGAAACCAGCATGTTGCAAAGGGGATATTTACGGCATGGTGCCATTTTGTCAACCTTATAAACACACAAAGCAATACTATATATTGTCTGTGGACACATACCTATTTACTAGAGACATAAACGCATAGCTGTGAAAGACAGAAGTGACCTCTGGGTTGTTGAGAAATAGGAGCTGAGCAGTGGAGACTATGTCAACCCTACCTATAAAGGTTTATTTCTTTAGAGCATTGAATAAAGCGTGGCGGAATTGGTCTCTAGTGGTGTTATATCATTTTTCTTTATTTTTGGTAGGTTTTGAAGTGTCCTAAGTCAAGAGGATATTAGTTTTTATACTTGTTTGATTAGCATTTATATTAGGAATATATTTCGATCCATTTTAGAAAACAAGAGAAGAAAAACCGCTAAAAGTTACCACCTCTGTTCTTGAGAAACGTAACAACTTTTGTAAATGTCCTAGGCCACGGGCAGCCTTTTGATCGCCGAACGATGCAGGACGGTGGGGTGAGAGGGAGGCAAGACCCAGGGGGACAGCGGGAGGACAGAGACCCAGGGGTGGAGACGCACTGACCCCTGGGGTCTGAATGAAGCCAAAGCCTTCAACAATAGGGATGGCTCTGCCCAGCACAGGTGGGGTGCCATCTGCACGACTTCTTTCAGGCCTTGCAGGGCTTTAGTGTCTAGTAAGTGCCGCCACGGACATGCAGACCTTGGCCTCAAGTGATATTCTAGGACGGGAGAAGTGGGGGAGGCCCTGCCTGACCCTCAAGATCTTCTTTGGCGCTCCTACGAACACTCTGAGTGGCCTGGAGGTGGATGAAACCCGACGGACACCGTCAGGAAGCTGGACCCCCCTCTGCACAGGATCTGAAATTGGAGGCTTTTATGCCCCCAGAGAAACTGCAATCCCCCTTGTTGGGTGTTTCACCCCTAACCAGAGGCAGCTCATTGTTAGTCTTGGATTTGAGGGAGCTGTTTTGTTTGGGAAGTGGGTATGAATTTGAGCTCCAGAGTCACACGCTGTGGTTTAAACCCCCATTCTCCCTGGCCTTGAGCAGGTGTCTTTAGCTCTCTGAGCCTCGGTTTACTCATCTGTCGGAAAAGATAGCCCACTACTAACAGGAATACTGTCAACGGGTCTGATTTGTGTTCCAGACACTGTCCTGAGTGCTCCGCCAGCAATGACTGATTAGCTTCTCTTATCAATCCTATGAGTTGGTTATAGCTGGGAGGTCACAGAGCTTTTAAAAGGCACCTTTTAAAAGGACACAGGTTAGCCCGTTTCAGCGCCCATTCCTCTGACCACTGGTCCACACTGCTTCTTCGTAGGGCTGTTAGGAGAGTCAAGTAGGAGAATACATCACAACAGTTTGAAAGGTGTGTTAGGGAGCAGGGGACTGTATCATAAAATCCTGGGGGTGCCTGGGTGGCTCAGTGAGTTAAGAGTCCAACTTCGGCTCAGGTCATGATCTTGTGGTTCATGAGTTCGAGCCCCACATCGGGCTCTGTGCTGACAGCTCAGAAGCTAGAGCCTGCTTCAGATTCTGTGTCTCCCCCTCCCTGTCCTTCCCCTGTTTATGCTCTCTCTCTCTCCCTCTCTCGTTCTCTCTCAAATAAATATTTAAAAAGTTTTTTAAAAAAAATCCTGAACACCTGGTGTCCGCTAGGATTCTCCGGGTCTTGACGTTAAGTGTGTGGATATGACAGATGAATTTCTGTCTACTTCCTAAGGCCAACCAGGAGGGGAGATTTCACAGCCTGCCCCCCACCACCCTCAGAAACCCCTGGTTCCGAGTTCAGACACTGCCAAACCTCCCCTGAGAGATGAGGCTGGGCAGTTGAGAATACAAGCTTTGGAATCAGACCTGGCCTTGTTCCTAGCCCTGCCCCTTCCCACCTGTGTGACACATAACCTCCTCTCTGAGGCTCCACTTCCTCTTACATCAAGTGAAGATGATAAGATTCCTCATGATAAATGCGAGGGTTAACCGAGGGAGTAAACAGTAGGTGCTCTCCCATGTAACTTGGGGCTGATGGGATGGCGTGAAGAAGACGCTCAGAGTTCCAGGTGATGGAAAGGATCACGAAGCTCAAAAAATAGGCAGCGCTCATATTTTGGGGGAGCCTGTGGGGACTTGGACGTCTGGCCTGTATTTTGAAGTCAGCTTGGGAGTCCCGTGTTGCTGACTCACCTCTTAAGTGAGAAGTCCTAAGGGGAATACTGCCTTAAGGGAAAAGGTGACCTACCCTGGGGCAGGAAGTCCGCCAGGAGTCAGGGTGAGATCCTGGAAGGCCCCCAGAAGCTGAGGACTCAGAAGAACTCAGAGATAGGTCCTGTCGAGAGAGAAAGACAGAGGGACAGAGACAGAGCAGCCTCTGCCTTACAGCAAGCAGCTTGCGCCACTGTAAAGTTCACAGAAAGAGCCATCTAGTGGTCTGAACAGCTGCGGTCCATCGGGTTTCCCAGAACCACCATCTGCTGGCTTTGTTCCGCGAGCTGTTTGAGGATAAAGGGGAGCGAAGTCAAGGCAGGGCTGGTGGTGCTGGGAAAGGTGCACCTGCTCAGCCCCTTGAGTAAGGAGCTTGTCCACCGGTGCCTGGGTGGCTCAGTAGGTTTGGTGTCCGACTTCAGGTCAGGTCATGGTCTCGTGGTTGGTGGGTTCAAGTCCCGCATCAGGCTCTGTGCTGTTGCCAACAGCACAGAGCCTGGAGCCTGCTTCGGATACTGTGTTTCCCTGTCTCTCTCGGCCCGTCTCCTGCCCGCTCTCTCTCTCTCTCTCTCTCTCTCTTTCTCTCTCTCTTTCTCTCTCTCTCTCTTTCTCTCTCTCTCTCTCAAAAGTTAATAAACATTAAAAGACAAAAAAAAAAAAAAAAAAAAAGAGCCAGCAGATCTTCTGCCTTGATGGGGGTGGCACATGTCACTTCTCAGAACAGGGGCAAGAGGAGGCAGAAACAACCCTTTGATCTGTAGCCCAGGCACCCGGCCTCTCCATGTCTTTTCCTCATTTTCTCAACTCTGAGACAGGGTAGGCCTGGTTCCTGAACTGGCTGAGATAAGCTCTTCCCGCCTTGGTCCCCTCGTCTTTAAAACAGGTGGATAGGGGCGCCTGGGTGGCGCAGTCGGTTAAGCGTCCGGGATCTCGCGGTCCGGGAGTTTGAGCCCCGCGTCAGGCTCTGGGCTGATGGCTCAGAGCCTGGAGCCTGTTTCCAATTCTGTGTCTCCCTCTCTCTCTGCCCCTCCCCCGTTCATGCTGTGTCTCTCTGTCCCAAAAAATAAATAAATGTTGAAAAAAAAATTTAAAAAATAAAACAGGTGGATAGGGCCACCTGGCTGGCTCAGTCCATTAAGCATCCAGTTCTTGGTTTTGTCTGAGCTCAGGATCTCATGGTTTGTTCGAGCCCCAATCTGGCTCTGCGCTGACTTTAAAAAAATAAAAGAATAAATTTAAAATGGGTGGATAAAGACGTGTAACCGATGCTCAGCATTGCATCCATAACACATTCTGTAGTCTGTTTTTATCTTTTTATGGAGTTGGTGAGCTGGTTTTCTGTATCCCTGGTACTAAAATGCAAGTGCCCTGAGAGCAGACATCTGTCTTACTCTTAGACACATTCCTGCTGCTTAGAACAGGGACTTGCACACACTTGGTGCTCAGTAAATAGGCACGAATTCAGGCACAAAAGGTTACCCGCAGATAGAATTTTGGATGGAATGATAACAGCTACCTCCTATCGACTGTTCCTCTGGGCCCCGAGCTGTGCTTGTGCACTGGTTAAGTCAACATAGCTTTTCATCAGCCCTAGGAGGTTTGGATATTATTATACCCATGTTCCCTAGGAAGGAACCAAGGCTCAGAGAGGTTAACTTCCCCAAGGTCACACCGGTAGGAAGTGGCCGAGCCAGGTTTCTGATCTGGAAGAGCAACTCCACAGCATGCCCTTGGTATGCACGCCATTGCAGGGGGCCCTCCGGCGCGTCACAGTGGCTGTGGTTGCCTGCTGGCACGTCGATGCTCAGCACCATTGGAGAGATGGACGTCAGACACGTTTCGTCTGAACAAGGTGACCAGATCTTTCCTTTGGAGGCGTGTCAGTACCTGCAAAAGTTGGTTGTGATGAAGCTTTGCATCTCCCCCTGAAGCATGGTAGAGACTCGGGCAGGGTCTTCTGAACTGTGTGGTCAAGAATGGTGCCTCCCCTCCCATGGACCACAGCAACCCTCAGTCCAGAGTGCAGCCATCATTTTATTTTTATTCTTTTAATGTTTTATTATTTTGAGAGAGAGAGACAGAGTGTGAGCATTTTTATTCTTTCAATGTATTTATTATTTTGAGAGAGAGAGAGAGAGTGAGCGGGGGAGGGGTAGAGGGGGGTGGGGACAGAGAATCCAAAGCAGGCTCCAGGCTCTGAGCTGTCAGCATGGCAGGGCTGGAACCCCCAAACTGCGAGATCATGACATAAGCCCGAGTCAGATGCTGAACTGACTGAGCCACCCAGGCACCCTGGCAATCATTTTTCAACAGCTCAGGGATGGACGTTGCTGTCACTGAATCCCCATAGCCCTCCTGTAGGGGTGCCGTTGGCTGTGGCACGCCAAGCCCACCTGTAAACAGGAAGTGTGGAGGGGGACGGCGCTTGCATTTTGCAGGGAGGAAGGCCGCGGGGCAGCAGCCTTCTTAAGGAACATGGCCAACGAAAACTTGGTTGGAAGCCCCTGTCCCTGGCAGGGTGGGCCAAAGCAAACACAGGCTCATAAAGGAGATTTAGGGGGTGGCAGCAGCATATTCATTTGTACCTCTGCATAGTAAAAATAATTTATTGGCAGCCGTCTGGGAAGCTCAGTTCTGAAATCACATGGGTGGCGATATCAGGTACCTTTCCCCTTCTCTCTCCCCACCCCAAATGGCTCAGGGCTTTCAGATGAAATAAATTAATTGGCTGTGTGTGTGTGTGTGTGTGTGTGTGTGTGTACGTTTGCACATATATATTTATGTACAGGCGTCTTTATTTATATCGCTGGCTCTGCGAGCATTTACATTTCTTCAGAGATTCTGCAGTAATGAGCTTACAAGTGTGTCATTCATTACCCACTTGTGGCAGGGTTTTGGGAGGGGAAAGGGGGCCCGGCAGATGCAAAGGATGGGTTTGAAAGCTGGATGTCTTTCATCAACAGGAGGCCCATTTGTCTCCTTAAGTGCCCCTTTCCTAGAGGACCTGGGTCGGAGAATGTTAAGAGGGTGGCAGCTGGAAGCAGAAAGGCTTCTGGGGAGTCAAGGCAAGAGAAGTAAAGAAGGTGTATGGGAGAAGGAAAGAGCGTGTCAGGGTTTGGGGGTACAGAGCTGGGGTTCATCTCAAGTCATGGAGATGGAAGCAGTGAGGCAGAAGGACTTGAACCCAAGGACCTAAACTGTTCAAGCAACCCTCTGTCTCCCTACTGACCCTCTCCTCCTCAGAGATTTCAGCCCACATAGGGATTGATGGCTTTCTTCCAGGGTCTTTGGTGGGAGTGATATCGCCCTCTAGGGGTCATTTTGGAAATCGTGGGGCACTCGTCTAAGGGCCAGCTGTTAATGGCGCTTGGGAGTAGTGAGTGGATTTTAAAACCATACTGGGTGATGTGGGGATGTGGGCCTTGTTACTTAATGGCGCCTACCAAATAGCTCTCTGGGATTCCCCCGCCAGCTTTACTGAAGTCTAATTGAGAAATAAAATCATACTTGAGATGGTTAAAGTATACAATGTGATGATTTAAGTGTACATTGTGAAAGTATCCACCACCCCCACCCCCGTTGGAGTTGGTTAACGTGTCATTCTGGGATTTTTAAAAGATAATCTGTGTTGAGTGTTTAGCGCAGGCTTTGGAATAAATGTCAGCAACGATGGTTATTATTAATAAGTTGCGGTTTGCTGGTCTCTCCTGCCATTGATTTCTTTGTCTGCCTCATGAGCATATGCTCTTTCTTCTCTGGATTGGGGCTGGAAAGTGCTTTCTCTGTGAAAGCCTCCTCTCCTCTCCTTGGAACCTAGTCCTTGACGAAACCCACCCATGGCACACGTCCATCCCCACTGCCCTTCACTCCCTGTCCTGTGGTGAAATAATTTACGTGCACAGCCACTTCCCGATTCTGTGCCTGAACTCCACTGACAGCAGGAAGCACATCTTAATTCGCCTTCTTCTCCTTTGCCTCTGCCTTGCCTGGCAGGGAATAGGCACCCAATTAAAGTTCATAGAATGAATAAACCAGTGATTTTCAACCCTGTTAGACCCAGACTCTCTTAATGCAACACATCTTCTAGAATATTCCTTTTATCTGTCTTGAAGTGAAATCCATTACTTATCACCTACTTACACTCAACAGCTCTAAATCAGATCAATATCCTGCCCATGTAATAATATCAAGGATATATAAAGGTAATTTATAATAAAAAATAATAGAGATTTCATTCCAGAAAGGATCAGGGGCACACAACAACCCTGGACTAGGACTTCTCAAACTTTCATGTACAGGTGGGTCACCGAGGTGCGCTTGTTAAAATGCGGATTCTGATTCTTGTTGGCCCAGGCAGGAGCTGAGTTCCTGCCTTTCTAACAACCTTCCAGAGCTTTCTGCCATTGCCAGCTGAGGGGCCGCACTTTGAGTGACAGGGGGCTAGAAGTCCCATGACGAGGTCAGGTGCCATATGTGGAATCACCGAGAATTCAATGGTTACAAATTCAGGTGTGTTTGTTGGTGATGCCCGGCCACAGCTTACATTTGTATGGATGATGTTATTTTCTTCAAATTATGGTCCAACTATGAATGATGTAAAATGTCCCCTTGAATTAAATGGTATTTACTTTCCTGGAAAATTCAGTTAGGTTAAAATCATTCCAACCTACTCTGTGTCATATGTAAATTTGAGTTGGGTTCCTGG
Organism: Felis catus; assembly: GCF_018350175.1. Classification (NCBI taxonomy): domain Eukaryota; kingdom Metazoa; phylum Chordata; class Mammalia; order Carnivora; family Felidae; genus Felis; species Felis catus. The sequence continues at coordinate 27,232,485 of NC_058383.1, read as the reverse complement.
CTCCAATGATTTAAAATGAGTTGTTGACCTACCGGACATCTTAGAGACATTCAGATGTCCTACAAGATGTAGGACATTTTTTTATTGCTTGGCAGTGCGTGTCCCCATGCATTCCTAGAGGTCCGGTGTCTGCCTATCTATCTACTATCAGGAGCGTCCCCCGGTCATTGTGGCAACCAGAAATGCCACCATATGTTTTCAGAACATTCCATGAGGGACAGTTTGATTTCCATTGAAGACCCCGGAATAACAGGTTTGGTTAAGGGTTCTAAGATCTTTGAGGCAAGGCTCAGTCTAGATAGTTATCTAAAGATCCTGGGTCCTTGGTTTTAACCAGTCATGCCTCATAGGCTTGCAGCATGCAAGGGACTAAGGGGACATGGGCTGGGGTGGATGGAGACTGATACTCTTTAGTATAGATGTCCCTTCTTGGTGCCACTGGGCCAGTGCTCAGCCTCAAACAGCTGTCACAGATAGAAATCCAAGTCCAGTGATGTCAGCTCCCCTGATGTTTCCAAGAGAGGTTGGAAGTCCAGATTTGTAGATGAAGTCTCCAGCATTTGAAATGTTGACTGAGGGCACTTGGGTGACTCAGTCTATTAAGCGTCTGACGTCAGCTTAGGTCATGATCTCGCAGTTTGTGAGTTCGAGCCCCGCGTCAGACTCTGCGCTGACAGCTCACAGCCTGGAGCCTTCTTCCGATTCTGCGTGTCCTGCTCTCTATGCTCCTCCTCTGCTCACACACATATTCTTTCTCTCTCTCTTCCTCTCTTTCTCAAAAATGAATAAACATTTTAAAAATTTTGAAATTTTAGTGGGCATTAAAAGCCAAACCGATGAAGACCTTACAGAGCAAACCAAGCATCTGTGCATTTAATGGAACCTGTGGTCACCCTGTAGTGACCTCTGGCTTAAATGAAGGCATGTGCCATCACTCAGGGACTATCCACACTCTGAATGACTGCCCCTCCCCTCCTCGAGGCTATCCCTTGCCCAGCTGGGGACCCTAACCCTCATCCCAGTCTCTGCCATGCACCTGTTACTTCTCCTGACCACGTCCCGCCTGGCTGTCACACCGCCCCCCCCACCCCCGCCCCCCGACCTTGAGTGCCTTTGCCTGGTTAACTCAGGCCCTTTCCTCCTGGCTTAGGTCTCCTGTTCGGACAACCTGTCTCGTCGCGAGGTGCTGCTGTTCCTGGACGGGGACAGGGTGTGAGCAGCTGAGGCCCACTAGCATCAGCTGCCACAGAACATGCCCCCAGAGCCGGGCTTTTCCACAGGGGGTGATTTTGCCTCCCGGGGGACATTTGCCAAAGTCTAAAGACATTTTTGGTTTTCACAAGGGGTCTCAGTGGCACCTAATGGGTAGGTCACAGCTGCTGCTAAATATCCTACGGTGCACAAGATCGCCCCCACAGCAGTGTCAGCCGGCCCACATGGCAGCACTGTCATCGCTGGGAAACCGTCGTAGAGGTGCCCAGAAGGCTTGATCATTGACACAAGACTGGGTTGCTCCTTCCCTCTCTCATTCTCCTTCTCTCTCTCTCTGTCGTATCTTCTTTCCTTCTTTGCCTTTCCACCTTTGGGTATTGTGGCCTTCAGTATGAATTGATGGAAAGTTGTAATTGCAGGCAAACTCAGGTTCGAATGACATTCCGGAAGGGGCCAACCTTAGAGACCATTTCTTTGCTTTCACAGGTATGAGGCCTCCCTGCAGAGACCCCTGCTGTGTGTTGGGCGTTTTGTTTCAAACTAGTGGTGGTAGTAGTCATTCCTAGAAAGCTCTTCTCACCTTCCCCTCTGTCCTTGCAGCTGATTTGCTACCCTCACCTTATCTCTGGCATCCAGCCCCACCCTGCGTCTCCAAATGACCGTGAGCAAGCTTGGGCTGGCCTCGGTTTCCTTATTTGAAGCAGTGCCCACTTTGTCTACAAAGGCTGGATTTCAGCTTTTGCGGGCCATTCTGCCTCTGGTGGGCGTGGCTGTGTCCCAGTAGAGCTTCAGAGACAGAGACTGCAGTGCGTTGTAGGGGGCTGACCCCTGACGTGCTTGCTGGGCCTGTTTGGAGGAAGGGATAGGCCGTCCCAAGGGGAGTGCGTAGCGCGGTTCCTGGTGCGTCATCACAGGTGGTCCCTGTTAGCCTGCCCCTGTTTGCTGCACTGCCTCCCTCTTCCTCTGGTCCTGCCCCACCTCTGCCATCATTTCCTACCCCTCCATCTTTCTGCCTACACGTCTGGGTCTCGTACTGTCCGACACACAAACAGCCAGAAGAGGTAGGTTAAGATCTTCCCCAGCCACCGCTGCCCCGTTCCGATGCCTGGTGGAACTGGAAGAAGCTTGTGGGCCCAGCTTGTGTTGGGCTCTGAGCACGCTTCTGCTGGACTCACGTACTGGAGTCCGGTCCTCGCTGGATGAGGTATTGCGTACAGGGTTGAGGTCCAGGCCGTGTGGCTTGGGCAGTATCCGCGGTAGACAAAGCCATGAGGACAGATTTTAATTGGTAATAATACTGTGACAGTAGGGTAAGGAGTCGAGCGTGAACCGGACTGCACCTCGAATGCTACAGAGGTGACTGGGCATTTTAAAAGGAGAATGTGGGGAGCCTGGGTGGCTCAGTCTTTTAAGCATCTGACTTCAGCTCAGGTCACGATCTCACAGTTTGTGGTTTTGAGCCCTGCGTTGGGTTCTGTGCTGACAGCTCAGATCCTGGAGCCTGCTTTGGATTCTGGTCTCCCTCTCTCTCAGCCCATCTGCCACTCACAGGCACGCGCTCTCTCTCTCTCTCTCTCTCTCTCTCTCTCTCTCTCTCTCTCTCCTCTCTCTCTCTCTTTCTCAAAAGTAAATAAACATTAAAAAAATTTAAGGGGAGAATGAAGGAATGCTAGGGGGGAGGGTTCACGGCGAGGGGTGGGGTTGGGGGAGGGGCTCAGTGAAGTCAGGGAACAGAAAAAACGGCGAAGAGCAGGAAGAGGGAATCAGTCTATATGAAACCCACCTGGGTTTGCTAACTGGCATGTGTCCAGGTTTGCTCCTACCCTCCCAAGGAGGCCAGGACACAGGAGCCCTGTCTTCAGGGGTTGGCTAGAACCAACTAAATGCTTCTGGCAGCCCTGAGTTTTCTCAGGTAGGCACGACAAAGGGGGAGGGAGAGGGTATCATCCTTGAGCTGTCAGAAACTGTGTCACTGCTGGTTCCAGGCTTTATAGGTCAAGGTTGAGGCCTAGTTGAGAAGGGGCTCACAGGAAGCCGACTAGAATTTGGTCAAGGAGAAATCTTTCTCAGCAGGTCGCTTTCCTTCCCAGAAGATAGTTCCGGGGCTTCAGGGATCTGGATTCCTGCTGCCTCTCTCCCTCTAAAAGTATTTAACAGCACCCTGTTTCCACTTGACCTAGATTTCTATCTTATGTGTATTTATCGTGTGTGTAAGTAAAGTATAAATCCAAAGGCTTGGCATATAGGGAAACAACGGAACTGAAAAAAGTCCTATGCCTTTAATTTCAGTCACGAGAGGATATTTAGAATCGCAAGTATGTATTATGCCAGCATTCTCAAACTTGTTGGTCTGAGGACCCCCATGTATTTTCAAAACGTTGTAGACTCTCAGAGAGCTTTGGTTTACATAGATTTTATAGATTATCAATTATTCCCTGTATATTGAAATTTAAACTAAGGCACTCTTAAAATGTTTACTAGTTTACTTAAAATGCCAATGATCCCCCATAACATGTCTGCACAAGTAAACATACAGACTGCACAAGTCTGAAAAATAGGTATGTTTTCCACAACAAAAACACATTTCGTGAAAAGGGGCATTGTTTTGCATTTTTGCAAATCTCTGTGATGTCTGCTGGATTCTCACATTTGCTCCAGCTTTCAATTTGCTGTGATTTCACACCTCGTGTGGCCTCTGGAAAATTCCACTAGGTGCTTGTGAGAGAATGAGAGAAAAAGGGAACAGGATGTCTTTGTATTTTGATGGAATTAAGGACCTGGAGATGACTCAGAAGGGTCTCAGGGACCCGCAGGAATCCCCAGACCACACTTTGAGAACTACCATGTTAGACCACCATTGTAAGCATTGACTCCATTGTAATGAATTATAGGTAATACTTCTTAAGCTCTTGGCCTTATTGCTAAATGCATGACGTATATTAACTCTCTTAACTCTCAGAGAGGCCTGCATGAGGGAGGTGCTAGTTAGGTCCATTTTACAGGCAGGGAAAGTGAAGGTCACACGGTGTTGTGCCCAGAGCCACCCGCTGAGCAAATGGCAGAGGTCAGATCTGAATGCACTATGCCTCACGTCCCTGTCTTTACCCAAGATATAGGGCTTGCTCATTAAATGACAACGAGGTACCAGCTAAAAATGTCCTCCTGCTGCAACTTACTAAGTGCTGAATATATATCAAGCACCATGCTAAATACTCTTTTGTTAAATAGAATTAAATATCAGTGTGCCATATTACTTATTCTCTGTCTCACCGTTGCAAAGTAGGTCCTCTTACCCCCTTTTTTGTAAATCAGAAAATTAAGGCTCTGAGGGGTAAATCTTGGCCTCTCCTGGGGTTAAGGGGTGAGGGCTGGATTCCAAGCCAGCTCCATCCATCCAGTGCCCTCCTTCCTTATCCCATGCTGTGTTTCCTGTTAACTCAATTCGCTGAACTGAATTCGCACCAGGCTTATTATTTAGGGTTCTGTTAAAGAAGGGCCTGCCCATGCCCATCATGGCCCACGGGCTTCTCAGTACTGGCCAGCCAAGCCATGTGCAGTGCATGCCAACGAGCTTGGGCAAGAGGCCTGGGTTAGGTCTATTTGCATTGGCAGCCTGGGTAATTGCGTATTCGAATTGGGTACGACCATGCACACTGCCCCTCCACCATTCATCTACCCTGGCATTGAGGTCCTTTTGGAAGCAGGTGTGGGCTTCTCCCCCAGTGGCCCTCCTAGTGGCCTCGGTCACCCTGGTGATGGGAATGAAGCCTCAGACACTGGGTTCAACAGCAAACCACCAGTCATCTGGCTCTGCATCTACATGGCACAAAAGGAAGCCATAAACTGGTCGTGATGAGCAAGCGGGTGGGACAGCTTGTCCCTTTGACATCATCTCTACTCCTAATAGCTGCTGAGAGGCAGTGTGGTTTTGGCAGGCATGACCACTGGACCCTGACTACCTGGGTTCAAATCCTGGCTCCTCCCCTTCCTAGATCTAGATTCAGACATGTAACATCCCTGAACCTTAGTGCTCCCATCCAAAACACAGGGAGAGAAATGGAGCATCTTCTTGATAGGGTCATCACGAGGATTACGGGAACTGGTACGTGCAGAGGGGCTTGGGATAGAGCTTCGGACATGTAAGTGCCATATGTGTATTTTCTAATAGATGGCATGTTTCCTCGGCACCTGGCATGTGTCGAGCCCTGTGTTCTGTGTTTCATCAATTTGGTTCCTGGGAGGACAGTGCCAGCCTCAGCCCCCCGGGTCGGATGAGGGAACTGAGGCACAGAGAGGTGAAATGATGTCTCCCAGGTCCAAGGGCCCCTGGACACAATAATCGAGAATGAGTCAGGAAGGAGACATGATGCCCTTGGGAGTATCCATCTCTTTCTCAGTCCCTGATCTCATACAGTCCACGAATGACTTCTCATTGAGCTGGAATGGCAGAACTTTGTGAGTCAGTCGTGTTGATTAGTGGCTGATTCAGAGAACGCTGAGGAACACGTATACAGGACCTGTCATTTTACAGATGAGAAAATTGGACCGTCTCCAAAGCAAGACAGCCACCCGGGTCTTCTCCCGCCCTGTCCAGTGTTCTTTCTCTACAAAAAATAAGAGCGACGGTGTATCGGTGAGCGGGTAGTTGTAAAACAAACACAGCCACCCCCCTCCACCTCCTTAAAGCAGAAACAAGGGGCCCAGGTTCAGTCAATGGGGTGAGGAGAGACCCACTCTGAAATCGGAACATGGGAAAATCAAGGAGAAACAGACATGGATCCTTAATTCACCTCCGAACAGCAGCCCGGGTCACATAACCTGCCTTTCGAAGCCATACTGGGTTTAGCATATTTCTCCCTGATTGAAATTGGCTCCACACGTGCCCAAGGTTGAATAAGAATAGAGGACATTATTGCATTTAATTATTTCTCTAGAATAAAAATGGATTCTAGCGGCAGCCTAGACGTAAGGCATCAGCAGAGCAATTAGAGTTTTGGAGCTCTCAAGCAAACATTTGAATGTACAATCATTGTAATAAGTACATTAAAATAAAATAAGTCAAAGGGTTGCATTTGCATAAATAACTCAAGGTGAGAGTGTTGAACTGGTTAAGAATAAGGGGGACACAGCTAGTTGATCCTAATGAGAAAATAATAACCAATCTGTCCTGCAGGCAGAGACCGTCAGGGGTGAGATGGTTGAGGCCCAGTGCTCATTGGTAGCAAACCTAATCTGGATTCAGTGGTTATTCTTCTTCCTGCTTTGGGTGGCAGGCACATTCTGGAAGTTTTACATAACATTCATCCTCACTAAAATTCCCCTGAGGTAACTACTGTCATCATTCCCGTTTTCAAGATGAGGTGACTGAGGCACAGGGAGTTTGAGTCACTTCATTTCTAGCAGCATGACCATGGTCAGGTTGTTTAACCTCCCTCTGCCTTCATGTCCTTCCCTCAATTAGGACTACTCCTGCCTGCTTCCGTGGGTGTTTGAGAGGATTCAGGACACAAGGTGTATGAAGGGCCACGGTAGGAGGGATGTGAGTGCTGAGGACAGGATGGTTATCTTGCTTGTATCTGCCTAGAAACCTCCCACGGTTGGTTTACGTAGGGAAGGGGACCTGGATTTGGGTGTCTGGGTCTTGATTCTCTGGGGAAAGAAGAGAAGATCAGAGAGCTGTTGACCCTTGGTGTGCAGGTGAAGAGTTACTGGGAAGGTCAGGCAGTATCTCACGTCCATCGAGGGATGGATAGAGAAAATGTGGTGTGTACATTCAGTGGAACATTATTTGGCCTTAAGAAAGAAGGAAATCCTGGGGTGCCTGGGAGGGTCAGTCGGTTAAGCATCCAACTCTTGATTTCAGCTCAAGTCACAATCTCATGATCCCTGGGATCGAGCCCCACATCGGGATCTGCGCTGACAGTGCAAAGCCTGCTTAGGAGTCTCTCTGTCCCTCTCTCTCTGCCCCTCCCCTGCTCATGCATGTCCCCTCCCCCTCTCATTTTTTTTTTTTAAAAAGAGAAGGAAATCCTGCCATATGCAATACCATGGATGGACCTGGAAGACAATGCAAGATGAAATAAAGCTAGTCACAGAAATACAAATACTGCATGAGCCCACTTAGGCGAGACAGCTAAAATAGTCACACTCAGCGAATCCATAAAATGGTGGTTGACAGGAGCTGGGGGAGCCAGAAGTGGGGAATTGCTAATCAAGTGGCATAAAGTCTCCATTACGCACGATGAATACATTCTAGAGATGTTCTGTACAACATCACACCTATAGGTAGCAATATAGCATCATGCGCTTAAAAATGGGTTAAGAGAGTAGATCCTATGTTAAGTATTGATACCACAATAAAATTTTAAAAAGAACAGAGTGGGTACAAGCCAAGGGAGAATTCATCAGCTACTGTAGAAAGCAGAGTTGACTCCATGAGCCAGGAGATCTCAGACCTCTGAATGACGCCTGGTTGTCATTGAATGTGCCCCTCACTGACCTTTCTGGAAGCTGTCTAGTATCTCTGAACTCTTCATTCCAGAAGACAAATCTTTCCCTTCCCTCTTCCCCTGGAATCTTTTGATTTCCTTTGGCAGCTGTGGAGCGCCTGGGGCCAGGCGGAAGGCCACAGGGAGACACAGAGCCAACCATTCGCATTGTGGGGGCCTCTCTGAGTAGATGACGCATTAATCAGGAGTTATATTAGAATTGATGGTGGCGCCTGGCCCTGATATCACAAATTAACTGGAGGAATCAGACGTTCTCCGATGGTCAGATTAGCTTCATTGATTGCAGTGTTTCCTGTGTCTGGTTTTGTCTGGAGAAGTTCTTCCAGGAAGTGAGAGAATGAGAGCTTTTGAAATCGGTGGCTTATGGAGGTTTTCTGCTCAGACTTGTGATCCTCCCTTAATGAGGAAAGAGAGCAACCCCAGAATAACACTTGGGCTGTGTGTGATGAGAGAGGATACACATTGCTGCAAAGACAGAGACTCTTCCGCTTACTCCCACCTTCTTGTTAACTCCTAGAAAACGAGCTTGGGGTCAGAAGTGAAATTCATGTTTTCAGACAGCAGTAGTCATTGAACTGATTTTCTGTCAGAGGCAAAACCAAACGAAAAAAGGCACCCCCAAACTGACTTCTGAATCTGAGGACCGCTCGGAGGAAGAAAGCAGCCCAGGTTGGCTCCTGTATCAGTCAGGATGAGTTACTCTGCTGCCGTAACAAAGATCCCCGTGAGTCAGTGAGGGAAAAAGTGCAAGAGGTATGAGAGTTGGTCCCCGCTCCGCACTAGGCTCACTCGGGGATGCCGGACCTTCACCATCAGGAGTGTGGTGGGATGCTATGGAGGAAAGGGGAATGTGGCAAACCGTGCCCTGGTTCCTTCCGCTTGTCTTGGCCGCAGCACGTTGCTCGGCTGTGCCTGATTTGCAGGGTATGGGAAGTACAGCCCTACCGTGTGCTGAGACGAAAAAGAACTGAAGTGTTTGTCAAGAGCCTTATTGGAAAACCAGCCTCCCAAGACCCATTTCCATTCCAGCCTGGGCTAAGACGAACAAAGAGGGAAACCGCCCCTCCTCTCCCCGCAGTAGACAAGGGGGAGCTCACTCCTCAGTTTACCTCCCAGCCAAACGGAAGGGGTGGTGCGCCGTAGCAAGTTGTAGAAGCAGACCTGTGCGATCTCACTTCCTCCCCCAGATGACTTTGGGCAGGCCACTGAGCATCCTTGAGCTCTCCCCCCCCCCATCTTTTGTAAGATGGGAGAAGCGCAGTACCTGCCTTGGAAGTTGTTTTTAAAGGTTGAGTGGCACCCCACATGTCAGGACTTAGTTTGGTGCCCGGCACCTGGTATGTGCTCAGGAAGGTTAGAGCGACAGGCCTCGGCTTCTCTTTGTGTCAAGTGGCAAGGACGGTAACCCTTATGGGGTGACTGCATCCCGGAAGTGATACCTGTGAGCCACTGAGTCTGTGGTGCATGACTTGTGGAAAGTGCTGAAGAATGTGGCCGAGAGGCTGCTTGGGTTTCTGTGAGGGCCTCCGGACAGGAAGAAGGGAAAAGACGAGCATCAGGGGGGTTCACTTAGGTTATAAGAACAGAGGTGTGGCGTCTCAGCAAGGGTGATTTCTTGGAAGAAGTGTGGGGAGGGAAGAAAGGCTGGAAGCAGGGGTCAGAGCTGCCACTTTGCCCTTCACGGACCAGGATAGAAGACTTGTGTATCACCAGCAGCTGTGCTGGGACCCAGTACAGACTCCGCTCTCCCTTCTTGGTGGCTGCTCCCTCCTTCCTACGCCTTTACCTCCTGGCTCTTGCTGCCTTGTGGCCCTACTTACCATCCCTCTTTCTGTGTGACTGCTTGCATCCTGATGAGCCACTGGCCAGACTTGAGATGACTCCTTGGAGGTGGCATGTCTATTCCAGATCCACGTAGCTGGGCTGGAGTGGATGGGAAGGGACTCTGGTCGGAGGCCAGGCTGCAGTGCCCAAGGAGCCAGAGTGATGAGGGTCCACGGGGCTCTATACCTTCTTGCAAGTGGGTAGGGGAATTGGTAACCCAGGCCATGGGGCCTGCAGCCGAATCCCAGCTTCACCACCAACCAGCTGGGGTACGTTGGGCAAGCTCACGAACGGTCAGTTCCCTCACATGCAAAATGAGAAGACTAGGGATGTCCGGGAGAAATTGGTGCTGGATCCTGGAGAGATGGGGCAAAGGCAACAAGGAGGCAGCCATATGTGACTTCTTTTCCAGACCATTACTAGGCCACGTGGGGACAGTGGGCACAGGGATGTAAACCAAGCCCAGGGGAAGAGGAACCTCCTGAGCCCATACTCCTGGAGAGCCGGTGTCTGCCTACTTTTTCTTAAAAGGCCAGATAGAAATATTTAGGCAGGCCAAAGGGATCGTATTGCAACCATCACTTCTGGTGTTGGAGCGGGAAAGCAGTCATAGACAGTACATGAGCCAACAGTGGTGGCTGTTTTTCAATAAAACTTTATTTACAAAAGTGGATGGCACTCAGGATTAGGCCCCCGGGGGCCACAGTTTGCCCACCTGCTAGAGTAGGAGCTGCGTGGAGCACTTCAGCCCACTCACAGGCCCCAGCCCCACTTCTGCCGTTTCGTTCGACCATCTTCTTCCCCGGCAATTGTTAACAGACACGTTTAGGAAAACCGAAGGAGATTCTTCCCTCAGAATTGCTACTGTTGGCCATTGTGTTTCTATAGCAACGGGGGTAGATTTATGGAGCCAACTAGCGTCGTCTGTGGCTCTAGAGGTCCCCTCTGGGTCTAGCTTTGGAACAGTGGGTACTCTTTTCAGGTTAAGGCCTCGGTAATGGGCTCTACGCAGAAGCAACTTGTTTTGGAAATGATGCAGGGTGTTCGTTGAATGGTACATTTGCTATGAGCTCAAAACGGCCAGGGCCCGCCTAGGCACGGAGAAGCTGAGTTGGGGGCCTTCCTGGAAAGATCCCTAGCAGGCATGGTCTCCAGAAGGACTCTTGGCCTTTCTCCTGACACCCGGGTGACTTAATCAGTTCTGCTCCAGGTACAAACATCAGGAGTCGAGCCCAAACACGAGAGTGTTACAGGTTTACCTCCCCGCCTGGGATTCATTGTAAAGATCATAATGCAACAGGTGCTTCTCCCCAAAACAGCCAGGACGTCCCTCCCTCAGAGTTCACTCTGGCTCCACCTCATTTCTCGTATGGGTGTAGACCTCTGAGTATGTCCAAAGGCAGTAGATTATATATAATATATTATATATATATATAAATATAAATACATATATTTATATATATATAATATATAAAATATATTATATAATATATTTTCTCCCCTTATAACTTTCTTATGACATTCCGAGCCCTTAAATAAACCATCACAGCACTCTCTGCTAGAATGTAAGCAGGAAACTAGAACAGAATATCCAGGATCCAGGGGCAGAACAATTAAGGAAACTTACTTGAAAGGGAGGCGCGGTTAGTTACAAAGCATTGGGGTCCATGGACATAGCATTTAGATTTTTCAAAGTCTTGGTCCCTAGTTGGAACATCCTTCTATTTCCAGATGGGGAAACTGAGGTCCGGAGAGCAAAGTCTACCTTAAGTTAAGCCCATAGCAAAGGCATCACACGAAACTGGGGCCCAGACCTCCAAACCTGTGTGCCCGACTCTCCAGGGGCCAACCTACTTGGCACGACCGCTCAGTGACATTTCTCCTCTGTGTTTCCTCCCGTCTTCTCCAGGACGGCTACTTTTCTCACCGGCCGAAAGAGAAAGTGCGAACAGACAGCAACAATGAGAACTCCGTCCCCAAAGATTTTGAGAATGTGGACAACAGCAACTTTGCACCTAGGACTCAAAAGCAAAAGCACCAGCCTGAGCTGGCAAAGAAGGCCCCGAGTAGACAGAAGGAGCTCTTGAAGAGGAAGCTGGAGGAGGAGAAGGGGAAGGGGCATCCGTTCCCGGGCAAGGGCACCAACGAGGTGCTGCCTCCTGGTGAGAAAGCCGCCGTGAACGGGAGCCGTGGGAAGGATGTCCCAAGACAGCCCCACAGCAGGAAAAGCGGGGGCAGCTCCCCTGAGATCAAGTATGACCAGCCCCCCAAGTGTGACATCTCGGGCAAGGAGGCCATCTCTGCCCTGTCCCGTGCCAAGTCCAAGCACTGCCGCCAGGAGATCGGGGAAACCTACTGCCGCCACAAGCTCGGGCTGCTGATGCCCAAGAAGGTGACTCGGTTCTGCCCCCTGGAAGGTAAGCTCGAGCCCTGGCTCCGACTCCTCCTCCTGCTCAGTGCCGTTCTGCTCCCATTTCTCCGACCTTCTGGGAAGGAGCGCCCTATTTTGCCCTGTTTTTCTTAATTTTTTTTAACGTTTGTTTAGTTTTGAGAGAGAGGCAGAAACAGAGCGTGAGTGGGGGAGGGTCAGAAAGAGAGGGAGACACAGAACCGGAAGCAGGATCCAGGCTCTGAGCTGTCACAGCACAGAGCCTGATGTGGGGCTTGAACCCATAAACCGCGAGATCATGACCTGAACTGAAGTCGGATGCTTAACCGACTGAGCCTCCCCGGCTCCCCGGGACCACCTTATTTTCCAAACCCCTGATCAACACAAAAGATTTTTTCTTCTGGGAGTGTCTGAATTCTGAAGTTTTGTATAAGAAAAGCTTTGGAAAAATCAAGTTACCTTTGGTTATAGCTTTAGCCAATCGTCATTATGGCAATGGGTAAAAGACACAAAATCAGGGCTGACGTGGAATCCGAGGTGATCCCATTCATAAGGTTCGTTTTCTCTCTCCACAGACTATTGGGATTAAGATTGACACAAATATTACTGTAATTGAATATGATTTGAAAGGTTTCTAACTGGTTACATTGACTTTGGAGGCTCTGCAAAAACAACCTTCCTGTTTTCTCTATCTAAAATTCCTTCCTCTCTCCTTCCCACCATCTGTCTCTCCCCACTTCCCGCCCTGTACTGGGGACTCTTCTATGTGCTGATGGCCAGTGACAAATCAGATGTCTTGCTGTGATACAGGGAGAGGTTGGGGCTATAACAGGTGTTCATAAGCACAGCAAGGTGTGGGGGATGGTTCAAAAGGTGTGAAGTGTTACTCATTGTATTTCCGCACCTGACCTCGTGCCCTTGACCGGATCTCATGTGTTTCTTGGTGTGTATTACTTCCTCCAGTGCCTGCAAGGGACAGGCAGTTAGGGAGTGCTCGCTATGTGCCAGGCACTGCCCGAGGCATTTAGCATTCTGTTAGCTCATGTTAGCTCATCTCATCTACCATCCTGTGACGTTAGCACTGTCATGAGCCTAATTTTTTTTTTCCACTTTTTAGGATTTAGGTGAGATAGACAGGAGCGATGTGTGTAAGAGGTGTGAAAGGATATGCAGCAAACCCCTTAAGTGTTGGTTCCCCTTTGTGCAGGGTGCAGACAACCTTGGATTCGTCCTCAATGTTTTATCTGTACTTTTTTGAGTTTTCAGTTGTGAACGTGTATCTGGACTCTACTCTCTTTTAAATGGAAAGATTTAAAAAGAAAAGGTTCATTTCTCCCTTGCATTTCAACCCTAGTCTGAGCTGTCCATGCGGTGTGCATTTATATTCTTGATGGCACTTGGCTGATAGGGTGTAGGGATGAATGAGTGGAGGAAGAAGTTTCCAGAATCTTTTGTTTACCGGCACGTGACTCAGCAGAGAAGTGTCGGAGGCCTGAGTTGAATGCCCTTCGGTGAAAATAATACCGGGTACTCCTTCTACCAGGGGCCAACCCTCTGTTTCTGCAAAGGGCCAGAGAGAAAACAGTTGAGGCTTTGCGGGCCATACAGTCTCTGTGCCAACTACCCGACTCTGTTGTTAGGGTGCAAAAGGAGCCATGAGCGATACATGCACAGAGCACTTAGTTATGTTCCAAGAAGACTCCGTGTACAAAAACGGGCGGTGGGCAGGCTTTGGCCTATGGGCCATAGTGCACGTACCCCTGCTAGATCCTAATCTCACGTAGTAGTATTTTCCACCCGGTTTGTGCCTTATGTCATTGATTCCTCACAACAGCCCTGGGAGGCAGGTCTGCTATCAGCCCTTTGTATCGATGAGGAAATTGCTCCTGAAAGATGTTTAGGACGTGGTGAGAGGTGTGTGGCTAGTCGAGCTGGGATTGGAACTCGGGTCGAAGAGCCTTTCCCTCGTCAGGAGGCAGAAGGTTTCACTTTAGCTCACACCGTCGGACCTTGAGGATGCCTGCAGCCTGGAGGCGGTATTTCTCGATGCTCAGTAGCCCTTGCAAGGAGAAGGGAGGGCGGTAATGGGGAAACAAGAGAGCCGAAGTGGCCAGTGGAGGCCAGGGGCTCCCACCCTGTGCTGAGACACCCCCAGGGTGGTTGGGCAGCGTGTTTGCCGGGGGTTTCCCGTGGACTCCACTGCGTCAGCCAACATGGCACACCCTCCCGGGACCTCTGAGCTGGTTAATAAGATTGGCATTTAAGAGCCATTGCACACCCAGCCCGGCAATGCATTAATTTGCTGCACCACAGCCTCCCCTTTTGCAATAAATTTACTGTGAATAGACTAATTGCAAAATAACCCTAATTGGGTAGTTATCAATGAACAACTTCCCGTGGAACAAAACGGCTTACAATTAATAGCATTTAAGCCATAAACTATTCTTCTGCAGAAAGCTAAGATGTAATTACACCCCATACGGAGATCGTATTCCCTTTCTGGAAACCATGACACCCGGATTTCCCTCTGCTTAGGAGGGATTTGAGCTTCAGCCTATGGCCCTTTTATTTCCTGCTACATGAGGAAACGGAGGCGGGAGGGGAGGGAGATGTAATATGTGTGTAAATACACATATGCGCACACACGGATGTATGCACGGGGTTTGTCATGTTGCCGAACTCCACATCACCCAGACTTCAGCCAATATGCTGCCGGAAGTTGGGTATAATTAGGGAAGCAGTTCTTTGTGGGGGGTGGGGGGGAGTCTGAAAAACCCAGAGGAAAGGAAATGGGGTTTGAATGTCAACTTTGTAAATGGCTTCTGCTCCTCGCGCCCCCCCTGCCCCCATCCCGGCCCTTTGACTCTAGCAGCACTCAAGGAAAAGGAAGAGTCTAGAACCCCAGGAGCGGGTTTGCTATCTTTGGGGCCGTTCCTTGCCTTTGTGACTTAACCACTTGGCTCCGCCTCCTGGAGGCAGCACCTGGCATGGCAGCGCATGTCCCCATGGAGAGGAGGGATCCCTACGCCATCCGCTCACAGCCACCGAGAGGTGTGTCCGCTCACAGCCTCCAAGAGGGGGATGCATGGATGGTGGGAGATCATCCCGTGGTGGTCTTTCACTGCAGCCGCCAGGCTACCCGCCCGAACCCCTTCTGCAGCCAGGCAGCCCCCACAATTGGCTGGGCTCCCTGTCCCTTCAGCTGGACCTCCTACTGTTTGATAGAGATGAAACCATGTCAGATGGAAGGCCAAGGGTGGCCTGGGCTGGAAAAAGAGGTTTTCTCCAGCCACAGGGTTTTGAATTGCGGTTGTGCCTTTACTAGGTGTGTGAGACCCTAACCTCTCGGTGCCTCAACTTCCTCATCTGTAAGATGGGCACAAAGACTCCTACCCTATAAGGATTGCCGGCTGCAGTGGGAGCATGCGTATAAAATGCTTGGTGTGGACGGGGGATAGGCTGTTGGCAGTGGTATAAATGAAGGGAGCATTGAGAAATGGAGCGAATAGAAGGCCTCCTCAATGCTGACTTCCTGTGGCACCCCACCTTGTCTGGCTACCACCCCTCCCCCCACCTCCAGATCTCAGCCCAAATGCCACCTCCTCAGGGAAGTCTTCCTGGACCACATCTCCCCGGGAAGCCCTGACCAGAGGAGACACACTGACCCTGGGGAAGGGCAGAGGTAGTTTTTTCTAATAAATGGCTTCCTTGATAAAGACTCTTCAACCCGTAGCTGGCACTCTGGTGCCAGGTGCTAGGTAATGCAGGTTTTAATGCCTCATTACAATTGGAACAATTAAATACCAGGAAGCCTCCTCCAAAGGCCTCATAGGCCTCTAGCCTCCCTCCATCTGGAGTTAAAATGCCCCGAGGAAGGACCGCCATCCCCCACCCCGGTCACCCAGGTCTGTCCCGCATGCAGTCTCTGCAGTGCTAGGTAAAGCCAGTGGAGCCGTGCTTCCAAAGGCCTTTGCCTTCTGCAGCCTGCACGTTTGGGTGGAGAATAAGCTGGGAAGATGTGAGACGTTTCCAGAGAAAGCTCTCAGCTGGGAGGTGGGGTGGGCTGCCACCGGACCAGGAACTTGGGCCTGAGCCCCTGGGTGACAGGGCAGTTCCCTGGCGAGTGACAGGCAGTGGGCTAGTCCTTTGCAGTCAGCTGACCAGCCGCGGGGCTGCGAGCATTTGCACCTGACGGGGGAAGCTGGCTCGAATGTGAGGGCTAGAGATGGACAGAAAGGGGGTTTCCGATAGAAAGGCAACCGTTCAGGGAGCTGACAACGGTCTTTACCCATCAGCCTTTACGGGAGGCCAGAGGCTCTGGACGCATGGGCTTCTGGACGGCGGTAGCCGGCTGCCTGCTTCAGAGAGTGGCAGATGGCATAGCCAGCTGCGGGAGGGCTGTCTGCTGTCCGTCTCTCTGCATCCCGGGGGCAGTGGGATGACTACACAGCACGCATAGCTGGCTTCTAGAAAGCATGGTTGGCAGACTGGCACGGGAGGAAGACGGAGATGTGGATGTCAGTTTGGCCAGTCTGAGTGCCCTGGGGCCCATGCCTCAGTTTCCCCACCTGTCAGCCAGAGACCCTGACACCCCCCCCACCCCCGCCCAGGATTTTTGCGGTATCCGTCATGATGAGGAAATGAGAGAACAGCTGCAGAAGGTTAAAAGGCACCACATATCCCAGGACTGCATAGACCCTCCTGCAGTCTGGCTAAGTGGCCGGAGCTGATTTGGTTTTCAAAAGGCCAGATTTGCAGAGGCCCCAGTCAGACCCTTCCAGGGCTCCTGTTGAAGAAGGCACAAAGCCCAGGAGAGAGGATGTATTTCAGGGGTGGTTCCCTGGGATCAGAAAAAACGGGTCCCGGAGGTGCTTCTTGGGCTTCTCATGGAGGGAAAGAGACCGTGCAGAGTCCAGAGAACATCATCAGCCCTCACTTACGGGCACCAGTAGGCAGTGTTGAAAGCCATTCCTCTGCAAGTGTTGTTTATTGAGGGCCAGGTTGTAAATATGAGGCTTTGCAGGCCATATGGTCTCTGTCACAACCACTCGATTCTGCGTGGAAGAGTCAATAGATCAATAAATGACCAGCTGGCTGCGTTCCAATAAAATTTCGCTGATGGTCACCAAAATGTGAATTTCATAAAATTTTCATGTGTCATAAAATGTTATTCTTTTGATTATCTTTCAACCATTTAAAAATGTACCAAAAAGTCTTGTTAGCTCGAAGGCTGTACCGAAATAGGCAGCCAGGGGCTGTAGTCGGCCGACCTTTGCTCCAGGACCTGACCCACAGCGGTGAGCAAATGCAGAGAATGCGTTGTTCCTGCGGGGTCTCGACTGGCACAGCTCGCGCCACCGAGTCCCCTGACCTAAGATGGACAGTGACTCTGAGAGGTGTGCCAGGCGATAGCGCCCCCTTCGCGGAGCTTCTGCCCTAAAAGGAGAGGCCATAGGTGGCAAGTGAGCCAGTGGGTCTAGGGCCTGCCGTCTGGTGTAATGAAGCTGTGAAGACAATGCAGAGAGGACAGGATGGGGACACTTGAGTTAGTTGATCACAGAGGCCTCTCTGAGCAGTAAGTGAGGGCAGTGCCACAGGGGAGAGGAACAGTCCTGGCAGACGGCCTGGCCTGTAGGAGCAGCCAGGTCAGTGTGGCTAGGCAGGGCAGGTGGCAAGGGCAGAGGGACAAGGGGTTGGCCCCAGGGGTAGGACAGGCCATGGCAGGGAGTTTTCACATGTCGTTTTTAGTGACATGGGAGCCGATGGTGGAACTGAACAGTTCTAACATGATCTTACTTCACTTTTTTTTTTTTAACTTTATGCTACTTAAAATTTTTTTTAATGTTTGTTTATTTTTGAGAGAGCACAAGCAGGGGAGGGGCAGAGAGAGAGGGAGACAGAGAATCCCAAGCAGGCTCCAGGCTCTGAACTGTCAGCACAGAACCCCACGCAGGACTCGAACCCATGAAATGCGAGATCATGACCTGGGCCAAAATCGGACACTTAACCAACTGAGCCACCCAGACGCCCCATTTTTATGCTACTAAAGGACTTTGTTTTATTTGATCATGATAAGAATACTTAACGTGAGATCCACACTCTTCACAAATTAAGGGTACAATGCAGTATCGGTACACGTGGGTGCCATGTTGTACGAAAGATCTTAGACCTAATCTTACTCAACTGAAACTTTACACCCACTGAAGCCCCTTCCCTGCCCTCCCAAGCACTGGTGACCTCCATTCTACACTGTTTCTATGAGTTTGACTATTTTAGATGCCTCATTTAAGTGCCATCATTCCATGTTTGTTTTCTGTGACTGGCGTAGTTTGCTCAGCATAGTGGCCTCTGGGTGCATCCGTGCTGTTGGACATGGCAGGATTTTTCCTTCCTTTTGAAGGCTGAACAGTATTCCATTGTTAAGTATATGCCACAGTTTTTAATCCCTTCCTCTGTCAGTGGACATTCGTTTATTTCCACATCCCAGCTGTTGCGAATATTGCTGCAATGAACGTGGGCACGCCCATATCTCTTTGAGACCCTGATTTCAACTCTGAATAAACGCCCAGTAAGATATCACCTTCACACATTTGGAGGGCCATTTCCAAAAACACAACAAAACAGAAGACACTAAGTGTTGGCGAGGATGTGGAGAAATTGGAACCTTTGTGTACTGTTGGCGGGAATGCAACATGGTGCAGGCACTATGGGAGGTACTATGGACGTTTTCAAGAAATTAAAATAGACGGTTAAGCATCCAACTCTGGATTTTGGCTCACATCATGATCTCGCGGTTCATGAGTTCGAGCCCCTCATTGGGCTCTGCGATGGCAGTGCAGAGCCGGCTTGGGGTTCTCTCTGCCCCTCACTCACTCTCACTCTCTGTGTCTCTCAAAATAAATAAACTTAAAAAAAATAGAACTGCCCTATGATTCAATAATGTCCCTTCTTTTTTAAAAAATTTAAATTCATGTTAACATATAGTGTAGTGTTGGTTTCAGGAGTAGATCTTAGTGATTCGTCACTTACGTATAGTGCCCAGTGCTCATTCCACCAAGTGTCCTCCGTGATGCCCATCTCCCACCCACCTCCCCTCCACCAACCTTCAATTTGTTCTCTATATTTGAGTCTCTTACAATTTTCCTTCCTCTCTGTTTTTATCTTTTTTTTTCCTTCCCTTCCCCTATGTTCATCTGTGCTGTTTCTTAAATTCCACATATGAGTGAAGTCATAAGGTGTTTGTCTTTCTCTGATGGACTTATTTCGATTAGCATAATGTCCTCTAATTCCATCCAGGTAGTTGCAAATGGCAAGATTGCATTCTTTTTGATTGCCAAGTAATACTTCATTATATATATTCATTATATAATGAATATATATACATACACATATATATATACCGTATCTTCTTTATCCATTCATCAGTGGATGGACATTTGGGCTCTTCCCATACTTTGGCTATTGTCAATAGTGATGCTATAAACACAGAGGTGCGTGTGTCCCTTTGAATCAGAATTTTTGTATCCTTTGGATAAATACCTAGTAGTGTAATAGCTGGGTCATAGGGTAGTTCTAGTTTTAACTGTTTGAGGGGCCTCCATACCGTAGAGTGGCTGCACCAGTTGGCAAGTAATCTCACTTCTGATCTGATTCTCTTTTAAGGAAGGAGTCAAAACAGAGCAGTTGTGGAGAGGTTCTTACTGGGGTCAGTAGAGGATTTGCTAGCAGGCAGGAGCTATTGGGATTGACCAGTGGACCAGCTGGGGGTGACTGTCAGTTGGTGCTCTGGCCTCAAAACACAATGACCCCTCAAGCCTGATCTTTCAGCAAAGAAATTTATTGAACTCCTACTGTGTGCCAGGCAGTGGTGGCCCACAGTCCCTCAAGACCCACCCCACCCCCCACATTGGGAGGTGAGTTCCAATAGGCCAATCCCGCAATGCCTTGTCCTTCTCAAGCACTGTGGTGTTAATTCCCCACCACTGTCCCAGTCTTGGAATCATAAAGAAAGCCAGCTGCCACCCACAAGGCTTTTTAGAAAGCTAAATATGTAGTTACGGGAAATATCATAAATGGCCCCTTCACCTCCCGCCCACCTCCTCTTCTTCCCCCAGGAACATTCTGCCAGCTGTAAAGTTTTGCCACTCACTTTAAAACTTGTCATTAGGGTGTGTTTGTTCCCTAACTGCCATGCCTGAAAGCCAAGCTGGAAGGTTTAGGTGCAGAGAGAAGCTGCAAACTGCAGCCTCGGAAAGACCATATTTGAGACCAGAGGATCAGGGTTCGATGGATATTTTTTCCCCCATTCTTGTGTGCACACAATGACACCTATAGACGGTATTGGATGCGTGTTTATAACCCACATTTGTGGACCACTGCTTGGAGCAGCTTGGTGGAGAGCTAATCGGCTTCCCTTTCATTTGAGGCTAGAGGGAGGCTGGGAACGCAGTGACTGTCCTGAGTTTCTGGATGTTGGCCCAGCCCTGGATGGAGATCAGAGATGCCTACGCCTCAGACCACCCTCCTGTTAGCACTGCCCCTCCCTCCCGCACATAGCACGTGGAGACACTGGTGGGCCAGTCTCTGTCACCAGGAATGTTGCAGGCCACTTGGGATTGCTAATGATTCAGGTTCCACACTTGGCATGTTCCCCTTTTGATACGTTGGAGCAGAATCATGAAGTCTCCTAGCACCTGACACCATGCTGGACATACAGGAATTACCTGTTGCTCGATGAGCGAATGAACCCCTGATACTCCATCCTCTTGCTTTCTTGTAGCTCAGTGAGAATTTAGGAGAACCCCAGAGATGTCCTTGGAAATTGGTCCTGAAGATAATCCGCGTTCTTCCCCTTAGCATTCTTAAATATATTTCTTTTGGTCCACTTAGTGAACGAATTCGTTTCGAGAAGCTACCCCACACCTAGCATGGTGCTAAGTACTGGGATGCAGTAAACGAGAGGAGATCCCACTTTACGGAGCTCACAGTCCTGGGGTGGGGGTGGCGGGCAGACAAGGAACGGAGAGACACGGGGTAACGGCAAACTGCCATATGCATGGAGAGAGGGAAAAGAGCCAGGAAGCCAGAGAGGCTGTCCCTGAATGACTTCCAGAAAGCAGTGGACAAAAGGTGGTCAGACATGGGTTTGGTCTCATTGTGGAAGAACATGCTAAGATTAGGAGCAAACCCCAAAAGGAAGTTTCTAGTTTGGGGATATACTGAGGCCTTTCATTCAACAGCTGTTCATCAAGCATCCACTGTGCTGGGCACTAGATTTGGGGAGATTCACTTGGAGGGAAAAGAGAATCCCTGTCTTCATGGAGCTTGTAGCCTGTGAAAGGTGGGAGGGTATATCCATGAATCAGATGATCACAAGAATAAAGAATTGCAACAGGGACCGTCATTTCTGCAGAGTCATGTGGTGGCAGGTCAGTTGGGCTGAGAGTTGCAGGGTGGGAGGAGTTAACTAGGGGAAAGGTGGGAGGGGGAACATTCCAGGCCTAGGGTGCCTTGTGTGCAAAGGCCCTGAGGCAGGAGGAGGCTATAGGGAGGTTGAGGAACTAACAGTGCTGCTCCCCAGGGAGCTCTGAGTTTGAGCAGGAGGGTCAGTCTGTCATCTTCCCAGCCAGGTGTTAATTCCCAAAACGTCTGGGTTAGATGATTCCCGTCTTTACCTTAAGTGAAGAAAAATGAAACGGAAATGTGTCGTGCAACAGCCAGGGGAAGATCAGCCCCAAAGACCGGTAGGGTTCTGGAAGGCGAGATGGAGGACAGGTGCCGCATCCTCTCTCCAGAGAACTGTGTTCCTTCTGCCTTTGGGGACTGACCCACACTCTTAGCCCTGGACTCAGGCTGCCCGCTCCTGGGGGACCTCACCTCCTGTGGCACCGTTGTTTCTCATGACACGCAAGGCACAGAGGGAACTTCTCCCTGCAGTAGCGTCCCAGCATGGGACAGAGATTCACGCAGGCCCTGTGCCCTGGGCTGCTTCGATCTCAGCAGCTAAGGCACAGTTACGGAAAGGATCTGAACCAGACAGACCTGAAAGATTTGAAAGGCAGCCTCTGCGCCCACTGCCTCAGCGGTAACCGCCTCTGACAGCACATCTGTCTTCCGTAAGCCTCACTCCTTACCTATGCGGTTGGTTGTTCGATGCCCACCCCCCCCCCCCCCCCCCGCCACCGCCTCCTTGGATTGCTGAATGAGGTACTGTCTTTCAGGTTAGTTATTCCCTCTCTTCAGCCAGCAGATGCTTACCAAGCACCCATTAGAAATCAGCAGCGGATGGTGAGTGCTCTGGAAGCCTCCAGGGTGGGCAGGGTGGACCTGCTTCCACAGCAAGGCAGTTTATGATCCTTTTCTCAGCTTCTGGGAGTATCTTGCTCTGAAACCGCCCCGGGATGAGCCAGAGAATAGCAGTTCAGAGGGCAGCATTCTGGCCTTCTGCGCCGTTTCTTCCCTTGGGTGAAGCTGGCTGTGTGTCAGCTAGCTGGGGCCCAGAAAGCACTGACCTAGTGCTGAAAGAGAGAGCCCATGCCTGTGGATGAAAGTTGTATCCAAGCTGGTCCCTCCCTTTTACACAAACCAACACAACCAGGTTGATTTTGCTCTTCTCTCAAAGTTTTTGGCAGGTAAGGGTAAGGAGTTTCTTCAAATATCGCTTTCTTCTGGAAGTCTCCTGTGATTCCCTCCCCAAGTTTCCATGAGGTGCCCAGACTATGTTCTCCCACTGGAACACATGTTACGCTGGAATCTTCTGTGGTCCTCACTTAGCTGAAGGCCAAATCTCATCTGTGTGTGTGTCCTGTTGGGTTGCCAGCCCTTGCAGAGCCTGGGATGTGTGAACGCTTTATGTCTTAGGCACTTGCTGAGTGCCCTTGGAGCACTTGGGTGGCTCAGTCGGTTAAGCACCCAACCCTTGATTTCAGCTCAGGCCATGATCTCGCAGTTTGTGAGTTCGAGCCCCATGTTGGGCTCTGTGCTGGCAGTGTAGAGCCTTGCTTGGGTTTCTTTCTCTCCTCTCTCTCTCTCTGCCCCTACTCTGCTTGCACACTCTCTCTCAAAAAAAAAAAAAATTAGCCACTTGCTGGAGCGCCTGGGTGGCTCAGTCAGTGGAGCGTCCGACTTCGGCTCAGGTCATGATCTCGTGATCCTTGAGTTCGAGCCCCGCATCGGGCTCTGTGCTGACAGCTCAGAGCCTGGAGCCTGCTTCCGATTCTGTGTCTCCCTCTCTCTCTCTCTGCCCCTCCCCCACCCATGCTCTGTCTCTCTATCTCTCTCTGTGAAAAATATATAAACTTAAAAAAAATTAAAAAAAAACCAACAAACTAGCCACTTGCTAAGTGCCAGGCACACAGGAAAACACTTTCCATGCATCTCATAGAGCCTTCCCCACAGCCCTGGAGAAGAGTGCGTTCCCTCTCCCCTTTTTATACCTGGGGAAACTGAGGCTTGGTGAGGTCAGCTGGCTTGCCCAGTGTGACACTTAAAAGTGGCAAACACTGGGTTCAAACTCCATTCTGCCTGACTTCAAAACCCGTGTTTTAGCTTCTCTGCTATGTGGTACCTTTAGTACATGTGCATTTGGAATATGTCGAATGACTAATCCAATTCCTCCAGAGATAAAGGGAGAGGCAGAGGAAATGTTAACACCTTTCTCTCGCTGTTCATTACTCTCCTTCTCTGCAGCCAAAAGGAACAGGGCACTGAGGTCTCTGTACAAGAATCTGTTCTTAAATAATGATGCCTAACCTTTACCTAGGGATTGCTAAATGCCAGGGACTATCCAAAGCATTTTAGCCATATTGAATCATTTGTTCTTGGAACAGCTCTGTAGTCCAGGAAATTGACACACAGAGAGGGAGGAAATCTGTTTAAAATCATACCGTCTCCTCAGTGGCGGAGCCAGTCTCTGAGCTGAGAGACTTCAGCTCCAGAGGCAAAGGCGTAACCACCCTGCTGCGCTGCCGGTCTAAGCACCTGCCCTTAGAAGGGAGCCTCGTGCGGTTTAAGTTCGTCCCCGAGCTGCAACCTGTCTGTTGCAAAGAGATCCATGCAGTCGGGCAATTCACCTGGTTCTGGTGGTGGCTGATTCCATCCAAGACCCGCAGGATTTGCCCGCAAAGCTTTCTGGGGTGAAAAATAGCCAGCCGAGGTTGCTTGCTATTTCTCGACCGGCTTCTAGTGGCCGTGGTATATTTGTGTTAGTGTAAAAATGACAAAGCAATAATTTTTCATTGTATCCTTCAGTCACCCATGAGAGATTGGATTTAGGTCACAATTTATTACCCCGTGGAATTGAATCCAATTTTTAACACCATGTCAGCCATTCTGGTATTAGAGCCTTTTAATGGCTGTGAAATTTATACAATGATAAAGTAATTTAAAACATATGTAGGAAAAGCATCAGGCAAATTGATGTGTATAGAACCCTGCGGTAAAAACTGGGTAGGAGATACACATGGAAAATGGTGATGGATTAGGGAACGGCGCTCGCTTTGATCAACTCTTAATGGTGAAATTAGTAAACTAATTTATTCCTCGAAATTTTGCGGAGGGTTTATGTTGCCCTAAATCAGAAGCAAGGATAAGCCACAAAGTGCAGATTAATAGCTCACCTCCGAGCGTGGTGCGGTGAGAGCAAGAAGCCTGTCTGAGTAAGCGGGAGGCTGCCAGGAGCCTGTCCCTAGGGGTGTTTCCAGCAGCCGGAGAGAAAGATGGTCAGAAGACATGGCAATGAGAGGGAAAGCAGATTTTTTTTTTTTAAATTTTTTTTTCAGCATTTATTTATTTTTGGGACAGAGAGACAGAGCATGAACGGGGGAGGGGCAGAGAGAGAGGGAGACACAGAATCGGAAACAGGCTCCAGGCTCTGAGCTATCATCAGCCCAGAGCCCGACGCGGGGCTCGAACTCCCGGACCGCGAGATCGTGACCTGGCTGAAGTCGGACGCTTAACCGACTGCGCCACCCAGGCGCCCCTGTTGTAATTTCTTGAATTACTCAAGTGGGAGAATATATGTTCTCATTATTTCAAAAAACAGCACGGCAGATCGAGGGAAAATTGAGCTTGACCAGGCCCCTCTGAGAAGGGAGTGCAAGCGCGTTGTGTTCGTTGAGATCTTTAAGTTCAACAGATGCAAAAGTAGAGTTTGTTCTGTGCTGAGGAGAGGGTATCAAGTGGTAAGGAACGAAGGTGGAGATCTGGAACTTGCAAAAATAGAGAATCTGGTTTGGGCTGGGAAAACTCAGAAACTATATGAAATGGATACATAGTTCTGGAGCTGGTTTTTTTAATTTAGACAAGTGTCTTGTTCTGAGACCTGTATCCCTGTCAGGAGATAGAGGCCTATGTAATTCCTCCCCCCCACCCAAATATAATGTTTATTTTCCCACTGTCTCTTACTGTCTGTATAACTCTTTGTAATGGCTGGTGGTGACTCTGGAGTATAGCCACGCCTTAGTTGAACTAGCCATTTCCCTCACGGTGGACATATAGATTGTTGCCACATTTTTGCTATACCGAATGGGTCTTTTTTCGTTTTTCCCCCAAATGGTGCGTAATTAGTAACATTCTAGACGCATTGGAAAAAAGTTAATTTGCTGCTTATGATGGCTGCCTCCAGGACATTAGAGCTTAATTTCAATTCTCTTGGGCACCTCGAGATGAGACTGGCTGTTAGAATCATCCTGAGAAACGCAATTGGTAGGTTAGAAGGCTTGTCTGCTTGAAATTTTGGTAAGTACCCCAAACAGTTTTGCACAAATGCTGTACCAGCTACAGCAGGATGTTCTATGCTGTATTAGTCACGAACAGAATGTTAGAAGTTTCCAGAACATCTTCATCCTCCTAGAGGGGTCAGCTTCCTTCCCAGGAGCTTTTGTCAGACTTCAGATTAGTAACAACTCTACTTCCTCAGCCTCTGAGACCCCGGCAAGTCATTTCCACAACCATGGATACTGGCTCACAGAGTGGAGCTCCTTAAAACACAGATGCCCTGGCCTGCCCCCAGAGACGCCGATCCGGGTGTACCAGGGCCCCAGGAAGTTGCCTTTATAAAAACTTTTGCTTCTCCAGAACCACACCTTGAGTAGCACTGACCTGGAGAATACCCTGTGCCTCCCAATTCTGCCCTTTATCCAGGTCATTGGTTCTGAATGGGGGTGATTGTGCTCTTTCCCAGGGGACAGTGGGTCATGTCTGCAGACACAAGTTATCATAAACGGCAGGGGATGCTACTGGCATCCAGTGGGTACAGACCACGGATGCTGCCGAATATCCCACAAAGCATAGAACGGGCCGCGCAAGAACTTTCCAGTCCAGGATGTCTGTAAGTGTCTCGGTTGAGAAACCCTGCTCTCCTGTGAGCCAGGGCGATGTGTCTGAGGCAGGCTCATGTGTTTTCCTTTGGGCGCTTTTTTCTCCTCTGTGTGGCCAGTTCCCATTCAGCATGGACGTGCGTATCCCCAGTCTCATTCCTGGGCATGGAACCCATCCACCTTACCGCCGTGTCTTTCTCAGCCCCGCTGATCCCTCGCCCCCTGAAAGTCCCCCTTCCCAGCCTGAAGAGTCAGTAACCATTAAACACCACCTACTGATCGCTGACTGCTGCCGGGTGGTGTGTGATGTACGTGGAATTGTGCTCAGTTTTAGTCCGTCCACTTGGGTTTGAATTTTGGCTGGCCACTCACCACCACCTGAGCAAGTGACTACCTCTGATGATTGACATCCCATTTTGCCCGGGATGTCCCCATTTCTGACTATGGTCCCTGATATAATTACAAATAGCACAGCTTTTCCTCTCAGGAGTTTCCCAGTGTGGGCAGTTAACTGTATGGGCACCGTCATGATAATCACGCTTCTGCCTTTGTACGGTTCTTGTGAGGACCGAATGACCATGTGTGTGGTGTACTGTAGAGGTCCTTGATGGAAGTTAGTCCTTCTGTTCTGGGTAAATATCCAGAAGAAGAGTAAGCAGATCTCAAGATGTTTGTGTATCCATGTCGACAGCAGCCATATTCACAAGAGCCAGAAAGTAGAAGCAAGCCAAGTGTCTGTTGATGGAAAAATAGATAAGCAAATGTGGTACATCCACATTACCATGGAATATTATTCAGCCTTAAAAAGGAAGCAGATTGTTTTTTAAGTTTATTTTGAGAGAGGGAGAGAGAGACAACGTGCACACACACAAGCAGGGGAGGGGCAGTTGGGGGGTGGAGAGAATGCCAAGCAGTCTCTGTGCTGTCAGCATGGAGGCCAACACAGGGCTTGAACCCACCAACTGTGATATCATGACCTGAGCCAAAACCAAGAGTTGGAACTTAGCCAACTGAGCCATCCAGGCACCCCAAAAAAGGAAGGAAATTCTGGCACATGCTATGATATGGATGAACCTGGAAGACATTAGGCTAAGTGAAATAGGCCAGTGGCAAAAAGACATATGATTCCACTTACATGAGGTCCTTAGAATAGTCAGATGCATAGAGGCACAAGGGAGAGTGGGGAGCTGTTGTTTAATGCGTACAGTTTGAGTTTTCCGATTAAAAGAAAAAACAGAGGTTGGTTGAACTCAGTGTGAATGTCCTCAACACTACCGAATTGTATACTTAAAATGGTTCAGATGGGGGGCGCCTGGGTGGCTCAGTCAGTGAAGCATCTGACTTCGGCTCAGGTCATGATCTTGTGGTTGAGGAGTTCAAGCCCGGACACGGGTTCTGTGCTGACAACATGGAGCCTGCTTCGATTCTGTGTCTCCCTCTCTCTGCCCCTCCCCTGCTTGTGTGCTCACTCGCTCTCTCTCTCTTTCAAAAATAAGCATTAAAAAAATTTTTTTTGAATGGTTAAGATGGTAAATTTTATGTTCTATATATTTTACAATTTTTTAAAAAATTAGCTCTTCTGCAAACCTGGATTACATCATGTGAACCTCACTCTAAGTCACTGAGTTGCTCTTCATTTGCCCCATTTTACAGATGAGGATCCTAAATCAAAGTGTAGCTCGGTGATTTGTTCAAGGTCTACACATAACCAAATCACAGAGACAGTGCCTAAGACAGGGTCCCACAGAAAAGGATCTTGAGGCCTGGATAAGATAGTTCGCCTTGATCGTAGGGTAGTAGGGAGCCAGTGATGGCTGTTGAGCAGGAACAATGGCTTGATCTGATTTATAGTTTGCAGTAGGGATTGGCAGCCTTTTCATAAAAGGCCAGATAGTAAATATCTTGGGCTTTGCAGGGCATATTAAGGTCTCTGTCTTAACTGCTCAGCTAGATGTGTAAATAATATGTAGATAAATGTGAATGGCTGTGCTCTAATACAACATTATTTACACACGGACTGGATTTGACCTGAGGGCCATAGTTTGCTGACCCCTGCCTCAGAGTGAGCTCTCTGGCTGCTATGCCCTTTCAGCTGTGGTAGGTTGGGAAGAGAACTGCAGAAGGCAAGGTACATACCTGCCTTCCCCTGCCCCGTGTAGTAGCCCGGAAGTTGCTAAGAGCCTCTTGGGAGGCAACAAGCCCCCTTGGGTGGCCTATGGGTCCCAACTTACATGCAGCCTCTGCTCTCCCTACTCATATTGAAAACTCTCCAGGCACGGGGCCCCTGACAAGGTGACGTGAAGGCCCAGAGAAGCCACACAGCCAGCCAGGCTTGAAGGAGCCGTGGTCCGGGCTCCTGACGCTGGCTTGACAGTGTTGTCTGTTTCCAGACTTTATTAGCATTGCAGCTGGGACCCAGAGAATCTGGAGGTGCTGTTGCCACTGCTTTCTCAGCCTAGACCGCAAAGGGCAATTTACCCTGGTTATCCAGGCCTCCTGCCCTCCCCTTGTTTATTGCTGTGAACACAGGAAATGCACTATTAAGGTACACAGAATATTATCAAGGAATTTGACTGTAATTTAAAAGGCTCTATGGGGAGGACCCCAGTGGCTGATTAATAATGCATTTGTAGAGCAATAAAGACTCCAACAGATCAGTGGAGCTCAGCCTCTAGACTTTATTTATGCAGCTAGAATCCTGTGAGGTTCCTCTCTGGGTACGTGGGGGTGGGAGTGTCTACATTGGGATTTTCTGACTCAGATGATACTTGTAAAATTGAGAATCACAGATTCTACCACTAGAATGGTAGTTAACATGGGGTTCCAATCCTTGGGGTTCTAGAGTTGAATCCTGGTGCTACCTCTGGAACCTCAGGGGTGCTGTTTCAACCTCCTTGTGCCTCATTCTTCCCATCTGTAAAATGGGACTAGTGATAGTATCTGTCTCCTAAGTCTTGAGATGATGCACATAAAAGACATAACAAAGTACCTAGTACATACAGAGTGGGTGCTCATTCAGTGTTCAGTGATCTCTTACTATCCCCATCATTCAGATTAGTATTCCCTTCTGAGGAGCTTAGGTGACAGAGGCTGGCTCAGGCTTCTTTCTGCTCCCTTCTCGCATCTGACCCAGCAGTGAGAATGTCACTCACTGGTCCCTTTTTCTCCGTCTCCTCCACAGCCTCTCTGGCCAGGTTGCCCACATCTCTTGTGGGGATGCAGAGTACGTTCTTCACTCATCTCCTCATGTCTACTCTGTCCCACCCTACGCCATCTGCCAAGTGACCCTTGCATCCAGGACATTCTTCCTAAGATGTACTTTGAACTGTGTTGCTCTTCTGCTAAAAACCCACCAAAGTCTACCCGTTGTACCTAGGGTGACTCTACTCCCTTTGGGGTCCCGTGGGAACCGCCCCACCTCTCTCTCCAGCCTTGTCTGTTTTTATCAACAGTCCTCTCCCCACCATGGCTCCCTGTGCCAGGGCCGCCCAGCCTCCTGCACGCCTAGAGAAAGCAGGCTTCAGCCTGAGGCTTTCCCACATTCTGGTCTCCCTGTCCACACCCTCGTTCCCATGTCTCTCCTGGGAAGTTCATATCGTTCTTTGGAGCTTAAATCCAGTTATGCTTTCGTAAGGGAAAGTTGTCTTTTATAGCATTTGTTCTAGTTAGTAATTTTGTGTGGCTATTTGTTTAGCATCTCTTTTCCTAAATAGACTAAAATCTCCAAGGAAGGCAGGTTATGTTTTTATTTTTCAGTACTTAGCCCACCTGGCACAAAGTAGATGCCCAGGATGGATGGATGGATGAACAAATGGATGAAAAGATGAGTCAATTAGATGGACAGATGGATGGACAGAGAGATGGCTAGAGAAGTTGAAGTCTGCAGGCAGAGTTCAAGAAACATGGTTTTGGGATAATCTGGGTGAGAAATTAAGGAAGAACATTGAGAGATTTAAGAATAATTCAGGGGGCAAATATGGCAGAACTTGGCAGCCAGTTGACTGTAGAGATGAAGGCTGGGGAGGAATTGAAGGAAATGCCTGGATTGTTTGTTAGAGAGACTCAGTGGTGTTGATATAACCAGTAGAAGTGGAGAATTTACTGCATCTGGACAGTGGAGCTGATGACTGTCTGTACCTCAGTGCTGTGAAGGTAAATAAGATAATTTATTATTTTGCAAAAGCTGATGGAAGTGAGAGAAACTTCCTACTTGGTGAACTGAATCAAAGCCCAGTTCTGGTAGAACTTTTAAAACCAGAAGAACGCTGTGCTCACGTCCCAAAGTGGCCAAGCACTCGCACACTAAGAACAGAAGGGAGGAAGGGGTGGCCAAAGCTCAGTCAGCCTTGGGGGCCACCATGGGCCACGAAGACCAGCAGGCATCTGGTCATGCAGGCCGTTGTAGGCCATGAAAAGGAATTTGGAATTTCTTTTTTTTTTTTTTAGTGGGGTCCAATGGCCTCACAAAAATGCATGCCTGATTTCTCCGACACGGGTCACCTGATTTCTCAGGCGTCGTATATGACCATGGCCACCCCCATTCACGTATGTATCATCTGTGCCGTTTTCCAGGCTCAAGGGTAGAGTGGAGTAGTCACACCACAGTGGACTACGTGGCACCCAAAGCCTAACCTACTTACAGTCTGTCCCTTTACAGAAAAAAGTTTGCCCAGCCCCGTTCTGGGACAAAAGCTCCTGGGCTTACTATGTCCAGTGTAGATTCCAAGACTTGAGAAATTCTCCATTGCCTTCAAAACTGATGAATGGGAATAAATTACAGATACAACAAGGAATGACTAAAACTGGTTTCAGTGGGGTTTCGGTTGACTTTCAGGGATGGGCTGGCTGGATGGAAAGGTCGGAGGAAAAATCCTCCAATTTCACATCATTATAAAAACCCACCAGCCTAGTTCCTAGATGCGCCTACACTCCCTGGAGAGAACCTGCGTGAAGGTGGGGTGCCTGACCTATAACAGGTGCGCAAAAAATGTTTATTGAATGGCTGATGAATCAGCAGTGACCTTCAGAGGGGCTTGGAGCTGGCCTCCCACCTGGAGTGTTAGAACACGGACTTGGAAATCGGGACAGAGCCTCTCCAGCTCATGGCTGCCTTTCATTGGACCTATCAGCTAACTTGTTCAGAACAGGCTAAACACTCACTGTCACCTGAGTGACCCCAGAGGAGCCCCCCCCATATTTTGCCAACACACGGCACACAGGATCGACACTGCTGTGGTCTCACAGGAAGTGAAACTGGGCCCAAGTGAATATTGGATCATCATTTTTAAATGCTGGTAAGAAATGCTGATGATTACCGTCTCCGGCTTCTAATTACACCTCTGCGTCTCTCAGGAAGGAAGAGACCTTTTTGCCATAGGCACACTTCACAGCTAATGTGAAACCCAGCACAGGCTCTGTTTAATTACATGTGCACTTCCTGAAGCCATGACAAAGGTCCTGAAAAACTAATCCGCTGCCTGTCAGGACAAAGGGCATTGATCTTGAACCTTAAACTCCACTGGCATCTTCAGCCAAGACACATCCCTGCGCATGACCAGGGGGAGGGGAGACGGGAACTGCTATAAGGCACTCCAACTGATGTGGGTGAGAACATTGCATCTGGGGGAAGAAACGAATATTTTCTCTACTACATTTGAGCTTCTTTCTCAACTGAGAATGGTGGGGAGAACTACTGAAAGACAGAGCTGAGTGTGGAGCCCATCTAAGTAATAATAATAATAGGTGATTATTTATTGAGTACATTATTTCCACCGATGGACATTACACTTTGAGAGGGAGCAAGCTTTATTACCAAACAACATCTTTACAAATGCTTGGGTATATAATCTTTTAAATGCCAGAGTTGCATTCACTGGAATGTGGTTCCTCATCCTTTTTTTTTTTTTTTAAGTTTATTTATTTTGAGACAGAGTAAGCGCACGCGTGTGCATGCTCACAAGCAAGAGGGGGAGGGGCAGAGAGAAAATCCCCAGCAGGCTCCAAGCTGTCAGCACAGAGCCTAAGACGAGGCTCTGTCACGTGATCCTTGAGATTGTGACCTGAGCTGAAATCGAGAGTCAGATATTCAACCCTCTGAGCCACCCAAGTGCCCCAGGGGGTTCTTTATTTTATGTTCTGTGTTGAACAGTAACTTAACTCCTGCTGAGTCTCAAATCAGATCTCTTCCCAGAGTTTCAGAATCCTAAACTCAATTGCTAGGTAAATATTATGGCTTGCACTGTTTCCCCAAAACGATGTTGTGGTCCAAACCCCCGGTATCTGTGAATGTGACCTCATTAGGAAGTGTATGGTCTTTGCAGATGATGAAGTTCAGTTGAGGTCATTAGGGTGAGCTCCGATTCTAACATGACTGGTGTCCCTATAAAAAGCAAATTTAGGGTGCCTGGGTGGCTCAGCCAGTTAACCATCCGACTTTGGCTCAGGTCATGATCTTACGGTTCGTGGGTTCGAGTCGCGCGTCAGGCTCTGCTGACAGCTTGGAGCCTGGAGCCTGTTTCAGATTCTGCGTCACCCTCTCTCTCTGCCCCTCCCCTGCTCATGCTTGCTCACTCTCTCTCTCTCTCTCCCTCTCTCTCTGTCTCAAAGGTAGATAAACGTTAAAAAAAATTTTTTTTAAAGGCAGATTTGGGCACAGAGATAGACACATACAGGGAGTGTGTCATGGAACGTGAAATGGAGTTGGGAGTGAGGCGTCCATAAGCCAAGGAACAGCAGGAATAGCCAGGACACCATGGGAAGCTGAGAGGGGTGAAGGAATAGACTCTTTCTCACAGCCCTCAGAGGGAATCAACCTCCCTGACACTTTGATCTTGACTTCCAACCTCCAGAACTATGAGACAATACATTTCTAGTGTTGAAGCCACTCCATTGTTGGAGCAGCTCCAGGAAACTAACACAGCAGACGTCACCACTCAGAGATGTCCCACTAGCGTCCCACACCCACATCGACTTTGCAACCGTCCGCCCCCCACCAAATCCAGCCGCCTTTTTGTCTTCTCTGTTTCAGCTGGTCACTCCAGTCTGTCGTTCTAATGAACAGTCCTGGCGTCTCCTTTGCTTCTTGATAGCCATTTAGGCTAGTAAATGAAAACAAGGCGTGCGGGCCCCGCACACTGATTCGTCTCATCTTCTCAGGGCCACAGCTGGCATACGGGCAAGCTGGGACTAGAGGTTTAAACTTGGTGAATTCGTTGCTAATGATTAAAGATTGGAGATCCTCATTTCAGCTTCCAGATTTCTGGCTTCTCTTGGAATTGAAGGGAAAATGTGGCAACCCCAAGCTGGCAGAGCCTCATGTAGCAACGTTTGTCTGACGTTGAGAGAAGCAGCCTCCTTTTGATGGGATGCGGGTCCTCTCCTTCCTCCATCAGGTCTCTCGCTGAGGCCCGCCTCACTCGTCAGGTTACCTCCTGGCCCCTGTGATCTTGGTGTTTCCAACCCCTGATTACTGCAGTTGAAAAGTTGATAGGGAACCAATTCCAGCTCAGTGGTAAGTGGAGACAAGCTTCCAGAATTTCCAGGATGAAGAGAAATGAAATCACCCTATCAACCAACGTGCCCGCCATTTTTTTCTCAGAAGCTCACCCCTCCCTTCGTGACTTTCCCCTCAGTCCCCCCATCAGTATAGCCTCTCATAAAATGATGGAGAATGGTGCACGTGGTTAAAAATACAGGGATGGTGGCTCTAGGAACTAGGTTTGGACAGAAACTGTTACTTGGAGGGCACTCAAGGTGCAGTTTTACCAACACATTGGATTTTCTTTTTTTTTTTTAATTTATTTATTTTGAGAGAGAGGAGGGAGGGAGAGATAGGGACAGAGAGAGAGAATGCCAAGCAGGCTCCACACTCGGCACAGAGCCCGACACTGGGCTCGAACACAGGAACAGTGAAATCATGACCTGAGCTGAAACCAAGAGTCAGACACTTGCCACTGAGCCACCCGGGTGCCCTGCCACATTGGATTTTCTGTAAACACACGGATGCGCTAAGCAAACATGTTTTCAGCCTGAAAGCCCTACGATCAAGACAGACGCATAAAGGAACCCCGAAGAAAGCATTTGCCATAATTCCCCACTCAGGATCCCGAATGCACAATTTCTACCGTGATTCAGTCCATCTTTGGGGACCAGAGAACAAGTGAGGCATCATGCCTGTTGTGTGTGTGAAGAGTATTGAGAGGCAATGGGATGGGGTCCTCAGAGTTTAGAGCCCATTACTACCGCTTTTTAGCAGGTCAGAGGCCTCTCAGAGCCCCATTTGCAAATGAGGCTACTGGTACCTCCCTTTGCAGGGTCGATGGGAGTACTGGGGGAAAAAAAAGTCTACAAAGCATTCAGTGCTGTACTTAGCACATAGTAGGTCCTCAAAAAGAAAAAAAAAAACGAGTACAGTTATGATGGGGATTTGCTTTTGCAAACTCCAGGCTGCTTTCAACACACTCAGTAGTATATGTGCCTTGAATAGCGTTGTCAGATTTGTCTGGGATAAGGGAGTTTTTCTTTCTGGAATCCGGAACTACGTTTAGTTAGGTGTGAGGAATCTCCATTCCCAAATTGAGTTGGAATGAGCTATTTTCCACACTCAAACAAGGCAAGGAGGAAAATGGAGCAAGATGACTCTCCTTTTTTTTTTCCCCAGGGAGTTTCCCCATTTCCCATAATGAAAGATCATTAAAATAACCAGAAGACAAATGGTACCAAATTAATAAAAATGTAGATCAAATGATCCTCTGTTACCTATTTTTGCTCAATTGCAGTTCAGAAATCCATTGATTAAACTGCCAGCAAACCATTATGGTCATATTCATTATGGTAGCATAATCTATTTTATTATGATAGGATAATAACTAACACAGCCTTGCAGACAGACGTTTCTCTGTGGGCTAAGTAATCATTTACTAGGGATCTGCACCAAAGAACACTCGGTTCGTTTTGCTCGCGGTAGAATTGAGCCTTGGAGTTGGGGAGGAGGGAAAAGCAGTTTATTTTCTTTGCATTTATCGCAGGACTTCGCCTGCTTGACTCCCAAGTGGAGGGCACTCTGTCGGCTGCTGTGAAATCTGTAATGATCCGGGAGAGATTTTAGAAATGTCAAAAAAGTAGTCAATGAGCTGAGTTTACTAATTTTTTTTGTTTTTGTCTGCTCCATACACAAGAGCTGAGTTGATTGATTTCTCGTGTGCTTATTTATTCATTAAGCTTATTTATTCATTGGGCATTTATTTATCATGCATTAGGCAAATAGGTGATAGGGCCTGGCAGTGTGCCAAGCCCCAGCCATGGAGAGATCAGTATCACGAGACCCCGAGTTGCTCGCAGTCTAGCAGGAGAGGCAAGGGCATAACTAAACCGTTATCAACAAGCACAGAGAGAGGTGTGTGCACAGATTTGTAAAAGCGAATTTGGGGGCGTGGTTTTGCCAGTGGGTGCAACTGGCCTCAGGAGCTCAGCATCTGGGATGGGGAGTGGCCAGAAGGATGCAGGAGCCCTGCCGTTTGCATTTGAATCCAGACTCTGTCACTTAAGAGGCAGATCACTTTCTTTCTTTCTTTCATCCCAAGGGCCTCCTTTACAAGGTGGGGGTGATCACGGGACTCTCCTCCACTGTTGAGACAGATTCCGTTATGAGGATATACTGCCTGTCCTGTGTATGGTCTTGAGTCCTTCAGCAGGGAGAAGCCACTGTCATCAACCTCCTTGTTTGACCCATATTGAAGCTATGATTTAAGAGAGGTACCTTGCTTGAGGTCTACTCCCAAGTACCTGCTCTTAACCAGCATGAAGGTGGAATTTTCACACATGGACGTTCAATGCAAGGGTCCAATGCATGGACGAAATACTTTGAGAGGCCACCAGGACGCAAAAGCCTGGAGCAGGCAGGTGTGGACCATGGCTGACTGAATAACACGGGTCCTGTCGAAAGCCCCAAACCATCTTGCCATGTGAATGACAGGCACAGGCTGACTCTTGTTTTTAAAAGTAAGAAATCTGAGTTTTTGTATGAAATCTTTTGGTTTGACTGACAACTGTATTTAAAACAAATAAGCAAAACAGAAAGCAAGCCCAACAAAACCTGTCTGGAGGCTAGGCAGGCCCAGGAGCTGGCAGCCCGCAGGCTCCACTTTGAAGCCAGCATCTCAGCAGGCCGCTTGGTGTGCTGAATGCCTTCTGCCCCGCACCTTCCCACATAGATTTCTGCTTGAAGGACTCTTGCCTGTTTGTGCAGTCAGAAGTCTCTGGCACAGGCTGACGGCAGGGAGCCAGGCTGCTTTTCCAGGCCCCCTCTCTGCTGTGCTCAGTTCTGGCTCCCCTTGATCGCTGCTTTCTAGCGGGATGGTCAGGGCCCACCCTGTAATGAAGCTTGTCTTCTGGTGCTGCCCCCCGCGCTCACAGTGATTTGAAGCTGGGGAAGAGCTTGCCCCGAGGTTTCCTTGAAGCAGGCAGGGATGCAGTCTCCCATGAGTTGTTTCTCTTCTCATTGGGAGAGACGAGTTGGAACGTTCTGGTGCCTCAGTAATCCGCCCCATTCGATGTCAGCCTGCGTATATAAAATGGCCAGTCTGCTTGTGCCAGGGAAGGAGGGAGGAGTGCCCCTCTGCAGGGGTGATGAGTACTGGACAGGAGACAAGACAGGTACAGGAATCCTGATTGCATATGGCAGATGGTAGTATGGTTGAGGCATTAACAAAACGCTGCAAAACACAAATGAGGAAGAATTTTGCCCAGAGGAGGCAATCAGTGAAAGTGTCATAGTCCTTGAGCTAAATTGCTAGGTGTGGATATAATTTCACCAAGCTGAGAGGGAAGAGGAAGGTCATTCCAGACGGAGAGCATGCTGTCACCATCACCAATGCCACCCCCATCCAACATCATCAACCACCACTATCACCATCACCACCGTACGACTCTCATTATCTCCATCACCACCATATGACTGTCATCACCTCCATTACTATCGTCATCACCACCACATCCACCGTCGCCATCACCCCACCAACCACTGGTATCATCACCATCGCTACTCCATCGTCTCCATTGCCATTACCATCATCTCCACCCTTATCATCACTGCCTCTATCCCCACCTCCACCACTGTCATTGCCACCATCAACTCCACCATCACCATGGTCGTCATCAGTGTATCCTTAGCCAGCATCACGATAAAGACCTTTGTTCTATCTCATTTGACCCTCACAACCCTTTAACATGGATACTAAATGGAATTTCATTTAGAGGTGAGAAACTCAAGGCTTCGAGAAATGCAGGGATTTACCAAGGTCACACTGATCATTAGTGTGCCCCAGATTCAAAGCCAGCTGCCTGATTCCGGAGCCTGCACTCAGTCACTGCCCTTCCCTGCCTCCATATGCCGGTGCCGTAGGGGACAAAGGCTTCAGTACATGTGAATGCTTAAGGCACTGCTGGCATGTAGTAAATGCTCAGTAAATGTTAGGTGTTACAGATTCTTTCAGAAGAATGTAGTGGCTGTTGCCTAATCAAAGAGTTTCTATACTCAAATACATTTAGGAAATACAGGATTAAACAAAGTGAAACAGGTTTTTATTTGGCTGCAGAAATTGTCAGAGCCTTTTAAGCATAAACCCACATTGGGAATCTCTAAGAAGCAGTGCAGGAATCTTTTCTCTTTGAGCATATTCAAGGCTCTGGTCCCTTGAGAGAAACAGGTCATGAGATAAATAGTCAAGAGCATCAAATTTTGGGGTTAAGTTACATCAGGGTTTCTTAATAGTGGCACTGTTGACATTTTGGACTGAATCATTTTTCGTTGTCAAGTGGTACCCTGTGCGCTTTGAATGTCCTTGAACCCCAACCCAGTGGATGCCACTAGTACCCCTGCCCCAGTTATGAGAGTCCAAAAGGTCTCCAGACGTTGATCTGTGTCCTCTGGGATACAAAATCATTACCAGTTGAGGGCCCCTGGGTTAGCTTATTTTGAGCTAAAATGGAAAAGATAACAGGATAGACTCTTCTCTTTAAGGGTCTGCAGAATGAAGAAAAGGCCACTACTGAGCTGAGGAAAGTAGTCAAAAGAGCTTGCGTGATCTAGAAAAGGCGGTACTTGGGCTGCCAAAGGAGCAGGGGGTCCCTGGAAGGGGAGGTGTGCCCCCAGAGGTGCCAAAGCTTTGGAGAAGAAAGACACCTGGAGAAAACTAGCCCCTGGTTTTTCCACTGGCTTCCCTTGAACAAGCATCTCCAAATGACTAACAGGCAGCGGCCAGACTCCAGGGGCCAGCACACAAGACTCCCCCTGGTCATGGGGAGGAGGCTAGAGAAGCCAATGGCAGGAAATGTGAAGGTAGGAAAATCTGACTTGGTCTAGAGAAGGAAGGAGGGCATGGTGGAGAGGGAACATTTCAAGGGGGGAGTGAGTTGCTGAAGGTCCAGGAGAGGAGGAAGCAGAGGAGGGATCGAGACCATGATCCCAGGACCAGCTGAAGGCCAGTGGACGCTTTCCTCTCACGGATGTGTGTCGTTTGGCTCAGGGTGTTACTTTCCTGGGGCTGCCATAACAGATGACCACAAGCTTGGTGGCTTTAAACACCATGAGTTCACTCTCTCTTTCTAGAGAATAAGCATTGTAGAGGTCAGAGTTTGAAACCAGGTTGGTGGCAATGCTGGTTCCTTCTGGGGTGTCTGAAGGAGAATCCATGGCTCTCTCCTACCTTCTGGTCGTTACCGGCAATCCTTGGCCTACAGATGCACAGTTCCAATCTTAGCCTCCCTTGTCACTTGGCCTTCTTCCCCACGTGTCTTCAAGTGGAGATCTTATGAGGACAGCAGTCACTGGATTTAGGGCCCACCCTAATACAGTATGAGCTCATCTTAATTTACCTAATTACATCTGCAGAGACCCCATTCCCAAACAAGGTCACATTCTGAGATTCCAAGTGGATGTGAATTTTGGGGAGATCCTGTGTGACCCGTACACCCACATACAGATGATATTTTCTTTAGGGACAAGGTGGGAGGGGCAGAGAGAGAGAGAGGATCCCAAACAGGCTCCATGTTCAGTCTCACAACCCTGAGATCACGGCCTGAGCTGAGTTATGACACTCATAACTGACTGAGCCACCCAGGTGCCCCCATACAGATTTTTTTAGTGTAAATTAGTAACCATTTTAACACTTGGAATATTGAACATAAGATTCAGCATTTCTGGAATCTTGTGGAAAACCAGAAGATTTACCAACACTGGACTGCACCCCCCATGGCAAGAAGCCCTTAAGAGACCCAGCCCTTAAGAGGTGATCTCTCCTGTCTAGCAGGGTGAGTGGGCTCTGATTTGCTACTGCCTCTGGCCAGCATGCTTCTCTTGTGGATCTTACGTGGCAGCCCTTGTTTGGGCTGAAGTTTGAGATACCCACCACAAGCGCTTCCTCCCTGGGGCCTAGCTCAGCCCTGGTCGCACAGGCCACCATTCTGTAAGTTCATGATGGTCTGATGCAGATCGGAGAGGCCACTCCCTCCCTGATGTGTTCTGACCTTAGGTTTAACCACTGTTGTATTCAACCATCCAGGTCAAAGCATGCAGCTGGGCTCACAGAAGTAGGCCTCCCAAGTTGGCCCTCCTGTGGAGTCCGTACTAGGACTGGCTGGTCTCCTGGGGTTTCCCTCACCTGGCTAGAGTTCAGGCCCTTTGCCCCATTGTTTTTTGTGGCAGTTCTGGAATCCCACCCTGTAAGGGCCTGGTGCCAAAGGTGAAAGGACACCACCTTCAAAAATCACAGGGATCTGACTTTGAAACCTAGCTCCAGCCCTAACTGGTTGTATGGTCTTAGAATGAGGGTACTATCTACTCAGCCCAAGGATTGTGTGCTTGTGACAAATAATGTATGTGGAGGGCCTCAGACGGTGCCAGGTATGAAATAGCCACTCAGGAATTGCAACCATGTAAAAATGATTACCATTCTATTGTTAGATGACTTCCAGCGAGCAGACGGATGGCACACAGCGTTCGCAGGCCAGGGAGAAACAGGGTGGATGGAGAGGGGGGAGGGTAAAGTCTCCCCCAATCATAAGCCTCAGTAGGGAGGATGGCCAGGT
Organism: Felis catus; assembly: GCF_018350175.1. Lineage (NCBI taxonomy): Eukaryota > Metazoa > Chordata > Mammalia > Carnivora > Felidae > Felis > Felis catus. Next base: position 27,192,148 of record NC_058383.1, on the reverse strand, counting down.
TCTGAGTCTCCCATTGGCTGCTTGAAACAGGAAGTCTTCTAAGCAGCAGTGACCTGTCCCTTAGTCTCCACATCCTCTCGTGTCCTGTGTTCATTTTGTATGCACCGTCCAATGTTTAGGTGATACCTTATTAAACAAGGTTGCCTGCAGCCCTGGCAAGTCACAATGAAGTCAGGAATTAAGATATAGCTTCCTGCATCGTGTAATTGGATTACAAGGATCATACGAATGCCACGTTGCCTATGAAATGTGCAGGGGATTATTCAGTAATGACTTTCTTCTGTCATCCTTCACTAATCCTACCAATCGGGAATAGTTTTAGATTAGGAGAGAACCCCACTGGTAGTAGCTGTCTTTCTCATTTACAGCTGGGCCTCCCTGGGGTTTGGGAAAGGAGGTAGCTGCAGATGATTGAGTGGCCAGTGGTGCCAGCTGCCATGGGTAAACCAGTGACTCTGGTCCTTGTTCCTCATCTGAATTCCTGCTCCACATACCCAGCAGTCAATGGACATTTTTACCCTGGGGTCCCACAGGCATCTCAGGGTTCCAGAAAGAACCCACCATCTTTCTGTCCCCAAATTCTCAACATTTTTCCATAAGGAATACCATCCCCAACCTTCGAGTTGCCCAAGCCAGAAACCCAGGGACCTCTATGATATTGCTACTCCCTTAAATCCATAAGGTGACTCTCAGTTTTAACTTCTCAACACCTCTTGTGTCCGTCACCTCCTCCCCAACCATCCTGTCCTCCCTGTTAGGCCTTTATCATCTCTCAGGGTATTGCAGTCAGTCCCCTACTCTTCCTCCTGCTTCTACTTCTGCCTCTCTTTAACCTCTCCTTTAAAAAAAAACAACAAAAAACGATTTCTGGAGTAAATTTTTAAAAATGTCCTTTTCCTATCACTCCCCCGATAAAAATCCTTCCATCACAAAACCAGTAAATACATTGCACTGTTGGGTCTCTTCTTCCTCCCTGGGCTCAAGCAGACATTGCTAATTAATCACTGTACATTTCCTACTGAGCAGAACTGGGACTGAGCTTTGCCATGCATTCATTGGCTTTGATATCTCGGAGCTTTCCATCATTTGCCTTCTGCCTACTTGTCTTGTCTCGTCTCTTCCCCCGCCCTTACTGTGCAACTCACACCCCAGCAGTCCTGAGCTCTGGGTAGTTATGAGGGGCTCCTACCACCATGCCTTTGTTCATACAGTTCCCTCTGCCTGGGATGCCCTTTATCATACATGTCTTCCTGGAAAACTCACTCCTCTCAAGTGTCGTCTCTCTGAAAATCTCCAAGATTTGGATATTTTCCTCTAAATCCCCATTGCCCTATGCCTCTGTTTCAGCAAGTCGCCCATTGCACTGAAGCTGTTGGTTTACATGTCTGACCACTGTTTTTGTTTCTTTAATGTTTTTATTTAGTTTTGAATGACAGAGACAGAGCACGAGCAGGGGAAGGGCAGAGAGAGAGGGAGACACAGAATGTGAAGCAGGCTCCAGGCTCTGAACTGTCAGTACAGAGCTCGACATAGGGCTCAAACTCACGGACCGTGAGATCATGACCTGAGCTGAAGTCAGATGGCTTAACCAACTGAGCCACCCAGGTGCCCCATTTTTTTTTTGGTTTGTTTTTTAATGTTTATTTTTGCACATGCGTGCCTGAGAGAGAGAACACATGAACACATGCCGAGAGTAGGGGGTGAGGGGCAGAGAGAGGAACAGAGGATCCAAAGCAGGTTCCATGCTGACAGCAGAGCCCGATGTGGGGCTTGAACCCACGAACTGCGAGATTATGACCTGAGCCAAATTTGGATGCTCATCCGGCTGAGCCACCCAGGGGCCCTGCCCACTGGTATTTTTCACTCCCACACCAGGGGCAGGGACAGTGAGTGGCCTATGCATCTTAACATCCCCAGCACGTATCTTGGCTTTGCTGTGATCAGTACCTCTGTATCAAATAAGTGATTGACTAAACAGCATCCAATTTTTACTGGACACTTACGTAGTACCCAACACGGAGGCACTCTGCATGAATCTTCCTGCTCCTTCTTAATGTCGCTATAAGGTAGGCACAGGTTTTTCAACTTTCTATCTGAGGGAGCTGAGGCTCAGAGAGATGAAGTCATTTATCTGTTCAGGGCCACACAGCCGAGGACCCAGGTCTGTCTCAACTGGTGTTCTCCCAGGGCAATGTTTGGAGACGTTTTGGGTTGTCACCACTGAGTGGGGGGTACTCCTGACGTGGGAGCACAGATGAGGTGGAATTCACTTACTCTGCTGGACATCATGCAACGCCCAGGGCAGCCCCCTACTCCCAACAGAAGATGATCCAGCAGCAACGTTGAAACGTCGATAGTGGCAAGGGTAAGAAACCCTGCCCTAAGCCTTTTGCTCATAATCATGGCTTTGAACGCCTCCCCCGAGGATGTGTAACTTAAAACTCTCAGTGTTTTTTATTGATTTTGATGGCTGCGGCTCACAAACTGCAAAAATACAGGCATGAGGTGCTGCTCTTACTTGGGTTACATCCAGACTGGGCGAGCCAGTGGAGACACACATCCAGGTGTGCCTTTTCCTAAATCTTGGAGGTTCATTCAGTTAAGACATTAGACCGTGACGGCCCCCAAAGACGGTAGGTCTCAACACAAGCCCTCTGTCCCTGAGCTGTCACCTCCAAACCCACCGCCTGATGCAGATTTCCAGCAGCTGAAATAAATACATGCAGATTTGGGGGGGGAGAGGGTGGGGTGAAGATGCTCACAGGAGCAAGGTAAATAAGTAATTTAGATAAATCCAAAGAGCCTGTGACCCGAATCTGCTTCAGCCACGTAAAATTGGCAGAGGGGTAACAGCACCCTATCCATTTTCATCACGAAAGTTGAACTTTAGTCCTAGTATGCAACTTACCCATGATTCTATGTTATTTATTATTCATGGGGCATTGTAAGTTACCATAGTCTCTGAGTAATCTTCTTAAGCCTGCCAAAAGAACCGATGTTAATTGCTTACACTGGAACATATTTGCTGTTGGAAATGTCACACCATAATTATATCCCATTTCACTGTCTGACAAGTAATAGACTACAAGAAAATTGGGTTTCTTTCTTTTTTTTTTTTTTTCCTCCTTCTCCTCCTCCTCCTTGTGATGTGTAAAACCATTCCCACAACCCTTCAGGCAGCAAGCAGGTGGCAAGTTCCTGGACTTGTCAAAAAAGTTAGAAAACTTTCTGGGCGGGCTGATGATAATACAAATGAGTATTTGTGGACAGACATGCACACAGAGCCCATGCCCAGAAAGGCCTGTGTGTGATTTAATGTTCTGCTTAAACTCATGAGAAAGAATGAAATATGGCCCTTTGTAGCAACGTGGATGGAACTGGAGAGTGTGATGCTAAGTGAAATAAGCCATACAGAGAAAGACAGATACCATATGGTTTCACTCTTCTGTGGATCCTGAGAAACTTAACAGAAACCCATGGGGGAGGGGAAGGAAAAAAAAAATGAGGTTAGAGTGGGAGAGAGCCAAAGCATAAGAGACTCTTAAAAACTGAGAATAACTGAGGGTTGATGGGGGTGGGAGGGAGGGAAGGGTAGGTGATGGGTATTGAAGAGGGCATCTTTTGGGATGAGCAGTGGGTGTTGTATGGAAACCAATTTGACAATAAATTTCATACATTAAAAAAATGTAACAAAAAATGTTCTGCTTAAACTCTTAATAATTTTTGAACAAGCTGCCCCACGTTTTCTCTGGCACTGGGCCATGCAAATTATGGGGGCAGTCTTACAAAAGGGGAAGGACCAGGGAAGTGACAGAACCCACGGGGGTATGGCTGAAGACCAGGCAAGAGTTGGTGTAAAAGGAAACGGTGAGAACATCAAGGACACAGACCGGTTATAAATTAGAAAAATGCGTATACGTGTGTGTTCGTGTTATAAGAATCGGTGCCTTGTGAGGTCATGCGGGGCAGACTGTCTGATCAGACGGCCCTTTCTGGAAGGCTAGTGACCACGTTTGGTAGGCTGAGCTGCTCTTAAACCGGGAGTTGGTCGCCTGTGGCACACAGACTAAATCCAGCCCGCTCTGGTTTTGTAAGTCAGGTTTAATTGGAATGCAGCCACGTGCATCTCTGCAGGGGTTGTCTGTGGCTGTTCTCCCAGACGATGGCACGGCAGAGTAGTAGTCACGACAGAAAACAGTATGGCCGCAAAGCCCTAACTGTTTACCATCTGGCCCCTTACAGAAAAAGTTTGCTGACTCCTTCCTGTCTTCACCTAGGGGGTGCCTCTCTGTAAGAGGGGCCAGGAAGTGGGGTCCCAGGCAGGCAGCCTCTTCCCCACCTGTAACTATACACAAGAGGGGAGAATGGATTTTGACGGATCACAGGCTGTGTGTGCTACACCCATTTTATAGATTTGGAGGCTGAGGAGGCTTCAGGAGATGAAACCTCTTGCTCACAGCCACAGAGCAAGTAAGTGACTCAGCCAGCCCACAGAGAGAGGCCTGCCTGACTTGAAAGTACAATGTACTTGCTGGTTGGGTTTTTTGTTTTTTTTTTCTCTTGAGCTGATACAGACAGACACCTGTCATTTCCCCATTTCCCCCAGCATCCTTTTCCTCTCTTCAAAAAATAAATATGTACATTCTCCCTTTTGTCAATCTTATTCCAGGATCTGACATCATGGTTTTTTGAGTGAGATAGAATATTAGGCGAAGTCAACTTGTGTCAAAAAAAAAAAAATACTATAAATTTATTCTCTAAAGCCCGAGTCAGTTTACACTATGTGCTATGCGTGCCCTGGGCTAGGTGCTTGGGATGTAAGATTGGATAAATTGTCCAGGTATAATAAATAAGAAAATTAGTTAATTGGTGACATAAAGTATGTGTTTTCTACACTGCATCAGCTCACAAGCAGTACAGTCACTCAGTGGTGGGGTTGAGTAGGAGTTGCCACACAGTACAACCCTTGGTCCAGGGCACTCTGCTCAGACTGAGGAGGGAAGCGAGCTAAGTCAAAAGTGGATCCTGTCCTCCAGGGGAGATGAGACTTGCGCGTGCGTGCTCTGTGTGGAAGGCAGTGCCGCTAAAGGGATTTGTTCACCCATTTGCTCATTCAAGAAAGCTACAGTGTTGAGGCCAGTAACTAGGCGATCGTGCCTTTGCCAACCTCCATGCCTTGCTTCCCCTCCTGCCGACCGGCTGATAACAGGATGTGAGCAAGGCTGAGAACATCTAGAATGGCTGACAGCTACGAGATGGTTCCTTTCAGCCACACCCTCTAAGTAGGGCATATGGGCTCATCCTCCCACGTATTTTATTTCCATTTTTCATTTAGGGAAACTAGATCCTCACAGAGGTTCTTCTAACTTCTTCAGATCGTGCAGCGAGCAGGTACTGGCCCTAGACCTTTCTGCCTTCACAGCCCAGATGTACAGTCACTGTATTAGGGCAACATTAGCTAATTGACCAAACAGGCAGAGTAATGTATAATGCGTCAGACAGGAAGGAGGTTTACTGGCCCCCCTCCAAGTAGTGATTGACGGACCCAGGCCCCTTCCATCTTGTGGCTCCACCTTCTCCAGCACATGGCACCCAAGGCGGCCATGCTCTTGGGCACCCAGGGAAGGAAGAAAAAGCACGGAGGGGGAGAGGGGGAAATATCCACGGGTTAAGCCTAGAACTTAGGCTCGTGACTTATACTTAGCTTTTTCAGCTAAAGCACAGCCATTTGACAAGATGTAACTGCAGAGGATGCTGGGAAGCAGGTGCCGGTGGATGCCAGGGGAAAACCAGCAGTGGGTTTGATGGAGAGCCTCCACCACTCTGCTGTTCTACTGCTCTGGTCTTGATTGCCTCACTTTCCAGCTATTTCTAGGCGAGCCAGAGGCCGCTGGCCCTTTTGAAGGACATGTGACCACATACGTGACCACATGGCTCTTTTCTGATAAAAGGGTCACCTTCCACGATGCAGGGAACACATCTCCAAGAAGCATTCCTCTGTTAATGTGGCTGTGTATCTGACAGGGATATGGGGCACGGGGGAAGGCAAGGTTAGTAATTTAGTTGTCATTGGCTGACAGGTTAGTCTTAGAATATGTTCCCCGCAATTCAAGGCTTGCAAGAGAGAGGCACTTAACAAATGTCAGCTTCCCGCGCCCCCCCATAGCTGCCTCACACTGACCCTGACACATTCCGAGAGTGTCTCAGCACGATTCCATTGGTGCCTCTCCCCCACCCACCCCCCCTTGGTATTCTTGCCTCTCCTGCCCCGTGAGGTTTTCCCGGGTGTGGCCGCAAATAGTGGCCATCACAATCACCAGAGGAGCTCTGGGAGCTGCATTTTTTCCTAATTCATTTATTTTGAGAGAAACAAAGAGCAAGTAGGGGAGGGGCAGAGAGCAAGAATCCCAAGCAGGCTCCACGCTGTCAGCACAGAGCCCCACGCGGGGCTTGAACTCACGGAACTGTGAGATCCTGACCTGAGCTGAAACCAAGAGTCAGACGCTTAACCGGCTGAGCCACTTAGGCGCCCCCTAGGGACCTGCGTGTTTAATGGTACCTTCTTGAGAGTCCCTGGCTCCAAGCAGTTCCTCCGCTCTGGCACTTGATATTGGGAATCAGAGGAACCCCGTGCTGGGGGTGGGGCTGCCCTGCGCACCCTGGGATGTGAGGCAGCATCCCTGGCCTCTGTCCCCTGCATATGAGTAGCACCTTCTCACCCAGTCGTGATAACCGAGAACGTCTTCAGACGTTGCTAAATGCTCCCTGGGGGCCCAAATTGCCTCTGGGTTCATTAGAGCGTTACTCACTATGTTTCTGTGTCATAAACTGAATGTTCCTCAGGGACCCATGTTCCCTTCTCTGTCATCCACTCCTACGCTTCTGGGCGAGGTCCTGTGACCGGGTCTCCCTATTACTGGGAGTGAGGGTTCACTTCCTGGCTGAGGCAGTTACGCGTGGGTATGAATTCTTCACACGGGTCCCCTTCTCCTCTGTGTGCTTGGTGTCAGAGGACTTGGGGGGAGTGAAGTAGAAACAGCTTGGGTCCTCAAGGACCTCTCGGAGGACAGCAGCTCATCAGGGAGAAATGAACCCTCGTTGGCACCAGCCAGCAATGTGACGAGATGTTAGGGCTGCAGAGCCTTGCATGGCCCTGGGTCACACAGGTCCCGGTGCTGAGGCTTCCCGTGAGAAGCAGTCACCTTCCCTTCCCTTCTTCATCTGTCATCTGATACAGGCTCGTGATGCGTTTAAGGCAGAACAGGGTAGGAGCTCTGAAATCACATGAGCCGCGGTTCACAGCCCAGCTTGGCCACCAGCTGTGTGATCTCGATCATCTTGCCTGACCTCTGTCAGTCTCCTCTGTAAGATGAGGTTGGTGATGGCTCCTGCCTCCCCGTGTTTTATGAGAATGGAATGAAAAACACTGCAACAGAACCAACAGAAAAAAACCCAGAGACACACTTGACTCAGTGCCTGGCATGTCGTATGCGCATGTCGTATGCACTCGACCAAACGTTAGCCTTTATGAATGTTAGGTTTCTGCCAGGCTCAGTAGACACATTGTTTCTCAGATCAGCATCTTTAGCAAAGTCCCATTTCTTTCCAATCGATGGGTTCCCATAGCTTTATTGACCAAAGGACTAGTTTCTGTTGATATTGAAAAGGAATGACAGCAAGTGGACAAGGACAGGGACCTCCAGACCACTCTGTCAGGGGAATGTGGATTGGAGGTGATGGTTGCCGACAGCGTTAGAGTCATGATGGAGTCTAACATGAGGGTATACTGGAAGACACTGCAGAAGGAATGTCCATGTTATTCGTGAATCCCACGTTTTTTAATGTTTGTTTTTTGAGAGCGAGCATGAGCAGGGGAGAAGCAGAGAGAGAGGGAGAGAGAGGATCTGAAGTGGGATCTGTTCTGACAGCAGTGAGCCCAACGCGGGCCTCGAACTCACCAACTGTGAGATCATGACCTGAGCGGAAGTCGGACGCTTAACCAGCCGAGCCACCCAGGGGCCCCTCAAGTAGTTCCCATTAAATGCCTGACTGCCTACTGTGTGCCAGGACGCAGGAATAAAAAGGAAAGCCACCTTTGCCCATTTTCTCATGCCTTAAGTCTTGAGTCATCCGTTGCTTTTAAGAAATAAAAGGAAATAAACAAGCAGGCACATTTCCTGCCCAGGGTGAGGTTTCACTTGTTCGGAAAGACAAGCAGATGGTCGTGTCTGCCCAGGCACACAGGAGGGCACTGAAAATCAGCAGGGCTCACTGGCCCGAGTCCCCTAAATTCGTCCATGCCCTACTGCCCCTTCTCCTCTCGAGCACAGTGCACCGAGTACGCGTGGGTGACCTGGCCCGGGTGACAGCTTGCTCAATTTTGAGTTACGCTTGTGTTTTTTTGTTTTTTTTGTTTTTTTTTCCAAATGGCAGTTTCAACAAATTCTACCCACTGATGCATTATTTAACCAAATGTCATTTCTCTGCCTCTCTCATTTAAGTATCATCTGTTAGGTTTACACATTGGTACACCCATGAAATTAACATTACACGTGTTTCCTTTTGGAGCTGACTGAATTTAATTTAATTTAAATTGTTGTCACTGTCGGTGGCCTTCGAAAGCTGTTAATAGCGCAGGTCCCCTCTCCTCAAAGGCTTATCTTAACCCCATCCTGTCTCAAAAGCTCCTACTGCCCTTTGCCCTGGAGCTCTCTTGTCCGATGTCTAGGGCGTGTTTAAGATGAGTTTTTTATGCCACTTCATTTATAGGTGTTCTTGTTTAGGAGAGGGTATTCTCAGAAGCCCCCTAACTTAGATGCAGCTTCTGAGCCATGGTTGAGAAATCGAGGTGTCCTTGGTCTTCCAGGCTAATCAAGGAGGGGCGGAAGGTTCACAGGAACGAGAACTCTAAACCAGCACGTTGGGAGACCTGATTCGTGCAGATACCATGGCAGAGGGTGGTTATCCCCACCGCGAAGCTATATATGGTGAAAGGCAAGACACAGCATTCATCCCATTCCATGCTCATTTTAGAGACTCGGTGGGAAGAAGAAGTGTGTCCGTCTGGTCCAGTGCCGGCCACCCCAGCAGCAAGTATTTGATAATTATTCCCCAAATAAGTAGTATATCTGTTCTATTAAGTGCTGTTCCCCCCAGGGTGTAGTGCCATCAGACACTCACAATTACTTAACGAATGAATGAATCCGTGCTGTCACATGCCCAGGAGGCTTAACTTTTTTTCTGTGGTGATCGTAGGGTATGCTAGTGCAGGGTCCTAATCAAGAGCACTGTTTAACCATAGGCTGATAGCTCTTAGTCACTCTCAGGAAGGAGAATGACAAACACAACAGGTGTCCTCAGTGTAGCAGGAGCAAACCAAAATGAGCTGGGGAGCACGTTTGGCATGGGCTTGGAGGGTGGTATGGGGTGGAGTGATTGTATAATAACAATTTTCATATACTGGAGAGGCTGGTCCACAGCAGAAGCAGTGGTGCTAATCTTCAAAGGCAGAATTAGGACCTACAGAGAAAACCTTCTGGTGGGCGTATTTTGAAAGAAAACAGCTATTGATCAACACTGACCACAAGTATGGCTGGCTGCTTCTTAAAGCACTTAGGTTCCCGTCTTTGGAGGCATTCAAGAAAGAACTGAATGGCCCTTCATCGTGTATTCAATATGTTTTTGTCATTCCACTAGAGAAATTTGAAAAATAAGGAAACGTAAAGTAAAAAGACAAACTACAAAAAAAACCAGAAGTCCTTCTCCCTGTTTTTTTCATCCTTCATAGTAAGATTTTTTACCTCTTAAGACCTTGATACATGGCCTTCCCTTTGCCTGGAATGACAGCCTCTTTACCTGGCTCCCTCTTCTTCATGTTTAAGATGTTGGCTTCACTGTTGCATCTTCAGAAAAGTATAAAGACCGGGTCGGCCTTTGATCCCCTGGCCCCATCTCCTCCCTCCTTTGTATTAAGCATTTCCTTCATTGAATTCAACACCTTTTGTAAAATAGGTTTGTCTCTCCTTTCCACCCTCCCCCCCCCCGCCCCCACCCCAGTTAAGTATAAGCTCCTTGAAGATAAATTCAATATGTGTTTTGTTCTATGCATCGCTGGCACCTGGCAGGGTAACTGATCCTAGTAGACATTCATTGAATATTGGTGAAGGTGAAGGTGAAGGTGAAGGTGAAGGTGAAGGTGAAGGTGAAGGTGAAGGTAGGTAGGTAGGTAGGAAGGAAGGAAGGAAGGAAGGAAGGAAGGATGAATATCTGTGTTCGTTGACACAGATGTCAAGGGTATATTGAAACTAGAATGCGTACGACAGAGCAGGATGTATATGATTATATGTAGTGTGGGTGCGTAGAAATACTTGGAAAATCTTCACCAACGTGTAAACAGTAGTGATCTCTAGATGCTTTCATGTGCGAGGGGTTTCTCCCTTTATGTTGCTCTGCATGCTTGAATTGTCTAACAGTGAGTATGTATTATCTGCAAAGAAATCAAAGAAACACCCAGACCAGGCAAAGGAATGACTCTAGACAGGGTTAAACACGAGCTCCTTCCTCGAACCCTAGTGAGATGCAGCTCCCGAGCATGGCCCCACACCCAGGTGTCACTCACCCTTGCAAGGAAATGGATCTATTGAGATTCCAAGTGCACTTGGGGGGCTCCCTGTTCCCCATTGCCATGAGCTCTCTAGTACATGGTGGTGGGGTTTTTTAATTTTTTAAAATTCTTTTCATATTTATTTTTGAGAGAGAGAGAGCGTGAGCAGAGGAGGGGCAGAGAGAGAGAAAGACAGAGTCCAAAGCAGGCTCCAGACTCCAAGCTGTCAGCACAGAACCCAACGTGGGTCTCGAACCCATGAACCATGAGATCATGACCTGAGCCAAAGTCAGATGCTCAACCAACTGAGCCACCCAGGAACCCCATTATACATATGTGTGTGTGTGTGTATTTGTGTGTGTGTGTGTATGTATGTAATTTTTTTTTTTTTGAGAGAGAGTTATGAGTAGGGAAAGGACAGAGAGAGAGAGAGAGAGAGAGACAGAGAATCCCAAGCAGGCTCTACAGTCAGCACAGAGCCCTATGTGGTGGCTCAGACTCTCAAATCATGAGATCGTGACCTGAACTGAAATCAAGAATCGGACGCTTCACTGACTGAGCCACTCAGGCGTCCCTGATCTGTGTGTTTCACTAGCTATGTCTTCTTTCAACAGAAATGTATTCAGTGTGTCTCAGGTGCTCCTGGCTTTGTCCCCAGGCATCTGGTTAGGCCTTGGAGAGGCACAAGTAAAGACGGCGTAATTCCTGCCCTCTCGGAGCAAAGCCTAATGCTGTGCTGGGTTGACATTTGCTTCCCTTACTGTTGAAATGAACTGGCGGGGTGCCCGGGTGGCTCAGTCGGTTGAGCGTCCGACTCTTGGTTTCGCCCCAGGTCATGATGTTGCGGTTTGTTAGTTCAAGCCCCACACTGAGCTCTGTGTTGGCAACACAGAGCCTGCTTGGGATTCTCTCTCTCCCTCTCTCTGAAGATAAATAAAGGTTGAAAGAAAGAAAAAAGAAAAGAAAAGAAAAGAAAAGAAAAGAAAAGAAAAGAAAAGAAAAGAAAAGAAAAGAAAAAGAGAAACCATTAGCTGTGCGTTGGTTGGCCAAGAGGATGGCTATGCTTCTGGATCCACCCAGTGCTTGTTTCTCAGAAGGCAGGATGGCAGAGTATTCTGTATTCAGGCTGCCTGTATCCACATCCTGGCCCGTAACTCCCTAGCTGTTTGGCCCCAAGCAGTTGACCCACTCCCTCTGTGCCTCAGTTTCCCCATCTGTAAAATGGGGGTGGTGGTGGCGCTTCCCTTGTAAGTTCGCTGCAGGGTCTAAACGAAGCGACCCATGAACAAGCTTGGCCGAGTGACCCGTGCACCAACACGAGCCTGTGTGTTTACCCCTGTCCGCACTGTGTGATGTGACAGCATTAACGTGACAAATGGGCAACAATTTGGGGGAATGTCCCATTTTAAAAAGAAGGCACCTGCAGAACATATTTATGGTTTATGGTCAGGAGACAGCGTTAATGGCCCATAATGTGATTACTGTGAGGATTTTTATTAGGAAAATTCCAACCAATTCGGCATTAATTAATGTACTGTTACTTGAGAGTGTTACTCTTCCAGTCCTTGGTGAGTTGGAGAAAATAAACCTGTTGTCAAAACCCTTACCCTGAGAAGTAAATAAGAGCTGTTCCCTCTTCCAGTGGCTCCATTTGTAATAAAAATAGATGAGTCTCTGCGTTTTTCCACAGCAGTATTTATTGAGCCCGCGAGTGCCTTCAGCAGAGGAGAGAAGGACAGAGATGAAAATGTCAAGCGACAGGAAGGCTCGCAGGAGAACTTGGGAAATGGTAACCTCAGGGTCAAAAAGGCAGGGAGCACGGATGAAGCAGCGTTCTCGACACCCCAAACCTCAGACCGCACCGTGTGGGTCTTGGCCCCACTCTCCCTCCTCTCTGCATCAGGCAGCCGTGCACCGAGCACCATCCCATCTGCGAACCGCAAAATGGGTCCTGCCTGCAGTGCGCACCGCCCCCCCTCCCCCACCCCACCGCCCCGCCATCCATAACAAGCCTCTTAGGATGGCTCGTCATCTCTTGCACTGCAGTCCCTAAGATGGTGCCCAGGACCCTGTGTGATGATGTCTCTTCATGCCAGTCTCACCACGTGCTTTAGCTGGGCCTCGGTGTTGCAGCCACCCTGGCCCTCCTCCCTGTCCTGTCATTTACTGCACTGTCTTTCCTCACGGGCCTTGGCACGTGCTGATCCCTCTACGTGGGGACACTGTCCCCTTCCTGCTTACTTAGTTAACTAACTCCTCACTCTACCTGGAGATCTTAGATCTTAGCCCAAGAAATGCATCCCCTGCCCTCCTCGAGTAGTGTACTAAGCAGCTCTGGGCACCTTCAACACCAGAAAGTTATTTTCTCATGCTTCTGGAGGCCAGAAGTCCAAGACTGGGGTGCCAGCTGGTCGGGTTCTGGTGAGAGCCGTGTTCCTGACTTGCAGATGACCAGTTCTTGCCGCATGTTCACATGGCGGACAGAATACAAGCTCTTTCTGTCTCTTCTCACAAGGGCTGTGATCCCGTATGACCAGGGTTCTGCCCCAATGACCCCACTTAATCACCACCCCCCCCTTCAACGTCCATCTCCAATGCGGTCACCTGAGGGTTAGGGCTTTGACGTATGAATTTGGGTTGGGGACATGATTCGGTTCATATGGCGAGCTGGTGTCTGAGGAAAAGGGAGGGGCAGCCCAGCACGGTGAGGAGCAGAAGCAGGGGTTCGATGACATTCAGCTAGGTTTCAGCCTCACGGAAAGGGTCGCTGGGCGAGCACGGTGGGAAATAAAATTGGAAAGGAGAAGCAAGAACTTGAATGCAGCCCCTCGCGTGTCATGATTTAAGGTGATAGTAATAGGGCCACCATTCGGTTTTCTTCCTGTGGTGGAAACGGTCTGGGGAATATTCAGGTGTTCGTTGCCGGTCTTCTCTTCGGGAGAGTCTTCCGCTCCTGAGCCAAGGCTCTCTGTGGCACAGGTGTCGCTCTATTACCTGCTCCCATAACTGCTCCTGGTTATGGTTGCTGAGTATCAAACCACCCCATGTAGAACACTGCACTTTTTTATTCCAGTGGAGACTGCAGATCAGGAATTTGAGGCGAGCACAGAGAAGAAGACAGGTGACTGGAGGGACAAAATTGCGCCAAGTTCAGAGCCCCTGCTCTGTAGTGTGCACTTCCCCGAGTGACTCCCGAGATTCCGCCCTACAAGGCAGGAGTCAGTATTTGCCCTCATTTTTTTTTTTCTTGAATGTTTTTTTTTTTTAATTTATTTTTTGAGAGAGAGACATAGAGTGTGAGTGGGAGAGGGTCAGAGAGAGAGGGAGACACAGAATCTGAAGCGGGCTCCAGGTTCTAAGCTATCAGCACAGAGCCTGATGTGGGGCTTGAACCCACAAACTGTGAGATCATGACCTGAGCCAAAGTCAGACGCTTAATCGACTGAGCCACCCAGGCACTCCCGCACTCGTTTTACTGATGAGGAGCTAGAGCATTAGGTGATAGAACTTGCCCAACCTCACAGAGTCACAGTGGGTGAAGAGCTAAGGTTTGAACCCAGATCTCATGGATTTCAGAGCCAAACTTCTTTCCACTTGGCCATGCCGCCTTTCCAGAGTGACTGTCCATGTTGGCAAGAAGGAAGTAGGCCATCGTGGCCAAGAATCTCCTGCCTCCCCATGGGGTGAGAGGTTCTCAAGCCACAGTCATACTGATCCCTCTGTGGGACGTTGGGAAATGCTGAGGGGACCGGGCATTGCGTGGGACGATGTTAAATGTCCTTGAGTGCATGAGACAACCCTACCCAACGGAGAAGTCATCTCTCCTCAAATGCCGGTAGTTTCTGTTGAGAATCCTTAGTTAAGAAGGGGAGAATCGGGGCGCCTGGGTGGCGCAGTCGGTTAAGCATCCGACTTCAGCCAGGTCACAATCTTGCGGTCCGTGAGTTCGAGCCCCGCGTCGGGCTCTGGGCTGATGGCTCAGAGCCTGGAGCCTGTTTCCGTTTCTGTGTCTCCCTCTCTCTCTGCCCCTCCCCCGTTCGTGCTCTGTCTCTGTCTCAAAAATAAATAAACGTTGAAAAAAAAAATTTAAAAAAAAAAAAAAAGAAAGAAGGGGAGAATAGGTGACCTATTCATTGGTACTGAAACCGTCTGAGAGGTTGCTCAAGTACAGTAGGAAGCTGTTAGTTTCCTCGTACAGTTTAGCTTAGGGGTTGTCTTGGTCCTTTGTGCTTTAAGAAAGTACCACAGAGTAAGTGGCTTATAAAGAACAGAAATTGATTGTTTATACTTCTGGAGGCTGAGAAGTCTAAGATAGAGGGTGCCCGTAGATCCGGTGTATGGTGAGGACCTACTTCCTACACAGCTGTCTTCCCTTTATGTCCTCGCTTGGCAGAAGGGCGAGGGAGCCCCCTGAGATTTCTATTATTTGGGCGCAGGCCCCATCGCATTTGTGAGGACTCTGCCCTAATGACTTACCTAATCACCTCCCAAAGGCCCCACCTCCTAATATCATCACCTGGGGCATTAGGCTTTCAACATAGGCGTTTGGGAGTTGGGGACACAAATCTTGATACCATAGTAGAGGTTAAAAACCCTCATTTTAGGGGCGCCTGGGTGGCTCGGCCGGTTAAGTGTCCGACTTCAGCCCAGGTCATGATCTCACCATCCATGAGTTAGAGCCCCGCGTTGGGCTTTGTGCTGACAGCTCGGAGCCTGGAGCCTGCTTCAGATCTGTGTGTCCCTTTCTGTCTCTCTGCCCCTCCCCTGTTCTCACTCTGTCTATCTCTCTGTCTCAAAAATAAATAAACATAAAAAAAAAATTTTAAGCCCTCGTTTCAGTGGCTGACAGATTTGAATGCTGGTTTTGCACCTTATGAGCTAGCCAGGTCAAGCATCCGGTCTGAGTCTCAACTTCCTTATCCGTAAAATAGGACTAAGCAGGGTATCTCCCCACAACGTTCTGCTGTAAGAAGTAAATGAAATAATGTCTGTTGAGAAACACTCAGCCTGGGGCCTGGCACACAGCAGTAGCTGTTAGCATAATGACCCTTTCATCCGGATGCCAGGGAAAAGTAACATCAGCAGGATGGACACGAGCTTGCAGGACCGAGAGCAGCATTTTCACAGATGATGTGTAACAGGCAAAGTGACTGGGACCCAGTGAATTGCGGCGAAATGTACCATACGCCATCAATATCTATCCCACCAGTTTCCATTTATTGAGCAGTACATCATTAGAATATCCCTGGGCTCTCGACAATAAAATCAATAAGACGGTTCAGCCATGGGCTGTGGTTTAATAACTCCAGACTTGAATGGAGGGGAAAAAAAAATCAGTGAGCAGGAACATTTCCTGAGTGCTTGGTCGGGGTGGAGGGAGGCATTTTCTCAGAGTGGGAGGAAAAATAACAGTGAGCTAGGCTTCAGTCTCTGGCGGAGCAGGAGGCCATGGGGATTTGAGGAGGAGTCTGGAGATGTATCTGGGTGTAAAGCCACACCTTGAGACACGTGGTTTTGTAAAGGTGGTTGAAAAGAAAAGGTATCCAGAAGGTGGTTCTCAACCCTGACTGCACATCGGACCCCTTGGGAGCTTTAAAAATTTGCCACCACTGTTACCCACCAAAGTTATTAAATCAGAATTTCTTGGGGCGGAGTCAAAGCATGGATTTAGTTTGTTTTGGTTTGTTTTGTTTTTATTAAGATGCTCAGGTGATTCTAATGTGCACCTAGGGTTAAAAATCACTAGCCTACTGTGCCTGCTTGGGATTTTCTCTCTACGTCTCTGTCCCTCCCCCACTCGCTCATGCAATCTCTCTCTCAAAATAGACAGACTCAAAAAAAAAAAAAAAAAAAGAATCACTAGCCTAGGCTGGTGATTTTTCAAATGTTAGCTTGCACCAGAATCACCTGGAAGGCTTGTCAAATAAAATGCAGAGGTGCTGGGCCCCATGCCCAGAGTTTCAGAGTCGGAAGCTCTGGGTGGACTGAAATTTGCATTTCCAGTAGGTTCTCAGGTATTGCTGATGCTGATGATCAAAGACCACATTTTAAGACCTTCCGTTCCACAGCAGTGCTTTTCCATGGAGAGCGATGGTGTCCATTTTCCCAGGGGACATTTGTCAATGAAAGGAGACGTTTGGGGAAGGTGCTCCTGGCATCGAGTGGGTACAGGACAAAGATGTGACACAGATGTGCATCCTACAGTGCACAGGACGACCCTCACCTCCCACAACCGAGGATCTGGCCCCAAGTGTCAGTTGTGCCAAGGTTGAGAAACCCCTTTGGGCCCCGTGGGATCCTGAGCAAAGCTGGGAATGCTGAGGTTCTTGCCAGGCAAAGTCTGCACGTGGAACATGGTATTTGAAGTCAGATCCACTTGTACCCTAATCTCTTTTCCACCTCCCGGCTCTGTGACCTTGAGCAAGCTCCTTCTCCTCTCTGATCCCAGGACAATTATCCACGAATGGGGATAATTTCCATGCGCTGCATTTCTATGAGAGGTAGAAGCCTGTAAAAGAACCTCATGAATGTTAAGTGCCCCACAAATTGGAGTGAAAATCGAAAGGATGGTGTTTGTCAGCACAGCCATGGCTCCGTCTCCCTAGCGGGAAGATGGTCCCTCAGAGCCCCCCCTAGAAAAGTCCTGAACAAAACCTGGTTCCCTGAAGCCGGCTGGGAAGGCCAGGAGTGTAGGAAGGACCTGCGAGTCCTTCTGTGAAGTATGGATGGGGCTGCTCAGGCATCAGCCTGTAGCTGGTCTTCACCTCCCCTCATTTGTTTAACAAACTCAGCACGTCCCAGGTGGGGAAGCAGGCCTGTGGAGCCTAATTAATATTCCTGAAGCTTCCTTCACCCCTCAGCCCTCTTCACCATTTTCCCATATCCACATTCCACCTGCCCTATTATTCTCATAATGTTTTCATGGCAGGAGACTCACTCTTATTTTTACTTAAGTCAGTTTTATTTTCAGAGTAATTTTGCATCACTGCTGTAAGTGGAAATCTTGCTATCACTTGCCATAAAGAGGCAGGAACCACGCAAGGGCATTCAGTGGCATTCAGCGCTGTCCAGTACTCCCTTTGCTTGCCAAAGATGCTGGTCTATGTGATCCATCGATTCCGCCTCTGGGGGTAGACCCAAAAGAACTGAAGGCAGGTCTCAGAGGCCTCTCAACACCCATTTCCACAGCAGCGTTACTCGCAAGAACCAAAAGGTGGAGGCAGACCAGCTATTCACCTGCCCATGAGAGGATAAACCAGAATGTGGTCTGTCCTCAACAATGGAAGATGACTCAACTTGAGAAGTAAAGGAAATCCTGCCATCCGCTACAGCATGTATGACCTCTAGGCACGTTAGGCTAGAAACCAGACCCAAAAGAGCACCTATTCTACGATTCCACTTCGGCGAAATCTCCTGGAGTGGTCACATTCATGGAGACAGAGAGTGGTGGTCGCCTGGGGCTTGGAGGGAAGAGAGAATAGGAGCTGTGGTTTAATGAGGATTCCAGATGTGCAAGATGGAAAGTGCTGGTGACAGATGATGGTGACAATTGCACGACAGAATGGATGGGCTTAACACTCCTGAATGGTATGCTTACGAATGGTTAAGATGGTAAACGTTATGCACATTTGGGCACAGTTTGACCCAAAAGGAAGTTCAGGATGCTTGGAGGGCCTTTAGGGGACTCGAAAGAAGGGAGAGGGGCAGGGTCAAGGATGGCTTTGCCGAGAAAGGTTCATTGCTCCTGAGCCCTGAAGGGTGCTGGCCTGGCCACCTTTACCCTTGGAGCGGCGTTCTCCCAGCTCCCCCCTCCCGACTCCATGGTCCCCTTGTGAGACCCTCTCCCCTCATTCTCCCTAAGTCCGACTGGTGGTAATTTGATGGCATTGAATTAGCTCCCATGCTGGAGGGCAGCTGGGCATTTTTCTGGTTGCTCAGCAAGGGTCCCCAAGCTGCCAAAAGCCTCAAGGAAAAGTGGAGACCCAGCGCTCGGCCAGTTCACCCGATGAGTGGAGACAGGCCTGCATCCTCCACTTCGGCCTCCCGGCCCCCAAACCTGCGTGCAGCTGCCAGGCTTAAACCACCAGACAGAAATCATTCATTCACTGAGAACTCCACGCTGGGCTCCACTCTGTGCTGGGCCAGGGCAGAAGGGTGGTGATGGCGTCCTAGGAAAGGTGAAACCTGGCCGTGGCCCGTGGGGAACTGATAGCTATCAAAAACCAAACTGACATGGTGTCTCTATGCAGGGTTCTGTCATGCGACCGTGACAGAGAAGGGAATCCTGCGGTGGGGGATGGCATGGATGGACCTCGAGGGCATCATGCCAAGTGGGATAAGCTGGACAGAGAAAGACAGATACTGCCTGGTATCACTTATATGTGGAAACTAGGAAGGAAGGGAGGGAGGGACGGAGGGAAAAGAAAGGAAAGGAAAAGGCCAAGCTCCTGGAAATAGTAGAAAAGTGGCTGCAGGGTCTGAGGGATGGGGGAAATAGGGAAAGGTGGGTGCAAGGGTGAAAACTCTGAGTTTTAAGATGAATGAGCTCTGCGGGGCTGATGTAAAACATGGTGGCTGCAGTTGATAACACCGTATTGTATAATTGAAATTTGCTGAGAGCAGACCTTAAATGTTCACATACACACACACACACACACACACACACACACACACACACACACAGAAGATAATAAGTATGTGAGGTGATGGATGTGTTAATTAACTAGATGGATGGGGGACCCATTTACAGTGTATATCAAAGAACTACAATGTACACTTTATGTATTTCAAAATTTTATGTCACTTATACCTCCATAAAGCTGAAGAGAGACAAGAGGAGGGAGGGCAAGAGAGAAAAAGGAAGGGAAGGGGAGGGAAGGAGAAAGGAACGGAAAGAAAGAAGGAAGGAACGGGACAGGAGGTCAGCTCAGGGAAGCCAACCCCACTTTCAGAGAAGGAAGCTTTCTATGCACTGGTGCTAATTCCGCAAGGGTAGGATCCCAGACTATGGAAATTTCGTCTCCCTCATCTGGCAGACTGACACACAGGTTTTGGAGCCCGGCAGGCCTGAGCGTTTGTCTTTGCCCTGGCACTCGACAGAGAAGGTGACTTGTCATCAGTTAGTGCCCCCTTGACCTCAGAATCCTTCATGGTAAGATGGGGTTATCAAAAATTAAAAAAAAAATTTTTTGTAATGTTTATTTTTGAGAGACCAAGCACAAACAGGCAGACGAGGGGCAGAGAGGGAGAGGCAGACACAGAATCCAAAGCAGGCTCCAGGCTCTGAGCTGTCAGCACAGAGCCCGACGCGGGCCTCGAACCCACGAACCATAGATTATGACCTGAGTCGAAGTCAGACGCTTAACTGACTGAGCCATCCAGGTGCCCCTTGGTACCTGCTTCCTTAGACCTTGGGAGAATGACAACATGCGTGGATAGTGCTTAGGGCATAGTAAGTGCTCAGTCTACCTAGACCTATCATTACTGTTTTGTAAGGGTTAGAGGGGTCAAGGAAGGGAAGTGACTCGCCCAGGGTCCCATGGCTGGATCACAGCAGAAGCAGGATTGGGACTCAGACTTGTGGCCTTTGGTGTACTTGCCCTCATACCCCGGCCAGCTTTCTGGGCACACTGAGAGCAGGACTTCTTTCTGGGCACTGGGCATCTCCCAAGTACTGGTCACCAGAATTCCGCAGAAGTCTCCCAGTGGGGAAAGGCACCCCCACCCAGGTCTGACAAAGAATCTACCACCGTCAGGGGCTGTCCCCCGAGTGATGTGAATCCTGCCTCTGTGCAGTGAGCCTGCCGCCAGTTGGAAGCCGTGTCCCATCCGCAGTCACGAATCACCGCACAACCCCGTGGGGTCGGGGACAGATTGCTCATCCCTCTTTATTTTTCATGTACATGCTTTATCCTGTTGTGGTAAGAACACTTAACATGAGATCTATCCTGTCAACACATCTTCAAGTGCCCAGCACTGGTCCCTCAAGGTACAATGTTGTGCAGCTGGACCCTAGAGCCTATTCGTCTCGCTGGCCTGAAACTTTCTGCTCATTGCTAGTAATCCCCCCGCCCCAGCCTCTGGCAGCCACCAGCCCACTCTCTGATTCTCTGCAGTTGACCACTCTCACCACCTCACACGCGGGCGATCATGCCGTATTTGCCTTTCCACGATGGGCTTCTTTACCCGAGCGTCACGCCCTCAACGTTCATCCCAATGGGAATGAACAACAGTACAGATGCTCCTCAAAAAATAAAAAAATAGAGCTACGAGGAACCATCCCATTTTACAGAGGAAGAACCGAGGATCAGAAAGGAACTCTGTCTTCCCAGAGTCTCTACCGGGAAGTGACAAAGCTGGCCACCGGTGCTGAAGTGCAGCCCACAGCCTCCCAGGCAGCAGGAAGCTGGTCATGATCCAGCTCGGAACCTCCTGACCCGAGTGCCACGTGCGCACAACCTTGTGTCCACGTGTCTCCCTTCCCGACCCAACCAACCCTCTTATTTGGAACCGAGTCAGAAAGCTGCTTCTCTTGCCGCAGGCCCGAGAGGCCCTCTCAGAGTATAAATAGCATTGAGGGCTTTGTTGGTGGAGCAACTATTCCAATCAAGTGGCTTTTTTGGATTTGGTTTTTGTTTGGTTGGTTTGGGTTTGGGATTTTTTTTTATTTTAGCAGTGTCCTGGAAGTTGTATTTATTTTTACTATTTTTTTATGGAGATAGAGTGAACGTATAGCATTCGTTCCAGGTGGACACTGTCATTACCTGGTAGTGGGATTCACCGCGAAAGGATCGCGGCCATAAGTCGCTCCCATTGGCCGCATGTACTCATCGCGGTGTGAGGCGCACACTGCGGAGGACTCTGGCTGTGGACATTGGCTTGGAAGCTGCGTGTGCACAGCTCTCGGAGCCTGAGAGGCTTCGGGGTTGAGCCTGCAACTGGGCCCATTAGTTAAACCAAGCTTGATGCTGATCCTTGTGGACGAACACCCTAGTAGAGATGATGACGTGCACACTGACGACGCGTACGCTCTTGTCTATTGAGCATTTACTGCACCACAGGCACAGTGCCGGGTACCGGACGCGAACATTCACGTGATGCAGATGCTGTGATTATCACATGCCTGTTTTACAGACGGGAAAGCTGGGGCTTGAAGAACTTGTGTAACTTGTTCAAGGTCTGCCTGACCAGAGGCAATGCTCTTCGGCCCCGTACCTTGTTTCTTCCTCCCAGGCAGTATTCCTGCAAGGTTGTTACCAGCATCACGATATTTGCCCAACACATCGACCCTTGCAAAAGCCGCTTCATCTTCCCCACCTCCCTGGAGCCTAAGCATCACTTAGTCCTCGTCTGACCCATGACCGTGATGAGAAACGCGGAGTTTGGGCAACAGGCCGAGTGCAGCACAGATAGAAACTGGCAGGACTCTCCGTGATTCCCTTTGCTTGGCCTTCACACCTGCATCGCAAAAATAGGTTTGATATTCTTCCCCGCAAAGAAGGCTTGTTAACTTTGGTCTGAAGTCAGCTTCTCCCGCTGTCCCTAATCACTCTGATCCTTCCACTTACTTCCTGTCTTGTGCCACAGGAACCTGATTACATTGTGAAATGCATCGGGGGGTTTTTTTGTTGATTTTTTTTTTTTTTTTTTTTTTTAGGAGCTGGGCAGTATTTGGGTCTTAGTCTGTGGAGACACACACGGCTCCGGCCACATGTCGTTATCTGTCCTGCAGCTGAAAGCTAGCTGACATGCTTCTTCTAGAAGCAGCCTTCCCTCTTTTTGTAATGGCGACAGTTTGATCGAGCGTAGTGGCAACGATAGGGCTCTGGCATCACAGACTTGCTTCATCCCCAGCACAGCCACGTCCCAAGAGGGACTTGTCTGAGCTCCAGCTTCCTCAGTCATATAATGGAAGGACAGTGACTCTCCTCATAGGGGTTTGGGTAGAAGTAAGAAAAAAAAAATCATGGATAGAAGTTGCTTAACACGTAGCAGCACTCAATAAACAGTTTGGTATTAGAATTATCAATTAGGCCTCACCTTTGTTATGTTTCATGATAAATGTAATCCATTTTACCAAATGCAGATAATGCAGAAAAGTATAAATAAGAGAGGAAAACTGTCACGTCACCATACGAACCTCTGTTAATATTTGGGAGCATGTCTTATAAAACGTTAGGGGTTATAGACTAGAACTTCTCTTTTGCTTGATATATTATAGACAACAGTCTGTATCAGTATGTATTAATAAGACCTTTCAGGCGATTCCTGTTTTGGACCATTATAAACACTATTGAGGTCAAGGCCCCAGGACCTTTGCACTTGCTACACTGGCTGCCAGCAATCCTCCTCATCCCTGATAATAACATGACTCACTCCCTCATCTTAATCAGAGTTTGTTCGCATATCCCCACATCAGCCTTCCCCGGCCACCGTAGTTAAATAAATCCCTTCCCTTAACATGACTTTGTTCTCTTTTTCATAACCTTTATCACTATCTGCAACTGTATTTTCTTTTTTTTTTTTTAACATTTTATTTATTTTTGAGACAGAAACAGAGCATGAACAGGGGAGGGTCAGAGAGAGAGAGGGAGACACAGAATCTGAAACAGGCTCCAGGCTCTGAGCTGTCAGCACAAAGCCCGACGCGGGGCTCGAACTCATGGACCGCGAGATCATGACCTGAGCCGAAGTCGGACGCCCAACCGACTGAGCCACCCAGGCGCCCCTGCAACTGTATTTTCTATTTGCTTACTTTTTTTTTATTGGCTTTCCATCCTGCTAGACTAAGCAGCATTCAGGGAAGGACTCTCTTGTGTCCACTAATATGACAAGAACTATGCCTGGCACATTCAAGACACCAGGTGAATGAATAAATGAACAAAAGAGCCTTCTATGTGTAGAGACTTACACGCTTGCCTTCTCCTAACCTTAATTAAGATAGATTCCTGGGGGCGGAGTTACTGGGTCAAGGGCTATGTTTAAAATTATAATTCTTGCGGCCACATCAGTGCTGGCCAAGCCGTGGCAGCTTCCCATCCCCCGCCCCCCAACCTCCCGCCAGCAGCATGGGAGAGAAGGTTTCTCCACTTGCGGCTCGTGCTGGGAATCTCACCACAGTCCGTTGAAGACGTACTGCATAGAAGACTTTTCAGGACCGCGGCCCCCGCAGTGGTGGCCGGGGTGTGGAGGGGGCCACCGCAGGACCCGTCTCCGCCCTGTCTGCGGTGTGGCTTCTTGTCCTCTCTAGCTCCCCCACCCGCCAGCCCCCACCGTGTCAGAGCTGCTTGCCGGAAAGGTCATTACAGGAGCCAGGGGCGTGCGACAACAATGGGAAGCTGGTGGCTGGCAGCTGGCAAAGGGCATCGTGTGAACCTCAGCCTTGGGAGCCGCACCCCCACCCGGCCGCCATGTGGGCACAAAACTCGCTCGTTCCCTCTCTGGTTATTCAGTGAAACGCATCGAGGTCCTACTACGTGCCGGAATGGGGGCCCGTTATGGGTGTGTTTCCGGAGCCAGCCATCCTGCCGCTTTGGGTGGGGCTCTGGGCCTCGGCTCCTGCCTCCGTCACCGGGCCCCTGAGAGAGGCAGAGCTGCCAGGTGAGGGGGCAGCAGGCGAGGCCTGGGGCCTTTTTGCACTCTGACGTCCTGGGGGTTCGTTTGCCTTTGCCCTGAGGGATGCTTGATAGGTGTGGAAGCTCGGTGGACCCGGCTTCTCCATCGTGGCTCCCTCTTTCCTTGTCTCTTCCTGTCTCTCTGTATCTGATTACATGGTTTGTCTCCGTTCATACCTGTGTAGGTTTCTGGCTTTCTCGGCGCTTCTGTGTGTGTTTCTCCCTCCATATGTGGGAGGAAGGGGGCGGTCTTCCTGCCTGCAGGTCTCCCTCCATTTTTCTCTCAATGGGATTGTGGCCCCTCTGTATCCCTGCTCCCTCTCTGCATCTGTCTCTCTGTCTTTGTCTATTTCTGTCTGTCTCTCTGCCCCTCAGCCCTGTCCTCATCCTCCCCTGTGTGTGTGTGTCTCCTTTCTTCAGGTATTTCAGTTCTTTCCTGCCCACCCCTATCCCCAAAATAGCCGGACTCCAGAGGAACCTGGGGTTTTTTGTTCCCTCTTCTCTTGGTTGCTCCCCACACCAGCTGTCTGACCCGGGGATGGCTTTCAGTCCAGAGGCTCTGTTGCTGGAGTGATAGTGCCTGATTTCCCTGGGGCTCGGTTCCTTTTCTTCAGAAGGGAAGCATTCACATCTATGTCTGTCTGTCCGTGAATCTGTTCTTTCTAAAACCCTAAAGAAAGTTACAAAAGGTTTTCTTGAACATCAGTGCACAAATCTCTTTAAAGACCAGCACATGGGGGGCTCCTGGGGGGCTCAGTCAGTTAAGCATCCACCTTTGGCTCGGGTCATGATCTTGCAGTTTGTGGGTTCAAGCCCCACATCAGGCTCTGTGCTGACAGCTCACAGCCTGGAGCCTGCTTTGGATTCTGTCTCCCTCCCTCTCTGCCTCTCTCTCTGCCTCTCTCTCTCTCTCTCTCTCTCTCTCTCTCTCTCTCTCAAAAATAAACACTAAAAACATTTTTTTTTAATTAAAAGAAAAAAGATCTGCACAGGGTCTGACGCCAACCCTCTCTGTCTCTCTACCCTCTGATGCCCTGGAGGCAGGTAAAGGTAGCAGACTGGATTTGGGCTTGTGTGTGACCCTGGGGAGACATGCTGATTTCTCTGAGCCTCACAGGCTGACCCTGCATTCCCCCAGAGCCAAGTAAGTCGCCCGCAAACCCAGTCCGGCACAGGCTGATGGGTAGCAGGCCCTCAAGTGACATCAACTCCTCTGGACCGGAGCAGTGGCTCGTGTCCAGAATGCATTCCTTCCTTCCATTCATTCGTTCACCCACCCATTCAGCAGCATGGCAAGAGATATCCACGGCCAGAGACCACCGGCTGATCCTAGAGGCCCAGGAAGCTGCAGGTGTGGGGAGCTCCAGATCAGTGTTACCCAGACACCTTGGGGTAGGGATGAGCAGTGTTACCTGAGGACCAGCAGGAGCCCCTGCAGAGTGAACTTCCTAGAAAATACGGTGTCGTGGGCCACCTTTAGGCCTTTGAAAAACCACCCGATGAAGTCCAGGTGGTAAAAAGGGGCACAGGTAGCCGTTGTTTCTAAACATTCCTCCCTTTGTTAAATAGTCTCCAAGGAGGGGAAGGCGAGGTCGCAGCCAGCATGGTGAAGATCAGTATGTTGCCTTTAGGCTGCAGTCATGGGAAGGAGAATACAAGCTTTTCTTACACGTTATCATCTTTTTACTTTGGATTCTCACATTCCTTAGTCCATTCATAATCCGTTTGTGAAAACAGGCTCACATCCTACGTGTCTTAGCACTTCAGGCGTTGTCCAGGGCTGGCATGTGGGGGGTTTTAAGGATGGATGGATAGTTGTGTGAGTGTCTAAAGGGACACGATTCCTCCAGGCATGCCCCTCTCATATAATCACCGGGAAAGCCCAGAGTATTTGTGATTGGTTCGGAGGGAAGATGAGAGGGTGGTTAGGATAACCCTTTCTGGTTGCCGGTCAGTCTGTCTGCAACAAGAGCCAAGATGGTAATTATCCCCAGGATCGCAGCTACGGACTGAACAGCCAAGGAGCCAAAGACGCGGGGATCCACCACGAGTGCTTAAAAAGATGGGCTCAGAAGCTTTGAGCTGAACTTCCAAAGGTGCCCCCTAGCTCTGCAGGCAGACCGCTCACCCCTTCCCCACTCCGAGGGCAAGCTGCAGACACTCCTATCCTAAAACAAGTGACCGTTGTCTTCTGTTTGCCCCAGCTGGCTGAGCCCCTCAAAGATAAGGACTTTTTTCCCTGAATTTTATTTTACTGGTACCTAGCACAGTATTTGGCAAAGAGGTACAGGCTAAATTAATATGGCATGAATCACCAAGTTGATAGTTGGAAGAGTGGGGGCATGGGTGATTTGCTTTGAGGATGCTGGATGGATGGGTGCATGGATGAATGGATGCTTGGTTTTCTGGATGATAAGCTGTTGAGTGCTGTGCTGGATGGGTTGTCGAATGGTTTGCTGGATGGGTGGTTGGATTTCGATGGATGGATGGATGGATGAAAAGGTGGGATCTTATTGGCCATCGAGAGTCAGCCTCCCACATAACATAGGAATCCTTCCTGCAGTGCCTATGATAGGCCTTGAATGCATGTCTACCTAGCTGCAATGACTGATTTACAGGCTATTTCATTAAAAAGCAGAATTGAGTAGGGGTTGTTTTGTTTTTTATTTTCTCTTTTAGAGAGAGTGTACATGAACGGGGAAAATGGGCAGAGGGAGAGAGAGAATCTTAAGCAGCCTCCATGGTCAGCACAGAGCCTGACACAGGGCTTCATCCCATGACCCTGGGATCGTGACCTGAGCCAAAATGAAAAGCTTGACGCTTACCCGACTGAGCCACCCAGGAGCCCCTCTGGTGTTTCCTGTCCTCTCCTCAACTCAAGCGGAATTGTTATAAACTTTTCCAAAGTCTGGGTGTGGTACCGTAGTATATATTAGTGTTTAAGGACATAGGCTCTGGAAATGGATCCAGGTTTGAATCTCAGCTGAATAATTAAAGCATTGTGACCTTGAATAAACAAATCCCTTGGCCTCTCTAAGCTACGGTTTCCTCACTTGCAAAATGGGGATAATAGCACTATCGTGCAGGGGTTGTTAAGAGGATTGAGTGAAATAATGAAGGGCAAGGGCTGGTCGGCGCTCAGTGAAACGTATTGTTATTATTATGGACCAAACCAAAATGTACCCTCCTATCGCTTTTTTTTTTCCAGCGAGAACCAGATGTCTGCCAGATCCTGTTATAGCATTGAGTGTTCATTGATAAACAACACCGAAATAGCCTCTCATCTCTTGGAGCTTACATCCTAGTGAAGTGTTCAAACAACTAATAAGTAAACAGATAAACAATTTCAGATGGTATTAAATGCTACGCAGAAGTTGAGATGCGGTGAGGTGAAAGAGAGTGATGTGGCTGGTGGCGGCAGGTGTTCTTCTGTTGAGCTGTGAACTAATGACAAGCTACAGCCATGCGAAGATCTAGGGAGAGGGTGTTCCAGGTAACAGGAATAGCCAGTGAGAAGGTCCTGAGGCAGAAATGAAACGGCTCAAGGAAAAGAAAGAAGGCCAGGTAGCAAGGTAGACGGTAAGGCACGCAGGGCGCAGAGGGCCTCAGGAGGTAGGTCATGTAGGCCGTAAAGGCTGGGCCACGTGATCTGGACATCATCCATGTTAATTTCATCCTGTCTTCTGGAACAGCATAGAAGGAGCCGTGTTCATTTGGCAGTCGCTCAGCTTTCCAGTGACAGCGGCAGGCTCCCAGTCTCCAGAGCTCCAGACTAACCGCTCCTGGTTCTCTGTTTTCCAAGCTGACATCCTGGGACACCTGCAACGTTCTGGGTCTCCTAAACCTAGAAGCCAGAAGAAATCAAATTTGAGCCAAAGGCAGTCAGGCAGAAGATCTCTAGTCAAAATTGTAATGAACTAACCCAGCAGGCTGTGTTCCTCCTTGAAGCCCTGCCCTTGGAGTGTTTGCAAGGGAAAGGAGGAGAAAAGGAATCTTTAAGGCTCTTCTAGGGTAAAAGACACGTGGAACCACGTAGATGCAGGTGGTTCTGGTCTAGCATCTGGGCTTTCAAAGAAAACCAAGAGATGATGGTGGCTGACCTCCAGCAGGACTGATAGAGCTAACTCAGGCGGGGTCATTAGGATCCCATGACTCAGCAGTGCCTCCTCTGTGTTGGCTTTTCTCTCAGAAAAAAATCTTTGTCCAGGCGGGGATAAATGGGCTCTTAGAGTCTTGCAGTTTTATGTATTGCAGAAGGGGAGCCTCTCTAATCTACTTGTTGCGACAAAAGCCTGGAATTCTACTGTCTTCTTGGCTAATTAGCTTCTTTGGGTCACACATTCGTCTCTGAACCGTACAGACTGTTCACTGCCAGAGAGATACAGTGTTCCAATTGGCCAGGCCTTAAGCTCTGTGACCTTCCCTGTCACCGATAATGGAGACCCTCCCCATCCATGTAGACTAAGGATGGAGGAGGGGGACGATGTCCCGTATGAGACGTTTGGATTCTCACATACATATCTCTCATACAACGTCCTGTATGAGAAAGTTTTCATTTTGGGAGATGACTTAGTTCTAGAGACCTTCTGTGTGACATTGTGCTTAAAATCAACAATACTCGGCTGTGATCTTAAAAGTGTAAGAGGGCAGATACCATATTTTCTGTTCTTACCACAATTTTTACAAAAAAAGGGTGCTGTTAGGAGGAGAAGGAAGAGTGGGTGCTGGACAGGCAAAGCCAGCTCGTGTATCTTGTGTTTTCCAGCTCAGAAATACCTCCTCCTTCCCCTGCAGTTCAGAGACACAGCTCTTACACCTCTCATTTCCTCCCGCCTTGTTCTATAGGTTAATACATGTGCTTAGGTCTCCGTCAGCTTTTTTAAAGCTTCTCGGGGCGCCTGGGTGGCGCAGTCGGTTAAGCGTCCGACTTCAGCCAGGTCACGATCTCGCGGTCCGTGGGTTCGAGCCCCGCATCGGGCTCTGGGCTGATGGCTCGGAGCCTGGAGCCTGTTTCCGATTCTGTGTCTCCCTCTCTCTCTGCCCCTCCCCCGTTCATGCTCTGTCTCTCTCTGTCCCAAAAATAAATAAAAAAACGTTGAAAAAAAAATTAAAAAATAAATAAATAAATAAAGCTTCTTGGGATTTGGATCCCTGCCTTTGTGGACCTCACGGTCCCCCACATTTGTACCAGGACGTTGTAAGTGTCCACGACAAGTTTAGTTAAGCTGGATTAGGTGTCAGGGCCCGATATGATGACCGTGCCTTTCAAATAGTCCCCAATTGAAGCATTAGAGAAACTCCCTGTCTCTCACCAAAGAACCTCTGGGCCTCACCCACCTCTGTGGTCTCTTGGGTTGTCCCCAGGCAAAGCCAACAAGAACGTTCAGTGGGACGAGGATTCGGTGGAGTACATGCTGGCC
Organism: Felis catus; assembly: GCF_018350175.1. Lineage (NCBI taxonomy): Eukaryota > Metazoa > Chordata > Mammalia > Carnivora > Felidae > Felis > Felis catus. The sequence goes on along the minus strand of NC_058383.1, from coordinate 27,162,512 downwards.
AACCCAGTCAGAATCGCCTTCGTCCTGGTGGTCCACGGCCGGGCCTCTCGGCAGCTGCAGCGCATGTTCAAGGCCATTTACCACAAAGACCATTTCTACTACATCCACGTGGACAAGGTGAGGAACTCCTCTCCCGCTTGCCACCCCTTGCTGCCTTTCTTGGCCCGTCTGTCTGCCCCTCTCCAAGCTGCCCTGCCTCTCAGGCAAGTCTGATAGTCTAATCAGCTGCCTCTCCTTGTAGCATTTGGTCTGGGGGAGAGAGAAAGAGAGAGAGAGGCACAGAGTGTGTGTGTGTGTGTGTGTGTGTGTGTGTGTGTGTGTGTGTGTGTGTTTCAAAGTCCCCAGTTGTGACTTTAGACTTTATCTGTAAACGTTGTGTTTCTTACCTCTTTTTCCTCACTGCTCCACTGCCCGATACGGTGCCTGCCGCTTTGTGAGCGGGGCTATCCCAGGGGTGGGCACACATGTCCCAGAAAGGGCCAGATGGTAAATATTTTAGGCTATGTGGGCTCTACACTCTCTGCTGCACCAACTCCGCTCTGCAATGTAGCGTGCAAGCAGCCATAAGAAATGTATAAATGAGTATGTGGGGCTGTGTTCCAATAAAACTTTATTTATAAAAACCCCGCAGCCGACTTATGCCTGAGGTAGAGGTTTCTGTTGGTCTGCTGACCTGACACGATTATGTCAGTAGTCGAGGAGGAAAAACGGGATGCTTGATCACAGCAGGACTTTGGGAAGGTCATGGAGAAGTTCCATCCCTCAACATACACACCAGGTTTAGACACGGTCGTACTTGTTAGCTTATTATCCTCAGACCACATGCCTTAGTCTTGTATTAAAATGCAGCATCCCAGGCACCAGCCCACACAGAGTGAACCATCAGCTCAGAGGTGGGGCCAGGGAATCTGCATTTCAAGTACCTAAAACAAGTTTTTAAAAATAATAGTTTCACACAGCCACATAGAAAGACCCTGCAGGCCTGAACCAGTTACTTGGCAAAGTCCGGTATGTTCAGAAGCCCTGTCAACTAGAAGGGAAGGGACAGAGAGAAGCCGAGGGGCATGTCTGTGTGTTTTCTGGGCTGCTGAATTGTCCCCTTTTCTCTCCTGGGAAAAGCGCTCTAATTACCTACATCGGCAAGTGCTCCAATTTGCCAGACAGTATGACAACGTTCGCGTCACCCCCTGGCGGATGGCCACCATCTGGGGAGGAGCCAGCCTCCTGTCCACGTACCTGCAGGGCATGCGTGACCTCCTGGAGATGACCGACTGGCCCTGGGACTTCTTCATCAACCTCAGCGCAGCCGACTACCCCATCAGGTAAGGCGGCCTGTGGCCCCAGGCCCACCTGTGCTAAGGTCTTGGCTTCCTCTTGCTTTCCTTGGTCCGAGCTGTGAAACCAGAGGCAGAGGCACATGGCCACCAGGCTGGAGAAGCATTCTGCCTCCATGAGATGCCATGGAGACCTTACACTTGGGGTCTTCCGGCCTGGGATCCGCACCGGACCTGAGCATCACGGATGCGTTCGTTCACTCATTCAGCTAGTGTTTATTTACTGAGGGCACGGTGTCCCCAGCTCTGTTCGAGGGTACACAGAAGAGACCTCAAAACCCCTACCTGTGGGGAGCTTCCATTCAAGTGGGGGAGACCACAACAAAATAGTACGGTGACATGTGAGAAGAACAAAGCAGAACATAGCAGCAGGACAGAGTTGTGATTTTAATGAGAGTGGCTGGGGAAGTCCTTATGGAGAAGAACAGGAGGAGGGGTGAGTTGCTCTGACTGGGAAAGTGGTCTAGGCGGAGGGAACTGCGGCTGCTGGGAATGTGCCTGGTGTACTCGGAGGCGGGGGGGCACAATGGGGCTCAGTGCGGCTGGGATAGAGTGCTAAGAGGTCATAGAGATTCCTGCAGTGACATGATGTTCGTTCTAGAATCTGGGAGTCCCTGGCATGTTTGATTAGAGGCAGGACAAGGTGTTGGAAAGGGAAGCAGAGTGGAGGGAGGGAGGTCAGTTGTGATAGGCCCGGCAGAGTCACAGACGTGTGTTTTTGGGCTATTGGATGCCCACGGGTCTCTGTACTTGGTCCCTAACAACTGTTAACAAAACAACGGTTTGCGCACATTTAAAAATTTGGAGGTTTCACGTGAAAGTATCAAATGGCAAGCTATTCTCCAATGTCTGCGCGCTGTGGGCCTGCAGGCTGCCAGCCACGATTGTGTGGAGCTGGTGGGGCGGCCAGCAGCCCTGAGGCACTGAGAAACTGAGATGCCACCAGGAACATCTGTCCCTTGGCCCAAACATTGATCTGCTCTTTAAAATAGGCTGTAAAAAAGGAAACTCCTCTAGACGGGGGGACGGGGAGAGAAGGCAAGAAAATGAAGTGTATTTCCTGCTGGAAGGCAGCTCTTTGCTTGGCTGTGTTGTGTCTTCCAGCCTGATTTATTGGTGGGGCTAAAAAGGAGAAGAGGACAGAGAGCGAAGGGCGGGGGGCCTAACTTCCTCTGGTGGCGCGAGGGTATTGGGTGAGGACAGTACTTTCCACACAAGAGCGACATGAAAGCATCTTTTAAAAAAAGAAAAAGAAAGAAACATTTTGGGGCACCTGGGTGGTTCAGTCGGTTAAGCGTCCGACTTCGGCTCGGTCATAATCTCGCGGCTGATGAGTTTGAGCCCTGTGTCAGACTCTGTCCTAGCAGCTCGGAGCCTGGAACCTGCTTCGGATGCTGTATCTCCCTTTCTCTGTCCCTCCCCTCCTCATGTTCTGTCTCTGTCTCTCTTTCTCAAAAATAAACATTAGAAAAAAATTTTTTTAAAGTTATCAGGGCAGTTTTCAAACACACATACGTGTGCTGAGAACAGTATAGGGAACCCTCACGTACACATCACCTAGTTTCAGCTGGAATCAGGTCGTGGCCAGTGCTGACGTGTCTGTGCTATCACCCTCTTCCCACGGCCCCACTGAAGCACTCCCGAGACACCATGTAGTTGTGTGTGTGTTTCCGTATACCTCCCGGAAAGATAAGTTCTTTTAACCTAACGTCCACAGGATGATCGCACCTAAACCATCATTCTTAATGTCATCAAATATGGAAAGCACACATCCCCAGGAGTTTGGGTTTTTAATCAGGAACCAAATAAGATACAGGCGTGGAGGGATGTCCTCTATTTAAAGCTAGAAATAGGGGCGCCTGGGTGGCGTAGTCGGTTAAGCGTCCGACTTCAGCCAGGTCACGATCTCGCGATCCGTGAGTTTGAGCCCCGCGTCAGGCTCTGGGCTGATGGCTCGGAGCCTGGAGCCTGTTTCCGATTCTGTGTCTCCCTCTCTCTCTGCCCCTCCCCCGTTCATGCTCTGTCTCTCTCTGTCCCAAAAATAAATAAAAAACGTTGAAAAAAAATTAAAAAAAAAAAAAGATTTAAAGTTAGAAATGGTCTCCATCTCCTTCACGATGCGATTCCTGGTGCCTTCCTTCCATCCTTGGTTGGTGGCATCTCATTGTTGGCTGGGAAGCCCTGGGCCCTGGCGGGAACCTGGGGAAGGCACACTCTTTGGCCAGTTTAGGCAGGGTTCACCTGGCACCCTTGCACCTGAGAAAAATGATCCTTAGAAACATACCTATTTTCTTTTGTTCATAGGATAGCAAGGCAAACAGATTATGAAACATGGTGGGCAGATTCTTACTTATTTACTTACTCATTTGTTCAGATGCCCATTCCACAGACGTTCGTTAAGCAACTCCTATGCTAAGCACTAATTGGGCATTTAGTGAGCAAAAGCGCCCCAGGCCCTACCTGGTGGAGCAGGTCCCCTGCCTGTGAAGGTGGAATTAGAGGCGCCATGCAAGGTGTGAAAGAGCTAGAAAGCAAGGGGATGACTAGGGGGTGGACATGGTCAGAGGTCAGAACATCTCAACTTGCAGTTTTAACTTGAAAACTGAAGGATTAAAAGATTGTCAGGCAAATGAGACAGAGATCATTCTAGAGTAGGCCCTAGATCATTCTAGACTGGGCACTAATGACATATTGAGTTGGATGACTCTTTGTTTTGGGGACTGTTCTGTGCACAGCATGACATTTAGCAGCAGCCCCTGGCCTCAGTCCACTAGATCCAATAGTGCCTTGCCTCCCCACTCCCCCCTCCCACCGACTCATTTGGGACAACCACCGATATCCCCAGACTTTGCCCAATGTCCCCAAGGGGCAAAAATGCTTCCAGTTGAAAATGCTTATTGAGAGAACAGTCTGGTCAAGACATGGGTCCGAGATGAACTTGATGCATTTGAGAAATCCATTTATAAATGGATGGAATATAATAAAAGAATGAGGAGATGTGAGTATAGAGAAGCACAGGGCAGGGGTGAGTTAGGACCTTCTCCCTCTGTCTTCCAAGAAAGGACTGAGTTCATATGTTGAGCATAACGTGTAATCAGGTAGATACTTCCTTCAGCTCCCAAAGCAAACCTGTTTTACACAAGGGCAAACTGAGACCCAACATCATGTAAGAAATACATGATTAGATTAGAAATACATGAAATAGATTGGAAATGAGAACCAGTTCTGTCCCATTCCAAGGTTGGTGTTCTTTCTGCTTCCTTGGGGAAGTCAGCTGGGCCCAGAGTGGCAAGATGGCCCCAGGCTACCTGGACCACAAAGCAGGAAACAATCCCATCCCTCAAGCTGGGCAAGGTAGTGGTTGCAGGGAAATGCCTTGAGAGAAGGTCCTTGGAGGTGGAAAGGTCACCTCTTGTCCCGAGTCTGATCATTCCTCCTCTGGACCTCCAATGCAGGCTGAGGTCATCTCAGCCTAGATGAAGTAGTGGCACTCGGCCAGAGACCTCTTTAGGTCCTGTGGGCATTCTTGCGCCCAGGGCCCTTCCCGGGAGACTTCCACCAGATCTCGAGGCTGCCCCCTAGGGGCCCAGTGTTGATTTGCCACAACCGTAGACACAACCAGGTCACCTGGGCCAGGGTGTCAGGATCTCTAGCACTTACACTTCCCCGAGGGTGGGTGCTCCGGGTCCCATCACTTGGCTTAGGGTTTGAGTCCGTGTTCCGCCAACTTCACTAGCTGTGTGACCATCTGGAAGTAAATTCGGTCTTTGTGAAATCAGGGTAGGTAATAGAACCTAACAAAGTGTCGGGCACTTACAAAGGGCTCAGTAAATGTCAGCTGTTAATTCTTGACCTGAATCCAAGGCTGAACCTCCTATATTTCTGAGGGGCCCAGAAATACTTTGCTAGACCATGTGCCAAACCTATTCTGGGTTCCAGAGAAGGGAGTCTTGGTATTTTTAGCTGCTTTAGCTTTAATGCTCCAGGTCTCTCCGTGCCTCTGTCAGTCTGTCTTTCTCCCCCTCTACCCTCACTGTTGTCATTTCCAGCACCCTTCGCCCCCCACCCCCACCCCCTTCTTCTGCCCACTTCACTTTGCCAGCCTCATGGCCAGAGGTACTTTCTGCATCAAGCACTGCTGGTTTCTCCTGCTATTGTTTCTGGGAAGTCACCCCACGCAAAAACATATGAATTTTGCAGATGAATGGTTTTATCCTGGGCAACTCTGATAGGCTTTCACTTCCCATCTGCCGCTCCATCTGTAGCCTCCAAAACCACTACTTCTCCCGTCCCAGGAAGGGTGAGCACACTTAGCAGCCTTCTCAAAGGGGCAGGAGTGCCCAAGTCAGAAGCTTCTAGGAGGTTCTCAAAACTTCGGGGATTTCCGAGGGCAGAGTCCACCCCACATGGCTAGTCTGAGCCATTCTGTGATTTGACCTCACCTCCCTGTGTCCCCTGCCCAACTCTAACTGAAGGGCCAGACTCTTGGCCTCTCAAGTCATAAAGACTCACTGATCTTTACGGGCTCCTAGCCTTGTTTGGGCCCTGGACACAGACAGCCTGGTTGGAGATTCTGAGCCACTGCCCTGGCCTTGGGGACCGTGCACGTTGCCTCTGCTTTTTGCTTCTCAGTTTGTCCACCTAAGAAAGGGACACAATGTTAGCACCTATTTTATAGGAATGTTAGGAGGGGTCAAGGAAATAGTACATCAAGGGCTTAGCACAGTGCCTGACACTAGAAAATTCTGGATAAATACAGGCTATTCTTATTCCAGCAGTGGAATCATGAGGTCTTCACAGGCGGGACTTCATCATCAACCGAGTTGCTTCCTTTGTTCCCTTTACTGAAGAAAAGACTGGTAAAATATTACTTGAACTCCCATCTCTTTTAAAAGCGGGAAAAGCAAAGTTAGACAATGAAGTCCAAATGTCTCAAGAAAACAGGACAGAACCAACTTGTTTGTGACCATGAACTGTAGCCCTGTATTTGGAATACAAGCTAAGTGTGTTTAAAGAATCCAGACCCTCCTGCTGTGCTGTGATGGGACGTGACGTCCTGGCCCGTGTAGGCTCTGGTTGGTGTTGGTTATGGCTGCAGGGCATGGATGAAAATAGATATTTCAAACGCCGAGGTCCTGCTAGGCGTCAAGTCTTCAAAGGACACGATGGTTTTATTGAGTATATTGAACTTACTAAGGCAGGAAGCTCCACTAGTTAGTATCCTCTAGTTAGATGGGCCTTAGAGACAAAACCAAAAATATTTCTCACTGTTGCTGGTTTGAGCTAGTCGTGAGAGACCCCACACTGTCTATCCTACACTAGGCCCTGTGTCCCAGACAAAGCAGATGCAAACAGAAGGAGGGTTGAGTGTGTCCATGGCCCCTCTGAGGCTTTCTTTCTTTTTTTTTTTTTTTAAGTTTATTTATTTGGAGAGAGAGAGTAGGAGGGGTAGAGAAAGAGAGGGAGAGAGAGAAAATGCCAAGCAGGCTCCGCACTGTCCACAGCATGGAACACGATGCAGGGCTTGAACTCACAAACCGTGAGATCATCACTTGAGGCGAAACCAAGAGTCAGAAGCTTAACCAACTGAGCCACCCAGGCGCCCCCAGGGCTCACTTTCTGTCTGGCGTGCAGGAGATGTGCATGTGTGCATGCATGTATGTGGCAGGGGAAACAGTACTGAAATTTTTCAAGCTAAATCTGGGATCTACTAATTCTGCCTCTTGCGGATCCGCTGCAGTAAGGTCTAACCCAGTGGGGCCCACCATGTGGCCACGGAAGTTACACCTGACCATAGACCCAAACTGCTGTGATGAGACAGCAGAGCCTCAGGCCAGGAGCATTAAGAGCAGATCTGTGGTGCCTCAGCAGGAAGCTCCAGCTCATGACAACAGGAACTGGGTGTGTCAGGGACTTCTCTGCTGTTCTAGACCAATGTTTACATAGGACCGATGGAGCCGAACTCACATCCAGATCCAACAAATACCTACTGTGCACCCACTGTGTGTTAGGCCCTCTGCTGAGGCTTTTAACATACACTTTGTCTCAATCCTCATTCCTCAAAAGGTAACTTCTCCTGTGTAAGAAAATTTAAGGAGGTTAGTAATAAAACAGAACTTCGAGTAAATTCTGCAGGAAGTCAGACCCTGGGTAATCTTCACAGCACAGATCCTGGTCAGCCTATGATTTGAAGTTACGTTAACCAGTACGGATGCCCAGGCATCTGTGTACAATTGCTTCCCTGCTTTTCATTCCGTTGGTTGCTCAGTGATCTTTCAGTGCTCAAAGAACTCCTGTTGTTAATAGCAAATCGCAACCACAGCAAATGCACATCCCTGGCATAATTCTGAGTGTTTGACATAGTCCCGACAGCAGCTCTATGACGTACACACTTTCAGTATCCCCATTTTTCAGATGAAAAAACTGAGGCACAAAGATAATTAAGAAATAAGACTAGGAGGATGCGGCCGGTAAAGTGGCAGAACTTCCCCTTTTTTTTTTTTTCTTTTAATGGGGGCAGAATTCACTTAACGTGTGATTAACCATTTTGAGGAGTTTGATCCCATGGCACGGAGTGCATTCACCACCGCTGTCCGCTTCCAGAACATTCTTATCATCCCAGGAGGAAACCCTGTGTCTATTAAGTAGTCCCTCCCCATTCACCTTCCCCAACCATTTCCCATCAACCACTAATCTGCTTCTATGGATTTGCCTTTTCTGGATATTTCATACGAGTGGAATCATACGATGTGTGACGTTTTGCGATTGGCTTCTTTCATTTGGCGTGTTTTCTCGCTCATCCACATCGTAGCATGTATCAGTACTTCGTTCCTTTTTATGACTGATTTTGCTCTTCGACTGTGTGGATATATCACAGTCCATCTGTTCCTCAGTTGATGGACCCAGATTTCTTAGGGCTGCCCACAAGCCCTGTCTCTTGGCTTGGATTGTGCCGTGTGCCATGAATGGAGGGCCTCGTCTGGCTTAAGAAGTTGTAGCTCCATTGCCCGAGACTCTACACGGCCGTGGTACTGAGGGACTCAGGGCTGAGTCATGGGGGTGCCAGGGCCGGGTGGCGATGACGATCTGGCATATCCCTGTCCACACAGGCCCAGTGACCTTTTCCACTCAGCCTGGCCCTCCTTGACTGAGTTTTCAGTGTCTCTGGTTGGCTGAAACAGATTTGGGTTTGAAGGTAGAAAAATGAAGCATCTGAGCCTTAAGCGTGCCTCTTTCCTTCCTGCGTCATCCAGACCCCTTCTGAAGGCAGCTGAAAACAGACTCCTACTCCCACAATGAGTTCAGGAGATGGGGCTCCTTCTGACCTCCTCAGTCCCTCAGTAAATATGTACTGAGCTCCTACTGTGTGGCAGACACTGGGCTGGGCAGCAGGTGTTCAGCAGTAAGGAGAAGCATGTTAGGCTCTGCCCTCATCAGAGGTCAGTCAAGGGTGTGGACTCGAGCCAGACCACCTCGGTTCAAATCCTAGCCCTTCTGTTCACTAGCCGGGTGAATTTGGACTTGAGAAAATCACTTAATGTCTCAGTGCCTTAATCGCCTCATCTGTAAAGTGGGGATAATAACAGCACCACCCCGTATGGTTGCTAAGAGGGTTAAATGAGTTCCTGTGTGTGAAGTGCTTAGCACACAGTAGTGCTGTCCATGTGACAGCCCTTGTTATTAATAGAGGGAAGATGGGCATCAGTCAGATTGATGACACAGATGCACATACCATTACAAGGTAAGGCAGGTGTTCTGAAAGGAAGGAAGGGGTGTAAAAGCACCCAGCTAGTGTAGCTCCCCTGAGCTGGGGGCCTGGGACAGCCTTTGAAGAGGCAGCGTGTGAGCTGAGATGGGCATGATGGGTGCTAGTTCCCCAGTAGAGCATGAGGGGTGCCGGGAGAGTGTTCTGAGAAAGGGGTGGCATGAGCAAAGGCCCTGCGGTAGGAGGGACCTTGGCCTGTTTGAAGAGCTGAAAGAAGGTTAAAGTGGCTGAAACACAAAGAGCAAGGGAGTGCCTTTCTACCAGTGAGGTAGCTCAAGGCCAGTCCCTGCAGGGATTTTGGATCACCTGGTAGGTGGTTTAATTCTTAGCCATGAGCTGTGTGGTCTTAACGAGGAAAAATCACCTTCACAGTATGAAGAGATCACTTAGGCTGCTGTGGCAGACAGTTGCGGTGGGGGGGGGGGGGGGGTCGGTGGAGCACAGGTGGGAGTGGAGAGCCCAGCAGGGAAGGAGGTGGTTGCTTCTGCTGACCCCAGAAGCACGCCTAGAGACCCCCCGGATGCTCACCATTCCTCTCTGGAGGTGGGCATCCTGGGAGTCGTCATGCGCTGCCTGAATGCAAACAGCCATTTAGTCTTCTCATCACACAGAGCCCGGCAGCCGCCTTCTTTTGGGGACCGGGATCCCACCCTGCACGGAACCGCCCCACTGGGGGGACTCACAGAGCAGGGGCTGGTGCAGAGAAGCCGGCACGCCCAGCGGTCAGGACAGCAGTGAGCGTGAGGCAGCCGGGACAGCCTGGTGATTAGTGGGAGGACCATGGAAGAATGTGACTCAAGACCCCTCTTGGTTCATTTGTTTTTAACTATGGCAAAGTACAGTAGCATAAAATTTACCATATTAGCCATGTTTACGTGTCCAGTTTGGTAGTGTTGAGTACATTCCTTCACACTGCTAGGCAGCCAGTCCACATAACCCTTTTCATCTTGCAAAACTGAAGCTCTGTGTTCCTGATACGACAGGTCCACATTGTCCCCTCCCTGGCTCCTGGCAGCCAGCACTCTGTCTTCTGTTTCTGCAAATTTGACTCCTCTAGGTCCATCCTGTAAATGGGATCATACAGTGTTTGTCTTTCTGTGACTGGCTTGTTTCACGTAGCATAATGTCCTCAAGGTTCATCCGTGTTGTAGCAGGTGTCTGAATTTCCTTCCCTTTTAAGGCACCACATTATATTTGTACCACATTATATTTGTGGTACACACCACATTATATTTGTACCACATTCTGCTTACCCATTCATCCCCCACTGATGGACACCTGTGTTGTTTCCATCTCTTTTCTGTCGTCAATAATGCTGCTGTGAACATGGCTGTAAAAATATTTCTTCACCTCCCTGCTTTCAAGGGGTTCTGGGGGATATACCCAGAAGTAGAATTACTAGATGGTGTGGTAATTCTATTTTTTATTTTTTTATAGCCATTGCACACCATTTTCCACAGCCATGCACAAGGCTCCAGTCTCTCTACATCCTCGCCAAAATCTCTTATTTCTGGGTTCTTTAATAGTAGCCATACTAATAGATGTGAGGTGTTTCTTACTCTTTTTAAGGAGCATAGATTCCTGGAGCAGAGAGCCCTATCACCCTTAGAAGTTTTGAATAGCTGACATAGCTCTCCCTAGAACTGCAGGGAACTGTCTCCCCCACAGGCCACGGCTTTCAAATGATTCTTCTAGAACTTCTTCCCAGCCTCCATCAGTTCACTTCACTTCACACTGTGCTGAGTAGGGCCACCCGCTCACCAGTGTCTGGAAACCTGTGCACCCACCACCTCGTCACTCCATCCAGGTCTGCAGAATTCCACCCCAGCCGTCTCTCTTATGTACATTCCCACCCTCAATCCCCTCCATCTCGGCCCGTCAGGCCCTCCTCGCCACATGCCTGGGCCATCAGAGTCTGCCAGGAGGACGGAGGTGCTCCAGAGCCTGAAAATGGGCTGGAGCTTCGAGACCTCGAGAGCTTACAATCTCTGGGAGAAACGGAGATTGTAGAAGTTAAATAACAACAGGGTGCCGTGATGGAGAATAAAAGGGGGTCCTACTTTAGTGGTCGAGGTAGATAAAATGCCTGTCAAGAGTATGTTTAAGCCACGTCCTGAAATGGGGCCCACTATGGAAGAAACAGGAGTGGAGGTGTCAGGCAAAGGGGAACGACATAGGCAAAGTCCCTGGGGCAGAGAACAGCCAGCAGAGCTCAGGAACGAGAGGGAAGAGTAGTAGGGTGGAGCTGAGCAACGGAAGTGGGGAGGGAAAGAAGCAGAGTCTGGAGAAACACACAAGGAGACCTACCAGGCCTGTGCCCCTCTTCCTTCTCCTGCCCACTTACCTCTTCTCTCCCTGCCCTTAGCCTCTGTCCTAGTGTCTTGGGGCTGCTAAAAGAAATTCCCATTGACTGGGTGGCTCAAAACAGCCTGCAGAACCTTACAGCTCTGGAGGCGGGGAGTCTGAAATCAAGGTGTCGCAGGGCTGTGCTCCCTCTGCAGGCTCTAGGGGAGAGGCCTCCCTTGGGGCTCCTTGACTTGTAGATGCATCATGCCATTCTTTGCCGCCATCTTCATATGACCTTATGGGGACATAAGTGGTTAGATTCAGGGCCCACCTTAATCCACTATGACCTCATCTTAACTAATTATATCTACAGAGACCCTCTTTGCAAATAAGGTCACCTTCTGAGGTGCCAAGTGGATGGAAATTTGGGGAGGAAGGATGCCCTTTGGCCTCCCGTGACCCCTTGCTGGGCCAAGCACATGAGGCAGCTGCCCTGTGAGATGGGCTGATGCTGTCCTGGGTCTCCAGCAGCATCTGGACCCCACTATGAAGGCAATTCTTACGTAGATTCCCTCCTCTCAGCGCCATGTTGGGATCGAACTGGTATTTTCCACTTCCGAATTTCCTTCCTTTTTAAGGGATCCCGGTGTGACCCTCCCTGTGTCTCTCAAAATTCAACAGCCATGTCCCACGCATCTACCTACCACGCACCGTGTCCTGGGGGTGCAGCAGGCAGCAAGGCAGGGTCCCTTCACAATGAGTACGGTCTCCTGTCACATAGTTCTCAACAGGGGAAAGTCAGGGTTCCATGTGATGTTTGGACATTTTCCTGCAGATGCCTTTAAAATATCAGATTCTTTAAAAACATCACAGCTCCACCCAGACCAGTTGAATATAAATTCCTTGCCAGAAGCAAGAATCTGTGTATTTTTTAAAGCTCCCCACATGATTGGAAGACACAGCAAGAGTTGAAAACCACTGATGTCGGAAAGACGTGGTCACTTAATTACAGTAATAAATAGTAAGGTAAATGCTATGATGGAAAATTCTGTAGTAGCCTTAGTACTTTGTGGGAAGTCCTACTTGGGGGCCCAACACCCAGGTCTGCAGGTGTGACCATCTCTGGTTGGCCACTTTCTCGGCATTTAGCCACTTTCACTCTCCAGATGCTCACAGATGCACATCCTCTCTCCTGAGACCCTCTGACCCTGGTGTGACGCCTTCTGAGGAAAACTCCGCCCAGATAATGTGCAAGTTGGAAAGGGTGTACCTTCTCAGGCTGTTGTTCATGAGGAAGCTGGAAAGACATGCCGGTAATTATGCCGTTAGCAGTTTTGTTTGCATCTAGTAGCAAAATAATCATTTCCTCAGCCCTGTTATTTCTCAGCCTGACAGAGCGCACTCCTGCCTTAGCAGAAACGTGGTTGGCTTTCCTCTTGCCAGCTGGTCTGGGTTTCTTTCCTGAGCTGCATCTTCGGTTGGACAACCCATCGGGCTCTCTGGGGGAAGGGCAAGGGCTGACCCAGAGCATCCCCTGGACAAGCGGAGCGAAGCCCAGGTTCGGGGAGTTCTCATGGGACTTGGTGGAAAAGCACTGAGGCTCTTCAGAAAGCCAAGGGCGGTCATATCGCTTTAAAGTGCTGTCTTGGCTACCAGATAAGGAAGGATGTTCTTGCAAGAATAAGAAGTTTGCAGGAAGAAGGGCAGAATGATGTGACTGTCTCACCCAAGGGATGCCGCTGTTTGTCTTAAATACGTTCCAGCCACATTGTCTCTGCGCTTACCATTGTGTTCATTTTTCCATTCTTTCATTACTGGAAAAAAAAAAAAATTCCAAGTCCCAGGGAAAGGTGGTTCGATCTTGCCCCCTATGTCCATTCTTTGACAGCAGAAGTAGAGCACTTTGGTCATTCATTCATTCATTTATTCAACACATGCTAAGGTCCTTCTGGACACCAGGAAGTGTTGTAAGCAGTACTGTGCGATAGGACTTCGGTGATCGGAATGTTCTATGACTGTGCAGCAGCCATTAGACACGTGAGGCTATGAAGAGCTTGAAATGAAACTTAAAAACAAAAGGAAGAAGGGCTTGAAATGTGCTCTGTGGGGCTGAGGAGCTAAATTTTAAATGTGATTTGGTTTTAATTTGAATGTAAACCAATAGCATATCAAGCAGCACAGGCCTAGGTGATCAGGTGGAGTACTGAACAAAAGCAACCAAAAACTCCTGCCTTCACGGCCCTTCTGTTTGTGTCACGGGGCAGAAATACTTCCGCTGGAGAGAAGTGCACCCCTGTCCACAAGGTGAGGGAGACTGGATGCCGCCAGTTCAGAAACCCATGTGGCCTCTGTCCTCTGCCAGTCTGATGCCAGTCTCGTGGGATCCCGGTGTGACCGTGCACTGAATTTCGCAGCGTATGCTGTTCCTAACTCTTCCCTCCCCAGAGCTCAGGGCATGCTGCTTCCCCTTGGCAGCGGCTGTCTGTGTGCCTGGGGTTGGGACATTTCCCTCCCTGGGCATCTTCCTGCCCGGTGCGTTTTGCATGTGTGCTTCTTAGGAAAGCAAAGCCTTCATTTATGTGGCTTGCCCGCCAGTGGCCGAGAGCAGGGTGCTGTGCGTTCTGGGATGCTCCAGATGCATCCAAGGACAGTCCGGGAGTTTGGCTGTGAGCCCCAGGTGGTCCACAACATGGGTGATCTGCACCGGAGAGCCCATTGTTCTTCCACACCCTCCCCCCTCACATCCCCCTGCCGGTAGGGGTTAGTGTCAAGGGCAGTCTGGAGGGACAGCATGTCTTCAGAGGTCAAGTGGAATAAGGGAGGAATGTTTCTGCTCCCTTTTTATTGATGATAGCAGAGGTTTGCATGCGATGGGCCCAAGGGACAGGGTTAAGATCCAGCCATTGGGATGGAAACTTGCGGGTGGTGGTGGTATTATTATTATTATTATTATTATTATTATTATTATTATATATTTCCTCCCTCCCCCTTGCTGCCACTCAGAGTCATTGCCCACTGTAGAGAGTGGTCCATAGTGGACTTTCAAAGTAGATGCCTGGTGAGTCTGCCAGACTCTGGGGGTGCCTGGGGTGCCTGGGTGGCCTAGCCGATGAAGCATCTGACTGTTGGTTTCGGCTCAGGTCATGATCTCCCAGTTCATGACTTCAAGCCCCACATCGGGCTCTGTGCTGACAGTGCAGAGCCTGCTTGGGATTCTCTCTCTCCTTCTCTCTCTCTGCCCCTCCCTTGCTTGTACTTTCTGTGTCTCTCAAAATAAATAAATAAACTTAATAAAGAAAAAAAGGGATCTGCCAGACTCCCGTAGCTAATCGTAATGCTCATCAGCTAGCATTTTGCCGGTACTGAACCATCCAGGGAATCCCAGGCCAGTGTTTCCTCAACCCCAGAAGGCAGGTGCTGTGGCAGTATCCCATCTTGCAGATGAAGAAACTGAGGCTAAGAAAAGTTAAGGAATCTGCCCCACGTCTCACCCCAGGTGGGGATCAGAGCCGGAGTCCGAACCCACACTTCTTCTATCACCGGAGGAGAGACAAGAGCTGAGTTCTTCACCAGCACGTCCTAGTGCACCCAGTGGGCAGCACGGCTCTCCCACGCGTCCTCCCATGTGAGTCCACGTGCTCTCCACCTGGATGAGAGTCCAGGAGGCAGACATGTCCAGGAGCCAAGAGAGCAGCAGTGCACGCCGGAGCCTGAACCCAGAGTCGTTCGTGTTCAACAGCTGCCAAGCCCCCATCGCTTTTCGCTTTCGCTCCGCTGGATGGAGGAGGGGTGGGGCAGAGAAGGGCACGAGGCTTAGTGAGTCCGAATGACCTGCCAAAGGTTACACAGCTTGGCAGTGGCCGAGCGGGAATTGGCACGAAGGCTCAGGGACTCCCAAGTGCAGTGTGCTTTATGCTCCATGAGGTCGGCCAGCGCGATGCACAAGCCCTTGACCCCAGGGAAGAAGCCAGTCAGACAAGAACTTGAACCCCAGCACGTGGCCGCCGTGGCTAGAGTGGCCCCATTTCCAGATGGGCGCTCTCCCTCTCTGGCCAGTAAAAGATCGGGACTCTACCATTTGTCTCTGCTCAAGGCATAGACTGAGGAGCCAGCTGTCCTGCATTAGCTGGGACTGCCCTGGCTTTCAAGTTCCTTTATAATCCTGTCCCCTCCTGATTTCACCCTTCAGAGTCTTACCCTAACTGCTGAACCATGGTGCCTGATGGAACCCTCACTCATTTAAATGTTAGCCTCCAGCAAGGCTAATTCAGAAAGAATGGCTGCCGTGCCTCCAGATAGGCACAGTTGTTCCCCAGCAAAACCTAACCGACGCTGGCATTTTCTACACCATTCCTCGCTCCGCCAGGGCACAGGAGAGGCCCTGTGTGTCGGCCTGACCTGGGCTTGAATCTGTCCCCTGCTGCCCGTATCATCTTGAGACAGGTGACTCCAAGCTTCCTGGGTTTCCGTTTTCTCACCTGGAAGAGGGAGGTGATCATGTTACTTGTCAGGAAGCCACGTGAGGAACAGCAGCCACGTGGGGATCCGAGCCCTGCCTGAAGTCCCGCTCCGCAAGCTCTCTGATAAACAAACGGGTTAGAACACAACGGCTCAGGCCTGGCTCCCACCTCCATGGGGGGGCTCATGTTCATCCCTACCACCATCCGAATGTCGGGACCAGGATGCTCAGCCGTGCTAACGGGCACAGAGGAGAGAGGGATGCCGGGTCTGCCGGGGAGACCTTCGCTACTGTATCCACCCCGTTGCACAAAGGGAAGAGGCAAAAGAGAAATGTGTGGCTGGTCCTCGCCCCAAGGACTCAGGCACAGCCGAGGTTTGAGGCAAGAAATGGGAGAAAAAATAGTGGAGTGCAGGTGGGGGCTTTCACCAGACGGTAACCCAGCCCCTGATGACCCTGTCCAAGAAATGTCTCTGGCACTGCATAATCGGACCATCAGTTCCTTCTCCTTCTGGGAGAGTCTAGGAAGGAGATGAGCAGATGGGGCCCTAATATGAGAAAGCCAACCAGAGCCCCTTCCCCACAGCCATTTCCTCAGGATGGCATTACGGCGTTGGGAGACACTCAAACACAGGACCTAAGCCAGAGCTGGGCGTTTATTACAGGCGCTCACGAAGTGGTTCTCCTATTATTATCATGCAAGCTAAAAATCCTTCACAGTTCTTAACTGTAGACAAAAAAAAAAAAAAAAAGGTGTGATCTGGCCTTTTTTGTGGTTGTTTTCTTTATTCCTTCCTGTATTTTATCTCTCTGTATCCTTGTACTGCTATGGAAATGCAGACCCAGAGAGAGCGCGCACACGTACCTTTGAGGAGATGCGGTGGTCACAGGGAGTCCTGAAGGCTGTTGCCTTGGGCGGAGCCCTGTTGGGATGTGTCTGCAGTTGAGCAACCCTGGCCCCCACCTCCCTGCCCCCCAGTAAGGCTGTTTGAAAAGACCCTCCTTGTCGATCAGCCTGCTTGAGCTCAGTGGGCAGAAACACCACTGTCCTTGTCCATTCGGCTTACTCTTGAATCCGTGTTGCTACAGCCTCCTTCAGGTTTCAAGGTGGAATGTGCCTTCACAGTTCTCCTAAACCAACTCACTGTCCTCGCCGCTCCACCCCTCACCCCAGGCTCAGGCGATACGCCTCTGGCCAACCCGGTGGCCATTGCAAGGCCCCTAGGCAGGGTCAGAACGTGTCTCAGACATCTGGATGGGTCCACAGCCTGAGGGATAGTGTCACGAACAGAAGCCTTTCTCCATCGCCCCTGTCCTTCTGAAGTGAGAAGGCCCACCCAGTCCAGATGGATCATCTGGAACCCGGATTCTGGCCTTGGCCCATTGCCCATAATGCCACATAATCAAGTAGAGGTTGGGGAAAGAGGAAGTCAGTTGGTGGTGCGGGCCAGTTTTCCCAGGGTGAGGGGCCCAGTGGAATCCCACATCAGTGTTGTGCTCCCTTGTGGAGGAAGAATGGAAACGGTGTCCCCCAGAGCCACCGCCTGCCTCCTGTGTCCTTTACTCCTCCAGAGGATTCTCCCCGGTGCAATTTAATCGTGTCCATCAGTCAACATTACTTGGCAAACCCAGCCAGAGGCGCAAACATCACCTCCCCTTTCTCAACGTAATTGCGCTCTTTGGGATGCTGAATGTGGTTTAAGGCCAAGCAGTTTTTGATTACAGAGTCAATCTTTGTTTAAAAGTTTGCCGCCCTGGGGATGTTTCTAACAAGTTAGTTTAAACAATGCATTCTCCAGGCACCTACAGCTAAATAGTCCCATTAATCCAAATTGCTTTGCCAGGGATGTGGTGGAACCTTGTCCACTCCGGGGTGGCTTCTGCCCGGCTTCATTCACTAGGAGCGACGGCCGCAGGACTGGGAGGCAAGAGCAGCTGCGTGGTCATACACTGACTTACCAGGAGACACCCCTCTGCCAAACGTCCCCACCTCTGTACGTCCAGTCCTGAGTGTGTGCGGGGGACTGAGCCAAGTGCTTCCCAAATCTCACCTAACCTCTCAGCTGCCTGGTGAGATGGGACCTTCAGCATCCTCATTAGAGAGAAGGGACATGAGTTTGCCCACCATTGCTCGCTTCCCGTGAGACGGAGCTCGGACTTAAACCCACCCGCATCCTTAACCGCAAGCCAGGGCTTCCCAAGTCTAATTCACAAGCCACTTCCAGCGTGCAAGATGATTTAAAGTGGTATGCAGACATTTTTGAAAACGTCAATATTTATTTATATTAACACATACAAGGAAGACCTGACATACCCCAGATTTCTGAGGCTGAAATTTTATTTAAAAATACAGTTGAGGGGCAACCAGGTAGTTCGTTTGGTTAAGCGTCTGACTCTTGACTTTGGGTCAGGTTACCATCTGACATTTCCGGTTCGAGCCCCACGTTGGGCTCTGCATTGACAGAGTAGAGTCTACTTGGGATTTTCTCTCTCCCTCTGTCTCTGCCCCTCCCCCACACTTGCTCTCTTTCTCTCCCAAAATAAATAACCTTAAGAAAGTAAAAATACAGTTGATCCAAATAAGAAAATGTTAAAGCAAGTATACAAGGGGTAAGTGGCTCTTCAGTCAATTCCACAAGTATTTATTGAGTGCCTACTGTATGCCCGGCAGTTTTCTGGCTGCTGGGGTATAGCAGTAAATAAAGAATGTTACTGCCATGCCTTCTTCCATGCTGGTGAGGGAAAGAGACAAGACATCAGCAGGTGGACGGCACATCCAGTGGAAATGTGTCCAAGGGAACATACAGTGTGGACGGAGGAGGGAGGGCCCAAGAAGACACTTAAAAAGGGAGTTAAGGCAACAAGTTGAGAGGAAGGTGTGTGAAGGGTCACAGAGAAGCACAATGGCAGAGGTCAATCAACTTTTTTTTTTATAAAGGACCAGATAGTAATTACATCAGTTTTGTGGGCCAGATGGTCACAATGACACAGTTCTTCTGCTGTAGCAATAAGGCAGCCGCAGACCATACATAAGCAGACAGGCTAGGCTGTGTTCCCATCAAACTTTATTTACGAAAGCAAGGGCAGGCCATTGTTCACAGACCCGTGATCCATACCATTCTGCCAGGTCTCCCACATTTCAGGTCATGGCCTTGCCCAGAACACACAGGTTTCAGCCTCTGCAGATTCGCTTCCCCACCCACCATTTTCCCATGCGTGGCCCTTACAGATGGTTCTGCCCACCCAGGCACCGGCGTGCGATCCACTCCTTGCTTCAGATTTTATGACCCTGGACAGAGGAAGAATGGTAAGGGCTTCTGGTAACCTCCCCCAGACCCTGGCCTGGACTCCCACTCAGCCCTGGGTAGCCGAACTTGACACTAAACAATAGTCTCCTTTTACTTTATTTTCCCCAACCTGCATCGCTTACCAGTCCTAAACTCGAGCTGGAAAGCAGTGTGTGAACTACAGCTCCCCCATCCCTGTCTCCTGACCATGCCAGCCGAGAGGGGATGGGGAGTTTGTTCACAGAGTGTCCTCCATGACTATAGGCCTGTCCAGCCTCACATAGTATCCTTCAGCCAGAGAAGATCATACGTTGTTCCCACCAGCCTTCTCTGTACAAACCCGTCAGAAATACCGTGTGCCCGTTAGCACTGTAATTCACCCTGTGCCACCTTCCTCATTCTGAATCAGAAAGGTTAATGATGTTGAATCCCAAGACTCATTGATTTCAGCACTTACCCCAGCTTCCTGCTCCCCCTGAAAGCACAAGACTCGTTTCTCTTTCCTCGGCTGACCTGGCAAGTTGCTGATGAATGCCGTGATGCCAGCTAATTCTCCAAGATTTCCCAGAGTGACCAGACCCATGTACTTGTACCTTCTGTATCTCTGGTTGATCTTGTGGGTCCGGTTCCCCACCTAGATGTGTTTGGGGTCCCTGTCTATAATCTGTCTCACGAGTCTGCCATAGGTTGCCACGTTGATTTATGGAGAGAGAAATTTTTAACCAAGACAATGACCACGAAATGCATTCAAATGAAATATCAGCTTTAGGACCTCAGTATTGATTGATTGATTCATTCATACATTCAGTCAGTCAATACACACTTGTAGAAACATCCATCGTGCCAGACATTTGCTAGGGTCTGGGGTTATAGCTACCAGTAGGGTAGTTAACATCTCTGCCTTCACAGATTTGACCATTAAATAATCACATCTTCATGCCATTGTCAGGAAGGAAGTTTACATGCATATAACGTAGGAAACCACTGTGCATATAACCGTTTCTCTTCTCAGGAGTCAGAGAGAGCTTCCCTGGAGAAGTGTCTCTGAGCTGAGAATTGAAAGGACAGAAGGAATTAACTGGGTGAACAATGGGGCATGAGTGTTCCAAGCAGAGCGGTCTACAAAGCCCTGAGACACGAGGCAACATGTCCCATGCATCAGGTCAATAGCGGCTGGTGTGGGCAGAGGGATAAGCACATAGAGAACCAGGCTGGAGAGTTAGGCGGGACCCAGACAGCCTGAGACCCTGAGAGCCTGAGTTTATCCTAAAAGCAGCAGGTTATCTTGGGAAAGTTTTAGGTTGGAAAGTGCCATGATGAGATTGCCTCAGCTCCTATTCGGTTGTTTGGCAGTGGGGGGAAAAGGAAGGAAAGAAGAAAAAGTAGAGAAGTCTACCGGCTGCTAGAGAAGGGGAAATATGATAGCGGGTACTTTGTGCGAGCGGATGTGTGCATGATAGCTCAGGTAATTACTTTGCAGCAGGCTATTCCCCCCTGTTGTTTCACCGCTATTATTTCTTCTCTCTTGGGCCTCTCTGCGGCACATAGTGCTTTTCGTCTCCGTGCCCCAGGGGGTTCCTGGGGAGATACTATAAGCTGGAGCTGGACCCAGAAACCCTCTTTCCGTTCTCTGTTTGGCAGAAACTTTCTGGGGCTCGGGCCTTCGGACAGTGTAGGAAAGGGATCAGAAGTGTGCGCGTGGGGAGTCCGCAGAGTCTGAATCCAGTCGTCTCGTTTACTGGCCCCAAAAGCTTGGGGCAGGTTGCTCACCCTTGGCACACCTCGGTTTTTTCATCTGTAATATGGACAGCGTCACAGTGCCCCGCCGCAGCCTTCGCCGTGGGGATGGAGCTGTGGAACTTGCAGGGCCTTGCCTGGCACAGAGCAGGTGCTCAATGCACCACGACCGTGGGGTGACCTAGACAGGCCAGTTCGCTAGGTTGACAGTTCCACAAGCACAGCAGTGACAGGTCTTCTGCTGAGGCTGTCTCTCTAGTGCCTGGCACAGTGCCTGGCATGTCGCAGGAGCTCAGCGAGTTCTCTGCGCAGGGAGGGCTGTAGGAGCAGACTGACGGTCGATGGCCACCCCCTACAACGGCGGCAGGCGGCAGCCCCTGCTGTCATTTATTCCTACGTGGCGGAAGACTCGCTGATCCTTCGTCCCATGTTGTTCGCTTCCACAACTATTAAATGGCATCTCTGAGCTTCATCGTGGATTGAAGACCAGTGGAAAGGTTTTGTCTTTACTTATTTCTTTCAGCTAGAGGCATTTTCAGATTTTCCCACCATGAAAATGGAAAACATTCCAACGCACCAGAGACTCGATTTCAGGAGAACAATGAGCCGTGATGGGTTCTCATAAATCCTCAAGTTGGCTCTGCTGCTTCTCCACTTAACTGGAGGTGCCAGCACAGACCCAGGGGGGCCCCGTGTGGGAGCCCAGCAGGGGGGGACGGTGGCACCTCATACTTGCCCGGCCGCGGACATCACACTGCTGGCTTCCCTGCAGCCCGGGAGAGGGTCCGGATCCCAAGTGATCTCTTGACGTCGTGTGGCAGGGAACCTAGCTGTCCCCGTCTTCCACGAACAGGGCCGGAAGGTAGACGCTGTGCTGTCCACCTTCCCTCCGTTTCCGTGGCCAAGCCTATGTGCCGAAGCCCTGGGACTCTGAGGTCAGGTGGTCGCTTCTGTTACACATGGGCTGTCTGAGCCAGAAGAGGTCTTGGAACTTCTTTGTCCTTCCTCATCTGCAAAATGGGTGATAATAATGGCAGCCACCACGTGAGGTCTTTGGGAAGGCACAGTGAGGGTGGACACAGACCTGGTTCCTGGAGCACTTGACCTCTGTCCCCCGTAGTTAGCAGCCGCAACAGCCCTGGTACTAGAGAAGCTAGGCCGGCTTGAGAAGTCAGTGTGTCCGTTGTGAAAGGAGTCCAGTGCTGCCTCCTTTCTAGGGGAGTTGTGAGGATAAACACGTAGGGTGCGTGAAACGTTTACAACACGCCTACCATGGTTGTTGTCGGAGCTGTGTGATGATGAACTTTGTTTTTTTCGCTTTGGAATATTGGAGTTCAGCCGATAGAAATCTCCACGAGTGACACGTGGTACATTGACGATGTGCTGCAACCACCATCACCCCGGTGCCGGACATTTGAGTCATCCCGAAAAGCTAGTAAGCGGTTGCTCCTTGTTCCTTCCTGTCCCTGGGCCCCGGCAATCACCAGTGTGCATGGGCTTACCTATTCCGGATACCTCATATAAATGGAACCCTGTGATATGTGGTCTTTTTGCCTGGCTGGTGTCATTTAGCATGATGTTCACAAAGTCCAGCCACGTGGTAGCAGATATCAGTGCCTCATTCCGTCTTACGGCCGAATAATACTCCACTGTAAGGATGTACCACATTGGGTTTCTCGGTTCACCCTTCCGTGGACGTTTGAGTCATTTCCGCCTTTTGCTGTTGTGTACAGTGCTGCTGTGAACGTTTATATAGAAGTTTTTGTTTCAACACTGGCTTTTCAATTCTTCTGGGTATTATGGTGACTTTTTACTGTATGTGGTTCAACTGCCTAGGAGAGAAAAGGAAGAAATAGTAAGAAGATAAGGTAGGAAAAAAGGGATTCCAGCTTCTGAGGGTTTCCTTTTTTGGCCGACCTCAGCCTTTTAGGGGGCAGCAAGGGCACCAGCTGCAGAGAGACATTAGTCTCGGCTTTGTTCTCAAGCTCTCGGGCCATGTCAGCACCCCACGGGCTTGGCTTCCCCGGGGAAACACCTGCTGACTGCAGCTTGCAGTGTGGTGTGCCTCGGGAAGCCAGGCCTCCTTGTCCGTCCCTCAGAGGGACTGAGTAACAACAGCTCTGGGTTAACCAGGCACTTCCTGTGTGCCAGGCCCTAGGCCAATAAACCTTCACACACGTGATCTCCTCAGTTCTCTACCCCCCTCAGGCCAGGACACTGAGACTCAGGATAAAGTAGCTTGCAAGTTCACACAGTAGGCTTTAGAACCAGGTCACCTGATGCCGAGCTATGTCCCTGCAGACCAGTGGCACATCTGGCTGTCACTCAGTGGGGCTCGTCTCAGCTGCACCTGCCCATTTATCTATCTGCCTTAGCATGAAAGGGATGCCATGTGAGTTTATGAATTCCATTTCAGGAACCTGGCAGAGCCTTAGGGGTTCCATTCAGCGTTTGCCCCTGTAGGTGTTAAGCAACTATATTGTGCCAGCCGCACCTTTCTTAACGGGGGTTCCTTGTGGGAACCTCAGAACACAGAAAATGATCAGAATGGCTCTTTTCTTGATTCTTGCAAGAATGGCCTTTAACTAGTACCGTTTGTAATACATGGGAGAAAAGCTAATCCAAGGCATACGGGGGGTGCCTCGAGACACTAGGGGTCAATTCTCACAGAGACTGGGTCTCAATCGTCACTGTTACTCCAACATCCAGAACAGTATCTTGAAAGGTAGTAGGTGTAACGGTAATGTTTGCTGACTGGATGAATGTGGGATATAGTGATATGAACAAAACAGACCTGCTCCCATCTGGCACACATCGTGTTTTACAGTTTACAACATAAACCTCTTTTATGATCCAAACCATTTAAATATTCAAGGACCAGCACTGGAAAATATTTTATCAGTGATCGATGAACTTGTAATAGCACCTTTCAGCATTATTATATGTGAACAGGTTTTCGGAATAGTCCCAGATGACAGTAAATATTTTTTTTAAATTTTTTAATGTTTATTTGTTTTTACAGTGAGAGACACAGAGCATGAGCAGGGAGGGGCAGAGAGAGGGAGACCTAGAAATCAAAGCGGGCTCCAGGCTCTGAGCTGTCAGCACAGAGCCGGATGTGGGGCTCAAACTCATGAACCCCAAGATCATGACCTGAGCCTAAGTCGGACACTTAACTGACTGAGCCACCCAGGCGCCCCTAAATATTTTTTTAAGAAATACTATGTCAGTCACTATCAGTCAGGAACACAAGGGGAGTGGATGTAAGGTATTCTTTCTGAGTAAACACCTCAGGAATATCCGGAAATGAATGACTTTTACCCAAAGAGCAGGAAGTCTGAGTTCACAGTACAATAAAACCTGGGAAAGTTACCCCTCCTTGAAATAGGTCTGTGCGACTCAAAGTGATACCAGTGGTCTAAAAAGCTGAATTCCTATCTAACATCAGAACTCAACACAATTTTTGGCACTTAGGCAATGCTCAAAAATGTGTAAAAGGAGAGGGGAGGAAAGAAGGGAGGGAGGGCAGAAGAAAGGAATTTATTCCCTAGCCCCAACAGTAACACATTTAGTACCTACTAAGTGCTTGCTGTATACCAAGCACCCATGCTAAGTGCTTAACCTCCATGCATCATTCTCTTTATCTTCAAAACAGCCATACAAAATGTGTCCTATCATGATGCCCTTTGCTCAGAATGCAAGAGTGCTCCAGGAAAGTGTTCCCGCCCAAGGTCAGACAGTCTAGTGAGGGTGGAGTTCAGCCAGTCCTGCTACACAGACTTAGTCACCTGCTATACTCTGCCCTCCCTGCCCCTCCCCCCCCCCAAATTAGAATCTGAATTGGCCATCTTCTTTAATTACGTTTCAACTTATATTGTTATTCTACTAAATCTTTTACTACCAATTGAAACTTCTCCCAGTATGGAAAGTAGGTGACAGATTTCTCTGGAGAAATCTCAAGTGAGCTGTCCTGAGGCCCCACTGGCCAAGTGGAACCTAGAGCTGTCCCAGACGCAGTTTGAGAACCATTCATCTATGTGATAAATTCTCTTTTAAAACATTTCAGAAGTTTTTGCCTCTAGCAACTGCCAAATTACAACCTCAGAGCCTGTGTCCTCTGTTTAAACAGCCTGATTTCTTGTATAACTTCTCATCAACCCTCCAAAATAAATAAACAGGCTTAGAATCTGCGAGGAAAGAAGATTCTGGATGCAGCATGCCCTCATTCCCTAGAATCAGTCTCTTGAGCCAAGAACCTGTGTCCGCTTGAGGTTTGCAGAGGTGGCTACGACGTTCGCTTTTCCACGGAGGAGTATGTGGCTTCTCTTCTGTGTTCCAATGCATTCGGATCCTATTCCGGAAAGGACAGGCTAGGGGACCTGGCAGGCTGCCCAAGGTGATCCATGACAGTCAGCTGTCCTTTGAGCTCAGTCCTGCTCTGGGACTGAAATCAGAACTGACCTGACCCTGAAGTTCCAGGGGGTGGAGATGCTTGTTACATCCTGTCAGCCGCAAAATACAGAACCTAGTGCTGGAGAAGTAAGAGGAGTAACAGCAGCCTTAAGAATAGTAGCTACATTGTAGCGTTCTGCGGGCTAGGTTACCCAGTCTCTGTCTGTGGCTTTCCCCTGCCCACCATTCAGTATCCTGTCCTACAGCACTCCTAGTGCCTGTGTATCTGTATCAGCCTGGATCTTTCAGTAGCAGGCAACAGTTAATATTGTCGTATTTGACTTAATCATCACAGCAACCCTATGAAGTAGACATCCTCATCCTCAGTTTTAAAGATGAGGGAACTGAACTTCAAATCGCAGAAATGACACACCCAGGGACACGCAGCCGGTAAGTGGTGGAACCGGGACTTGAACCGACATCTCTCTGGTCTCAGGCTCATTATTGTGAACACTCCACACATCAGTGTATTTCTTGTTGGTGCGTTAGGGATGTCCATCTGGTGAAACTGGAATAGAGAAATTATTATGATGGGTCACTGCTGTCATTTGAGCAAACCCAGGGGAGTGTGCAATGGTGAAAAGAACTCTGTTCTCAGCCATACACGCAGATGGAGAGTTGAGCTTATCAATAAAATTTCATTCAGTTTAGTTCTCATTAATACTCCAGCCTGTTCCCGTTGATGTGACCCTGGGCCAGTTCTTGGAAAGACAGTTGGGGGTTAACAGGCAAATATATGGGAAGGATGGTCCCAGCATAGGGAACAAAGGTCCTCATTCTGGAATGCAGTACAGACGGGCTGAGCCCCTCGGAAATGAGCAGGGGGACTCACAGACATCAAGCTGCTAGAATGTGTGTTTCAGGCCTATGCCGGACACTGAGAAAATAAAGATGAATCAGAGAAAGTTCCTGTCATCGGGTAGCTTACGGTCAAGGGACTTGAACATACGTAATTTATTCTAGGGCTAGGCACACAGGCAGGTAGGATTAGAAATGTCACACAGCGTGATGGAGGTCTGGCAAGTGGTGGGCATGCCTTTCCTCTGGCATTTCGAAGCAAAGAATATGGGGGTTTCTGTTTACTGAGCACCAGCCATGGGCCAGGGACTATGGGTGCCATACCCACAACACACAGGTGCCTCAGGTACCATTTTTATCCCCGTTTTGCAGATTAGAAAACTGAGGCTCAGCCAGCTTCAGGAATTTGCTCAAAATCAAATAGCAACAAAGTGGCAAAGATCAGGGAGAGATTTCTGCAGACACAGCTTCCGTTGTAGCCAAGTTTTGGTTCTCTCCCGTAGATCACGTTTACTCTTAAGATTCAGTCTTTCTGTGTCCTCCAAAGCAGGCCTCTTCTTGCCCAAAAGTAAATCAAATAACTGGCTGTAATCAGTCATCGTAAGGGGATGCAGAATTTGGTTAACCAAATGTTCTGCTCATTTGAGATGTCTCGTGGCATATGAGGACAACCAGATTTCAGAAAATTAAAATACAATCAAACAGACTTCACATGCACACACACGCGCTCACACACACAAGGCTGAATGGCAATTTAGTTCTGCATTCATGATTCCAGCAGTGTTCCAGGATCAGGCATGGCCTCCGGGGCGCTGATTCTTGTCAGTTACCTTTCCATTACAGCCGTCTGCAGGAAGGGCTGACATGTTAAGAGTTCCCACTGATGGAAAGTCAGATAAACTGCCTCTTAGAATGGCTTATGTATGTTTAAAATGAAAAATGTGTGTCTTACAAGTGTTCTGCGAAAGCGTTGAGGCTTTGAGAAATGGTTTGCCAGTTCCTGCCAATGCAGTGAGCATGTTTTAATTCTGCATCGGTTTCTCTGGTAACAGAAAGATAAATCCAATCAAAAGTGACTGAGTTTTATTAGCCAGGTGGCTCCCCAGTTTGCTGCCCGCCTGCGTGGAGGGGAAGAGCTGTTCCCCTGGTGTCTCCAGGATGCTCGGTGCCTTATTTCACCTGGCAGTTCACTCCATATCATAAGAATCTACGTGTCTGTCTGCCTTCTCCACTGTCCTCTGCGCTCCTGGAGGACAGAGACCACGACCACCTTATCTACTGCTGTTCCAGGTACCTGGCACCCGCCCTGTCAGGGGGTAAGAAATCATGTTTCCAGGAGAGCACAGTTTTATGCGAGTTTTCAAAGTCACAGGAAACACAGAACATTTAGAAAACTTCAAATAATGCCAGAGATTCAGCAGCCAGGCCAGCTCACGAACCACTTTATACACCTTGCTAAGGAGTTAAGAGCATTGTCCTACAGGGGACAAAGTGCCACTGAAGGGTATTAAGTAGAGGGGGGATACGAGCAGACTTAGGTTCTAGAAAAATCCTGCAGCTGCTTTCCGGAGGATGGATTAGAGTGGAATCTGAAAGCTGGGGCAGCATTTTATCCAGTTCGCTTTTCCTTGGGTACCAACAGTGGCTGTAAGTACGCCCACAGGGCCGAGGAAGAAATACAGTACCTAGGTCTTTCCATACATTTCCCACTGTGTCTTCGCAGAAGTGGGTCTCACTCCTCGTTTTGGCTCTATAAGATCAATCAGTGATTGCCCTTCTTTTATCTCCAGTGCTTTTGCTCTTGGCTCGTCTGCGGAGAACCCTGAACTTGACCTTTCTTTGTGTTGTTCTGGAATTCTGGCCTTCCTGAGAGATTTGCTAGTAGACAAGAAGACTTGGTAAGGTCCAAGCAAAACCTGCCTGGAGGGTCATGGACAGAGCATCGACAGGATCTTCCCCCTCTCCCCAACACCCAAAAAGAAATAAGCCATGTGGAAAAATGGGTTTGAATCCATCTGTGAGCCAGAATGCAGCGAGAGAAACCCAGTGGCTAGGGCTCCGATTTTAGACCAGCGCAGCAGAAAGGCCCACACTTAGGAGGCCGTATCTGTGTCACCTTCTGACATGCAGTGTGTGTTCGACAATGGGTCCCCTTAGAAGGTGGCTGCAGTTTCAGGTGCCTGTTTCCCACCTGGCTGTCCTTGGAAAGAAACGGAGGGCACTCCTAAAGCTGATCCAGCACGAGGAGATCAGGATTGCAAAGAGTCATGTTTTGGGCCTGGAGTGCGAAGGTCCAAGTCTGTAGTCCACCTTCCTGCAAGACTTCAGCCAAGTCATTAAATCTCTTTGTGTCCTACTTTATTCATGTATCAACTAGTTCCAGTGTGATGGGGGAATTGTGGGTGAAAGGGGGAGGCATAGTTAACACAATCAGCAACACAGGCATGGTTCCTGCAATCGTTACTAAGTGTTTTCTGACTGCCTCACGTTCCCCTCTCCCCCTCCAGTTCAAAGACACAGGGAAAAGCATGTCCAGTAGAGGAAACATTGTAGTCAAAGTTAGGGACATACATACAAGTGAATGACAGAGCTCTCTGCCTTGATGGCCACGAGCCCTGCACGCCAGTGCTCCCCTGGGGCATTTATTAAGAACGATGGCAATTATTTGTTGCACATCTAGTGTCAAGTCCAGGAAGAACAGACCGGAATTAGATCCAGTGCCCACCCATCTCACAACTATAGCCAGGCTCCTGAAAAGTATTGTCCAAGGTGCCCTGGTTGAAAATCCCTGTGCTATTAACAGACAGATGGGCACCAGCTGGAGCAGCTGCCCCGGGCACTGGATAGTTCTGCACACCCCACACCACACACACATGCACACACACACACCTCGCTGCCTGATGGAGGCTCTTTCCTGTCCCACTGGCTGTTGGTCCCATGGGGAAGCCAGAAGGCCCTTGCTCGTCCTGCTTAGCCTGACAAAGAAGCCCACCAGCCTCCCCAGGACAACTCCCCCACCCCTTTCATCACCTTTGCCATTTCCTTCCCCCTCCCCATATTCCTGGGAGCCCACTGGCTTGGTTCCTGCGTGGTGGCCTGAGCCCCATCCCGGCTCTGGGCGTAGCCTCAGTCTACGTAGCGTGCCTTTCTAAAAGCAAAGAGACACTAAAAAGTGCCCTTTGCACGAACAATGCCGCATCTGGGAACTGAATCCTACAGAAAGCTATCAGACCCACATACAGGAAAGAGAAACGCTCAAGGAGGTTCCTAGGAGCGGTATCTGTAAGGGAAGCAAACAACATAAATGTCCATCACTAGGAGACTGGCTGTGTCCCTTCCATGAGATTCTGTGTCGCCCTTAGAAGGATGAAGTCTACTTTATGTGCCGATTAGACAGATCAGCATGATAGATCCTTACATAAAAAAGCCATGGACACACACGCTCCCCTTTTTGTAATAACAAGGGGTGTGAGTGTCCCAGCACCTGCTTCATAGGGGTGCCGTGAGGACTAAGTGGGTTAACAGATGCAGAGTGCTGTGGAGAGTGGTCCCCACTGCAGGCCCTCAAGTGTTAGATGCTGTTCTTTCTGTTGCTCTTGCCATTAATTGGTCTGTCTTGCTGTGGGCTAAGCTGCAGAATGGTAATTTCAGAAGCATAGGGAAGGGTTACGTGCTTCCCCAGCATGGTTTTCTGCACTCTTGGGCTCCTCAGAAAAGGACGAGTATGACGTTTTTCTGGGGTCACGTGGCTCTCAGCAGACATGTATGCCACCAGCTCAAGTTGGTTCGCCAGGACCATCTGATATTTATTTATTTAATCTTTTGAGAGAGAGAGAGCGCGCATGTGCACGTGAGCAGGGAAGGGGCAGAGAGAGAGAGAGAGAGAGGGAGAGGGAGAGAGAGAGAGAGTCCCAAGCAGGCTCCATGACCAGCACAGAGCCCGATGCAGGGCTCCAACGTGAGTTCATGACCTGAGATGAAATCAATAATTGGACGCTTAAGTGACTGAGCCACTCAGGTGTCCCAGGACCATCTGATTTTAAAACTGAAACATCTGTGTCCTGGATCCCCTCTCAGGGCTGGACAAACCGGGACAGCTGACTGCTCTCCATATGCCCCTGGTGGCCCAGGTGCTTTAGGAGGTACCCAGATACGTAGTCATTATTGCTTTTCATGTGTAATGGGGGGGGGGGGGGACATAAAAATGGTGTATCGGAATTACTCAGCCTCGAAACGGAAATACACGTTATGACACGGATATACCTTCAGAACATTGTGCTAAGGGGAAAAATAGCCAGCCGCAAAAAGACAAGTCCTGTATGATCCCCCTTATAGGAGGTTCCTGGAGTTTGACTCCTCTATGAGTGTGTTCATGGAGACAGGAAGCAGAACAGGGGCTTCCAGTGGCTGGGGGAGGGGGAAATGGAGAGTTCTTGTTTTAATGGGTACAGGGTTTCAGCTTTGCCAGATACAAAGCGTCCTGGAGAGGTATGGTGGTTGGTGGTTGCAGAGCAGTACGAAGGTACTTAATACGACTGAACTGTTAACATGAAAAAATGGTTACGATGGCACATTTTCTGTTAGGTGTATTTTACCAGAATTTAAGATTTGTAAAAAAAAGTACATCACATACTGCAAATATTGTCACATAGGGTAAAGCTGAAGCGCTATTGAATTGAACGTTAAATTGAACATGCGTCTGAAAGAACCGTGCAGATGATAGAGCAGTGGAAGAAGCTGGGGAAATACGGCGTGTTTATTCTGAGCTCACATTGAAGGTGCCTCCATCCTCAGCACGATCAGCTTGCCCAGTGCCCTGGTCCTCCACCCCCTGCCACCCACACACATTTCTGCTCCTCACATGGCCCACCCGCCGCATCCACGAGGCCTCCATCTGGTGCCCCCGGGGTCTGCACACACCCGGCAGCATCAGCGGGTGGAAGTCTTGAGTCCTGACATTCACAAAAACTCTGTGCTTGGCTTTTGCCTTGCCGGTCGTCGGGAGTACCTCTGGCAGATTCTTCTCAGCATCCTGTATCAGAGAAGGGGGTTCTGGGCCACAGCCTGGTGGGCAGGAGGAACGTAGAGCAGTTGAGGGCTGGCTCTGTGTTGTGCTCTTTCCAAGTGGAGGCTGAGAAGGTCCCCGTTCCCTCCTCGCCCTGTCTCAGGCTGCCAGCAGGCAGGCTTGGCTGTGACCCGGGTACTAGAGGGACCTGAGAGCTGAGCTGTCCTCCTCCCCCCCCAGTTCTGTGTGTCCTCTTGCCCAGAACCATTATGCATCTTAGACACACACAGTGTCGAGGTGGCCCCCCGGGAGCCAGTTCCTAACTCTTACACCAGCCGGGAGAGGAGACAGGTCCGTGCGATGGGGCATTTCCCAAACCATGCTCCACAGGGCATCCCCTGGGGCTTAAGCACAGAAAGCTTTCCAAGTTCAAATCTGGCTGGGTCATTATACTGCTGTCTCCAGTTCAAAATGTCTTAAGCTTCTGATATTCAAGATGGCAATAATAATACTATTAAATAACAGCTGACATTTATCAAGGGCTTACTATATGCCCGGTGCTACAGCACAGATCTTCAGGCATTATTTTATTTAATACTCCCAACACCTGAGGCTTACTGAGACGAAAGTAACTCGCTGCAAGTCCAGGCTTTCAGGAGCAGGCCTTAGGGAAAAGATGAAGAAGGAAAAGAGGAAGAGAATTAACTATCATATTCATGCTTCACTTAAAGCAGCCCTTCTTAAACTTTAAAGGGCACACACATCCCCTGGGAATCCTGTTAGAATGCAGAATTTGACTCAGTAGGTCCGAGGTGGAGCCTGAGTTACTGCATTCATCCAAAGACCAGGCTCTGAATAGGGGGGCATTTGGGCACCTACACCTGGCATGGAACTCATTCATTCACTTGTTCATTTGTTCACTCATTCATTCACTCATTCGTTCACTCGTTCATTCATTTATTCATTCGTTTACTCATTTGTTCACTCATTCCTTCCTTCATTCACTCATTCATTTACGCAAACAGTCTAGTAGCAAAGGGCATGACACTCTCTGACATCTGGATCCAGATTCTAATCCTGACGCTGTGCTTCACTAAGCGGCAATTTTTGAGTCTCAGTTGCCCATCTGTAAATTGGGAATGAAACTCGCATTTTATAGAGTTTTTGTGAATATTAAATGCAATAAAATGTGGCAAACATCTGCTCCAGGGTCTGGGGCATGGTGGACAATTTCATAAATGGTCGTGGTTTAGAGCTTATTTCCAAAAAAAATTTAATGTTTATATTTGAGAGAAAGAGACAGAGCGCGAGCAGGGGAGGGGCAGAGAGAGAGGGAGACACAGAATCCAAAGCAGGCTCCGGGCTTTGAGCTGTCAGCACAGAGCCCAACCTGAGATCATGACCTGAGCCGAAGTCAGACACTTACCCAACTGAGCCACCCAGGCAGCCCCTTTTTTTAAATTTTTTTAATGTTTGGAGCTTATTTATCATTCACTTATTCCCTCATTTCAACAAAGATTTTCACATGGTTCCAATAAGTTTGCTTATATTATAGCCAATTTATTAATTGAAATAAATGACTTATTTATTAAAATAAATCACTTATTTTAACATTTACTTATTTACGTATTTCCACAAAGACATCCCAGTGGCCACGAAGGCTGCCAGTGAGGGGTCCAGAGTCACAGTCATAGAGGAGTGGTTGTGGACGAAGAAACATGTCTCCTAATGGTTTTCACAAGAGGTAGGGACAGGCACAAGTGATGAGTGGTGGGAGCCACTTGGCACATGACTCCACCAGAAGAGGAAGAGTGAGAAACGTATGTGGTGGGGAAAGAGGGAGAGAGAGAGGCTGGAACTGGGTAAAATGTCAACAGATCGCAAGCTGTTAATTATCTGAGGAGAACTAAATATTATGTAGGCAATTATAGACAGGCGTTGGAAAGCAGTGATAGGAAAGTTGGGCCCCAGCCGAATTGCGTGTCCCCTTGAAGAAGGGCTGGGAGACTGGTTTCAGTGTGCAGAGCAAGCTTTTTACTCTGAGAGAGAGGGAGAGTGAGGGGGCCGGTGGAGGGAGCCCAGGGAGGGGGAGTTAGGGGTCCCCTCGACCCCGCCAGTCCAGCCAAGCCAGGCACACAGCACTTTGCTTTGAAAGGCAGCCTTACCCCACCCCCACCCCACCCCCGCATTCTTCCTCCCCGGGCTCTGGGCCTGGAATCCGCAGCCCCCTCCCCAGCCGCCCTCCCTCCCCCAAGATGTCATCTTTTGAGACGATTTCATGTGGAAGCATCGCTAAGTAAATTCGCTAAATGCCTATTCATCCCCGTCAGATGGGGACTCGGTGAAGCGGTAAATGTGAAAATGGCCCCAGCTCAGGGCCCTGAAAGGCGCTTTCTGGGGTTGCCAAATGGAGCTGCAGCCACTGACCCTGGGAGGCCTGAGGCTTCGCGCACGGGGGCCCAGGAGCCCCGGCCCGGCCCCTTCAATCCTCCCTCTGAGGCCGCTGAGAGGCCCTATTTATTATTCCTGCTGCCAGGGACCCATTCAGAGGTTAACTTGTCCCCGTATTCATCAGGACGACGATAATGAACTGTCCCAGAGTGGCAAGGGGGTTGGTAAACAGGAACTGCTGAGACACGGAGATCGAATGGGCCTCTTGAGGGTCTGGAAAGAGAGATTGCTTTCTTTTTTTTTTTTATGGGCTGATCTTGTTCCCACCTCTCCCCGCAACTTCGGGAGGCCCTTTGCCCATGGCTGTCTGTAACTTGGTATGAGGCACACGTGGGCTTTACCTTGGAGCATGTGGGCAGGATTGTCCACACACGAGATGCACCGTTTTGCAGATGCGTGGGGTTAGCCATTTGGCTGCGTCCCTGGAATTTACCTCTGTGCGCCTCGGCAGGGCTTGGCTTGCGTGTTCCTATCAGATTTACTTCAGTGTAGACGGGGGTCTCTCTGCTACCGCCAGAATGGCCGCCTGTGTATTGGTGTTCATTTCAGTAATAGGATGGGACACCGGCAGGGCTTGTTTTCACTGCAGCGTCCCTTGACTGCTTTGTGCCCCCTCCGCTGGAATTATGAGTTGGTCAGCATGCGTCATCCAATCACAGAATAGGGGCTTGCAGTGGTGCGGCTGCAGGGAGTTGCAGGGAAATGAAGAGTGAGGCGTGGGGGCTGCTTAGACCAGATGGTGGCAGGTGGAAGGAGCAAAGCACTTTGCATTTATTGCGCACCTACTATATGCCCTTTAAATATTCCCAGCTATCCATTCGTTATATACGTACTGAGAGCCTACTGTCTGCTGGGCAGTCAGGGGGGTTCAGAGAAGGCTACCACCCAGATGTTAAATTACTCACCCTTGGGTCAGGAGTGGAGCTGGGATCTGCCTCTAGACCTTTCTGCTTCTAGAGCCCAGGCATTGCTTTCTAAGGCACCTACCTGCCCCCCAAAGTTCTGAGAGCCTCCATTCGGTTCCAGGAGTGTCCTTCCTTTCCACCCCCTCCATCTGGTCTCCCACTTTGAAACAATGGTTAACCCTTTCCTTCTAAGTAAAAATTCCTGAGCAGAGCAGATGATAAAGGAGCTGTCACTTCAGCACCGTTTACCTGTTTGGGTTTATTCAGCAGAAGAGGCGACTGCATTTCTGGCAGATGGAGACCCGTGTGACTGCCTTTTAAAATACTGTCACAGCTGTATGCACAAGCTGATTAGCTGTGACTACACTGCCTGCACGGAGATTGATGGCGATAAATTTGGGATAACAATACTGGGAACGACGTCATCTGTTTCAATCGCACTTCATATTTTTTAAAGCTCTCTCAATTGGTAGCCCACTGGTTATTCAAGGACTTAGTATTCATTCATCCAGCAACCATTAATGTAGCTCCTACCATGTGCTAGTGAGGAGCAAGTCCCAGTAGGTTCTGTCCTGATGGAGCTTACATCATAACGTAAACAAGTTTAACACTTGCAGGTGACAATAAAATAGTAATGGAAATAAAGGGATATGATAAAGATGGGGGTGGGGGAGGCTGATGCCACATTAGGTTGGGTGGCCAGAAAAGGCGTCTCTGAAGAGGTTACATTTGAAAGGAGACCTGGATGATAACAGCAAGCCAGACCTGGAAAGATACAAGGCAGAATTTCCCAAGGACAGCACGTGCAAAGACCCTGAGATTGCTGTGTATCGAATTGAGCTACACACTAATGACTTACTGTTTGCCACGCCCAGTGCTGAGCACTGGAGATTCCAGAACAGCTAAGGTAGTATGCTTATACTCAAAGAGTGTACAGGCTATAGGATAGGTAGGATACAAACACGCTAATATCCCCTTTTAATGTAGTGTGGTAAGCCTGGGTGGTGACCCATGAAAGAAGATGCTTTATTAGCCTGTATGGACCTTATTTCTGTGACCACGAAGGGAGCCAAGACTCAGAAAGTGTCCATGGTCTCTGGAGGACCCTGACCTTCCTCTTGGTTTGTTTCCACAGGACGAATGACCAGCTGGTGGCATTTCTCTCCCGATACCGAGATATGAATTTCCTGAAGTCACACGGCCGGGACAATGCAAGGTAGCACATCCTCCCCCTACCCATGTGCAAAATGGAAATGAAAATCTGAGTGATCATTTTGGGGCTTCCTTTG
Organism: Felis catus; assembly: GCF_018350175.1. Classification (NCBI taxonomy): domain Eukaryota; kingdom Metazoa; phylum Chordata; class Mammalia; order Carnivora; family Felidae; genus Felis; species Felis catus. The sequence goes on along the minus strand of NC_058383.1, from coordinate 27,126,744 downwards.
AGGCTAGCCTAGAGGAAAGTAGAGGACAGGAGGAAGGCATGGCTCAGGTGGGCCCCTGCCCCTTCCATGTCGTGTCTGCAGCAGTCTTTCCCGTCAGCCAAGGACAGGGATAATAGTAAATGCATCTCCTCTCGTAATAGCCCTTTACACCCCCCCCCCAAACACACACTGAGCACTTTCCTGGGTCCATTATCTCATTATGGCAACCCTTTGAGGTAAGTAGGGCAGCCATTGTTCATTCCCACTTTATTGGTGGGATGACTGAGCCCCATAATTTAAGTGATGGCCCCAGATCATTCATTGGGTCAGCCATTCAGCAAACACTCACCCAGTGCCAAGCATGTGCCAGGCACCCTTCTAGAGCTGAACAAGACAAAATCCTCATTCTCATGGAACTTACTTCCTGGTGAAAAAGAGTCTCATTCCAGCATGGAGTTGAGCTCATATATCCTGATTCCCACCCTTTGCCCTCACCAGTGCCTCACTCTTGCTGCCCAAGACATTGGCAGGGATTCAAGGCACCAAGAAGCCCAATCTGGATCCACAAATAGCATGCTGCAGTCCCACTTTCAGCAGAGTCAATATCTCTGTGGCCAGAGATCAGCTACGAGGGATTCAGTCTCAAGCGCCCCCTTTAGGGGAGATCACATGATAGGCCTCACTGTCCTGATGGCAAACACCATTAAAAAACAACCAGCCCAGATCACTGACATGCTGGCAGCTTTTTCTAGCTTTGAACTCAGACCATAACCTGGCAGCACATGGGATAATTTTAGCTCGTTAATGTGTTTTGTTTGGTTTGGCTCTTGTGTTGGTTTTGTTTTGTTTTGTTTCAGTTCAAGTGCTCCATTTGAAAATGAATAGCCCCATTTAAAAATAGCAATGTTTCCCAGGCACTTCCAGCTCATCTTAAAAGATCCAAAGGTCCACTGACTCTGGGCCTCAGGTTTCTCATTGGAGGCTATCACCTGGGTCATAGACAAAGCCCGTGTTCTCCTGTCCTCTCCTGTGCCCCTTCCCTACCTGGCCCCCACTGGCATACTGGCATTTCAGTTTGTAGTCTGCTTCAGGCGTTCTGTGCAACTGCTGACTGACCTGCCCTCTGGCTGGCTCTGTAACTCAGTTTACCGAGTTACCTACGGCGGGGGGGGGGGGGGGGGGGGGGGACCAGAAGGTAGCCTTGAGCTCCATCTCCTGAGCTCTCCAGATGTAACCCCAGAATCCTTTGTTGTGTCATTGCCTAAATTCTAACTCTGATTTCATCCAGCTGTTTATAGCTTGTTCCCATCCTACTGACAGCCTGCATTTTTTACATTTAGAAGGAGCCCCCAGACTTGAGGATGCTCTGTAAATCAGCATGATTTACAGATTATCGTGAGCATGTTCCCACCTCGAAAGGGAGAGAGGCCTGGGTAGATCAAGAATTACAGCCACTGTATGATGTGTTCCTGATAACACTTATCATTCCTGATAAGTGCCCTTGCTCCGCTGACCTTTTCCCTGTGGGATCCAATTTCATTCTTAGGGCCACTCAATGCAAAATAAGAATCATTATCCCCATTTGTCAGGAGAAGAAAGGGGTTTTGGGGAGTCTAAATGATTTTTCCCAAGGTTACACAATTGGTAAGTGTTAGAATTTGAACCCAGTTCTCTGAGCCCAAAGCCCATGGGAGCAAGGCGGAGCTGAACAAGATTCCATTCAGGTGTTAGTTATCAAAACTGGCCCAGATGTTAGTGTCTAGGCCCTTAGGTTACCTCCAGGTAACCTTGTAATATGTGTTTTGTGCAAAGTTGTTTCATCAGAAAGGAGCCCATTGTAATTTGATAGACTTGTGTCTGAATTATTATCCACCCTGGTATTATTATTCCTGCCTAGTTGGTATTTATTCTCTGTCCACTATTTCTAGGCCCAGTGCTTGGGACTGGGTATGTAGCACAGAGGTTAAAAGCGTGGGCCTTGAGGTTGTACTTCCTGGATCAGAGTCCTGCTCTGCCATGTCCTAGCTATGTTGCATTGGACAGGTGTCTTAACCTCTCTGAGCCTGTTCCCTTACCTTTATAGTGGAAATAGCAATAGGCCTACACTCTTGGGGTTGAGAGGATTAAATGAGATGCTGCATATAAAGCATCCACCATATAGTAGATGCCCTATGTGATGGGGGTGATGATGATGGTGATGTCATGGCTATGATAAGTGTAGGATGAAAATATTGTGGTGGGAGAAATAAATAGATGGTGTTTGGGCCAGAGTTACCCCCACTGGGTGTGTGAATACCTGTCTGGTGGATGTGCGTCAGTAGCTGACAGGTAATACCCACATGGCACAGAACAACATAAAGGTTCCGGCTAAGATGTTGTTGGCACTTCCCGCTAAAACTAAAACCCAAGGATCTCCGAACAGAAAAGCTCCCATACTCCACTACCCAGGAATGAGCCCTTGGCTGGTTTTCTCTTACTTGAATGAATGAAGGGCAGTAATGTAGTATTAATTTCATAGTAAAATGAGCCATTACCTGCCACCCTCTCCTCTCTGTCAGCTGGGGCCTCACCTGCTGATGAGTAACCCTAGCCACTGTGCGTCTTCTGTTGTCCCCTCCCCATCGCCCAGAGCTGGGCATGGCTAGGCTGCAGACCCTGCACGGGTGATGTGTTAAAAAGGACCCTTGGTGGCAGATGACAGAAACCCAGCTTAAACTAGACTAAGTGGGTAAAGGAAGTTAATGGAAGGAAAACCTTGACCTCTGACTTCAGTATGGCTAGATCAAGCAGTTCAAATGCTTTAATCACACCTGGACTCTGTTAGTTCTTTTCTTTTCCTGTTTATTGGGGGGGGGGGCATTTAATTATTTACTATTCCTGGAGTGGGTTAAAGTAAAATAAACACATCAAATAGCCAAGTAGCTCACTGAGGGGAATCTTTTTATTTTTTTAATTGAGATGTAATTGACATACAACATTATGTTAGTTTCAGGTGTATGACCTAATGATTCGTTATTTGTATATATTGCAAAATGATCATAATAAGTCTAGTTGACATCTGTCACCCCACATGGTTACATTTTTTTTTTCTTGTTGATGAGAACATCTAAGATCTACTCTCTGAGCCACTTCCAAATACACAGTACAGTATTATTGGCTATACATCACCTCCCCCCAGCACGTATTTATTTCACACCTGGAAGTGTGTACTTTTTGACTCCCTTGCTTAGTTCTATTTTCCTTTGTGTTGGTTGGATTTTCTGGCTCCAATGGTGACTTAGTAGCTTCGTTTTAGAGACGGGGAAACTGAGACTCAGGTGAAGTAATTTGGTGAAGCCCACATAGTTACAGCAGTGCTAGGACTCCGGCCCAGGTGCCTGTGTCCCCAGAGCCCAAGCTCATAACCCTTGTATGATGCAGCCTGTCTGTATTCTGGGCCTGCTTTCCTCCAGGATGCTGGGTGGCTTTCAGGCAGCGACTCTGCTTCTCTGGGCTTCCCTTTCTCCCTTTGAAAAAAGAAAAGTGGATGAATAAGATGGTCTCCGGAGGCACTTCTCCTTCTGATGCTCTCTGCTCCTGGACCAGCCCTTGTAAAAGACATTGTGACAAAGGCAAAGAGTTTAAAAGATCAAACGATGTGGAGGGACCAAAAACAAGCAGTAAGATACAAAATAGGCCACAGGGTGCCTCGGTTTTTAGTTCCACGTGGCTCCTAATAGCAGTGTTGACCTTCTGTCCCCATCTCCAGCCCTTGGCAGCCAGTGTGGATTCCCAGCTCCTGCTCCGCAGGGATGGCATAAAGGCAAACTAATATTTTAATAGCTGCCAAATTGGTCCTGACTGTTCCTGTAATTAAATGAAGGGGAGTGTTGTGTTCACCATTTCTCCTTGCTTTCCTCCAAAAATAAAGTCGATGCAACGAAAGGCACGCAGCACAGTTACTGTTTTCCCAGTTAGCCTCTGTAGGGTGAGCAGAAGCAGGTGTCCTAAAGCTCACTGAGGGACTAAATATGTCCTTGCAAACTAAATATGTCCTTGCAGTTACCCTGGAACTCCTCGCTTCTGCTCAGGGAGCATTGGAGAAGTTTCCCAAATGTCTGCAACCTGATTGTTGCGGGGGCCCGGGGCAGGGGGTGGTCTGATAGGGGCTAGAAAGGGAAGATCCTTTCCACCAGCCAGAATAGGGTTTCCTCTGACACTTTCTCTGCCTCAGTCCATCTGAGCTCTCTTGCTGATCCAAGGTCCACAGGTCCCCATGCTGAGCCCAGGGACACATTGTGGTACAGGGGCAGGTACATGAACATTGGAGGCCTGGCACCTGTGTTGAAATGCTGGCTTGCTCATGTGATGGCCATAGGACTTCAACAGATGGCTTTGACTCTCCAAGCCTCTGTTTCCTCATCTTTATAAAATGTGAATAGGAAGATGGGCATTGTGGAGGACGGAGTGTCCTCGCTGACCCTGGGAAGGCCCTGAACCAGGCACTTTCTGGTGTGTTGTCTCATTCCCAGCTCACTTGGCAAGTGAGATCTTCGAGATGAGTACAGCTGAGGCTTAGAGAGTTGATTTTACTTGCTTAAGGTTCCACAGCAAGCAGACCGCAGAGCTGGGACTGGAACATGGCTCGGTCTGGCTTTTAAGGCCTGATTTTATCACGCCGTGATTCATGACCACATCTGACAGGACCTGCAGTTTTGCCTTTGGGGCGTACAACTGAAAGAGCAGAATCCTGCTAACTTTAAGCAGAAGTATTGTTGAAATGATGAGGAGAGGAAAGATCAGGTTCTTCTCCTCCTTTCTAGAGTCGGTGTCTTCCAAAGTGTTCCCCATCCACCCGTAGCGTGACAGGTGGATTCAGGTACTTCACAGACAGGAGTGCTGGGAAAGCTAGGTACTGATCTCAAGTATATCAACAACAATTGATAGAATTAGCCGTCTGCCCCATGGTTTCATAGAAGTTATGCTGAGAGTAAGACTCAGTTTGAAAAAAAAAAAAAAAAAACACCGTTGAAGCTATTCAAAGTTGATTTAGGGAAAATTATTAAGGGAGCTTTCCTGTAAGTGCTATACATAAAGCACTTGGCACAGCAGGTAGGAATCCACACTCTGGATTCTAGGTGTATGACCTTGGCTGAGTGACATCAAGCACCTGTGTGTCAGAGTTGTTAGAAGAATTCAATGGGAGAATATAGGGATAAACTCTTGTAACAATTAGTTGGGCGTGTCAACTTAGTGACAGTGATGATGGAGAAGAATCTTGAAAATGGCATACATATGATTAACATTTTGCAAGCACTCCTCCAATTCTTATGGAAACTAGCGTTTGATGGGTAAGAAGGCTAGACCAGTAGGAAACCAGGAGGGGTCCCAGCCCTGAGGTTGGAGGTGACATCAGCAAGTTTCTTCCAGCTGTCAGGTCTGGACCCCACCTGCTCTAAACAGCGCTCCCCCCGGCTGGGCACCAGAATGACAGCCAAGCAGCTTCAGCAGCCCTTTCTCTCTGACATTGAACTCATCTTCAGACCCACACCTCCCTTGATGTATAAACAGGCAACTGTTTAGCCAATAGTTGGCAAATCCATTGAGAGCCTGGCCAGGAACCTCCTCCAAGCAAATCTGTGCTCAGGAGGCCCTTTGGTGCCAACTTGCTTATCAAGAGATGGGCTCTCTCCCCAGCTGTCTTATAGCACCATGATTGATGTGAGGAGATAATTAATATCTCATTTCCAATGGGGAAAGCAGATTGCATTTCCCCTTTGCTTTTCTTAAACCCAACCAGTGCATTTATCACTGTTTGCATGTTCACTGTATTTAATCCAATTATAGCAGGCATGTCAAAATAAAGCTTTGCGTTGCACCAGCACCCACACAAAGCTGTGTATGCATCTCCTTTCTTGGCCCCCACATGCGTTTTGAGGTCAACTTGGGAACTTTTCTTTTTCCAAAACAATACACATCGAAGTTAGACAAAAGACTAGGACAAAAGTATGTTCAGGGTGTCATCTCTGAGAGGTGGACTTTGATTTTTTTTTTCTTTGCTTTCTCTTTCTCTTCTAAGTTTTCCGTGAAGGATGTGCATTACATTTATAAACAGAACAAAAGGCAATAAGCACTGTTTTTTAAAATGTGTGAAAAATTGTGGAAAACCACTTAGCCTTCAGTGGACCTTTAGCCTCTTGGAAGTAGAAGCTGATTGGGCACCAAGCACCATGAAAACCATATGGCTACCAAGTCAGGGGATTCTGGGTCCCAGGATTTGGGCCCCTGACTTGGCATCTCTTTTGAGTCTTCTTTTTTCCCCCACCCTTGGATATCAAACACAAGTCCACTTTCTTCGCACAAGGCAGTAATAACAGTCACATGTGAAGGGTTTCCTGTGTGCCGGGGACTGTCCTAAATGCCTTAGTGAGGTTACTTCTTGCAAGTCTCAAAACTACCCCATGATGGAAATGCAGTCCTGTCAGGCTCAGTTTTCAGATGGGAGCCCAGAGGCTAGCTAAGTTAAACACACAGATTATAAGTGGGGAGGCTGACTAGAACCCAGGAAATCTGGCCCCAGGGTCTGTACTCCTAGCCTCTGTATCACGCTGATTCCCTCAGCATGTTCACTGTGGGGCTTCCTGCCATATCCAGGTAAATGATGCATTCCCGCCAGGTAGGGTCTGCCTCTCTCGCAGTTGACCTGCTCAGATGTGTCAGCAAGGCTCTCACTCCAGCCACCTTGACTTCTTTCCATTCATTTGAGCTCTTGCACATGCTGTTTTGGTCCCCAGTAAAGCTCTTGCCCCCAAATCTTCAGATGACTGATTCCTCCTCATCCTTGACATGAAGCTTCAATGCCACCTCGTCAGTGAAGCCCTTCCCCAACAATCTTCACTAATGACGTCTCTGTCTCTTTATTTTCTGTCACTGCGCCCTTGAGTTTTTCTATATAGCACTTATCACAAACATCTAATTACATATTAATGTGTTTTGTGGCTCTTTGTGTCTACTTACTTAGTTATTAAGAGCAGGATTATAGCTCAACGGCTAAAAGTGTGGGGTCCAGAGCCTGACGGCTAAGGTTAGAATCACACCCTTGGCACTAACCAGCTGTATGGCTCTGGGGAAATTACTTAGCCGTGTCTCTGTTCCTTCATTTGTAAAATGAACCTTCCTAGGGTTGTAGTAAAGACTAAATGAGAGAATATGGATTTAGTGTGAGGAATGGGATCTGGAAAGTAGCAGGTGCTCAATAAATGGTAGGTGTTATTCTATTTTTTATGTCTCTCCCTGGAAGATGGAGAAGGGTAGGGATGATGTCCATCTTGTTCACAACCAGATTCTCAGCACACAGACCTGGGGTAGTGAAGATGCTCTCTGGAGCTGCTGAACGAGTGAATGCTCCAAGCCCCCTGTTCTTCCAGGTACTTCAGAGTAGAGGCATAACAGTTGACCCCAGCCTAGGTCAGGAAAGGGGACAACCCAGCCTGGGCCTGAAAGAAACAGCCAGTAGGGTCTCTGTGGAGCTGCCAGACTAGGTCCCAATGAGCTGAATCCTTGCTGACTGGTAGCATGAAAAGATGATGTATTCATACTGCTCGGACAGAATTAGAAAGGTGCCCATGACCCTTGTCACCTCCACTACCACAACCATGGGCATTGCTTATTAAAATAATCACAGGAGATGAAGTTCACTGTTTGTGTGGGGCTCTGGGCTTCTGTCCTTGGTGCTGAAATATCTTTGCTTTTTCTGGACATAGAGGTGTGTAATTAGTTCTGGAGGTGTCCTGCCCATTCCTGTCTACCAAATCACAGGAGAGAGAAGAGGAGAGATAGAAATTTTAAATTTGTAGCTTGATGAAGGAAAAATATTAAGCATCTTGGTGAATATTTATGGAGCACTTACAGTGTGTTGAGCACTACCCTAAGCCGTTTCTATGTATAATCTCATTTAAACTTTTGCACTAGCCCTCTGAAGTAAGTGTTATTATCATCACCATTTTCCATGTGAAGTTACGTGTTCAGGTCATCCAAGGTTGGTGGCCTACCCAGCAAGTGAATTGTGTAGTCCAAAGCTTGGCCCCTGCATTATACGGCTGTTACATGTCAGCACATTCACATAGCTGGCTGATTTCATACACTGTGGGCTTTCGTGCTTTGTTCCATGACTTTATTTTTTAACTAAAATGCTTAGGTTGTACTTAGGCTAAAGGAGTAATCTGGATTCAGTGACAGATCACTGGACAGGAAAAGAGAAGAAGGGGAGATTTTTTTCCTAGGCTATGTGACTTTGGATGTCTTTGAATCATACATCCTCTCAGTGTGTTGGGTTTTTTTTTTTCAATCTATAGAATTAATTATATTAACTGATTGCTAAGATTCCTTCTTACTCAGACACGCTGTAAAATCTGAGGAGCAGAGTTCTTCCTTTTCATACTCATTATAGGACGAGACAGTTCTGGAATAATTCCACACTCAATGAATATGCCAAGACTGTAGCCAGGGAATTAACTGAATTAAGAGACCTTCATTGTCTGCCTTTTCTGAGATCATGTTCAAAGGCTACAGAAGGTTTCTTAACTGACCTTTTCACACACGGATGAGAATGAGGACCCCTGTCCCCTTCCATCCAATTTCCTTTGATGCTCAGCTGAGTAGAACTTGGTCCCTATGACATCTCAGTAGAATCCTATTTAGTTATGACTTTGTTCCATATCGTGCCAGTAGAGAAAGTCCCTGGAAGGCAAACCACCCCTCCCTGAAATCCTAGGAGGTAAAACCAAATGCAATTGATTCCATGTTTGCCCTCAGGTAGTCTGTTCTGAAGACAGAAGTCTTTATGACATCTGGCAGGGAGCTCTTCCAAGACCAACAATGAGCCCTTTTCTGTCAGTTTTCTCATTTCAGCACCGTGTCTTTTTGAGGTAGTGAAAATTCTCAGATACTCCCTTTGGATCCTTTTACAAGGACCCTGGCAATCAGGACAGAGCAGTTAAGAGCTTGCATGGATTCATCCAGACCTGGATTCGAGTCCAGGACTGTTAGCTGTGTGACTTTGGGGAACGCCCTTAACCTTCTTGGATTGAGTTCCTTTGTGTCTCAAATGTTTGTTAGAAGAATCAGATACCTGGTTAAGGGCTGCTACTTCCTTATTGAACAATTTCATGGCTTTTACTCCTCCCTTTATTCATTGGCTCAGTAAATACTTATTGAGCACCTACTGTATGCTAGGTACTAGTCTAGGCACTAAGGATACAGCTTTGAACAAAAACAGGCAAAAAACTCTCTGCCTTCTTGGGACTTACATCTAGTAAGGAGACAGTAAACTAAATAAATACCTTGTATACAGTAGTACAAATTTTTAAGTTCTATGGAGAAAAATAAAGCATGAAATGGTGGTCACAGATGTGAGGGATTCTGGGAGGGTATAATTGCTATGTAAGAATGGTTCACTGTGTAATGACTGGCTCAGTCCATTGCTGGAATGAATAGTGTTTACTGAATACTTAGCAAGGACCTTTGTAAACCTCATCTGTCAGCCTTTCACAGCTGATTCAGGAGGGTGTCAGCACAGGTGTCATGGAACTCAACTTCCAGATGAGGAAACTGGCATTCCAGAGAGTCAAGCCAACCCCATATTTCCCCATCTGCGAAGACAGAGTCATCATTAGTACCCAGATCCTTTTTTTGTCTGCTCTGAATTCCACCTGTTGACTCGGTTGCCCTCACATAATCAAATCATCTGGAAATGAAACTAAATATAAGAGAGTGTCTTTGGTCATCTTCTGTGTGTTTGGCCCAGTGCTTAAATAAATCTGCTCTCCACCCCTCAGGTAGAGAATCACACACCCTTGACTGCTGAACCAACATTTATGAAAAGGCACACCCAGGTATTTGCCTACTTACCTTGATTTCCAGCCATTCCCTTTTTCAAGAGATGGCAAATGCATAGGGTAGAAAACAAAATGCAAATCACTGTCCACGCAGTTGATTCCTTTCCCCTGCTAAATACCCAGACTCTGGGCCTCTGCCGCTTTATCCCAGTCCAGATGCCCCTCTTAACCCAGGAACTGAGACCTGGGGGGATTGTTTGTCTCTGTTTACTCATAATTAACCAAAGCATGCATTTGCAGCTTATCAGTTTTCAAATGCAAGTAAATATAGCAACCAATCTCCCACCCCATGAATATTTCATTTTGGAGATTACTGCATAAATATTGTATTTGGATATTATGGTCTGGGACATCACATTAAAATTGCAAGACGATGCTATTCTCCCACATAATGGAACACAAAATTAAAAGGCTGGCCTATGGAAAGAAAACTTTTGCATGTCCTCAACACCTGAATTTTGTTTCTTTCTCTCTCTGAGTGAGTTAGTCTTGGCTACCACCTAAGTTCTCATAGAAGTTACCTAAAATTCAAAGGTTTAAGCAGGGTTAAGTGTCTGCAATTTAATATTATTATATAATTAGCACCAGACAGAGCTGAGGTAGGATTTTATTTTTCTAAACTCAGGGGCTTCCTTTAATGGACCCAGTTAGAGCTGAGTTTTGTGTCAGTGGAGTGATACGATAAGTATATTGGAAAACCTTCGAGTGACTCCCAGAGAGAACGTGGCTTTGCTGACAGCATGGATTTGCACTTGGAAATGTGTTAGGAAGGATACCTGGGTCTTCTGGTTGGCTTGTATCTTCTGTGTGTCTGTGGAAAATTTGTCAGCCTTCTCTGGGATCCCATGTATCTGTCTGGAATGCCTGCCCCACCCCCTCTTCCTGGATATAACAGAGTGACTTAGAGAATGTCACAGCTGGGAAGTACCTTACGATTACCTAACCCATGGTTGTTATGACTGATGGCCCATGTGCTGGCTTCAAGGCTAGGGATATGTTTTATTTAATCAGAGCACCTTTTTTTTTTTTTAATGAATTTGAGTGCTTGTCAAAAACTGCCTTCTCTACTTTGCTGACTCCACCAACCCTGTGGTCTTCTACCCAGCCTGCCTCAGATGCTTCCATTATCCGTCTGACTCCTGTAGGCATTTAATATTACAATCCAGACCTAGCCCAACTTTGGTCATCACTTTCCAAAGTTATGTTACCAAAAGGGAAACTAAGACTCAGGGTCATCACTTTCCAAAGTCACTCAACTCGTTACTGGTAGAGCTACACCACCATGTAGATGGAAAGCACATTTCAGCAGAATAAGTCAGCAACATAAAGATGTGGTTTATATATACAATGGAGTACTACTCAGCAATGAGAAACAATTAAATCTTGCCATTTGCAACAACATGGATGGTACTGGAGGGTATTATGCTAAGTGAAGTAAGTCAGAGAAGACAGATATCATAATGTTTTTGCTCGTATGTGGAATTTGAGAAACTTAACAGAAGACCATGGGGGAAGAGAAGGGGAAAAAATACTTTCAAACAGAGACAGAGGCAAACCATAAGAGACTCTTAAATACAGAGAACAAACTGAGGGTTGATGGGGGGGGGGAGGGGGAAATGGGTGACGGGCATTGAGGAGGGCACTGGTTGGGACAAGCACTGGGTGTTGTATGTAAACGATGCATCATGGGAATCTACACCCTAGGCCAAGAGCACATTGCACACATGGTATGTTAGCTAACTTGGCAATAAATTATATTAAAAAAATGAAGTCATCAACATTTTTAATACATTCATCAGTTTTGCTAAGAATTGAGTGGATTACTGAATGCTGAATTACTGATCATGATGCTCAGTGAGTGACCAGTATCTGTGGGCAGGTTCTCTCCTTAAGCAGGAGGAAAGTACTGGGGATATGGATTTATTAGTGAGGTTCCACACACTTCCCTCCAGTGGATGCTAGTGGATTTGGGAGGACACACTGGGAGGGATTCTTTGTAGAATTCAGCATGTCCAGCACAATGGAACTATCTACAGCTTTTATACCCTGAAGTCTGGGCATCACGGTAGATCTTTCCCGAGTCACTGCCTTGCACTGTCCTAGGAACTGTGAGGAAAGCAGAAAGGAGGAATCCAGAGTCAGTTCTAATGATAATAGCATCTACCTGGTTGGGGACTGGTAACTCTAATCTGAAGACATGCAGGTTCAAAGGCCTCTAAGACACATGATGGAGGTGCAGACTGGCATAGTGGAAGAGAGGTATTTATGTGCCACGTCCATGGCTATCTGCTTTCTCTAGAGACTGAGATGATTCACATCCATCATGGTAGTGATAAAAGTTTAAGTTGTTCAGGAATATATAGGACTTTTTCAACGGCAAATGACAGAATCCCATTTCAAAATGCCCTAAGCACGTTACTGAGGAGTCCGGGTGAGTCAGGCACAGTGGGATCCAGGGTCTCAAGCATAGTCATCAAGACTGTCCCTCCCTCTCTCCTTCCCTCCCTCCCTCCCTCCCCTTCTCCCCCTCTCTCTTTCCCTTCCTCTCTCTGTTTTCTGTGTTACCTCCACTGTCAAACAACCTTTGTACTCATGGTGACAGGATGGCTGCCAGCTGCTCTAGGCTTACATTCTCTCAGCTGAAAATGCCTTTGAAGAGCCCTCCTTCCCAGCAGATCCAGCAAAACTCCAGGGCCCAATCTCAGAGTTAGCTTGAGTTACTCACCCATCCCTGAATCAGTTATGGCAGCCAGGCAGATGGAATACTCTGACTGACCAGGCTGGGTCGTGTCGCCACCGCTTGGTGCTGGGGGTGGGGCGCAAACCCAAGTTAAGTGAGAGTTAAAGATAGGTGGCTGTCCAAAGTAAAATCAAGGTGTGGTTCTCAGAAGAATGAGGAGTGGATGCTGGGTAGACAGAAACACAGGATGAAGCCTTGGAAACATTATTGTTGGTAGAGAAAGCCAGACCCAAAGAGGCCACATATTGTATGTGTGAATCTGTATGAAATGTCCAGAGTTGGTAAATCCATAGATACAGAAAGCAGATTGATAGTTGCTAGGGGTTAGAAGGAAGGCAGACATGGAGTGACTACTTATGGGTATAGGGTGTCCTTTGGGAGTGCTTAAATATTTTGAGAATACGTGGGTGACAGTTGCACAGCATGGTCAATGTATTAATGCCATTGAATTACATGCTTTAAAATGGTTGATTTTATGTTGTAGGAGCTGGGGAAGCAGCAAAGCCCCTGGGTTAGGAGACTATAGTTAGGAGATTATAGGTCCTAGTGAGACAGCACCCTGAGGAACAGCAACATCCTTCCCTCTCCCTTCCCCGCAACAGGCCAGCACAGTGCCTGGCACACAGCAGGCGTGGGTCTCCTACTGCAAAGGAACTGAGGGTTCACGTCAGAAAGCTTGGTTCTAGTTTGGCCCACCTTCCCAACACATCCGTTGTGCTAGCTCTTTGATCTTTGGTTTCTGCATCTACAAAACAGGAAGTGCCAATTCTGCTCTGCCCACCTTGCAAATCCCAAATATGTATACACTCCAGAGCAGGAGTTCTTAATCTGGGGTTCTCCGATAGAATTCTAGGGGCCCACAACTTTGGCTGGGAAGAAAGTGGCCTTTATTTTCACTGAACTCTAATTGAAATCCAGCTAAATGGAGGTAACCAACCACAACAGTATTCGCGGTAACTGTAAGGAATCACGTATTTTCATATCACTGTGATTGATGCGTATACCTCTAAGTATCGTTTATGCTCCCCTCTTCTGCAAAATTACACCAGTTGTTAGACCTGCCACAGGATCTTGCTATCTCATGTGTTACAAAAGAAACACACACAAATTTGGTGTTTTGAAAAATATTTTGTAATCCTGTCTTTCTTGTGTCAATCTAAAACCAGATGAATTACATCATAACTGGGGTTTTTGTAATATTTTTTAATACTACATATTTGAGGTATGCCTTTAAGAGCATTATTCCAAGATGAGCATCCATAGGCTGTATTCACCAAAGTGCTAAGGCATTCGTGGCACGAAAAGGCGATTTCAAAAGTTCCGTAGGGAAGAAGTGGATATAGCAGATGATTGTTGCCATCTACTTGTACTGGGCAAGCCCCCTAAACCTTCTAATCAGCGCCCTCACCCATAAAATGGGCATATTGACAGTGCTTGCCTCATGGGGACATAGAGACCTGTCTCACTTGTGTAGAAAAAGTGGCAAACTACACATAGAGCCCCTGGCTCAGTACTTGGCACACAGTAGCAGTGCCTGGGTAGCTCGGTCAGTTAAGTGTCCGACTCTTAGTTTCAGCTCAGTTCGTGATCTCACAGTTCATGAGTTCAAGCCCTACATCAGGCTCTGTACTGACAGCGTGGAGCCTGCTTGAGATTCTCTCTCTCCCTCTCTCTCTGCCCCTTGCCCCACTTCTTCTCTCCCTCTCTCTCAAATAAATAAACATCAAAAAAAAAAATACTTGGCACACAGTAAGTGTCAATACATGCTTTTATTGACATGACTGTGCTATTTCATTTGGATTCTGTGCACCTCTGGGCTAAGGGCTACTTTGGCTTTCACAGGTTCATCCGAAAACAGGGTCTGGACCGACTCTTCCTGGAGTGTGACGCCCACATGTGGCGCCTAGGGGACCGGCGAATCCCAGAGGGCATTGCTGTGGATGGAGGCTCGGATTGGTTCTTGCTGAACCGGAAGTTTGTGGAGTATGTGACGTTCTCCACAGATGATCTGGTGACCAAAATGAAGCAATTTTACTCCTATACCCTGCTTCCTGCTGAGGTGAGTGTCTAAGGAAAAGTTCCTCAGCAAGGTAAGAGCCAGCTCTAGCCTTTGGCACAAAGCAGATGCTGAATTTTTGCCGAAGGTTTTGCAAAGCAATGCTGGGTCCAATACATAGTCCTGCAAACATCCAGGACTGCAAATATCCAGGAAGTTGGAGAACTGCATCTGCCACCAGGGTCCGTGCTGTCATAGCCGGCCTCTGGTATGGAATAGACAGGCATACAACACTGCCACTAGCAGTCCACACAGCATATTTGTGCAAAGTAGAAAAGGCAGCTCTTCCCTAAGACACTTGGCTCCCATTGGTCGTAAAATCATCACAATATACTGATTTTGATAGAACGAGACCCTTCACTGCCATTTTCCAGAAAACTTAAAAAAAAAAAATTTGAAACCTCTCAGACCTACAGTGTTGATGGTGTCCCACTAGGGTTGTGCAGTGTGTAACCCGCACAACTGTATATGCTGGCTCTTTCAGGACACACCCACATCAACTTTTGACAGATCCTCTACAGTCATCAATCATGTAATAACCACTTTTTCAATATGAAGAATCCCTTTTCTAATTTTGAGGGTTTTTCTTTAATTTTTTTAATCGTATCATGATAGACATTAGTGTTGGCCTCATCGGTCACAATAGAAATTCCAGTGATCTCAAAGACAGAGAGCCAGGGCTTCTGCTGGACCTGTACTAGCCCCTGCATTGACAGCCATTGGGACTCAACATTTCCTGATGGCTTCCGGAAGCATTTGAAAAGCTCCAGGGAGCCTGTCACCACTTTTCAGACCTCAGTGAGGGGAAGGTGTCTTAGTCCAGACTGCTATAACAAAATACAATAGACTAGGTGGCTTTTAAATGACAAAAATGTACTTGCCACGGTTCTGGAGGCTGGAAGTCTGAGATGGGGGTGTCAGAATGGTCAGGTTCTAGCGAGGGCCCTCTTCTGGGTTGCAGATTACATACTGACAGTTTTCATTGTGCTCAATCCCAGAAGGGGCATGGGAGCTCTCTGGGGTCCCTTTTATCAGGGCACTAATACCATTCATGAGGGCTCCACCCTCCTGGCCTAATCACCTCCCAGAGGCCCCTACCTCCTAACACCATCACATTGTGGGGCTAGGATTTCAACCTATGGATTTTGGAGGAGACGCAAACATGCAGTCCATTTCAGAAGCCTGGTTGTGTACAGTTGCAGCCTGTTCTGAAACAGTGCCAGCTCCATCTGGAAATGTGGGGGGGGGGGGGGGGTGGACACAGTTCTGAAATGTTGCCAGCAGCCTTCTTATCAGACCTGACTGGGGGGTTCTCGATTCAGCTCTCTGGCCTCCAGTTCCCTTTCCTCCTAATTTCTGACTTCAGGAAACTCCAGAGTTGGTTGCCCTTCTGTTGAGTCCATGACACCTCTCGTGAGCGGTCTACCATTTCTTCCTGGCTGTGCCTCAGGCTCAGGCTGTGTGTCTAGGTCAGACAAGACAACGCATCTCATTTGATGGTTTCCACATCCCTCACCAACATCTGGAGCAGTGCCAAGCTGATAGGGTTGACTGCCCACGTCACTCCAGAGGGATGATGGGCTTGTCATCACTGGGCCAGGTTTTACTATTCTGCACACACATTAGGTAATCAGCTTTTAATCCTTTTTCAGCGAAAATCACCTTTTCTCTCAATGTCGATAACCTCCTCATCCATTATCTTCAGGGAATTTCTGTATCATTATGAAAGGACATAGGGTAATTGGTAATTGGGAATTTCTCCCCACTGTTTGATGGAGAATATGTGCCTCTGTGGGCTTGTAGACAATTTAAGCTTAAAATCCAGGTTCATGGGCATATGTCATTTAGCAGCACAGGGCAGCTGGAGTTCGTGGGTGGAGCCTCGTTTTGCCCATCCCCCGCTTGAGAAGGGACTGTTTGGAGGCTCTGGTTGTTTTAATCAAGATGCCATTCATGATGCTGGTTCTGTCTATCTCAACCCCGCCCCAGCACACACAGGCACTTAACACTCCAGGATCCATACCTTGCCCTCCCTTCTCCCAGACCACCTCTAGGAAAACAGTTTAGAGTAAATCTAAAGGCTGAGCTAAAAATTTATTAGAGGCAGACATGTGTACCCCAACATCTTCCCCCTAGGGAGCAGAGAGCAGGGAGAATGTATCTGCCTGGTATCTGGGGTTGTTATAAAACAGTGTCCAAACAGAAGTCTGCCTGTCTGTCTGTCTGTCTGTCTGTCTCTCTCTCTCTCTCCCTCCCTCCCTCCCTCCCTCCCTCCCTCCCTCTCTCTCCCTCCTCCCCCCCTCCTCTCTCTCCTCTCTCTGGTCTCTTTCTTCACTCTCAGCATTGCTTCTTTCTCAGATTCCTAGGAGAGGTTGGCCAAGAGTTATTGGATTACAAGAAACTAATGGAGCCTGTTTCAGCACCACGGACAGCGAGCAGCCCAGCCCCATCCCTCCCTGTGTCGTAGCCACACCCATGTGGCTGAGACAGGAGGAGGGGGGCCTGGGACGCACCCCCATACACACCCCGGGACTGAAACATCCCTGAATCTGGCTTCTTTTACCAAGGGGTGAAATTCTAGAGCATCAGTCCTTGTTCTCTAGATATTTCAGACAGGAATCCCCTTGGTTTCAGATCTGACTATTTGCAAAGCAGGAGCCCTTTTGGCCCAAGGTTTTCTGGAAAATTGTCACCACGTTTCCTCTGGTACCCATGTGTTGACATAACCTGAGGGACTTTTCCTCTCTGCCGGGCAGTCAGAGATGTCGTGAACAATAGGAAACGTCTTGCAATCAGATTGTAGACTGCTGGGGAAAGACAGTTTAGAGAAACACTCAGAGCGTTAGACTTGCAAACAGAATGAAGCCACTTGGACAAAACATCCTGTGTAGCCTGAATTGGACCAAGCTGGCAGCTGACCCCATTTGCAGAGAGACCCAATGAGTGTCCAGGAGAGGGGAGTCCCTGCGCAGTCAGGTGGTCCTGGAGGAAGGCAGGCCCCACCACCACCACCTCAGCCCACTCGAGGGAGGCTGGAGGAGGTCTCAGGCTGGCCCCTGTCTCCCCGCAGTCCTTCTTCCACACCGTCCTGGAGAACAGCCCCCACTGCGACACCATGGTGGACAACAACCTGCGCATCACCAACTGGAACCGCAAGCTGGGCTGTAAGTGCCAGTACAAGCACATCGTGGACTGGTGCGGCTGCTCCCCCAACGACTTCAAGCCGCAGGATTTCCACCGCTTCCAGGTGAGCCCACCGGGGCCCCTGCCAGCCCCTGGCCCACGCCCTCCCGGCACACGTCCACAGGCCTCTGAGGCCGGGCCTGCGAGTCTTCTCATCTTGCGGTTTCCAGACCTGGGTGTCCGTAGTAACAGTGACAGCATCAACTGTGGCCACCGGGTTTTGATCACTTACCCCCCAGGCCACAACAGTTGTAGCCACTTGGCCTGTATTGACTCATGAACCCCACATCAACCTTGTGTGACACATAGTGTATTATTGGTTTTTTAAAAAAATTTTTAATGTTTGTTTATTTTTGAGGGGGGAGGGGAGGGGCAGAGAGAGAGACAGAGGGAGACCCAGAATCCGAAGCAGGCCCCAGGCTCTGGCCCGACAGCGGACTCAAACCCATGACCTGCAAGATCGTGACCTGAGCCGAAGTCAGACGCTTGACTGACTGAGCCACCCAGGCATCCCAAGATAATATTATCAGTAATCTATTTTAGAGATAGAGAAACTGAGGCATAGAAAGGTAAAAAAACTCAAGGTCCCATAGGGCTATGTATGTTTCCAAATCTGTTTCTCTCTACTGCTTTTCAGTCAGAATCCCCTGAAATATTCAGTAAAAATACATTTCTGGGTTCCAAGTTGAGCGTACCCAGGGCAGAGTTTTTGAACCTCAGCCCTCCGAACATGGTAGCTGGATAGTTCTCTGTTGTGGGGCGCTGTCCTGTGCGTTGTTGGGTGTGAGACTGCATTCTTGGGTTCTAGCCGCTAGATCTAGCCACACACTCCAGTTAGGAAAACAAAAAAATGTCTTCAGACATCGCCAAATGTCCTCTGGGGGCAAACTCACCCCCACTTGAGAATTTCTAATCTCTGTTGAGGTCCAGGAATTTTTATTTTGATGTGTTACACTCTGGAGAATCCTGATGAGCAGTCAGGTTTGCAAAACACCGCACTCTGTGAACCTGAAGAAGTCAGAAGAGGTAGAAACGTTACTGCCGTCACAGTGTCTCGGCACAGCCAAGCGACTTACGGTTCTGCGGGGAGCAGAGGCAGGGGGTCATAAATGCTCCATCTGCTTCCATGAGCCCCAAGGATGCTTGGCGCCCAAACCTCTTTTGGATGGCAGCCTCCTTCTGTCCTGTGTGAGTGCCCGTCCTCCTCTCGCCTCACCCCCCTCACCATGCCCTGGCACCTGCTGCTGAGAGGGCAAGCAGAATGCTACAGAGTGGTTAAACACATCACTCTGAGGTCACCAGAGCCACCACGTGGAGATGGTATGCTTCTTCCCCAACCACTAACACAGAGGGAGTGCAGGTGGGTAACCCGAGCTGAGGCGCCCCCGCAGTCTCACTCTGACACATAATAGAACCATCCATGGGAGGACACGGCCACCCCCACCCGAGTGGAGCTTCTAGTCTCTTAGCAGGCTCCTCAGCGTGTGGTCCAGGGAGCTGGCATAAGCATCACCAGGGAGCTGTTAGAAGGCTGCCGTCTCCACTGCTCCAGCTGGCCTGGGGCAGAATCTGCACATAAATAAGATTCCCAGGTAGAGGAGGAGGCTATTTATGCTTGAGAAGCACAGGAGTAGGAATCTGTCCCGTACCAGGCTCTGTGCCAGGACCTCTGTGGGCCTTGGCTTCACTGGGGTAGGCAGCATCCCCATTGTGCACGTGGGGAAACTGAGGCACAGAGGGGCTAACTTCCTTGTCCGTGAACACAGAGTGGAGTGGCAGAGCTGGAGGTCCCTCCCAGATGCCTCCAGCTGCAGACCTGGTTCTTTTCCATCAAACCCCACTGCCACCCTGGTTTTGTGTCCACATGGGTGCAGAACACACAGAGGGTTTCGTCTCATTATTCGGATTTCCTCAAGGTGCCCACCTAACATCTTTCACCTCTGTAAGCGGTTGCTGCAATAAGTATTCTTTTAGGCCTGTTTTTGGTGGCAGATTAAGAGCTACCCAGGGACCTCTTCAAACCCATGTTAATTTAGGTATGAACTTGGGTGACATTTAACTCCTTTGTCCATGGAGAAAGGATCTACTGAGCAGAAAGAGGGTTGCAGGGGAAATAGCTGACCTATTCAAAAGGAAAAAAAAAAAAAAAAGATTCCCACTTTTGTAGAGGACCAACTGTTTGCCTCATTGCCAAGGACCTTCATCATTTAGAGCAAATGGCCACGGCAGTTGGTGGGACGCTGCCCCTGGTGGCGGCATCTGCGTTCCAGCCCCAGCCTCCCAGGAACATCGTGGTCTCTGGTAAAGACGAGCTCACACAGAGACCTCGCACGTGCTCACAGCTATTCCTCTCACAGTAAACAGAGATCAAGAATATCTCCCAACATCTAGAGTCTAAGAAACTGCTGCCTGTAAGGAACTTCGAGTTCTTGTTCAAAGAAGAGTGATAAATATAGAAACGTGCCCTTTTAGAAGATACAGCTGTGAATAAAGAATCACAAGCAGACGAGGGAGGCTGCCGGCCTCTGAGTCCATCCTCTGCCTCGAGACCATGAAGGTCTAGAAGCCCCTCGTAGCAGGCTTTGGGGAGTAGTGACAATAGTCACATAATAATAGCTAACACCATGTGCCAGACTCTGTGCTTAGTACATATTTTATTATACCCATTTTAAGGATGAGAAAGCTAAAGCCCTGCGTGATTTGCCTAAAGACATAGTTAGGAAGTAGCAGTGTAAGGATTTGACCCCAAGTGGTCTCCTTTCAGCACTACTGTAAGGTAACTGAACTGAACTTACTCCCCACCCCCCCACCCACCCCCCCCCCCCAGGGAGAGTGAGAGTACTATTAAATACTGTCTGTGAACCGCCACAGGGTTCATGAAGCCGAGAAGTGAGGGGATCTTCAGGATAATACCAAGGATGTTTGTTTTCGGGAGCTTCCAGCTTACCCAGCAGCTCAGTCCTAGGATGGCATAGTGGAAAGAGCTTGGGCTTGAGAGTCCTGCAGCCGTGTGAGTCTGTATATGAGCTCAGTTTCCTTCTGTGTCAAATGAAACTCATAATGCCTGCTTTGCAGAGTTGCGGATTCGAGGTGGTGATATAACGCAGCATTCGGTGTATATAGTATGTGCTCGGTGGTTTTTATGGTCATTGGTGCTATTAACCCACTGCAGTGAAAACAGTGTTAGACCCAGCTTAAGGTCAGTAATAACACTAGACCATTAGCTCCCCAAGGGAGGGCTGGGTTTTGTTTCCAGAGTCCTAGACGGGGGTCACCAAACTACACCCCCTGAGCTAAATCCAGCACACTGCCTGCTTTTGTGAATAAAGTTTTTTTGGAAAACAGCCACACCCATTGACCACAGCTGCATTTACTATGTGGCTGCTTTCACACTATGACAGAAGAGTTGAGTAGTTGCAAAGCTGGAAATAGTTACTATGGCCCTTTGTTGATCCCTGCCCAGATATTAGTATAAGACCCAGCAGGTCACAGCGGGCTCAGAATTTTCCTTCTTTATCCTCAACCCAGGATCTTCATCTTGGCTTTGCCATTAGCTTGCTGTATGGCCTTAGATAAGTCCCTTTCCCTCTCTGGACCTCACTTTCCTTGAACCCTTGGTTTACATACGTGGTCTTTTAATATTGCATCATGGTCACCTGGGAAGCTTCTTGGCCTCCAGATTCCTAAACCTCATCTCCAGAGATGTTGAGTCTGTAGGCCTGGGGATGGACCCCAGAATCTGAATTTTTTTTAAAAATGTTCAATTGACTGTGGTATTTAGCCCAGTCAGGCACCATTTACCTTACCCTGGAGTCTTATAAAAGTATCACCCCAAAAACCTGTTAAGAATGTAGATTTCTAAGTGTCACTCCCACAG
This sequence comes from Felis catus, assembly GCF_018350175.1. Classification (NCBI taxonomy): domain Eukaryota; kingdom Metazoa; phylum Chordata; class Mammalia; order Carnivora; family Felidae; genus Felis; species Felis catus. The sequence continues at coordinate 27,105,034 of NC_058383.1, read as the reverse complement.
ATTGTTCTGATCAGTACCTCTCGGAGTTCCTTGTGAGTCTGTAAATCAGCTGCAGTGCCCAGGAGGCAGTAGGGAGTAGTGGAGACTATAGTGAGCTGAAGAGGATATGCCCATCTAAAGGGACAGCTGCTTTTCAGCCTTTTTATTTTTTATTTTAGAGTGGGCACACAGAGAAGAGGGGGCAGAGGGAGAGAGAGAATCCCAAGCAGGCTCCACGCTCAGTGCAGCCTGACGCGGGGCTCGATCCCAAGACCCTGGGATCATGACCTGAGCCGAAATCAAGAGTCGGACACTTAACTGACTGGGCCCCCCAGGCGCCCCCTGGCTCTCCAGCTTTAAGCAGTCATTCCCATGTAGGAACAGGGGCCTGGATGTTGCCAGATGTATTTCTGTTTAAAGGAAAGCTAAAAGTTGTTTCTGTGAACTCTTGTACTTTTTAAATATTGCCAGCTAATTCAATTTTAAAACACTCTGCTGGACTAAAATATATCTGTAGGCTATATTTGCCCCAGACCTTCAGCTAAATGATTCCTGAGATCCATCTCAGCTATAAACATCTAGGACGTCATTTATTTAACAGACATTTAAATGATGCTTACTCTGTGCCCATCATTGCTTTAAATGCTCTCCAAATATTAACTCATTCAGTCCTAACACACTTCTGAGGATCTCCACTTTACGGATAGGGAAACTGAGGACAGAGAGGTTAGAAAGTGTCAGAGCTGGGATGTGGATCCAGACAGGGTGGCTTGCCGAGCCCCGCTCCCCAAACCCCCACTCCCTCCCCCATCCCACTCCCTGACACTGCTTTTTTTATCCCATGAGCACAGCAGACAGCCAGGCCCACCTTCTTTGCCCGAAAATTCGAAGCCGTGGTGAATCAGGAAATCATCGGGCAGCTGGACTATTACCTGTACGGGAACTACCCCGCGGGCACCCCGGGCCTCCGCTCCTACTGGGAGAACGTGTACGATGAGCCAGATGGCACCCACAGCCTGAGCGACGTGGCACTCACCTTGTATCACTCCTTTGCCCGCCTGGGCCTCCGACGGGCTGAGTCGTCGCTGCACGTGGAGGGGGAGAACAGCTGCCGGTGAGCCCCTGGGTGGGGAGAATCGTCCCCGGGTGCAGGAGGGGCGGGCGGCACAGCACCAAAAGGGGGCGCTGCGTGGGGACCTCCACCTCTCTGGGGGCTGTAGCCGCGCACCTCACCTCTCCCAGTCTCCTAGGGCCTGAAAAGCATCTGAACCGTCCCAAGGGCCGGCACTCTTCCACTCTAAGCCACGGTCACTCTTCCGCTTTTTCATAATACCAAGTCTACTGTTTACCTACTTATTCCCTCGCAGCGCGTTCATGTTTATGCTAAGTACGTGTATCTTACAGGGAAGCTTTAGATCACCATGTTGTATAGTGGTGTTTGTCTTAAGTGGAAGGTAACCATGAAAATGCAGAACTTATTTTTTTTTTTTTTTTACTTTTTATTACAGAAAATCTCAAGTATATATGAAATAGCAGAGTGCGACCCCACACTCCCATCACCCAGTTCTAGCAATCTCTAGCTCAGGGCCAAGGCGATTTCCTCTCTTCGCCCTTGCCCACTTACCCTCCTCTCAGATAGTTTGATTGCAGCAAATCCCAGGCGACCTTTCATTTGAGCTATACGTATTTTAATACGTATCTCTGGAAAATAAAGACTCCTTTTTAATACATAGCCATACTGTCACTGACACACCTAAAAATATAACCAGAAGCGTCATTAACATGCAGAACTGTTATTTAAGATGTTCAGGTACCGCTTAGCGTCATCTCACCCACCACTAGCAGGTACCAGTTGAGACTTGAAGAAAGAGTGTTCTAGAATATATGGAAAGAAGAGGGGAAGGTAGAAGATCATTCACCCTGGGCCCCTTCCCCTTCGCGAAGCCCTCCAGCCCTGGTCTATTTTGCCTGCCTCTTCTTCCATACCAGCAATGCGCATTGCAGATGTTTACATAATTGCACCAAGAATTGGGAGCCCTTTTTTTTTTTTCACTTGACGTTATAATATTCGCCCCTTTTCCCCATGCCGCTCTGCCGCCTCCCTAATGATAATGATCCTCTTTAATGCCTGCAAGGATTCCATTGAGTAGAAATTCCAGAGTTTGCCTGGTTCTGCCCTTTCCCGTTGCCTTGGCAGTAATGGACCATTGTAAATAATGTTCTGATGACTATCTTTGTGCAAAAAGCCTCTTTTTTTCCCCCTTCTCTTTTCTGATGATTTCCTTAGGATGCATTCCCAGAAGTGCTAATCACTCTCCCTCTCTTTCTTGATCTCCGTTCTCTTCGTCATCCCACCTCCCTCCTTTAACTACAAAGAGAAAACATTTCTTCTTCTTCTTTTCTTTTTCTTTTTTTTTTTTTGGAACAACGGTCTGTCCACACTGAGGCCTCCCCTGGTGTCCCTCCTTGCTCTTCTGTTTCCTCATCTGGGGAGTGGAAGAAGAGAAGAAAGAGGAACTGTCTTGTTCCCTCCAAGCTGCAAACATGGGAGTATCCGCCCAGTGCCTGGTGCATACCCAGCTGGGCTGCAGCAGACACTTCCGTTCTCTCCTCCTGGCCTCACACTTCGCCTCTCCTCTCCGTGCGAGTTCTGATTGGGTTTGAAGGGAGACCAGCCTGGGTTGGGAGCCCAGGACTGCACTCCATACCTGTTGACCTTGGACAAGTCATTAATCTCTCTGCCTCAGCTTCCTCATCTATAAGATGCACATAGTGTCAGTAAGGTGGTGTGAATTTTAACGGAGATCATCTTCAAACGCTGCCTCATGAGCTACGTATCACTGTTACTCTTATCATCCCCATTTAAGTGTTTTACACGCTAAGTGCTCAGTAAGGACGCATGTCACTGTTGGTATCTCAGTTGCCATTATCATGAAGCTGCCAAAAGCAGTCAACGCTGAGCCCGGTGTGGGAGCTGCACGCTTCGTAGCGGGTATGAACCGCTTCCTCCTTGGCTGTTTCCCTGTGCTCAGCGCCTCCCCGCTTCCTGTGCGGCCCACCCTTCCCCAGTCTTTGAAGGTCACTTTCAAGGCCTCTCTGATGCTCATCTGGGGCTCCCCCAAGAGCCCCACTCCCCCCTCTCCCAAGCGGCCAGTAGCTCAGACTTCCCTCCAACACGCCCACTGCGGATAGGTGCGGTGCCCCGGGTCAAGGTCGTCACCAGTGTCTTTCCCCTCCTGCTAGTTTGGGACAGGATCCTGGCTTTCAGAGCCACCACATGCATCCCTGTAGGTAACCCGGTGTCTGACTCTGGGGAGGCAAATGTTGTTCAAGAGTAGTTTTAGTCCCAGACTTGATGGAATTGATAAGGTAAATGACTGATACGAAATTCCAAAAGACACCCACAATTTATTTAGGGTTGTTGAAATATTCTCCTGGTATTTGTTTGGGGATTAAACAAGCCATCAAGTTGCCTCAGGCCTAGAATCCTTTGGCTTCTGCCTCATTTTTTATTATAATAGAACCATTGTGCCTTGCTGTGGGCAAAGCAGATATATTTATGGATATGTGCCTGCAAATAAATCAGGACAAAGGACCCTTATCCCAAAAGGCAAAAGAGAGTGAATTCCTGCCTGTGGGGTATCTGGGGAAATAGCAAGTGAAAACTTTATTTCAGGAGTCTCATTTCCTCTGGGCGTCTCATGCAAATTGTCCTTCCAGTCTATAGTATAACCTTTCATAAAAGTAATGTTTATTGATTTTTTTCTCATTATAAAATGACACATGTTCATTGCAGAAATTTTTGAAATGGCAAATTGAGAGAATACAAAATAAACAAATACATACATACATACACGTTTGCTTTTGAGCCACCATCCAGAGATAACCATGTCAGTATTTTAATACAGGCGCTTAAATCCAAATGCTCTCCAGGGCCAGAGAATAGCAGGGGTCAGCCAGTGCCAGTCCTCACGGGGCCGGGTGACCATGCCAGTGTGGAGTACCCATGGGCCCTGGTACTGAGCTCCAGCACATCCTTGCCTTCTGGGAATTGCAGACTCGAAGTTGCCAACCAGTCTCCTGATTTTTCAAGAGAAATTAGAAATCCAGATTTTTGTGTGAATCTAAGTTTTTTCAATGCCCACCTTCTTTAAATACGGAAAACCCCTTTGGGCCAGATGGGATGCATCTGTGGCACCCTTTGGGTCATATCTTGTTGGATTTTGCATATTGTACTACACCTAATTAAAACGACCTGTCTTACTGTTTTTAAATTTTTTAATGTTTATTTTTGAGAGAAAGAGAGAGAGTGAGTGGGAGAGGGGCACAGAGAGACAGAGACAGAATCTGATGCAGGCTCCAGGCTCTGAACTGTCAGCAAAGAACCCTACACGGGGCTCGAACTCACAAGCCATAAGATCATGACCTGAGCCGAAGTTGGACACTTGAAGGACTGAACCACCCAGGCACACCCCTCATTTTAGTTTTAATTGCTCAAGTACCCTATACAGTCAAGAGGAGGTATCACAGGACTTTGTTTTCAGTTATATGTAGGGTTATATGTACCCTAGATGCACCTTACAAGCCAAAGGTTCAAGAGAAAACCCTTCTCGAATTTTCACTCAATCAACATGCATTTACTGAGCATCTCCCACGTGTCAGGCCCTGTTAGGCACTGGGCACTCGGCTGTGACCCAGACAAACCAGGCCCCTGAATTCAAGGATTTTCCATTCTAGTGTAAAGACAGTACCTCAGCATACCTAACAAAAGCCACATGGTAGCAATGAGTTGGTGACTTAAGATTCAGTGGTCAAGCAAGATCTCTCTGAGGTGGTAACATTTGTGCAGAATGGGACTACAGAGCCAGACGTGCAACATAACAGGAGAAGAGCATCCCCAGCAAAAAGTTTATCCTGTGCAAAGGTCCCAAGGTAGAAATGAGCTTAGCATGCTCAAGAACCCAAAATAAAGAATCCATGTGGCTAGAAGGTAGGGGGTTGGGACAAAGGGAAACAAAGTGAGGCTAGAAGGAGAGGCGGGACCTGGTCGGCCACATGGGGAGGCTGGATTTTATCATAGACATCAAACAAACCACTTATGGTATGTAAGCAGTGGACAGTGGATATGGCTACTAACAATGGGTTACGGCGGACAAAGTAGGAAGGGACAAGCAAGGAAGCTCCTGGAAAGGGCCAGGTAGGGTGTGATGGTGGCTTGGATGAGGATGCTAGCAGTGCATAAGGAGAAGAGAGGATGGATTCAGGTAGGAACAACAGGATTTCTTGATAGAAGGTGAGGGAAGGCAAGCAATCAAAGACTAACTCCTGGATTTCTAGAGTGCTTGACCATGGCTCATTTACTTGATCCCTTAGTAGCACCTAGTACCACTGACCACTCCCTTCTGGAACCACTTTTTTCTCTTGACTCTCATGATAAGCTCTCCTATGTTTCGTCCACCCTCACTGACCCTACCCACCTTACAGAACAAACGTGGACAGACTATCTATTGTAATGATGCCACATAACAAGTCCCAAATCAGTGTTTTGAAAGGATCAGCATTGACACAGCGCTCAAGTGTGTGGGTCAGCTGGGCAGTTTTCCTGGTCTCAGCTGGTGTCTCTTCCGCATCTACAGCCAGCTGCAGGTCACAAGTGGGGCTCTGTTGTCTGTAGCTGAGACTTGTCAGCGGATGTAGGATGGCTTCGGCTGGGATAGTGGGGATGGCTCTGTTCTTGTTCTCCGTGCCTCCTCCCCTGGCAGGCGAGCTCAGGCATGCTCTCCAGGTAGGCACAAAAGAGCAAGAGCCAAGTAGAAATGTACAAGACTCTGGAGGCTCTGGCTCAGACCTGGCATGACACCCCTTGTACCACACTCTGCTAGCCAAAACAGATTCAAGACCGAGAACTAGACTGTCTCATTGGTGCAAGGAGACGTACAGAGTCAAATGGAAAAGAGTGTGGAGACAGCAGAGGTGAAGAACTGGGGACATGAATGCAGGCTGCCCCAAGACCCCTCCACAACTCTAGGCTCTCCACAGTGGCTACCAGCCACAAGCGAGCATTCACATTTAAATTAACTAAAATTCAAACGTCAGCTCCTTAGGCACACTGGCCACGTTTCAAGCGCTCAGGAGTCACAGGTGGCTGGTTGCTACTGTACTGGACAGCAGAGGAGAAAAGCATTCCCATCATGACAGAAAGTTCGGCAGCACAGTCCAGGGAGGGGGGTTTGTGGCTCCCAGCATCCAGACCCAAAGCGGGTTTGCATAAGCCCTGAATGTTCGACTGAATCCCAAGACAGCACAAGCTTTTTTTCTCAGAGCCCCGGAGGCATCCCAACAACAAGACAGTGACTTCGGGAGATGTGTCAACACAGGAAGGCAGCTTCCCTGACCATTATAATTGGACATGAAGACTTAAACTCCTGACTGGAGCCAGAGGGCAGGAAGGACAAGGGGTGGGGCAATGACTTGTGGAATGCTGTTTCCTAGGGGCCACAGGCACCTTCTGAGTGCTATGCTATTAACACATTGCAGAGGCCAACAGCTTTTATTTCATGCGTAGGAAGGACAAAGAGCTGAGCTGTCCACAACTCCCCTCTCTCTGTGCCTCCCCCCCCCCACCCCCGCCCACCTCCTTGGGGTACCTCTGCTTAGCTTCCCTGCCCCTTTCAGCCCAGAGACCTTGAGTATCAAAGGCATGTGTATTAAGGGGCTACCTGTTCGTGTGTATATCTCTTGGATTGGCAATAGTTTTTAAGGATAATACCCAATCCTGTGGGGTGAGAAGGACAGTGGGAATGTAAATCCGTACAACCTTTCTGATAAAGTTGAACAGCAGACGTAAAGAGCCTTTTGGAGATGAGAGAGAGTGATGTTCCAAAAAAGGTTTTTTATTAAAAGATGTTTAATGCAGCATTGTTTAGAATTGCAAAAAAAAAACCAAAAAACAAAACACACACACACACACACACACACAAAACACATTAAACATCCAAAGATGGACTTGCTCTATGACCTATGGCATTACAGTGGAGTGGTGTGTGTGCACACACTCAGACAAAAATCATGTTTTCAGAGACTTTTCAAAGACATGAGATAATGCTTGGGCAATACTATGAAGCAAAAGCAGAATATAAGCAGAAGGTATATTATGATCCCAAATATGTAAGATATATGCAAATATATGCATAGAAAATAAGGCTGAAGGGAAAGACATCAATATGGCACCGTTGGCATACTGTTGTCACTTTCTGGTACCTAGCACCAGAGGATCAATAAATAACTGTGAACTGACATCCTCCATGGGAAGAAGCATCAAAAGTAATAATGTTTATTTTCTTTATTGTGCTTTTGTTCAGTCAGCATGTTTTACATTTATAAACAGCCAAGAAGTCATTTATAGTTGTTGGGACCTGAGATACACAGGGAGCAGCTTTCAGGAGGGTGCAAAGGACCATGGTCTGCGCTGTGTAAAACGGGGCCTGTTTTTGGAACGGCCCCGGTATGATGGGTAGCGCGCTCCGTTGTGAGCCCACACACCTCTGGCCCTACCACATGAGCCCACGTAAGACTGCATCTGTTACAGGTACTACCCGATGGGCCACCCAGCATCCGTCCACCTCTACTTCCTTGCGGACCGCTTCCAGGGCTTTCTGATCAAGCATCACGCTACCAATCTGGCCGTGAGCAAACTTGAGACCCTGGAGACATGGGTGATGCCAAAGAAAGTCTTCAAGATTGCAAGTCCCCCCAGTGACTTCGGGAGGCTCCAATTTTCTGAGGTAGGAGTCCTGTCGTGCTTCTTCATCTTTTGCGGCCCCCCTGCCGGCTTCTCTTTCCCAGTCTGACATTTGAGGATGGAGATGGAAGAGAAGGGGAGTTGGAGAGTCCAGACGATAGCTAACCCCATACCTGCAGATCTTCCAGTGCACGGGAACTGGCATCTTAAACGGGAGGAGGGAGAGAGACAGAGTGTGTGGCCGCTCTCAGTGGTCCAAACTGACCTGAAGCCTTGGTCTGTGTTTTTTAACAGTAGAATCCTCTTAATTTTTTATCCTACCCAGTGACTCCTCCTAAACCTGTATTAGCAATAGACGGAACAAACCAGTATCGTAATGAAGTGATGGCATTAGTCTCCTTTTACAGACTGGAAAACTGAGGCCTCTGGAGGGCCAAGAACTTTCTGGATCTTAGCTAGGAAGTGGTAGAGCTCCAAACTGAGCCCAGGTATCTCTGCCCACGTATCTCATGCTTAATGGTGTTTCTGTCTCCCCAATTCCTAGCACAGGGTTTTATTCAAATCAGCCATTGAATGAGTGGATGGATGGATGGATGGATGGATGGATGGATGGATGGATGGATGGATACATGGATAGATACATGGATGGACAGATAAATTGATACATGGATGGATGGATGGATAGATAGATGGGTGAGTGGGTGGATGGATGGGTGGGTGGATGGGTGGGCAGGTAGACCACTGGATAGACAGACAGACAGGTGTGTGGGTACATGAATCCATGGGATGCATTTTTAGTTTTTATTTTGTTTTTTGTTTTTGTTTTTTTGCCCAGCACCACCCTTATAACATCAGCCATACCTGCAGACCCAGTCTGGCCTCTATGTATCCAGCCTCATTTGTTACCACTCTCCTCCCCACTCACACTTCTTGTGTTGTTGTCACACATGCCAAGCTTGTTCCTGCCTCCAGCTTGGCAGATTCTCATCTTCCGGCCTAGAATACTTTCCCCCAGGTTTTCACATAGCTTTTTTTTTGTCATTCTGATCTGCATCCCAATGGTGAACCATCAGAGAAGCCTTCCCTCCCACCTACATATGCCACAAGAGCAAATTCTCCACTTGACATGTACCTATTTTATTGTTTTCTTTTCTTAGCGCTTACCATTTAAACATCATCTTGTTGGTTTCTCTGATCACTTGCTGATCGTCCTCGAGAAAGCTGGGGCTGTGTTCCCTGTCCTCAGCATCTGTAGGTGCTGAATACGATTTCTGAATGAAGGAGTATGTCCACTTGGGTGGGGGATGCCGGAGGAAAGGAAGCATGATCCAGCATGGTGAGGGTCACCCACACAAAACTCCAGCACCGGATTTCTGCCTTCCCCATATCAGCAAGGAGCCAGAGAAGGTGATGCATCTCTGGAGTTGAGCAGTCCCAGTGAGCTGGGCTGCTGGGTTAACTACGAAGAGTCTAGTTTTAGAATAGGGAGTATCTTGAAAAGCTGGGAGTGGGCGGGGCTGGGCAGGAAGGATCCCACCTGCTTATATGTCCCTGCCGGTCCCTCACCAGCCGCCTGTGGCCTACCTGGCCGAGCTGTGCCCTACTGCATGGGGTTTCTTGTTAAGCCACCATTCTCAATTAAGGATCCAAATGGATTGGCTGGATTCAAGCTGCCATGGAAGTCGACTCCATAAATTACCAGCATCAGGGGGCCATTAGACACTGCCCCAGTTGGATCCTGCGCTGGGGGCCCCAGGCGGCCAACTGAAGACATTAACGTCCCATTAACGAGACGGATGCCTGGTGGCTGGGCTCTCCCTGTTTATCAGCCTGCCAGTGGGTAACTGGGCACTTCTGGCGGTGACAAATGAGGTTGGCCACTCAATGGCTAGTGATTTGTGAGGCTTCCTACCATAGGGCTGGTAACTTTGATGTGAGAACCACCAAGACCCCTGGCAGAGCAACAGCGTGTGATGCAGGGGGTCCTGGATTTTGTATTTTGAATTTTTTTCTGAATTCCTAATAATTTATAAGGCAAACAGTATAAAATTGGTAAAAAGAAAGGAAAGAAGTGTAGGGAATGCCCCCCCCCCCCCGCCTTGTGGCAGCACAGCCCCAGGACTCTGCGCAGGGCCTGGCTCAGAGCAGGTGGCCATTGTTGGGCCATCAGAGGGACTTCTCCATCCCATGGGAGTGCCATGCTGGTGGCTGGCAGAAAAGATGCTCATTGCTTTACAGACAGTCACCAAGTGGCTACAGTGTACTAGGTGCAGAGAGACCACGGTGATCTAGACAGGCTCTTGTCATGGAATTATAGTCAGGTGGTAAGGCAGCCTGTGAGTGAGCAAATAAGTGAAGAAAAACATTTCAGCTAAAGAACATAAAACTTCATTCCTGTCCTTGCTGAGGACTGAAGAAGCTGATGGGGACTACTTCCAGTGGGATGGTTCATTCAGGAAAGCTTTCCTAAGGAGATTACTGCAGAGCAGAATCCTGTAAAAAAGAACCATCCACTGGGAGACCTATAGCATTCCAAACAGAGAGAAGAGCATGTGCAAAGGCCCTGGGCCTCCAGGAAGGAGCTTGGCACACTCAGGGAGCAGCAAGGCCAGTGTGGCCAGAGCACCGTGAGAGGGAGAGTGGTAGAAGGGAGGTCTCAGAGGGAATGGGACAGATCATGAGGGGGGCTTGAAGGCCGTGGAAGGAAAGCTCAGATTGTATTTGAAATGCAGTGAGAAGTTTTTAGTGGGTTTGAAGTTGGGGAGCCATATGTTGAACTTGAACAGGCACTTAAATTTGAGTAGTAATCACTGTGTAGTAAGCGTTTATGGGCTTGCACGGTGAGTCTGTGAAAAGATCTTGAAGCCCCAGAGGTTGTGACAGCAGTGGGGTGCCATCTCAGGCAGCCCTGCTCGTGCTTGGGGGAGGCAGCCAGGCTTCTGCCCACTCTTCCAGGATTGGAAATGAGATCCACTTCTCCACTGACAGCTGCTCTACAGATCTTCTATCTGGACTATCTTGGTTTTAGAGCTCAGACTTAAGAGAATTGGTCATCCCCCTTTCTTTGGGGAATCCAAGGACACTGGTCTGGAGTGTCCCCACACTGCCTTAAATGGTCACAAAGCTCTTCCTTAAGTAGGACCCCAATAAGTTTGTGACCAGTCCTCCATTTGTTAGTGTCTGTGGGAAAGCCAGCATGTGGAGGGCCTGGTGCATAGGGATGTCCGTGTGCTTGGCCCCTAATTATTCATGAATAGAGGATGGATGGATGGATGGATGGATGGATGGATGGATGGAGAAAGTCAGATGAGCACCACCATGTGCTCAGTACTGCTTTAGGCACCAGCGATACATTGGTGAACAGGCCAGACACAGCCACTCTCCTCATGGAGTTGGCAGTCCAGAGCTCAGGAAGGAGACACATAAATTAAAAGTTGTAAAACTGTGCAAAAAAAAAAAAAAACCCCAAAACTGAGAGGGGCAAACACTTAGAGAAGCACCCACCTCGGGGCGCCTGGGTGGCTCAGTCGGTTAAGCATCCGACTTCCCCTCGGGTCAAGGTCTCATGGCTCCTGAGTTCAAGCGCTGCATTGAGCTCTCTCCTGTCAGCACAGAGCCCACTTCAGATCCTCTGTCCCCTCTCTCTGTGTCCTCCCCCTTCCTCTGCTCATGCTCTTTCTCTCTCAAAAATAAACACCTTTATAAAAAGAGACTAGAGAAGCACCAGGGTGGTGCCTCTAACTGGGAAGGCTTCTTAGTAGAGCTGATGCCTTGGCTGAGCTCTCCGTGGGGAGTGTGGTCTGGGCAGGAGGACGGTGGGGAAAGGAAGGAAGACTGTTCCAGCCAGAGGGCCAGGAAGAAAGAAAAGGTCAGAGATGAGAGAGAGCCCTCCTCACAGAGGCGCCGAGACATCCAGGTGTCCTGGAGCAGGGGTGAGTGGGAGGGAGGCTGGGGGGCGGAGATGAAGCCAGACAGAAAGGGACGAGACCTCGCAGGATGGGGATGAGAGACTGGACTTGAGACCAGCAAGGGTTGGATGTAGGGGACGTAACAGGACTGCATTTCTTGAGAAAACTCTCCGAGATGTGGAGGCTATCTGGAATCCTGCGCGCTCATTCATTCATTTCTTCAGCTAATGGTAGCTGTTTGCTTCCTGCTGTGTTCCAGCCACTGTGCCAGCACCAGGGTCCTCAGGGGGAGCTGATCCACACGGTGGCAGCGGATGCCGCATTATCATCGATCGGGGAGGGCCGGCCACCCCTGCCGAAGTGCCACAGCCATCCCTACCTCCGCTGCCCTTAGGACAGCTCCTCGGTCCCAGTCCTTAGGCTCTTGTGTAAACATGGGAACCTGGAACAGGCTGTGGGAGCGTGCATCCCTGGCAGACAGTAGGCGTCTGGCACGTCTGTGTGAGTGAACTTGTGAACGAGCAAGTGAATGAATGGTCAGCAACACAGGAGTGGACTAGAACACAGCCTCTGGGGTTGGACTTCCCGGGTCTCCTTGTTGGCTCTGCCCCTCACTGACCACAGCAAGTGACCTCAGTGCCCTGAGCCCCGGTTTTCTCATCTGTAAAACGAGGATAATGATGGTGTCTCCCCTTCACAGAGCGGAGAGGGTCAAACAAGTGGGTGCACTGGAGCGCTCAGCGTTAAGCCAGTCCCATGGTAAGCTCTTGGGAAGCATGAGCCACGGCGCTCTGGGTCTAAGAGAAAGACCAGACGCAGCAACCAGTGGCAAGAACAAGCAAGTAAGCCAGCTCCTGTACATGAGGCATCTTCTTGGGGTGTTGGTGCACCTTCTCGTGCGCCTGTACCCCAACCCGCAAGCACACCTTGGAGATGCTGGTCATGGAAAGACCACAGAAACAGGCAAGCCTTAGAGTGTGCTCATTATGTGCTGACAACATTGCCCACATGCTGTATCTTCAAAAACATGAAATTAAATCTCCTGGGGGAGCAGAAGACCCCTCGTTTAAATTGGTTTGAAATAGTAACAGCTCAGTATCAGGGATCTGTGTAGTCCATTCATTTCTTTGCGACGTCACTCACTCAGTGATGTGACAGATAATAACCAGACACGGACACCTGCTGTGCACCAGGCATGGTGCTAGGCACCAGGAAAGCACAGTGAAGCAAGCCACAGGGGCACTGAGCAGCAGCGAGAGGACAGTTCAGAGGCTCTTCCTGGCCACTTTGGCTGAAGAACAAACTGCAGGCGACTCAAGTGTTAGGAGGGAAGCCAAGAGCAGGCCCCTGCCAGTCAGAGCCACACAGACACCAGCTCGCTGGCAGGAAGGGTGGGTGTCACAGCCACCTCCCACCCCTAAGGTCTAGCTCTGAGTGCGTTAGGGAGGTCTTCCCAGGAGAGCCATGTGAACTGCCAGCAATAAGCGAGGCTGAGGGACCCTCCTTTTTCCCAGCTTGTGATAGAGCAGCTCAGAAACCTGAGCTCCCTTCATGTTCAGAATGTCATACTAGATGGAGGTGCCTGATCTAGAAGACGGAGAACCAAAGTGGAAACCGCCCGCACCTGCCGAGCAGTGGGGGTATGTGTCCTCGGGATGGCCTGCCAGCAGGCATTGATTGATTCAGTGCATGTTGTGTGTTTTCTTTCCAAGTGTCAAATGCTGTATGAGGCCCAGGAGGCCTAGTGGTTTAATGAACAGACCACAGACTGGGTCCAAATCTCAAATCTTCTGCTTCCTACCACTTTTGCAGTCTTGAGCAGGTGACCTCCTGAGAGCTTCCATTTCCTCATCTGTAAAATGGGTGTATGTAGCCCAACAAGCAGGATCGTAGGCCTCTCTGGGACCCTGTATCCTAAATCCGGCTCAGTGATTCCAAGACTCGTTCTCTTTCTTCTTTCAGGTCGGCACCGACTGGGATGCCAAGGAGCGGCTCTTCCGCAACTTTGGGGGGCTCCTGGGGCCCATGGATGAGCCGGTAGGCATGCAGAAATGGGGGAAGGGCCCCAATGTCACCGTGACTGTCATCTGGGTGGATCCCGTCAACATCATCGCCGCCACCTATGACATCCTGATTGAATCCACTGCCGAATTCACTCACTACAAGCCCCCTTTGAACTTGCCCCTGAGGCCTGGGGTCTGGACAGTGAAAATTCTTCACCACTGGGTGCCAGTTGCAGAGACCAAATTCCTCGTTGCACCTCTGACCTTCTCAAATAGGCAGCCCATCAAACCAGGTGAGTACTCCTAGTGTCTCTGGGGGTGGAAATAACCCATCCTGGGCGCCTCCCGGGTCTTCTCCCTCAGGCATTGCAGGTGGGGGGCATGTGGGCTGCCTCAGACAACAGTGCTCTCTGCTCAGCATTTTTCCCTGCTTGTTTGCAAAGAGAGCCTTCTAATTTTCTACCCGCACACTGAGATGATGTCATCTGTGTATTAGGTACCTAATTATTAGATGCTCTCCCATTGGACTTCCAGAGAGCCCTGATTATATTTAAAACAAGATGGGAAATAAACCCAGGCAGATAGTGAGTTTTGGCAAATCTTACTGTTTTAAAAATAGTAATTAAAATAGGAAATTCTTTCCATCAAAAATATGATACACTAGATGAAAAGACTAGTAAGAAAATATTTGCTACACATAAAAAAAAAAATACATTCACAATATATAAAGAAATCCCATAAATCAAACTACAAGCCAGGGGCCGAATCTGGCCCGCTCCCTCTTTTTTAAGTAAAGTTTTATTGGGACACAGCCACACCCATTTATTTACATATTGTTTATGGTTTCCTTGGGACTACAGTGGCAGCACTGAGTAATTTTGACAGATTGCATGGCCCACAAATCCAAAACAACCGACTATCTGGCCCTTTACAGAAAAGGATTGCTGGCCTTTGCTACAAAGGAGAAAGGAGAAAGAAAGGGGAAAAAAAAAAGACAGGGCATAAATGGCCCACACACATATGAAAAGATGCTCAGCCTCATGAATAATGAGAGCAATGCAAATTAAAAGCAAAAAGAGATCCGATTTCATGCCACTATGTTGTGAAATGTTCGAAGGTTAGACAATATCATATGATGGAGGATTGGAGAATAATGGCTTCCCATGTAGCGTTGGCACGGGGCGGGGGATGGGGCAAAGTGATAAAACGGGTTTAGAAAATGGCATAGCATCTCCTACCAAAGCTGAACACACACCTCCTACTGCCCAGAAATCCCAGCCTGAGGTGTATGCCCTACAGATGTGTGCAGAAGTAGAGCAGAATTGTTCATAATGGCACCAAACCGGAAGCAGTCCAGATGCCCTCATTCAGATGTATGAACACTGCGGGGTCTGTTCAGACAGCGGAGCTCCGTGCCATGCATTGATCTGGATGAGTCTCTACAACACAATGTTGAGAGGAAAATATCACAGAAGAGTCATAATTAGAGCGCATACATTTAAAGTTCAAAAGCAAGCCAAGCCACCACTACGTTATTTCAGGATTCTCTGTCCATAAAAAGCTGTGAGAAAACGAGTTGTTAATAGGAAATCAGGACAGTGGTTCCTGCTGAGCACAGAGAGGGATGTCAGACTCTTAACGTGCCACCTTCTTTTTCTTTTCTTACCCAGAGAGTTTACTTTTATTTTTCTGTCCTTTCCTCCTCCCCCTTTGATCACTGGGAACATCTTCCTCCCTGCTCAGTCCTACCTCCCAGAGTAACCACTGCCAACACTTTGGTGTTCATCCTTCTAGAGGTTTCTCAAGGCTTCTAAAGCATCAACACACAAAATAAGTCACACACACACTGCTGGTGTTTGAAAATGGAGTGATACATTTTGGGGTGAAACTTCTCTTTGGACTTAACGAGTCAATATATATAAAGCTACTAGCTGCCTCGTATTCCACTGGGAGAAAGACCCACAATCTATCTTTCATCCCCTGAGTGGACATACAGTTTCTTTCGGTCGTGGTGGGGTTACAGGTAACGCTGCAAAGATTCTTGAAATTGTCTATGCCCATGCAGATACATCTATAAAATAGATTCTTAGAAACAGGATTTCTGGATCTCTCTGTATTTGAAATTGTTGGGCTATATCTAACAGATCAGAAACCCAGAAGCCAAAAACGCACTCCAGCCTCTGGTTAGCTAAACTCTCAGTTCTGGGCTGGGTGCCATTTAGCTGGTGACACAAGGAGAGGGGGACATAGACATGGGGAGGGGTTGCCTGGAATCCTAACAAGGGGGTGTTGAAGTGAACTTGTGTGGGCCTCTGCTAAGTTTCTGTGCTGAGCAAGCAGAAAGATCCAGGCCTCGTATTTTCTGGAGAAGGAAATCTGATCCTCCCAGCTCCCCTGGGAAGCAGGCAAAAGAACACATCCAGAACTAGCTGGGCCAGAGCCGACCCACTGAGGGCCCTCAAGTGACCTCTTGATTAGGTTCACATCTTTAGCAACCCTGAGAGTTCCCCAAGAAAGATGCAGAAGAGAGGGATAGAAATAGTGTTGTCCTCTTTGCTCCACATACACCTGTCGGATATAACAAAGGAGGGGTCCTGAATCTACCTCCTCACCCCAGTAAAATAGCCTGGGGCCTTTAACTGGGTCCTGATTTTTCCAGTTTTTCCTCCTTAGAGTTTCTGAGGATGGCAAGGCTCTTGTAACACTGCCCAGGAATAGCCAGGGGTCATTGTACCCCACTGGGAGCTGACCCCCACCCCCCCACCCCCACATCAGCATTTGTGTCTATTAATGATGTTCCAGTGGCAGGGGACACAAAGGTGGGAGCAATGCAGTTTGTAAAATGATTCATCAGGAGTAATTTGCTATTGATGCGTCCCTGGTAATCTCGAGAAATCTGATGAGGTGGAATTGAGGAAAATTTAATTATAGAGGCAAGCATCACGGGCTAATGCTGTGATAGCATTTCCCCACATTAACCTCGTTTTTCATCAGGGTTTTCTGCATCACCCATAATACTGGGTTCCCAGCGTTCAGATGTCTGTTAGCTGCTCTTTTCACTTTGCATGCCCTGCCTTTTGTCAGTTCAGGGATCTCCCCACCACCAGCTCTGCAGATGTGGAGGCATGGAGAGGCTCTGGTGGTCAGATCAGGACCTGCTGGAGAGAGAACAGGTTTTGTTCTTGGGCAGATGGTTCAGGAGCTACCCGCCCTGTCTGCCAGATTTATAAACACGTTAGGTCCTACCTAAGTCAGCTAAATCACAGCAAGCCGGGATATATGTTCATGCAGGCTCATGCCCCTTCTTGTACCTGTTACCCTTGGAGCCCAGCCCCTCTGCTTCTGGGAAGGGGAGGGACCGAGAGGGGAAGGAGGGAAGGGAGGGAGGGATTGATTTTCTTGTCTGTAGTCAAGGCATGTTGTGAATGCCACTATTGGCAGGTGTATGGTATTTCTTCCCCCTTCGTGAACCTCACTCATGGACCACATACTAGAAAACAGTCTGTGGATTATCTGAGCTCTCCTGGTTGCCAGTGAGGGTGACAGCCACTGCCAAGCGAACAGAAAACGTTTTCTGAATGCCACACTGTCCTATAAGGACATTTCTTAGAACCCTGGCTATCTCAGCCAGGGCAAGAGCTGATTTGCTAAAACACAACTCCCCAGAACCACTGGCCCGTGTGTTTTAAAAACCTGTTCTTGTATTTGGCAATAGAGTAGGCAATAAGAGAGAACCTCTCCAAAATAGAAGTATCTTGGCTTTCCTTCAGCCCAAACGTGCACTTTCTGCTTCCCCCATCTTGAAACCCTGGGAAGGAGCCACACAGCCTCCTCTCTGAGTGTTCCTTTACTGTTTACAGAGCATATGAACCTTTACCCGAGCCTCTTGCCAGCCCTCGGGGTCAATCTGGTACCAGGAATGAGTATCCAGTTTACAGATGGGGAAACCAAGTCTTTGAAAGACTGGCTTCCAGATGAAAATAAAATTTAAAAACTTAAAACCAGTCTTAAAGCTTCCAGTTGGTTGGATGTGCCTGCAAATAGTGTCATGATGACAAGCTTTGGAACCAGCCAGTCCTGGATTGAACCCCTGATCTGTCTCACACAATAGCCACCTGTGTCCCCATCTGTAAAATGGGGTTGATAACACCGGTCCTGTGACTGTGTGAGTGTAGGAGGATTGTGTCCTAAAAACACCAGCCACAGTAACCCTAGCTAAACTTCTTCAAGCACTTAGTACAGGCCTGGCATGGCTTGTGTGCGTGTGTGTGCACCAGATTTTGTCTCGTTTAATTTTAAGTCCATTATAATTAACATGTGGTATTCTATAGTTTCAGGTGCACAGGTAGTGATTCAACAAATCTGTACCTTACCCAGTGCTCATCTCGATAGGCAACTCCTAATCCTCACCTAGTTTACCATCCCCCACCCACCTCACCTCTGGTAACCACCAGTATGTTCTCTGCAGTTGAGTCTGGTTTTTTGGTTTCTCTTTTTTCCTTCTTGTCTCTTAAATTCCACCCAGGAGGGAAATCGTATGGTATTTATCTTTCTCTGACTTATTTCACTTAGCATTATACCCTCTAGTTCCATCCGTGTTGTTGCCAATGGCAAGATTTCATTCTTCTCTGTGACTAATATTCCACTGCATAAATACCACTGTACATAAGTTACCTTCTTTATCTTTATGGATAAAGCAGTACTTGGGCTGCTTGCATAATGTGGCTATTGTAAATAATGCTGCAATAAACATAGGGGTGCATGTGTGTTTTCAAATCAGTGCTTTCATATTCTCTGGGTAAATATCTAGTAGTGTGAGTGCTGGATTGGAGGACAGTTCTATTTTTAACTTTTTGAGGAACCTCTATACTGTTTGTGACAGTGGCTGCACTAGCTTGCGTCCCCACCAGAAGCACATGAGGCTTCTTTTTCCTCCACGTCCCCAGCAACACGTGCGTGTGTTATAGTCCTCATTCTGACAGGTGTGAGGTGATACCTCATTGTGGTTTTGATTTGCATTTCTCCAAGAATGACTGATGATGAGCATCTTTTCATGTGTCCGTTGGCCCTCTGGATGTCTTCTGCCGATTTCTAGTTGGATTATTTGGGGGTTTTTTGGTGTTGAGTTGTACAAGTTCTTTCTATATTTGGGATCCTAACACCAGGTGTCTTTTTAAGCACTTAAAAAGAAGTCAACCCTTCTAACCATCACAAAAGGTTCTAGGTCAAGGAAACCAGGTGCCCAGTGTCGGTATCAGAATCCACACCCCAAGTGTGTGGGCCGTGGGGATTCAGACCCGGACCCCCTGACTGCTGTCTTCGCACTCATGCATGAAGCGCTGCTGTTCAGCAAAGCAGGGCTGTCCTGAGAGACAGCTGAGGTCGACAGACGTGGGTTCAAACCTCCGCCCCGCCTCTCGTTACGTCTGTGATTTGCAGAAAGGCACTTAATGAGGCTTTGTGCTCACTGTTGCCTCTGCTCTGAACGCTCTTTCCTGCCATCTACCTGGGGCTGCTGCTTTCTCATTAACCAGCACTCAGCTCAGCTGTCACCTCACAGAGGCCTGCCTCACCCCTCTCATCCCAAAGAAACGCGCTTGTCACTCTCTAACCCCGGGGCTGCAAGCTTTTACTGCAAAGGGCTACACAGTAAATATTTTCGGCTTGTGGGCCGCTTACGGTCTCGGTCTGTACTCACATGTGCTGTGGTAGCACAGAAGCAGCTGCAGACAGGAGGTGCGCACAGGCATAGCTGTGTTCCCCTGAAACTCTATTTACAACAATACGCGGTGGGCCAGATTTGGCCCAAGGGCTGTAGCTCGCCAACCCCTTGCTCTACCGTCACACCCAGTTTAGTCCCGTTTTGCGTATTGCTGATTGAAATGACCTTGCTTATTTATCGCCATCAGTGTTCCTCCCCGGGGTCGTAATCTTCTTGACTACCTGGTTCACTCCACCACTGAGTGGAGCTTGGCACTTAAGAAAAAACATTTAATGTTGAAGAGAGAGAGTATGTGTGCAAGCCAGGGAGGAGCAGAGAGAGAGAGAGGAGGAGAGAGTTCCAGGCAGGCTATGCCCTGTCATCACGGAGCCCGATGTGGGACTCGATCTCACAAACCGGGAGATGAGTGGAGCTGAAACCAAGAGTGGGGTGCTCGACTGGCAGAGCCATCCAGGCAGCACTGAATACATCTTTATCACATGAATGAATGAAGGAGTGAATGCCTTGCACATAGGAGGTGCTTTAAATGCACCACATGAATGTGTGGACTAGTAACTGACGCTGCTCTGGCAACATGTGCTAACCGGAGGGACGAGCGGACAGTGCCCTGCACCAAGCAGGCCCCTGGCTGGGGAAGGAACGTCCCTACGGTCGGATTCCTCGTCTGTGCGGTGGGGGCCACTGACCCAACTTCCCGAGCTTGTCCCGTGACTGACGTGGTGACAGATGGTGCCCCGCGCCGTGCGAGGCCCGCAGCCAGCCCCCACTCTGTGGTGCGTCTGACGCTCTAATCCCCTTTGCGTTTCAGAGGAGGCACTGAGGCTGCACAACGGGCCCCTCCGCAGCGCCTACATGGAACAGAGCTTCCAGAGCCTGAACCCCGTCCTCAGCCTGCCCATCAGCCCTGCCCAGGTGGAGCAGGCTCGCAGGAACGCGGCCACGGCTGGCGCGGGCCTCGAGCGCTGGCTGGACTCGCTGGTAGGTGGGATGTGGGCCGCCATGGACATCTGCACCACGGGCCCCACTGCCTGCCCCGTCATGCAGACCTGCAGCCAGACGGCCTGGAGCTCCTTCAGCCCCGACCCCAAGTCGGAGCTGGGGGCCGTCAAACCTGACGGCCGGCTCAGGTAGCACTGGGCACACGTGAGCCACAGCAGATCTCAAAGGGAAAGCAGCCAGGGGGGCCGGTGGCACCTGGACCCTGGCCTCCCACCCCCGGGGCGGGGGGGGGGAGGGGTGTCTTTTGTGAGAGGAGCTCTCATGGCTACAGAATGATGGAGAAGGAAGGTGTAGAGGTCAAAGCCGTTTCTGCCGACGACCTGCATTTGACAAGCTGGGTACTGGGGGCAAGGACTGCTTGGTCCCCGCGCCACAGTGGTCTTACCTCTTTTGGTTGATCCTCAAAGCCTATAGGTTCTTTGTTGTCCCTGCCAGTGACCCAGTCCCCCAGACAAGTGATTCTCAAAACTTTTATTTTGAGCAGCAGACTTTAGTTTACTAAGCTCAGTTGGAAGGGGGAAGTTCAAGGTGCAGTTGAACTCCAGGCTGCTCTGGTTGAAGCTGGGGAGTGTAAGGTTCTTCTCCAAGCACAGCCCACCAGGCTGTCCCTTTGTCAGTGGCACCTCCCAAGGTACCTGTCCAGAACCCACAGGCTCTGCAAAAGCCAGTTGGAAAAGCACGGCCCAGACCGTGGGCTTGATTGATCTCCAGCCCCCTGCTTGGGCTCATTTTCCTGCTCCTGGGCTGGAGAAGGAGACTGTCTGAGCCTTCCCCCAGCCTTGTCGGGTTGAGTTGTCCTCCTTAGTCACTAGATGCGCAGGAGAGCCTTTCGATGGAACATGGCCAAGGTTCCCCAAGGTGTCACAGGGCCAGGGTTCCAGGCCAGCCTCCCTCCGGACTGCCACCGACAGGCTGATGCTTATAAGCATCAAGTCTCCTAGGCATTCGTGGGCCAGGAGACTGAGACCATGACCTCGTGGGTCCTGGCCAGTGGGAACTTTGGGGACCATGGCCATGAAACTCAGAGATTGTTGGGAGCCAACTCCTGAGCTGGACAGCACAGCAATACCCTCCCGTGCGTGAGCCCTTCTGCCCTGAGGTCCGGACACTCCAGACCTCTGTGAGTCCTACCTGCCACCCCCATCCCTGGTGCTGTAGGAATGGACCAGACTTTCTACATCCCTGCAAAAGCATTTCAGATTTGGTTTCTAACTCCATGTCCTTCCTCCTGTGAGGTGCCACGTCAAAGGGGGAAGCTTGCGGATGTGATTGGTTACTACCTTAACAGCAGTGTTACTCCAAGTGCTCGAGGTGCAGAAACCTGACATCTGAGCCGTGGCTCCAGCCCCCTTCCTCCTCCAGCCCCCACCCCATCCCCATGACAGGCTTTCTTTGGCACAGGCCCACCCGTGGCTGCACCATGTTCTGCTGCAGAGTCTATCCTGTGTCTCTGTGCAGCATGCGTGTGAAGGGAGCAGAGCCCATGCCTCTCACCCCCAAGCCCCTGCCCCACCAGGCAGGATGTCCTGCGGGCCAGGGAGGGGCTGGAAGAGGGACACTTGCAGTATTTATTATTTATATGTTTTAGTCCATGACTAATAGTAGGTGCTGCGTTTGCAGCTTGTTAGTTATGTTCTCTTACTAACTGAAGCTGCCTTTATTCATGAAAGGCCCCCCCCCTCCCTCCCCGCGGCCAGTGTCTGTCTGTCTCCTGTCTGCTCTGTATTCTCCACGTCCTGAGAGAAAGGCAGTGGTGTTGGACACTATGAGGAGAGTGTGTGCCTCAGCATCTGCTAACTCATAGTGGGATGCCCCTCACGACAATGAAGCCTTCCTCCTTCTCAGGCAGGGTGGGAGCCTGGGCTGGGCCTCCAGTACCGAACAGGCCAACGACTCAGGTGGAGGGAGAGGGGCCTTAGCAGGTGACAGAGGGAACCTGACTCTTTGCAAGCCTGGGAAGAAGAAAGATCCAGTTTAGAAAAAGGGGGAGTAGTCGGACCGAGCTGGGAGTTAGCCCCTGTCAATGGGCTGCAGGGGCTGTGGAGGGTCTTGCTCTGCAAGCCCAGGTCGAGCCCAGAGGCCTCTGCCACCACCTCTTTCCACCCCAGCCCACCCAGGGAGCCTGCCTTTTCTCCCTCCTGGGAGAGTGGCTAGGAGCGCGTGTTTTCCACAGCGTCCTGTGTGGGGCTCAGCCCCATGTCCACACTTGCCCACGTTGCTGGCTTTCCCCCCAGAACGAGGGGAGGGGCCAGGGCCAGCTTACTCTGGGCACGATCCGCAGCCCCCTCCCTGCAAGGGATTCGAGATGCCAGGTAGTCAGCCCAGGTGTTTCTTTTGGGTCAGGGAATAAAATAAGCAAAAGCCTAGGATGATTTGAGAAAAGATGTTTCCACAAGAGACACACTAATAGTTGAACTCTCTTTTAATCTGAGAGCGATTAATCACAAGCTCCTGGAAACCCTGTCAGAGTTGGAAGGGCAGCGCCTGGGGCACTGAGTCACTGACCAGGTCTGAAGTCACTCATGCCAGAGGCTGGGGCATGCGGTGCGATTTCCCAACCAGCCTGCCCAAGTCTCGCCAAACGGTCTCCAGGGAGGACAGAAAGCATGGCCTAGACCCCGTGGGTCACAAGGGTGCCCTTTCCTCCCTTTGGAAAGAGACCTTTCTGGTCAGATCAAGGCATCATTTGGACTTCATTTCCCCATGGCAGTTTAACTTTTAAAAGGCCAGCACATTCAGAACCAGCAAGGCCCCAGATGTCGGGGGACGGGGCAAGGGGGCAGGTGGATGCACTGCCTTCATCGTTCCCTGGCTGGTGCATGGACACCAGCTGGAACCTTGATCTCTTTGCCAGGAAGGGGCAGAGTACAGACGTGTAGGGCTTTAGCCTGTCCCCTGACACAGCCCAGTCTACCGGGGACTCAGGACGCAAGCTCCCCTACAGCACCCAAGGGGGGGATGGAGTAGGAGGGTGTACTGGCAACGGCTGCTGGCCAACACCTGCCGGGTCAGAGCCGCGCTGTGTGGCAGGGGTCCCAGACCCTTCCATCGTGGGTGCTGCCTGGTTTTGCACGTGAGTATGCAGGCACAGTGCAGTCTTCCCGTGGGGCCAGGGGATCCAGATGGTCACTGGAAATCTGATTTTTAAGTGTCGGCAAGGCTTTTTCTTTGTTTTGTTGGAGAGAGTGGGCAAAGGGAAATTCCACAGTTCGTCCTGGGCACTGCCTGCCGGCCCACCTGCTGGCTGGAGAGGTGGTTTACCATGAGGTAGGCAGTGCCCACGTGGAGGAGGAAAAGCGCCACCCTTGGTGAAATCTCACCAATCGCTCTGAAGAAACCACAAACCTCTTACCAGTCATTCCAACCAGGAGAGACCGTCCTGCAGAGAAGGGTCCCAGGAGGAATGGCTTGTTCAGCTGTCCTAGGTCCCAAGATGGTGCTTAAAAAAAAAAGAATTTGGAGACCTCAGTCGCTGCCCCTTCAACCTAAAGAGGCCCACACTTTCCAGAATTCCTGCCCGCCCAGGCAGAGGTGATGGATGACAGGCTGG
The DNA here is from genome assembly GCF_018350175.1 of Felis catus. Lineage (NCBI taxonomy): Eukaryota > Metazoa > Chordata > Mammalia > Carnivora > Felidae > Felis > Felis catus. The sequence continues at coordinate 27,081,132 of NC_058383.1, read as the reverse complement.
CTGGGGGGCCCGGGAGGTTGTGGCGCAGCCCAGCTCTCTCCAAGTCCTACATTTGAGCAGCTGTCCTGGCGCACGTTTCGGAAGCCCTGCTTGCTCGCGGGATGCCCTCTTTGCCTCAGTTACCTTACTTTGCCCATGGGTCTACCACAGGCGCTACCTCATTGTGTCTGCTGAGAAGTTTACCTGGGGGAGAAACAATTAGGTGTCCCAAATCTGCTCGAGCTGAATGTACAATCTATGCAAATTCTCTCCCTCTGTTTCCTTCTCTGTCTCTCAAAAGTATTTTTTTTTTACGTTGCAAATCCGATACTTTATAGACCCTAGACTGAGGGCTTTCATGCGCCACCTGTGTCTGCCCCTCACGTTGTCTTTGGTTCTGTCCTCCCCAAGCCCCACCCAGGGAGAAAGCAGCCCCCCTCCTTCCGGCTGGGAAGCCTCCCCACTGCCTCTGCCCACGGAGTCCCCAGGAAAAGCAGGTTCTGCCCCCTTGCACCTCCATCCCCCTCTCCCATCTCCTCCTTCATTTTCCTTCCCTCACCCCCAAAAGCCTTAGGTTTCTCCTTTTTGAAATGTGGCCTTAAAATTATTTTTGGAAAGCTGACTGCCCTCTCCGTCCACCTTCCACCAACATCCGAGAAGAAGGAGCATCCTGAAGCTTTCGCGGCAGCCTCCTAAGCGAGAGGCTGCCCGTCTGTAGTTTGCAGATGCCATACACATGGCTTCTAAACGCCGTCTTTAAGAGAAGCACTCTTCTGTTGTTCCTGTGGGTGAAACGAAGGCTCGGGTGCTCACGTGAACGTCAGCCCGTCCTCCGCGCACACTGCCGAGGTACCCTCTCTCCCCCACCCCCACCCAGGCGTGGTGACTTGGAGGTACTTCGTTCAAGGGTAAAGCAGGAGAGTTTCTCAGTTTCTCTCTTCCTCCTTCCTGCCTGGAAAGTGAGAGCATTAAATATTCCCAGCTGATGGGTCGTGTTCTCAAAGGGATCACACTTGCGCCTTCTGTTGTTCCAGGCTCTGTTGGAGGCCAAAGACAACCCTAGGGTTTCATAGGAAATTTACTGGAATTGAGCGCAACCGTCCTTCGAGTCCGTTCTCGGTCTTTTTTTGTTTCTAATATGTTGTCAATAGCGTGTGTTTGGGTATTTTTTTTTTTAGAGGCCTCACGATAAGTTATTACTGTCCCCCTCATTTTTTTCAAAGACATGTGGTGATATAGTTTTTAAAAATAACTATTTTGTTATAGATCATGATATGCATAAAACTGTACAGAAATATTTTGTAATGTATTGATTTAAAAAATCTGTAAATAAAGTTTAAAAAAATTCCAATGGCACACACCTGAAAGATGTAGATATTTTGCTATTTATTTAAAGGAGTATTTTAAGAGATATTGAACTATCTGAAATTGACGAATTATCAAAATTCCAATCCTACAAATGCTTTTCCTCAAGGTAGACAGTGATTCTTGGAAATGATTGCACTACCCGCCCATTTTTGCACCTTTTCTGTCTTTTCATTTAGCAGAAAAACAACAACGAAATTGTGCCTTAGCTGTATTTTTTTGTCTAGGGGAGTTTGTTTCTGTCTGACAAAGCAAAATTTTTTGCAGAAAACAGTGGATGTATTAAATACTGTATCATACCAAAAACACTGCAGGTGTACATAGATGCTTTCTGTCATACTGTGTTTTCAGATGCAGAATTTTAAAATTAAAAAAAAAATACTGTCTTTACGGAACAGCGGCTTATGGCTTCTCTTCAGCAATATCCCAGGTCTTCGCCAAATCTGGTCCTCTCTCCCCTCCTCTGCTCTGTCCATCCTGTAGTCTGAGGGTGATGCTATCAGTTATCCAAAGGGGTACCAACTGGCTGGAATTACCAAGACCACAGGCCTGAGCTGGGCCCCTCCTGGGCAATCCTGGATGTGTGGCTACACTCCCTAATCATCCTGCTCTGTCTCTTGACAAGATTAGGACAGTGCCCTCCTGTATAGGAGTCCCCTGGTTGCAGGAGATGTTGTTAAGGAGAAGCTGCCATTTAAGTGGCCAGTGGTCTTCTCTATCCAAATGGCTGGTTGTATAGCAAAGCCGTTTCCCTTTCCTCACCACACATGCTTGACCACAATTCGCAGACTTCCTGGTGCATAGGTGTGATCCCATGGGGCCAAATTCTGGCCAATGGAATGTGGGTGGAAGGGGCATATTTTGAATCCTCTACATCTAGAGCATTCATTGGTCTGCTCATTCCTGGCAACCTCACAAAGCCCCCAATTTAAAGGCAGGCAGACTTAGAGTATGTAAGGAGCTAGGCCCCTGATGGTCACATGGAAGGCCATCTGACCAGCCGTTTCTGACTGGTGATGACAACACAACATGTGATGTGTTACACCCCTGAGAACCTGTGTTCCACAGGTAGCCTTACCTTAACTGCGAATTCATCCAGAAATGGCAACTGACATCATCTGGGAAAGTCCTTGAGCCCCTTCATTCTACAAGTAAAGGACAGAAACTCGAGTGAGTCAAGTGATTTGCATGAAGCTACCAAGATACGCAATACGAGTATCATGGTCAGAACCAGAACCAAGATTGCCTATGTCGTCCCAGTAGTCGTTAGGAGGACTGGTTTTCTTGGGTTGACCTCACTACCACATCTGTATGTGGTTCTCAAAGGTCATGGACAAAGACAAAGAATACCCAGGTGGTGCATTCACCCTTCATGATCATTAAAGGCAGAGCGTGCCACTGAGACCCAGATGGGACTACACAGCTGGAATAAAACAGTCTAGAGACCGTGACCTTAGGGTGGAAGTAGGGGGTACGGTGATGGCATGCACTGACCTCCACACTAAATGATGCCCCATTCAGAACTTCCTGGGAAGATGGCAGAGTAAGAGGAACCTAGATAACAGCTCAGTATAAATAACCCCAAAACACGGGGCACCTAGGTGACTCAGTCAGCTGAACATCCAACTCTTGATTTCGGCTCAGGTCCTAATCTCACGGGTTGGTGAGATGGAGCCCCATGTTGAGCTCTGGAGGGCAGCACTGAGCCTACTTGGGATTCTCGCCGTCTCTCTGTCTGCCCCTTCCCTACTCACACACAAGCTCTCACACTCTCTCTCCAAATAAACAAACAAACAAAAAGAGCACAACCCAAACACTGGCAGAACAGACTCTCCACAGCTAATTGTAGAGAAGGGGCCATAGGAAGGCAGGAAACATGGTCGGGAGCAAACTGACCCATGGGGCTGTGTGCAGGAGGCAGGGACACCACAGGCACAGAGAAGGGAGCAGACCTCAGACCTAAGACACGGGGGCCTGCACTGGGAAGATGAATCCCCCTAACATTTGACTTTGAAAACCACAGAGGCCTAACTTCTAGAGGTCTTATGATCAGTCAGGCTTAACATCCTTAACTTTCACAATCAAGTTCAGCTCTGGGAGAACCAGGAGGGTGATAGGAACCTGAGCTTCCACCCTTAAAGAGACGGAACAACAAACGGCCCATGGAGATATGTCAATAGAAGCAGCAGTTTGAAAAAATGCTTGAGGTATATAAAAAGAGTTATTTACGAAGAGCTTGGCCCAAAGGGACAGAGAACACTGCAAGACTCCTCCAGGAACAGAGGCACCATTTCCCACCCCCGCCCCCAGCATAAACACACGGCCACCCGTGGGAACCAGCACAGTGCCAACATCCACCACCTAACTTGACTGCACCATATGCCCCACCACCCGGCGCTGTGCTTTAGTGGATCTGCCCCCTCCACACAGGCCCACTTCAATCCCTCTTGCAGAGGACCAGCTGCTCACAAACCTTGCAACCAGCACCACCCATCTGCCCCCACACCCCTGCACATGGTGGGTCTGCCCCCCACCATATGCTCTTGGCCGCAGCCCATCCAAACTGGGGCCACAAGCCCGGCAGTATGCAAGCAGCCCCAACAGGGGCCACCACCGCCACTCCAAGGTGACTCCTCCCCCAGGCAGAGGGACAGATGACCACATAAACCAGTCCAACTAACCCAGACAGGGGGCAGGAGGAAGAAATCTTATCTATAGTCCCATCCACCAACAGAAGCTTCTCAGGTGCTACTTCGTCTCTGGCAAATGCCTGGTCAGACTCAACTCAAGCCCAAGGCAGCCCCAGACAGGCCCACTGCCACCACAGGGACCAAACCCTGCCCACAACAGGCAAAAAGCCACTGCAGCTGACTGGACTGAAGGCAAATAAATGTGGCTTAGCCACAACTACGGGGCACTCGCAACACACACAGGAGACACCCCTGAAGCACCAGGTTCTGATGAACAGGGGACACTGGACTCACTGCAGCACGTGACAGGACCTCTTCTTCCTAAGGCCATCACTTTCAAGAGCAAGGGCCATAGCTGACTTTGCTAACACAGAGAGAAAGACACAGAAAGTTAGGCAAAATGAAGAGAAAGAAGATGATGTCCCAAATGTAAGAACAAAATCACAGCAAGAGAGCTAAACGAAACAGAAGTAAGTAATCTGCCTGATAAAGAATTTAAAGTAGTGGTCATAAAGATACTCACTGGAGGGGCCCCTGGGTGGCTCAGTCAGTTAAGCATCCGACTTCGGCTCAGGTCATGATCTCCCGGTCCGTGAGTTCAAGCCCTGCGTCAGGCTCTGTGCTGTCAGCTCAGAGCCTGGAGCCTGTTTCAGATTCTTGTCTCCCTCTCTCTCTGGCCCTCCCCCGTTCATGCTGTCTCTCCCTGTCTCAAAAATAAATAAACGTTAAAAAAAAAATTTTTTTTTAAAAGAAAGAAAAAAAAAGATACTCACTGGACTAGAGAAAAGAGTGGGGGACCTCAGTGAGACCCTTAACAAAGATTAAAAAAAAACAACAATCAGATATGAAGAATACAGTAAGTGAAATTAAAAATACATTTGATGCTTGATGGGAGACTTCTCAGGGAAGATAAAAGAGTAAGAGAACCCTAAACTCATCTCATCCCATGGGTACAACTAGGTAACACTCACATAGGAGCCAATACCCAGAAAAGGACCCAAAGACTTGCTGAACAAACTCCACAACTAATGTGGAGAAGAGGCCACATCAAAGAGGAAGGGTGAAGACTCAGCAGGACCCTAAGCCCCAAGGATCTGACTACCAGAGGAAGCCATAGGAGCAGACACAGGTGAGAAACAGTCTATCACAACAGGAAGCCTGCAAAGGAAAGAGAAATCCCCTAACATTTGGCTTTAAATCACAGGGGCCAATTTTTTTTTTTTTTAATTCTTACAACCAGCTGGACATAAAGCTTCCAGGCAAACCTAAAAAAACAGCAAAAATCAGCTGGCTCTGCTCTGAGAGAGCCCAAAGGGCAACAGGCACCTTAGTCCCCACCCTTAGAGAGATAGCACAACAAATAGCCTGCTATCTCTGCAGTGAAGCAGCAACATGAAAGGCACGTGGGGCTTACAGGAGGGATAGTTGGTTAACTAATCACAGAGTTCCCTGAGGGACTTCTCCAGGAACAGAGAAGCTGGCAGGCACTATTTACCTCCCCTGCTTCTCATCCTAAACACACAACCACCTTCAGGAACCAGTGAGACACCTCGTCTCCAGGGTGGCTGCACATCTCCTGTAGAGGAGGACAAGCACCACCTATTTAAAAATGCACTTCCACCCACAACTTTCAACAGCAAGAGATGTAGCTGACTTTGCTAACACAGAGAAGCAGAGAGTCAGGCAAAATGAGGAGAAAGAGAAATCCATCACAAATGAAAGAACAAAACCACAGCAAGAGACCTAAGTGAACAAGATCAAAGTAACATGCCTGATAGGGAATTTAAAGTAATGATCATAAAGATACTCACTGGACTTAAGAGGGGGAAATCAATGACACCCTTAGCAAAGAAAAAACGTAAAAAAGAACTCCTCGGAGATGAACAACACAATAAATAAAATTAAAAATACACTTGATGGATCAATAGCAGACTGGAAGAAGCAGAGGAATGCATTAGTGAACTAGAAGAAAGTAATGCAAAGTAATCAAGCTGAATAAGAGAAAAAAGAATTATGCAAAACAAGAATAGGCTTAGGAAACACAGCAACTCCATGAAGCATAACATTCACATTATAGGGATCCCAGAAGGAGATGAGAGAGAAAAGATGGGAGAATATTTATTTGAAGAAATAATAGCTGAAAACTCCCCAAATCTAGGAAAGGAAACAGATTCAGGTCCAAGAGTCACAGAGATTTCCCCCAACAAAATCAACCAAAGGAGGTCCACACCAAGAATGAAAATGGCAAGGGGTGCCTGGGTGGCTCAGTTGATTAAAGCGCCTGACTCTTTATTTGGCTCAAGTCACAATCTCATGGTTTGTGAGTTTGGGCCCCATTTCAGGCTCTGCACTGTCATTGCATATTCTTGAGATTCCTGGTCTCCCTCTCTCTCTGCCCTCATCTACTTGCATGCTCATGTGCACTCTCTCTCTCAAAAATAAACATTAAGAACAAAAAAAAGAAAAAGGCTCAAAAAATTGTGATACAGAAACATTTTAAAAGCAGCAAGAGGGGCGCCTGGGTGGCGCAGTCGGTTAAGCGTCCGACTTCAGCCAGGTCACGATCTCGCGGTCTGTGAGTTTGAGCCCCGCGTCGGGCTCTGGGCTGATGGCTCAGAGCCTGGAGCCTGTTTCCGATTCTGTGTCTCCCTCTCTCTCTGCCCCTCCCCCGTTCATGCTCTGTCTCTCTCTGTCCCAAAAATAAATAAACGTTGAAAAAAAAAATTAAAAAAAAAAAAAAAAGCAGCAAGAGAAAAGAAACAGTTACATACAAGGGAAACTCCATAAGGCTATCAGCAGATTTTTCAGCATAAACCTTTCAGGCCACAAGAGTGACATGATAAATGAAAGTGCTAAAAGGGAAAAATCTACAACCAAGATTACTCTATCAAGCAAGGCTGTCAGTCAGAATATAAGGAAAGAGAAAGTTTCTCTAACAAAAACTGAAGGAGTTCGTGACAACTAAACCAGCCATGCAAGAAATATTAATGGGGAATCTCAAATGGAAAGACTGTAAGTGACAGTATGAAAAACAGACACACAAAAGCATTAAAGGATAAGTATTTCTACAGAAGAAAAATCAGTTGAGGGATTCGCAAAAGGGTGTCAAGTATTACACAATACACTTTAAACATGGGGAGAGAGGAGTAAAAAATGGGTTCAAACTTAAGTGACCATCAACTTAATACAGACTGCTGTATGCAGGTGTTACATACAAACCTAACGGAAACTACAAATCAAAAGCCAATAATACATACCCAAATAATAAAGAGAAAAATATTCAAGTAGATCACTAAAGAAAACCAGCAAACCATGGAAGAGTACACAAGAAGAAAGGATCAGAGAAAAACTACAGAAACCATAGAATAATTAACAAAATAGCAAGAAGTATACATCAATAATTACTTTGCATGTAAATGGATTAAACACTCCAATTGAAAGACATAGTGGTGACTGATTAAGACATACAGTGTCAGAGTAGATAAACAAGACTCATCTACATGCAGCCTAGAAGAGAGTCATTTCATACCTAAAGACACACTGCAGATTGACAGTGAAGGGATGTAGAAACATTTATCATGCAAATGGATGTCAAACAAAGCTGGAGTAACAATATTTATATGGGACAAAAGAGACTTTAAAATCAAGGCAGCTAAGAAGAGACAAAGGAAACTATATAATCATAAAGGGGACAATCTGACAAAAAGATGTAATAATTCTACATATTTATGTCCCCAACACTGAAGCACCGAAATACATAAAACAGTTAATAAAGCAACTAATCAATAGTAACATAATAATAATAGCATATTTTAACACACCACTTATATCACTGGCTAGATCATCCAAACAAACAAACAAACAAACAAACAAAAAATCAAGGAAACAGTGGCTTTAAATAACCAATTGAACCAGATGGATTTAACAGATATATTCAGAACATTCCATTCTAAAACAGAATACAAATTCTTTTCAAGTGCACACAGAACATTCTCCAGACTAGATCACACTTAGACCACAAAACAAAGCTCAACAAATTCAAAAAAATCACAATCACACCATGCATATTTTCTGACCACAACATTATGAAACTAGAAATCAATCAAGAAAAAAAAATCTGGAAAGACAACATATACATGGAGGTCAAATAACATATTACTAAACAATCAGTGGGTCAACCAGGAAACAAAAGAAGAAATCAACAAGTATATGGAAACAAAAATAAAAACACAAAGCCTTTGTGATATAGCAAAAGCAGTTCTAACAGGGAAGTTTATAGCAATACAGGCCTAGCTCAAGAAGAAAAATCTCAAACCATATATCCTTACACCTACAGGAGCTAAAAAAAAGAACAATCAAAATACAAAACCACCAGAAGAAAGGAAATAAAGATTAGAGCAGAAATAAATAATACAGAAATTTTTAAAAAACAACAGATCAATGTAACCAGGAGCTACTTCTCTGAAAAGATCAATGTAATTGATAATGCACTAACCAGACAGATAAAAAAAAGAAAAAGAAAAAGAAAAAAAGGAGTGAAAAAAAAGAGCAAGAGAAAGGACTCAAACAATCACAAATGAAAGAGGAGAAATAACAACCAACACAATAGAATACAAACAACTGTAAGAGAGTATTATGAAAAAGTATATGCCAACAAACTGGACAATCTAGAAAAAAATGGATAAGTTCCTAGAAACATGTAACCTACCAAAACTGAAAGAGGAATAAATAGACTATCTGAAGAGACTGTTACCAGCAAGGAGAAGGAATGAATTATCAAAAACTGCCAAGACACAAAAGTCCACAACAGGCGAATTCTATCAAACATTTAAAGAAGAGTTAATACCAGTGCTTCTCAAATAATTCCTAAAAATATAGAAGGAAAACTGCCAAATTCATACCATGAGGTGAGCATAATCCAGATACCAAAAGCAAGTAACAATACCACTAAAAAAGAGAACTACAAGCCAATTTCTCTGATGAACATAGAGGCAAAAATCCTTGGGGCACTGGGTGACTCAGTCGGTTGACTATCCAACCAAGGCTCAGGTCATGATCTTGCAGTTCATGAGTTTGAGCCCCTCATCGGGCTCACTGCCTCAGCCTGTCAGTGTAGAGCCCACTTAGGATCCTCTGTCCGTCTCTCTCTGCCCCTCCCCCATTTGCACTCTGCCCAAAATAAATATATTTTTTTTAAAAATCCTCAACAAAATATAAGCAAACCAAATCCAACAATACATTAAAAAAATCATTTGAGGTGGGTCCAAGATGGTGGAGCAGTATGGGATTTTTTTTTCTCTCTCATCACTGAAATGCAGCTAGGTCAACACCAAATCATCTTTCACACCTAGGAAACTGATTTGATGATTAACACAACAATCTAAACAACTTCAGTCACAGAACTCAGCAGGTACACAGCATAGAGAGGTGAAGTGGGGGAGAGAGAAGCTGCAGAGGGTAGGGAGCTATTTCTGCTTATGAAGAGAGGGCAGAGACAGGGGGGAGAGTATGGGAAAAGCACCACCCGCCTGAAAGCAGCTGGAGAGAAAGAGAAAGAATGGACTGAACAAAAAAAGGGAGAAAGGGACTCCAAGAGACTGAACAAAAAAAGGGGAGAGAAAGGAGAAAGAAGAGGGTTTAAATTCTATTAAGATGCTATAAACAGTGGAGCACAGAGTTAAACTGCAGCTCGATACCTGGTGAAGCTCTGGTAGGAAAGGTGAATCCCTAGGAGCATAGTGCAAGATCCAAAAGGTCCTCAGGCCACACAGGGAGAGGCAGTTCCCTCCTGAGAGGACATTTGGGAGAGGCTGTTTGGTCTCCACACAGAAAAACGTCCCAGGGGACCCCAGACAATAGACACATTTGCTGGTGTTGGAACAAGGACATTAAGGGTGAAGCCTAGTGGCAGATGGGTGTTCTAATTTACCAAAATCCCTGAAACACTGCTGCTACATGATCGCACCAACTTTTTCTGGGATGAGCTGGCACCTGGCCACAGTCTCTGGGCATCAGCAGCAGCAGAGTCACATGAACATACCAGGAGGTGGGTGTGTTTGGAAACACAGACCCATCTGAGATAAAATTCAGGAGGGAGGTGTTGCCTGGCAGGCCGATGGCTTGGTCATGGACATTGTAGAATGGGGGCGTGAATGGAAGCTGGAGACAAAGGAGGGGTGTTTGACTGCTGGTAGGCAAGAGCACAGAGTTCTGATACTAGAGAAAGGGTAGCTGGGTGATGCCATTCTCACCTCTTCCTCCCACACATGCACACACGTGCCATTAGAACCACAATGATCCATCCCAGTAAACTAAGTAACACCATATAGTGGAGAATGAAGGCACTACACCAAGCCCCACCCAACTGAGCCAACTTGCTCTAGAGGAACACCACACATCTCTCCGCCTGCTTAGTTTACTGACTATAAAATGTTTCATGGCTTGACTTCTAGGGGAAACTGGATGGAATTTCAATCGTATTTCATTCTGTTCCCAGATCCATCTATTCAATATTTTTTTCTTTTCTTATTCTTGAATACAAAAAAATGAAGAAAATGTTTTTATTTTCCGTTTTTATAAGAACGAATTTTTTTCTGTTATATTTCTTACATTTTTGTAAGTTTTTTAAATTCTATTTTACTTTCATCATTTCATTTTATTTTACCTTATTCGGGTTTTTTCAAACATGTTCTTTTTCCTTTTTCTTATCTTTTCCTTCCCTTTTTTCTCTATCAAGCTTCTTTCAACAACCAGAAAAAAAACACACGTAGGTGCTAGCATCCTTTATTAAGTTTGTGTTGTTTTTAACTTTTTAGCTTCTATTTTGTTTATTTATTTTATTGATTTTTTTTTCTTCCCTCAAAATGACAAAACAAAGGAATTCACCCCCAAAGAAAGAACAGGAGGAAATGACAACCAGGGACTTAACACAGACAGAAGCAAGATGTCTGAACCAGAATTTAGAATCATGATAGTAAGAATACTAGCTGGAGTTGAAAAAAGCAGAGAATCCCTTTCTATAGATATGAAAGAAGTAAAATCCAGTCAGGACAAAATTAAAAATGCTATACCTAAGCTGCAATCTCAAATGGATGCCACCGCAGCAAGGATGGATGAAGCAGAGCAGCAAATCAGTGATACAGAGGACAAACTTATGGAGAATAATGAAGCAGGAAAAAAAAAAGAGGGAAGCTAAGGCAAAAGAGCACGCTTTAAGAAATAAAGAGCTCAGTGACTAATTAAAAAGGAATAACATCTGAATTATAGGGGTCCCATAAGATGAACAGAGAGAAAAATGGGTAGAAAGTTTAGGTGAGCAAATCATAGTGGAAAACTTTCCTAACCTGGGGAAAGACACAGCTATCAAAATCCAAGAAGCACAAAAAAATCCCATTAGATTCAACAAAAACCGACCATCGACAAGGCATATCATAGTCAAATTCACAAAATACTCAGGCAAGGACAGAATCATTAAAGCAGCAAGGGAAAAAAAATCCTTAACCTACAAGGGAACACAGATCAGGTTCAAGGCAGACCTAATCACAGAAACTTGGCATGCCAGAAAGGAGTGGCAGGATATATTCAATGTGGTGAAATGGGAAAATATGCATCCAAGAATTCTTTATTCAGCAACAAGGTCATTCAAAATAGGAGAGAGAAAAATTTTCCCAAATAAATTAAAACTAAAGGAGTTCATGACCACTAAACCAGACCTGCAAGAAATTTTAAGGGCGACTCTCTGAGGGGAGAAAAGACAAAAACAAAAAACAAAGAGCAAAAGCAACAAAGACTAGAAAGGACCAGGGGAGCCTGGGTGGCTGAGTCAGTTAAACATCCAATTTTGTCTCAAGAGCCTGGAGACTGCTTCAGATTCTGTGTCTCCCTCTCTGCTCTTCCACCACTCATACTCTCTCTCCTTCAAAAATAAACGGGGGGAAAAAAAAGAAAGAACCAGAGAACACCACCAGAAACTCCAACTCTACAGGGAATATAATGGCAATAAATTCGTATCTTTCAGTACTCACTCTAAACGTCAATGGACTAAACACTCCAATAAAAAGACATAGGGTAACAGAATGGATAACAGAACAAGATCTATCTGTATGCTGTTTACAAGAGACCCACTTTAGACCTAAAGACACCTTCAGATCGAAAGTAAGGGGATGGAGAACCATCTATTATGCAAGTAGTCTCCAAGAGAAAGCCACAGTAGTGATACTTAACATCAGACAATCTAGATTTCAAAATAAAGACTGTAACAAGAGATGAAGAAGGGCATTGTATCTTAATTAAGAGGTCTATCCACCAGGATAATCTAACAATTGTAAAGACTTATGCTCCAAAAGTGGAAGAACCCAAATATATAAATAAATTAATCACAAACATACAGAAGCTCATTGATAATAACACAATAGATGACTTCCACGACCTACGTACAGCAAGGGACAGATCATCTAAACAGAAAATCAACAAAGAAACAATGGCTTTGAATGACACACTGGATCGGATGGATTTAGCAGATAGATTCAGAGTATTTCATCCTAAAGCAGAATACACATTCTTCTCAAGTGCACATGGAATATTCTCCAGAACAGGTCACATACTGGCACACAAATCAGGCCTCAACAAGTACAAAACAATCGAGATCATACCATGCATATTTTCACACCACAATGCTATGAAACTTGAAATCAACCACAAGAAAAATTTTGGAAAGACAAAAAATACTTGGGAACTAAAGAATACCCTACTAAGAATGAATGGGCTAACCAAGAAGTTAAAAAGGAAATTAAAAAGTACATGAAAACCAATGAAAATGGTAATAGCACAGTCCAAAACCTCTGAGACACAGCAAAAGCAGTCCTAAGAGGGAAGTATATAGCAATCCAGGCCTTCCTAAAGAAGGAAGAAAGGTCTGAGATACACAACTTAACCTTACACCTTAAAGAGCTGGAAAAAGAACATCCAATAAAACCGCAAAACAGCAGAAGATGGGAAATAATAAAGATTCAAGCAGAAATCAATGCTATCAGGGAAACACACACACACACACACACACACACACACACACACACAACGTAACAGATCAATGAAACCAGGAGCTGGTCCTTTGAAAGAATTAACAAAATTGATAAACCCCTAGCCAGTTTGATCAAAAGGAAAAGTAAAGAACCTAAATAAATAAAATCAAGAATGAAAGAGGAGAGATCACAACCAACACAGCAGAAATAAAAACAATAGTATTATGAACAATTATATGCCAATAAAATGGGCAATCTGGAAGAAATGGACAAATTCCTAGAAAATATGAACTACCAAAACTGAAACACGAAGAAATAGACAATTTGAGCAGATCCATAACCAGTAAAGAAATCGAATTAGTAATCAAAAATCTCCCAGAAAACAAGAGTCCAGGGCCAGATGGCTTTCCAAGGGAATTCTATCAAACATTTAAAGAAGAATTAACACCTATTCTTTTGAAGCTGTTCCAAGAAATAGAAATGGAAATAAAACTTCCAAACTCATTCTATGAAGCCAGCATTACCTTGATTCCAAAACCAAAGACCCCACTAAAAAGGAGAACTACAGACCAATGTCCCTAATGAACATGGATGCAAAAACCCTCAACAAGATACTACTAGCAAACCGGATCCAACAAAACACTAAAAGAATTATTCACCAACCAAGTGGGATTTATACCTGGGATGCAGGGCTGGTTCAGTATCCACAAAACAATCAATGTGATACTTCAAATCAATAAAAGAAAGGACAAGAACCACATGATCCTCTCAATAGATTCAGAGAAAGCATTTGACAAAATACAGCATCCTTTCTTGATAAAAACCCTCAAGAACCATACTGCGAGATCATAAAAGCCATATATAAAAGACCCACCGCTAATATCATCCTCAATGGGGAAAAACTAAGAACTTTCCCCCTAAGGTCAGGAATACAACAGGGATGTCCACTCTCGCCACTGTTAGTCAACAGTGTCGCAAGTCCTAGCCTCATCAGTCAGACAGCCAAAGGAATAAAAGGCATCCAAATTGGCAAGGAGGGAGTCAAACTTTTCCTCTTCACAGATGACATGATACTCTATGTGTATGTGGAAAATCCAAAAGATTCCACCAAAAAACTGCTAGAACTGATCTGTGAATTCAGCAAAGTCGCAGGATATAAAATCAATGCACAGAAATAGGTTGCATTCTTATACACCAATAATGAAGCAACAGAAAGAGAAATCAAGGAATCAACCCCATTTACAATTGCACCAAAAACTATAAAATACCTGGGAATAAACTTAACAAAAAGGTAAGGAATCTATACACGGAAAACCATAGAAAGCTTATGAAAGAAATTGAAGAAGACACACAAAAAAAATGGAAAAATATTCCATACTCCAGGATTGGAAGAACAAATATTGTTAAAATATCAATACTACCCAAAGCAATCTACATATTCAATGCAATCCCTATCAAAATAACACCAGCATTCTTCCCAGAGCTAGAACCAACAATCCTAAAATTTGTATGGAACCAGAAAAGACCCTGAATAGCCAAAGCTGGAAGCATCACAATCCTGGACTTCAGGATGTATTACAAAGCTGTCATCATCAAGACAGTATGGTACAGGCATAAAAACAGACACTCAGACCAATGGAACAGAATAGAGAACCCAGAAATGGACCCACAAATGTATGGCCAACTAATCTTTGACCTAAGAAAAAAAGAATATCCAATGGAATAAAGACAGTCTCTTCAGCAAATGATGCTGGGAAAACTGGACAGCGTCATGCAGAAAAATTAACCAGGGCCACTTTCTTACACCAGACACAAAAATAAACTCAAAATGGATGAAAGACCTAAACATAAGACAGGAAGCTTACAAAATCCTCAAGGAGAAAGCAGGCAAAAACCTGTTTGATCTTGGCCTCGGCAACTTTTTACCCAACATGTCTCTGGAGGCAAGGGAGACAAAAGTGAAAAATCAACTATTGGGAACTTATCAAGATAAAAGCCTTCTGCACAGTGAAGGAAACGGTCAGAAAAACTAAAAGGCAACCTACAGAATGGGAGAAGATATTTGCAAACGACATATCAGATAAAGGGTTAGTACCCAAAATCTACAAAGAACTTATCAAACTCAACACCCAAAAAAATCAATTATCCAATGAAGAAATGGACAAAAGACATGAATAGACATTTCTCCAAAGACGACATCCAGATGGCCAACTGACACATGAAAAATGCTCAACATCACTCATCATCAGGGAAATACAAATCAAAACCACAATGAGATACCACCTCACACCTGTCAGCATGGCTAACATTAACAACTCGGGCAACAACAGATGTTGGCGAGGATGCAGAGAAAGAGGATCTCTTTTGCATTGCTGGTAGGAATGCAAGCTGGTGCAGCCCCTCTGGAAAACAGTATGGAGGTTCCTCAAAAAACTAAAAATAGAACTTCGCTATGACCCAGTAACTGCACTACTAGGTATTTATCCAAGGGATAGGGGTGTGCTGTTTCGAAGGGGCACATGCACCCCAATGTTTATAGCGGCACTTTCGACAATAACCAAAGGATGGAAAGAGCCCAAATGTCCATCAACAGATGAATGGATAAAGATGTGGTATGTATATACAATGGAGTATTACTCAGCAATCAAAAAGAATGAAATCTTGCCATATGTAACTATGTGGATGGAACTAGAGAGTATTATGCTAAGCAAAATTAGAGAACTACAAATATGACTTCCCTCATATGAGGACTTTAAGATGCAAAACAGATGAACATAAGGGAAGGGAAGCAAAAATAATATAAAAACAAGGAGGGGGACAAAATATAAGAGACTCTTAAATACAGAGAACAAATTGAGGATTACTGGAGGGGTTGTGGTTGGGGGAATGGGCTAAATGGGTAAGGGGCATTAGGGAGAACACTGGGTATTCTCCAGTGAATACCCAGTTGGGATAAGCACTGGGTATTATACACAGGGGATGAATCACTGGAATCTACTCCTGAAATCATTATAGCACTATATGCTAAGTTGGATATAAATTAAAAACTAAGATTAAATAAATAAAAATAAACTGAACTTTAGCCCAGAAAAAAAAATCATTCATCCTGACCAGATGGGATTTCTTCCTGGTTTTCAAGGGTTGTTCCACATTTGTAAATCAATCAATGTGATACATCACATTAGTAACAAAGTATAAAAACCATATAATCGTTTCAATAAATGCAAAAAAGGCATCTGACAAAGTACAACAACTATTCATGCTAAAAACCCTCAACAAAGTAAGTTTAGAGAGAATATATCTCAACATAATAAAGACCACATACAAAACAACCCAAGCAAACATCCATAATGGGGAAAACTGAGAGCTCTACCCCTTAAGGTAAGAAATAAGACAAGGATGTCAACTCTCACCACGTTTACTCAACACAGTACTGGAAGTCCTAGCCAGAGAAATCAGAGAAAAAAAATTAACAAAAGGTATCCAAATTGGTAAGGAAGAAGTAAAACTTTCACTACATGCAAATAACATGATACTATATACAGAAAACCCTGAAGACTCCACCAAAAAAACTACTTCAGCTGATAAATGAATTCAGGAAGGCCGCAAGATATAAAATCAAAGTGTAGAAATCCACTGAATTTCTATACACTAAAAATGAAACAGCAGAAAGAGAAATTACAGTTTTACCATTTACAGTTGCACCAAAAATAGTAAGATACCAGGGCACCTGGGTGGTTCAGTTGGTTAAGCATACAACTTTTGATTTTGGCCCAGGTCATGATCTCACAGTCATGAGATCGAGCCCCTCAGAGCACTTGGCGCACTGCGCATGGGGCCTGCTTAAGATTCTCTCTCCCTCTCTCCCTTTGTTCCTTCCCCCCTCATGCACATGTGAGTTCTCTTGAAAAAAAACAAATTGTCAGATACCTAGGAATACACTTAACCAAGAGGTGATAGACCTGTACTCTGAAAGCTATAAAACACCAATGAAAAAAATAAAAAATGACACAAAGAAAGGGAAAGACACTCCATACCTTGGAAGAACAATTGTTGTTAAAAAGTCTACGCCACCGAAAGCAATCTACAGATTTAATGCAATCTCTATCAAAATGCCAATAGCATTTTTTACAGATCTAGAGCCACCAATCTTAAAATTTGTCCAGAACCACACAGGACCCCAAGTAGCCCAAGTAATCTTGAAAATGAAGAACAAATCTGGAAGTAACACAATCCTCGATTGCAAGATACCCTATCATGCTGTAGTAATCAAAATAGTATGGTACTGGCATAAAAACAGACACATAGGTCAACGGAACAGAGTACAAATCCCAGAAATAAATCCACAGTGTTATGGTCAATGTATCCTCGACAAGAGAACCTAGAATATGCAACAGGAAAAAGATGGTCTCTTCAACAAATGATGTTGGGAAAACTGGACAGCTACATGCAAAAGAATGAAACTGGACCACTTTCTTACACCAGACACAAACTCACAACGAATTAAGAATCCAAATGTGAGACCTCAGACCATAGAAATACTAAAAGAGAGCACAGGCAATAATTTCTCTGACATTAGCTGTAAGAACATTTTTCTAGATAGGTCTCCTGAAGCAAGGGAAACAAAAGCAAAATTATTGGGAATACATCAAATTAAAAAAAGTTCTACACAGCAAAGAAAATGAAGAAGATATCTGTAAATGGCATATCCAATAAAGGGTTAGTATTCAAAACATATGAACTTATACAACACCCAAAAACCCAAATAATGCAATCCAAAATGTACAGAAGACATGAACAGACATTTCTCCAGAGAACACATCCAGGTAGCCAACAGACATATGAAAAGATACTCATAATCAGGGAAATGAAAAAACAAAACTACAATGAGAGGTCACTTCACACTTGTCAGAATGGCTAAAATCAAAAACACAAGAAACAACAGATGTTGGTGAGGATGTGGAGAAAGAGGAACCCTCATGCACTACTATTGGGAATATAAGCTGGCACCACCACTGTGAAAAGCAGTAGGAGATTCCTCAGAAAATTGAAAATAGAACTACTCTATGATCCAGTAATCATACTATTGGGTATTTACCCAAAGAATACAAAAGCATTAATCAGAAGGATATATGCACCTCTGTGTGTATTGCGGCAGTATTTACAATAGCCTAGATATGGAAGGAGCCCATGTATCCAATGATAAATGAATGGAGAAAGAAAATGTGGTGTGTGTATGTATATGTACACACACACACACACACACACACACACACAATGGAATACTACTCAGTAATTAAAAATGAAATGTTGGGGCACGTGGGTGGCTTAGTGGGTTAAGCATTCAACTCTTGATCTCAGCTCAGGTCTTGGATCTCAGGGTCATGAGTTCAAGCCCCACATTGGGCTCCACACTGTGCATGAAGCCTACTTAAAAACATTTAAAAACTAAAAATTAATTTTTTTAAAAGGGAAATCTTGCCATTCGCAACAACATGGATGAATCCGGAGGGTATAATGCAAAGTGAATTAAGTCAGAGAAAGACTAATACCATATGATTTCAATCCTATATGGAATTTTAGAAACAAAACAAAGAAAAAAAGAGACAAAAAGAAAACAACCAAAAAAAAAAAAAAAACCCCCGATTCTTAACTACGGAGAACAAATAGATGGTTACCAGTGGGGAGGAGGGTGAAGGGGGTTAAGAGTGCACTTATGATGAGCACTAAGGTATAGAACTGTTAAGTCACTACATTGTACACCTGAAACTGATATAACACTGCACGTTAATTATACTGGAATTCAATAAAAATAGAAATCATCTAGAGAAGATAAGTGATTTTGGAAAGATGGATGGTCCAGATCCATTTGCTAAAACCCTTTTTCCATCTGCATTTGCCCAAAGAGACATTCTCAAAAAGAGAGTCTGCCTGCAAGGGGGAGGAAAACCTTCTACACTCTCCACAGGAGGAAAGATCATGGAAGTCTTACTCACTATGGTGTTCACAGCACTTCACACAGTAAGCCCACGCCATGGGTACTCAGAGTATTTAGTGAATGAACAAGAGAATGAGGCCGTATGTCTTAATTAATATATGGACATGATGAGGTCATTTGTCCAAGATGCGGTCTTGAGAGCCAATATTTAATAAAATTTTGCAAAACATGGGTCACTGTAAAGTCAACACTGATTCTTTTTTCCCTTCATTAAAGACGTTTCTGGGCCTTCTTCATGAAAAGGTTGGCCGGAATGTTTTTCTTGATTTATCTGTCCTGTCACATGTCACCTTTTGTTCAGAGAATAGTAGTGGTTGGTTCAAGTTCATTGGATTAATGGTTTTCAGGAGGTTTTGTCCTGTGTTTTAAACAGAACCGTTTTTCAAACAGAACTGCACATTAAGTGCCAATATATAAAAGAGAATTAAAAACTGGGGATGTGGGTGTCTCAGTCAGTTGAGCTGCCAACTTTGGCTCCCATCATGATCTCACAATTCATCAGTTCGAGACCTGCATCCCACTGCTGTCAGCTTGGAGCTGCTTCAGATCCTCTGTCCCCCCCTTCTCTGTACTTTTCCCATTCGAGATCACTCTCAAAAATAAATAAACATTTTTAAAAATACAAATACAAACTCCTTTATCAAAAAAAAAGGGGGGGTTGGGAAGGCTCCTCCAGTTGAAATGGGAATGAAGCTCTGTGTTAGCAATGCCCCTGCCCCTACTCCCAGTCCCCAGGCGACCCCTGCAGTGGCTCCAGGGTATGTGTCCCTTTGAAAGCCATGCCTCTGGAGGAGGCATCGAGGCCTTTTGCATGGTTGGCTGAAGGCCTTGCTGCCAGGATGCCAAAAGTTGAGCTCTAGGCCAGCTAGGCCAGTTCTAGGCCATTCTCTCTGAGAATGAGATCCAAGCAAGTGTAATTCACACCTCACCTGGTCTTGAAAGTCGGAAGGCAGAAACAGAACAGAGACTAAAAGGAGGTACGGCTGGCTGGAGGTGAAGGCTTGGAGACTCTTGACCCTGAGTGCTCCTATTTAGTTGGGTGCCCCACTGTTGTGCCTGGAAGCTGCGTGTCGCCTGACCTCCAACGCCAAGTGCTGGCATGAGAACCAAAAGACCCAGGTGCTCTCCAGCCCTGGGTCTGTCACCAATTTGCAGCGTGATCACAGCACCTCTTTCCCATGGAGCAGCTCAGTCTCCTCACCCACCGAATGGGTTAAGCGCCTTACTGACCACTGAGGTCAAGTTCAGACATGTAGGTACAGAGTCCCAAGTTCCAACTCAACACCCAGCACAGAACATGTAAGATGCCAGCTGTTTACAAAAAGCTGCTCTCAAAATAAATTTTTACCGATCCTAGCTGCATTAGGGTTCTCACCGGAAAGCCATAGTAGGCCAACTCAAAGGCATTTATTCAGAAGAGCAATCTATTGGTTCATAGACGTGCATTAGATACCAAGTACAAAAACAAGACACAAGAATGACAGTGCCCTCGGGGACTCCAGAACTGGAGACTTCATACTTATGGTCCCCTTTTTCTCCAATTCCACTGGCCCCGGTTTGATTTTATGGTCCCCACCAGACAGCAAATGCCACGTGAGAGAAAGACGACCCCACAGGTCCCAGCTGCTTTGTCCTTCAAATTCTAACACAGAAACATCAACATCCTTGGTCCTCATTGCCAAGGAAATGGATCTCACAGGCAAGCTGGGAGCACATGCCTAGCCCTCCACCTATCACAGGGGCCAGGCACACAACGGGCTGTATTTGGCTGAGTCTGGGTCATATGCCCACCTCTGTGGCCAGGGGATTGGGTGAGAAGCTGTGATTGGCCGCCCCATCTCCATCATAAGATCCAATCGAAGAGGAGCAGCTCCCCAAAGGGAGAGGATGATGTGAAAGAGACAAAAACAACAGATGTCTATACACTTGCCACCACCAACTCCAAGCTCAGGGGGCTTCTCGGCTTGCCAGTCCGATTCGTTTCTGCTCCTCAAGTGCCCATATTGCCTCCCCCCAGCTCCTAGATAATTCCTTAAGGAGAAGGGTTCGGTTCCGGACCTGTCTTCAGCAAATCACTGGAAATAAATATCATATGGATAACACAGCTGATTTCACCCTCACTTCCTCACTCGTGGAGTATTTGTGCTCATGGGACAACACGATGGATTTCTCCTTTTCTCCTTGTCACTAGGCACAGGGCTCATTAAAAAGGTCCCTGTAACTGCCCCTCACTAATTATGGTGCATGAGTCTCACCTGCAGCAGCAGCATCTTCCACGTTTCCATGATACCCTCCTCCCGGGATCCCAGTCTCCTCAGAGCTTCCTGCTGCTCTGTGCCCTCAGCACCACCCAGAGCCCTCTGGCCAGCAAACTCCTCTGTGAGGAGGTGGTCTTGCCTTGCTGAGTTGGTGTGTTTGCATCTAAAAACGGAGCTCTTCAAGTCATGATCTCATGGTTCGTGGGTTCGAGCCCTGAGTCAGGCTCTTTGCTGACAGCTCAGAGCCTGGAGCCTGCTTCAGACTCTCTGTCTCCTTCTCTTTCTGCCCCACCCCCACTCATGCCCTGTCTCTCAAAAATAAATAAACGTAATAAAATAAATAAATAAATAAATAAATAAATAAATAAATAAATAAATAAATAAATAAAAAAAAAAAAAAAAAACAGAGCTGATGAGGAAAGCACTGGTGAGCCCCGTGGTTAGAAAGCATGGACAGCAGATAGGCTGGTAGCCGTCACTGCAGATTGGGTGGGACTCCGGAGGAATAGGAAGAACTTTTTCAAATCACAATTATCAAGACTGAACCCTTTGCTATGAATTTTCCAGCACCTCCTCCAACTTCGGAGTCAGATCATCCTGTGGCCAAATACTGGTTTCATTATGGGTCAGCTGAGTCAGGTTTGGGCCAAGTTTAACCTCTCAGGACCTCAGCCTACCCATCTGTATGTTGGGGATAATAGTTCCTCACAAAGGTGCTGGGAGAAGCTTAGAAGAATAGCACATAGGAAATACACAGCCCACTATCTGCAATTGGGAGGAGGTCAGTAAAGGTCTGCCCCACCACCTTCACACCCAGAGGTAAAAAGCTGGAAGGCAGGGCTAAGGTCTAAATTTTCAGCACAGATTAAAAGGCTTGGCACGTAAGGCAGTGTGCCAGTGTTTAGTGAACGAGTCCATAATCTCATTTCTTCGGGGGTGCTCCATTTAATCTGGTCTCCACAACCATTCTCTGTTTGAAACTTGGTATCTTCCTTAAGCCCCTGTTCATGACAAGGTGCCAACTATCACCTAAACTTCTGATGTCCAGGGGAGATTTTCTCCAACACCCTGAACTGATGGAAAGAAAGTACTGCCCCCCCCCCCCCCCAATCCCTTTGGAGATTCTTGGAGACACTCAAGGTCAGCTACAGCCCTGGGTTCCACATCCACTGAACTGGTTCATCTTACAGGTCACCCTTCTATTCTTCAGGGGTTCTTCCTCCTTTCTGTACCACACCCCCCCTCCCCCACCAGAAGCACCCGAACCCACCGCTCCCCAACATACTACTGCCAAGATACACAAACCAAAGACTTGACCAGTGCTTTCAGAGAAGGGACTGCAAGACAGCATTTCCAACAATCAGGAATTTAATACTCGATAGCCCCGTTCTCAAAAGCCCCAGAAATATCTCCTCCACCACCATTCGGGCAGTCTCCAGATTCCAGGCATGCTTCAGGCTCCCCATTGCATTTCCAGTCTTTTCTCTCCTTCTGCCTGCTCTCCTCCACCTCCACAGTCCAGCCATCCGCTGCAAGTTCCCCCTTACCAGCAGGAGGGTTAGTCTTTTTAGTCTATTCAGACCTTCAACTGTTTGGATCAGGCCCATCCACATTAGGAAAGTTAATCTGCTTTACTCAGTCTATGGATTCAAGTATTAAGCTTACTCCAAGGGAGGGAGCAGACCAGTCCCTCCAGGTCCCACATTCCATACCTAATGAAAACTATAAAGGCAAGTTCTTTCCTAAGTTCTATCCTTCTCTCTTAAGAGGGGCTCTGGAGCCAGCTGTGGCAACAATTACCACAAAATGCTCCCCTCCACTCGCCCCCAATTCTGATTGAACACACTCCCTGGCTAAGTGGTGGCTAAGCACTGGGCTTCATTCCTTGGATAATGCTTTTTTTTTTGTACAACCTTTGGGGTCTCCCACACCACCACAGGAATTACCTTGGCATCTGCAACCTCCATCATGGGCATCTGCTGATTTAACTGGGGATGAATGGTGGGCAGGTAGGTTGCAAGGGTCCGAATTTGAACTTGGATGAACTCCAGAATGGAGAACCATTCAAAACAAAGAACACTCATGCTCTAGGACAGTCCTTCCTGACAACTTTGGTTTTCCAAACTTGCCTATTCACAATGAGCATCGGCCAACACAAGACATCTAGGATTTGCTCGTCTGATATAGGTACTGGTCCAGACTCAGCTTCCAAGACTGGAAACAGGACAAAGAATGAACATCACAGGAAATAAAGGACATAGAACCCTCCCTAACTGTATCCTAACTTAAAAGCCTGACCTCTATACAGAAACCTAATTGTTACATCTCTCAGTGTATCAGTCAGGATTTACTGGAGAAAGAGACCAATCCAAGACATAAATCCATAATCAGAAAATTATAAACTTTATAAGATGTATTAACATAAATAAGGTTACTATCATGTTGTTATTACAAATTAGACTTATTGTTATAAAGAATGGCTTCCCTGATTATGGAGGCCAAGGCTCAAATTCTTCAGTCAGCCAGCTGGAGACCCAGGAGACTTGATGACTGAAGTTCGAGCCTAAGCCCAAAGGCCTGAAAACCAGGAAAGCCAATGATGTGGTTCCAGTCCCAAAGAAGAGCTAATGTCTAACTTCATGTCTGAAGAGAGGAAAAGACCGAGGTCAAGGCAGTCAGGCAGGAGGTACTCCCCCTTGCCAGCAGGAGGGTCAGTATTTTTAGTCTATTCAGACCTTCAACTGTTTGGATCAGGCCCATCCACATTAGGGAAGTTAATCTGCTTTACTCAGTCTATGGATTCAAGTATTAAGCTTACTCCAAAACACCCTCACAGACATATCCAGAATACTGCTAAACCAACTATCAGGGCCCAGTCAAGTGTACAAATAAAATTAACCATCAGACTCAGTTTCCCTTCCTTTGGCATAATACTAGCTACATGGAGGCAATCCTGATGCAAATGGAAAAAAAACTAACCAGCGAACATGGGCTTAAGTTCTACCCTCTGATTTACTGATTTGTGACTTTGAGCTAGCTACTCAACTTTGTAATACACTGTTTCCATGTGTTAAAAGCACAAGAAGGAGAGAGTCTTACCCACCTTACCTATTAGTAAAGGGTTCCCCCAAGATGAAACCAGGGTGTTCGTGTCCACACCACACTCCAGACCAATTAAGTCAGTTCTCTGGAGGCGAAACCCAGGCATCGTTTTTTGAAGATCCCAGGTGATTCTAATGTGCGGTCCAGGATGAGAACCACTGAATTAGGTAGATGTGAAACCTTTCCCCAAATGTGAGGGGTTTTCATTATTGCCCTATGCACTTTCATCAGCCCCAGGAGGTAGGAAGAAAGCGGGCTTGAGACCAGAGATGTCACACACATACATCAGTGCCCCAGGCTGCTAAAATCAGAGACACAGGATCAAAGTAAGATCCAAGGTATTAAGAGAAAACATTTCAATGATCCAAGTCAACTCAATTTTCCCGAAAATGTGACCCTTAGAATTGTGTATCCTCCCAAGAACTGGGAAAAACAGTATAAACACACCATCTAGTCTATTGGCCGGCCTCCAGCCACAGCTGGGTTTCATGAGTTCTCTGGGGTGGGGATGGGGACTCTATCACCCACAACCACCCAACCCTACCTTTCTTCTGGATCCCCCCAGGCAGCTTGGCCAGCTTCCCTCTGGCCATTCCTCATGCCACACAACCCCTTTGCCCATACATGAGGGACCCCAGGCTCAACATTCCAGAGCCAGAGAGCTAAGAGAACTTACAAGAGATTGGAAGTCTTCCTGTACCCCACAGATGCCTTCTTGACTGTCTTTTCCTGGCATCTCCTCCATCATACTGGGCCAATGAAGGGAGAGGAAGCCCAGCACAACAGTAGGTAAGCCCAGGACTAGGCCAACGCTGCCTGTGGCGGGCCTCAGGCGGTCCTGCCGGCTGCAATGTCTTCCCAGGTAGGTTACTCGGCTTGTCTGCGAATAGGATCACGTGTTCTAAGACCCGCCTCCACGAAGCACAGCATCAGCATCACCTGGGAGCTTGTTAGGAAAAAAACAGCATCTTGGCTTCCACCCCAGACCTACTCAATCAGAATCCTCATTTAAAAAAAAAAAAAACCCCAGGTGATTTGCAGGCATGCAAAGTTTAACGAGTACTAGACTGTTTATGTGTCCAGAACAGGTCATTGAGTCATTCACTGGTCACCAAGCACTGTGCAAGGCACTGTGGTAGAATCTAGGCATCTAACTGGGAACAGAAAGCAGCCCTGATCCTCAAGGCACTCATGGGGAGCCGTGGGGGACAGACAGTGACAGCAGTCTGCCAAATGCTCAGTCAGGGATAAGTGCAGGATGCTGTGGGGGTGTGGACGAGGGGCACTATGGTAGTTTAAAATGTGCCCACAAATTCTTGGATACTCCTTCTTTCATTAGGTAGAGTTTAATTGTCCTTCCCTTAAGGGTGTACTGGACTTAATGAGTCACTTGTAACCAACAGAATATGATAGAAGCCACAGTATGTGACTTCAGGGCCTGGGACATCATCTTAGCCTATCAGGCTGCTATAACAGAATACCACTGGGGAGGCCTATAAACAACAAAACTTATTTCTCGCACAGTTCTAGAGCCTGAAAGTCCAGGATCAGAGTGTCAGCACAGTCAGGGGCTGGTGAGGACCCTCTTCCAGAATGTAGACTATTATGCTCTTGTAGCCCCACAAGAGGGAGAGAGAGCTCTCGGGGCCCTTTTTTTTTTTTTTTTTTAAAGCATGGCTCCCATTCATGAGGGTTCCATCCTCAGGACCTAATCACCTCCTGAAGGCCTCACCTGATGCTGTCACACTGGGGGATAGGATTTCAACATACAAAGTGGGGAGGGGAACACAAACATTCAGTCTACTGCCAACATGCAAAAGGCATTGTGGCTTCCTCCCTGCTCTCTCTCAGCCCATCAGTCTGGGAAGCTGGATGCCATGTTGTATGGGGTGAGGGACTGAGGCCTCCTGCCAACAGGTATGTGGCTGAGCTATTTTAAAAGGGATCACCTGAGGCACCTGTATGGCTCTGTCGTTAAGCATCTGACTTCCACTCAGGTCGTGATCTCAGGGTCCGTGGGTTTGGGCCCCGCATTGGGCTCTGTGCTGACAGCTCAGAGCCTGGAGCCTGCTTTGGATTCTGTGTCTCCCTCTCTCTCTCAAAAATAAATAAATAAACATTAAAAAAAAATAAAAGGGATCACCCAGCCCTGGTCAAGCCCTAGATGACTGAAGCCGAGGCCAATGTCATGACACCTTGATCCAGAACCACCCAACTTAGCCACCCCTGGAGAATGCTACATTGGGTTAATTTGTCAAGCAGCAATGGGGAAATAATATAGGCACCTAATCACATTCTGAAGAGACAGGGAAGGCCCCAAAAAATAATCTCTAATTAATCTCTAAGCCTGAAAGATGAGCAGGAGCTGGTCAGGTGCTATGGGCAGGAGAATGTTCCAGAGAGGGCCGCAGCATGTGCAAAGGCCTGCCAGGGAGTGGCGGCACCTCTGCAGGGACTGCGGGTGATTCATATGGCCCAGGGGGACGGAGCTAAAGGACGCTGGAGTGGCCGGCAGGGGCCAGGTTATGCAGGGCCTTGTGCACCATGGACAGAGCCTCAGCTATCTTGAGGACCATGTGGGACACGCATCAGCGCAAGAGTGACGCGGTCAGATTCACGCTTTATAGCGTTTATCCTGACGTCGCAGGAAGAACAGGTTGAGAGGGAAGCAAGGTGGGAGGTGGGGAAACCAGAGAGCAGGCTGCTGCCGTCATCCAGGTGGGGAATTACAGCAGCTCGGCCTAAGGTGAGGCTCCTGTGACCAGGACGTGCTGATTACTGCTTGGAGATGCACCTGAGCAGGGGACCAGAGCCTCTTCTGTGTGCACACATATGCACATTTATGCCCAGGGTTTGCTGGCTGGAAGCATGGCAGCTGAGGTAGGGTTTAGAGGCGGAAGGTAAGGTCACGAAGGAGTGATTATGTATCGGGACACCGGCCAGCACCCCCAGAAACCGAGCGCGTAAAGCAATGGAAATTTGGATCCTGGAGGCAGCTCCAAGGGAAATGGAGTCCAAGAGGCCTCATTTGGGAGGTGAGGATGGTAAAGGCTCCTGCCTTGCCCCTCACTCTCACAAGAGGACTGTTTGTTTCTCTGTCCATGACAGTCAAATCCATACAGAGAGTAGATTACTGCTTGCCTAGGGTTGGGAGTGGAGGTTGGGGTATAGGATGGTGTTAGCTAAAGCTTATAGTTTCTTTTTGGAGTGATGAAATGTTCTTTTTCCCCCCCTAATGTTTATTTATTTTTGAGAGAGCAGAGCACATGCACACGAGTAGGGGAGGGGCAGAGAGATAGGGGGACAGAGGATCCAAAGTGGGCTCCATGCTGACAGCAGAGAGCCCAGTGCGGGGCTCGAACTCACCAACCATGAAATCATGGCCTGAACTGAAGACGGACACTGAACCAACTGCACCGCTCAGGCACCCCTGGGATGATGAAATGTTCTAAAATTGTCTGTGGTGGTGACTGCACATATGTGTGAACATACGAAAACCCATCAAACTGTATATTTCCAGGGGTTAATTTCTATAGTATGTGACTTATATCTCAATAAAGCTAGTTTTTAAAAAGATGATCTTTTCTTGGTGCACCGCGTGGCTCAGTCAGTTGAGCGTCTGACTTTGGCTCAGGTCATTATCTCATGGTCCATGAGTTTGAGCCCTGAGGCGGACTCTGTGCTGACAGCTCAGAGCCTGGAGCCTGCTATGGATTCTGTCTCCCTATCTCTCTGCCTCTCTTCCACTTGTGTCTGTCTGTCTCTCTCTCTCAAAATTAAATAAACATTAAAAAAAATTTTTTTAAGATGATCTTTTCTCATACTTGAGAGATAGAAATGCTACCTGAAGTACTATCGTGTATTCATTCAGTTATTGTTTACCTACCTCAGATAGACTGTAAGCTTCGTGAGGACAGAAATTTTGTTTTATTCATCACTGGGTCTCCAGAGCCCAGAACGGCCTGACACATAGCAGGTGCTTTAAAAAGATTCAATGAATAAATGAATGATAGCTAGATCTTGAGAAACTTAACAGAAGACCATGGGGGAGGGGCAGGGGAAAATAAAAAAGTTACAGAGAGGGAGGGAGGCAAACCATAAGAGACTCTTGGATACTAAGAACAAACTGACGGTTGATGAGGGGTAGGGGAAAGGGGAAAGGGGAAAGTGGGTGATGGACAATGAGGAGGGCACTTGTTGGGATGAGCACTGGGTGTTGTATGGAAACCAGTTTGTCAATAAATGATATTAAAAAATAAAATAATAACATAAAATGAATGAATGAATGAATGAGCATCTTGACCCAATCCTCGCCAGCATCCAAAGCAAACCCTCTCCTTGCTCTAATGCAAGAAGTGTCCCTCCGCTTTTTAAAGGTCTGTGGGGATGATACTGTCTTCCGTAAGAGCAGCTTGGAAGAAAGTGCCAGAGGTAGCCTATGCTATCAGCATCCATGCAGAAAACGAATTCCCAGAGGCCTTGGATCCCTCCGTCACACCAGTGTGCTCCTCTTCCATCTGACCCCATCCCTTGTTGAGTCAGCACCAATTAACACTTATTAATCCAATTTTCAGGAAATTGGACAAGCAAACCCAGAAGTTCACAGAGCAGAGCGAATTACTGGAAACCAGACTCAAACACCTCTTCTGGCTTCTTAGCCTGCTAAGATGTTAAGGGGCCCCTCCAGTGGGAACTGGAAAGCAGGTAGCCATTCAGGGTCACCTTGCATGCAGACGGCTGTCTTACCATCATCAGAGGATTGAGAAATGGGAGGTTGTGTAAGACTAACAGGCCCTTTCATGCTTACGTGGAGCCGGAACTCAATGAATGAGTCACGGTACCCCTTCTGGCCAGATGACTCCTGATGCCTGTCTGCACCCACATATCCCCCTGTTCAACCTTGAGATCTGGGCAGGAATGGAATCTCCCATCCGATGGGTGAGGACAAGAAGGCAAAGGTGTTGGCTGCCTCTCTTAAGGACCCAGAGTTAGTGAAGGAGTCCTTGCAGTAAACTGGCCCATGAATTTTGGAGTCAGACCCAAATCTGAGTACTCATTTGGCCTTTTGCCAATTACTCTCTGATCTTAGGCTCATCAGCTGTCTCCAAGCCTCAGTTTACCCATCTACAAATTAAGCAGCATCTGCAAATTAACGTCTTCGTGTTAAACCAGGTAATGCATATAAAGCATTTATCACAGGGCCTGGCAAAAAGTTATGTTTTTTAATAAATAAAAGTATGTTTAAATAATAAATAATAAATCAATGTTTTAGCTGAAAAAGAAATCACTCGGGCCCTTTCTACCATGTGTTAAAAACTCCAACACACCCTGTTCTACTGATTAAAAGCCTTGGACTGTCACACCCCATGCTTTCCCTTCCTTCCCCTAGTTACCCCTACGAAAACCTCAGCTCAGATGATCAGATCTGCACTGAATCAGTAACACGTACATCTACTCATTCAGGGCCGCTTTCTTGAGCAGCTCCTATATGCCAGGCCCTGGGCAAAGTGCTCACGGTACAAAAATAACAAGTTCTACGCCTACCTTCAAGGGCCTTGTGATACAGGATAATACAGCATGAAGGTGCACACAGAAAGCGTAAGAGAATGTCAGAAGATACAACCTCCTGCTGCTCTGACCTGCCCTCATGCCTCACCGATTGCAAATTCCCCAGTCAGCCCCAACCTCAACCTGCCCCCCCCCCCGCCGCCGTGGCCGCAGAGAAGCTCATGTGGCCCTAATCCCCCAAACATGGGGCTTTGTCACTGAGGCACTATTCACTCAGTCTTCCAGCTAACACTTACTGAGCGCCTATGAGTGCTATGAGTCAGGCACAATTCAAAAACACTGGGTGAAGACAGTAATAAGACAGACATGGCCACATTGGAGCTCAGGGTCTGCTGTGGAGGACAGCTGTTAATATAATAAGCGTGCACAGAAATGAAAACTGGCCACTAGGAAGCAGGGAGCGAGGGTGTATAATGGAACAGGCACGTATAACAAGAGGGCAGGAGCTGGGCATGAGAAGATGATGCTGGAGCTCAGATGTGATGTATGATGAAGGCTTAACTGGCACGAAGGAAGGGAAGGGTAGAGCCGCCAAGGGGGAGCAAAGCCCGTGACAAGGAGTTCTGCATGCACGACCACATGCACGGCATGCACGAGGCAGCCGGACCACAGAGATGGGGGTTTAGGGGACAAGAGGTCAGAATGGCAGGTAGAAGCCCGACTATGGCAGACTCGGGGGCCTTGTTGGGATTCCTATCCTCAGAACAATGGGGACCGGAGAAGATCCGTAGGAACTGAGGCCTATAAGGGGGGCTGTGACACGATCATATTTGTGTATTGAGGTGTGGATCTGCTAGGAAGGCCGGTGGAGTGGGCCTAGAGTGGGCACAGGGAGAGTGGTTGGTGATGAAGTTGGGGAGGAGGGCAGGTCATGCACAGCTTTGCAGGCCAGTGTGAATTCTGGTCTACGTTCACCGGGAAGACTCTGGTCTCTGCTGTGCAGAGGAGAGGTGGAAGGGAGGAAGAGCGGGTGGGAGGTCAACAGTTACTAAGCTACTGTGACAGTCCGGATGGGATATGATGATAGCCTCAACAGGAAGGGGGGAGCAGAGAGGATGCAGGGGAATGGAGAGAAACCGTAAGATTCAAGAGCTATTTAGGACACCACAGGCTTCCCAGACAACCTTCCTGCGACTCAGATGTCCCTGGGAATGGACACATCCAGGGCAGGGAGGAATGAGGCAAGGTGAGTCACCTTGCTAGGATTCAGGAGCTGACCTTGCAAGGTGCTTGTGGACCAAAATGCTTGCTGTGGTCTCAACCTGATACCCTATCAAGCATGTTCCTTATCATCAAGCAGGGGGATCCAGCAGTTTGGCTGAACTCAATAGAATTCCCTAGAGAGAAGGCCTCACTCTCTCCTATCCCAATGAGGAATCTCGGGTTGAACTTGTAAGTATGGAGCCATCAATATAATCAGGACAGATTCCAAAGGCACTAAGCCTGAGCCCGTATGCCAGGTTAGCAACGGCTTCTCTGTCAGAACGACTTCCTCAGTAAGCCTTGGAGATGTTTTTTAAATAAGCCACACTTCTCAGAGGTGATGGAAAGGGTTCCTGTGGGGTAAGATTCTATTTCTAATTTCAAAAACTCCCCAAGTACCTCCTGCTTTTCGGCACAGGAAAACAGATCTCTAGGAAACAAAATGTCTGGAAATGCTGCCATTGCTGCAGAAATTAAAGTCCTGGGTTCATTTCCTTTCTGGTGAAATGTGATGGATTAATTTCCCTTCCTGAGGACAAATGTTCCTATAAACCAGGGTTTCTCAACTGAGAGCAATTCTGTCCCCCCCCCCCCCAGGGGACATTTGACAATGTCCTGGAGACATGTGGTTGTCACATGAGGGTGCTATAGAAATCTAGAGAGTAGAAGTCAGGGTTGTTGTTCAATAGCCTACAATTCAAATGACAGCCCATCCCCCACCACACACACACACACACACACACACACACACACACACACGACAAAGGATATATGGCCCAAAATAGCAGTAGCACCCAAGTTAAGATACTTTATCATAAACCTCGTCTATATCATCTTTTACCATAGCTTTTGTTACACTGAATATAAGGATCGTGTTACTCTCGTCCTCTTCCTTCAGCAAATGTCAGATGGACAGACGGACAGATGGATGGACAGACGGATAGGTGATTAAGAATTAATCACTGCATAAATGAACACATGAATGACTAACTTGAATTAACAAGTTAATGAACAAATAGCTAACGTGTATATTTATGATCTCTGTATACTACACACACACACACGTGTGCGCGCACTTGCTATTATACGTAATCTTCATGAGGGCAAGGATTTTTGTCTGTTCTATTTACATCAGTGCCTTCAGCACCAAGCAAAGTGCCTGACACACAGGGTACCCTACCCTGGATAACAATGTATTAAATTTATGATGTCCCGTAATGTTCTCAGCAAAGCAGTGAGGAAGGTACAATTTTTGTTCTCCTGTGACAGATGAAGCAACTGAAGCCCCAAAATGTAAGTCATCCAAGGACATACAACTAACAAGTGACAGAGCCCAGGTTCCCACGGGCCCTAAAGGACACTCTTGATTATCACTCAGTAGTACCTCACTTTAGAAAGAATGAATGCAAGTCAACTCCTTTCAAGACTTTCCCTGGCTTCCCAGGAAGTTCTAAAGACAAAGCACAGCTGGTCTCTAACCTGTCTCCCCCACCTCCCAACTCCTTTGCCTTCCCAGGTGAAACAGTGATTGAACAAGGATCGCTGAGCTTTGGCAAAGAAGAAAAGGTTCGTAGCCCCCAAGTTAGTTCTCTTCCAGGCAGGCCGGACTCAGAGGAATGTGCTCAAGGAATGATGGTCTTGAGTCTCTTTGTTTCAGCTACAAACTTCAATTGGTTGCTAAGAGACTGTACAAAGGGAGGCCCATTAGAAGCCCTCGGAACCCAGAGCCGTTACATAATACCAGGCCCTTCCTTTATAGAAATGCAAATAATCCAAGTCCAAGCCCTGTCTGCAATCTGTGCTGCCTGTGATAAGGGGATTTCTGTGGGGCCCCCAGAAATCCTGTCTCATGGGGGATGGGCTGTGGAGGAACCAAAGGGTGGCGAGAGGGTTCTTCCTTCCGTGCCACTTCCAAAGGACTTAAATATCAATTAACAGGCAATCCAATCCCCACCACACAATAACCGGATTTTACACAATCGGTATCCACACTAATTAATTCAATGATCCCAGTGTGTTATTTCCAGCATTGCTTTTCTGGCACTTCCAATCAATAAGCAGGGAGAGCATTTATTTTATGGCTCCAGATGTTGCAGAACCATGGCACTCTCTCATCAGGTTGACTAAGAACCTCTCACTCCTGGAACTACGTCCTGATCTGTGCTTATCAAACCTAATTCAAAAAAGGGGGCCACTAAGAATAAGCAACCTCTGGGTAGCCCTGTACAACCCATGCCAGCTTTGGCTAGAGCTCCTGATTTGGACAAGAACATGGTTCCTGATCAGCGCAGAAAGGCAGGTTTTCTGATTCACGGTTCAAAATGAAAAGGTAAGTGGAGCCAGGATAACTCACCCATAATCCCAGCTACCTAACTCATAACTAATCCCATAAGTAACCCAACTACCTAATCCACGGACATTGTAAGGTGCCTTACAGTCAACGTATTTTAATCCCCACATACTTACAGAGCACCTACTATGTGCTAAACCGTATTGTTAAAAACAAGGCAACAGGCTCAAAATGCCTCACTTCTGCTGAAGCCCACATCACCAAACTGAGACTTAATTACAGTTTTAGCATTCCCAGAAATGGAATCCTAAACCGGTCCATCAAATAGTCTGATCAGCACTAGTCAGGTAATCTGCCTGACAGACCCGTCATCCCCTAAAGAAAAATGACCTTGCAATAACCAACCTGCTTCTTGGCCAAGTATAACTTTCTGTTCCCACTCGCTCTGGCCTGTGAAAATAAAGGGAGAAATTCACCGAAATGGAGTTGGGAGAATCAACAGAAGAGGCTCTCATCCCCTACCGATCGACCTCATTTGCACATCCAAGAGGAAGAGACCACCTTGCAGGTGCACACACTACTTCACTCTCCCAGCCCAGGAAGAAAGGTTTCCTCCCGCCTCGGCAACAGCCCAGCCAGTAAGAGACAGTCACGGCTCAGCCAATGAGAAGCCACCATACTTCAAGTTCCCAGTTTAGCCCAATGGGCTTCTTGTTTAGAACACCCCTCCCCACTTCCGCCTTTCTTGTGCGAAAGAGCCTCCTCCCTTGTTCTGTGGACTTACCTTTGATTTTGGGGTAGCTTGCTTATCCCAGGTTGCAACTCTCTGCTATTCCCTAATAAACCCATTTTCGCTGGTAAAATAATTGACAGTTTTCATTGTTAAGGTTAACATAGCTATAAAAATCATTTTGTACACCTCCTTAGAGCTCCTTCCCATCCGTTGAATTGGATGCTGCCTGATTCATGAATCATTTAATAAAGCCAATAAGATCGTTATCATTTACTCACTTGAATTTTGTTTTTTTGACAGCATTCAAGGGGATGAGGTTCTAAGAGTGAACCAGAAAGACGGTATCTCACGCTCACGGAGTTTACATTGTAATAGAGTAGAGAGGTAATCAATATGTTAACAAATGACATCAGTTAATGACAAGGGCTGTGAAGATAATAAAGCACAGTATATGATACAGACAGGGTGTGAGTAGTGGGAGGGCTCATCACCCATCTTGATTCAACCTGTTGTCCTGGCTTCCTTGTATAGATCCCCCTTTCAGCCCTGCAAGTGGTCTAGACTGGGCAATAAATTATATGGTCACCTTGTAAGTGACCATACAGTGATAGGCTACACTGGACGAGGTGGTCAGGAAAGGCCTCTCTGAGGAGGTGACAACTCTGCTAAGGCCCCAACAGTGAAAATAAGTCATGCCAGCAAGGGCATCCCGGGCTGAAAAAACCCACAGGCGCAAAGCCCGTAGGCAAGCATGAGCTTATCTTACTGGAACAGAGGGAAGGTCAGTGCAGCAGGGCCATGATGAGCAGAAGGGAAAGTACAAGATGAGACCACAGAGATGGACAGGGGTCAGATCACATGGAACCATGAACACCTGCGTGTGGATCTCAACTTTCATTCCAAGTGGCATGGGGAGCCACTGCAAGTTTTAAGCAAAGGGGTGATGCGGGTCAAAATTTTGAAAGATGGCTCCAGCTTCCACATAGAGAATGGATTTTAAAAGGCTACAAGTCAAAAAGAAGGCTCAACGAGGACGTTATTGCCATGGCTGAGAGGTAGTAGAGAGAAATTAATGGGAATGGACTCGGGCATGTCTTCGAGGTAAAGCTTACGGGACTTACCAATGTGTTACATATACTGGACATGAGAGAAAGAGGAGACTCCCAAGTTTTTTAAGGAGAGGGACTTTTGGACTGGGAAGCATGATGCCTAAGTGCTGAGTGGAGAGGAGACTCCCAGCACCGACCAAATGTAAAGCCAGCGCTGGCAATTTGCTGAGGGACTGCTCTGCGCCAGGCACCGCGGGAAGCACTACATACCGGCACCCCACCGAATCCTCACAACAATCCTGAGAGGGTAGACACTGAGGGGGGAGCACAATATGCCACCCCAGATCTGCATCTGTGGCACAAAGATTATTTTAGGCTGATTATTTTTGAGAGACAGCAGACACGAGAAAATATCAGAAAACAGAGGCATTACCCTTTCCTAAGAGATATTTACACTTATAAGGGAAATCTCCATTTGTAAGGGGGTCTCCCCCTCTGTCCTAGGAAGTGGGTGACTAGATTTCTAGAAGCTCTTGCCAATGGATAAGGGAACAACCTGCATCTGCACAACACCCTTACCCTGCTTTTCCTGGTAAACTCCCATAACTGGCCTCCCCCTACCTACCCCAACACCTTCTGGTTTTAGCTGAAGATGGTGTCTGAGGTGGTAGTTTGGGTAGTTTTCGTTGGTATCTCTCAATGTATACAGGAGGTATATATGTCATTAAACTTCTATTTGTCTTTCTCCTGTTAGTCTGTCTTTTATTTCAGGGAGTTGGGGTCTCAGCCAAGAATCTAGAAGGGTATAATCTCTAGAGGTAGACCCCTTGTCACAACATTATTTTCCTCCCCTACAACACTCATTGCCTCTATTTCACAAGTAAAGGGAGTAGTCCTCAGAGAGGATACATGATTTGTTAAAGAGACTAAGCTGAGGTTCAAGGATATGTACCAGGGCTCATGTAACATCAAATCCTAGAGAAAACAGGGCATAATTTCCAGTGTGTGTGTGTGTGTGTGTGTGTGTGTGTGTGTGCATGTGTGTGCGTGTGTCAGCACACATAAACACATGCCAACCCCACTTTGCTCAGATCTAGGATCTTTGCTTTGAAATGATGGATTACCTTTAGCGAACATTTAAGTGACCGGATGGAATTCATCATAGGAAAATGTTACAAGACAATACTTTGGACGAAATTGAGGGAAGGGGGTGTCCAAGACTGTACCTTTCTTTCAGATTCTAAAGAACAGGCAACAGTCCAAAAATAACGCTAGAAAACAAAACTCAACCGAGTAAATTTTAAAGACCTTATTGGCTTTATTCAATGATTCACGAACTGGGCAGCATCCAATCTAGCAGCTAAAAAGGAAGTCTGAGGAGCTATAGAAAACGAAAGACTTTTGTAGGCAGAAGGAAGCGGGAACAAAGAAGTTACACTAGACCAAAAAAGTGGTTTGGTTGTGGAAAGGTCACTTTCCTTTAGGGGATGACCAGGTCTCTCAGGCAGATGACTTGGCTAGTACTGATCAGGCAATTTCTGATTGGCCAGCTTAAGACTCCATTTCTGGGAGAGCTGAAATTGTAATCAAGCCTCGGTTAGCATTAGTGACTCTTTTGGGGCCTGTTGTCTTGTTTTTTTTTTTTTTAATTTTTTTTTAACATTTATTTATTTTTGAGACAGAGAGAGACAGAGCATGAATGGGGGAGGGTCACAGAGAGAGAGGGAGACACAGAATCTGAAACAGGCTCCAGGCTCTGAGCTGTCAGCACAGAGCCCGACGCGGGGCTTGAACTCACGAACCGTGAGATCATGACCTGAGCTGAAGTCGGACGCTTAACCGACTGAGCCACCCAGGCGCCCCTGTTGTCTTGTTTTTAATAGTAATACAGCTCAGGAAAGATGCCTGGAATGAAGGATTCAGCCTCCAGGATCGTGCTGGGATCAGAAGGCTGAAGAGAGAGCTTTCTATCAGGAACTTTAAATTCGCAATGTGAGTGGCACTTTTTCCTTCTGAAATCCCAAGCCCTACTAAAATTCCCCCAACTCTGAAGCAGACAGAACACTGATGTCAGAAAAGGCTTCTGTGGGCCCGATGCATGGACTCAAGCCTGCTTGCTGCTGGGGAGTTCCTGCGTCCTGGAGAGTCTGCTCTGCCCACATGGGACTGCCTGCTGCAAACTCAACTGACAGTCTCACCTTAGCAATGCCTGGCTCTAATCCAAACTGGTACTGACCAGTCCAGCCTTTGGTGACAGCACCATCATCTCTCCCAGGGGCCATGTTTCTCCCCCCCCCCCACCATCTGGCAGGGAATTATTTTGTTAGCTGAAATACAATGAACGTTGGGCTCAGGAAGGAGAGGAGAGCATACACCTTGGTCTCAGAGAACAGGAAACTGAATGCTTAGTGTGAGACAAATCCTATTAGCAACAACACGGATCTGTGCAGATTCTGTACAGCGACTCCAAGGACAGACAGAAATGTGACAGGAGAGACGTGCCGAACCTGTCAGGTTAGATGATACAAAATTGATTCACTTTCAATTTCCTGGATGTGGGATCAGTGCTACTGTCCTCACTTGCTTTTAGCCTCAGTGAGACAGTGATGCCAGCCCAGATGTCGTCAAAGTCCTCCCAAAGCATAGTGCTTGCTTTTTATTTTTTAATTAAAATACAGCTGTGGTCTCAAGCTATTTTGGAAATGTGTGGGATCGCTCTTGGTTGTCACAATGGTGGGGAAAGGGCACTATGAATACTGAGGAGGTCAGGTCCATGCCATAGAAAGGACAACTTCAGCCCACACAGAACTGCCCCACATCCTAGCTGGCATCCCAAAGTCTCTCTGTCTGGACCCTCAAGCTGATGAAAAGACTTACTGATAAACTCGATTTTCGCTATAAATACAAAAGTATTTTTCAGTCATAATTTACACTGAAGCTTCCAGATCCGGGACTAAATGATAAATCTCACTTTGTTTATTCCAAAAGTTTACCAGCCATTGTTCACCGTGTCAGGAACCCCCAGCACTGGTGGCAGTGCCACTCAAAGTATCAGAGGCCTCAACAAAGCACGCCTGCATCAGATGGCTTCAGTAGGCATCCCATTCGAGGCGATTCTAGAGATCAGTGTAGGCACCCACCTACTTTGGTATGTCTTCTGTATTCACAGCCAAGCAGCTACATGTTGAAATACATACTATTTTATGTAAATTACTTCCCTTCCATTCTCCTTTATAATACAACGAGGTCAATATATTGAGTTTTTATGAAATTAGGTGTGCAAGGGAGCTATGGAATCTATGGTTTTTATTTCTGGATACTAAAGGGCATGTCACAAAATAATAGTTACAAAAAGAGGGCATTGGGTCCGATAGGGCTGAGAAACACAGAAATACAATGAAAAAAAATTTTTTTATTTGAAAAAAGAAAAAAAATCACTCTAGTAAGCCGTTTTCAGTTTCTCAATATCCCTCCTCAGCCTTCTTTCCCACACATGCCCACTTTTGAATAGCTGCAATTATAGTTCACAGAGATATATACGTGTAGTTAGAGTTGCCATTAAGGAAACCCATTTTACGGAGGTGGAAACTGAGGCTTAGAGAAGTGACCCATCTTCAAAGAATTTGAGTACCCAAGGTTTCATTCTAATTTTGATTCCAAAATGGGCTGTTCCCACACCAAATTCTGTTCTCATAATAATTGTGAGTTTTTACTCGTGTAAATGAGCCTTGGATGAGCATTTGAAGGAGGGGAGGATGGAGGGGGAGGTACGGGGTAGAAAGTGGAGCACAGGGGTAGAAAGGGTAGCACAGGGGTGGAAAGTGGAGGAGACTGTGGAGGGGAAGGTGATGACTGGGGGACGAGGGGCTGGGATAAAGACAGGAGGACAGAGAGAAAGAGAAGGAAGGGAGCAGGTGAATAAGGCAGATGTTGCTTTTCTACAGGAAGGAAAATGTGATTTCACTTTACAAGTCAACATAAAACAAGGAAACAAAAACAAACGAGACCAGCAGACCAAGACTTGACCCTTATGATCCATGGCAGCTCCTACAGGCAGCAGCGGCCCCTGGTCCTGGCCGAGCCTCAACACCCATCGCTCCTTGGGGTCGCTCCGGGGTCCACTCAGAACCTCAGAGCTTGAGGCTGAAGCCGGGGGCCCCACAGCTGAGGCCCCCTGGTTCGTGGTGGTCACGGGCAAGCTGGAGTCCTCAGAGATATTAGATGGCGAACTCGTTCATGAGGTTAAGCCTGGGTCTGAGCACTGAGGTTGGTACAGGGGCTCTTGATGAACGTCGTGGTTTTTGGCTGCGGGGAGGTCATCACAGCCGGGCCGGATTTTCTCCCTGGGGGTCCCGGCTCCTTCAACACTTTGTCGACCTGAGATATTTCCAACCTCCCAGGGAAGGGTGGCTTCCGAGGCAGCAGCCGCCCGAGATGCAGCAACCCTCCCCGCGACGCCCTGTCCAGGGGGGTGGAGCACTCTGGCCTCCAAGCAGCAGCCGGGGGCGCAGAACCCCAAGACCGCGGCGACCAGAGTGTCGGCTTCACTGGGGGCCCGCATACACGCGCCGGCCCAGAGTCCCCCACCTTGAGGACGCCGGCTGGCTGGCTCGGCAGCAAGCTGGGCGCCCGCAGGTTGCGGCGCTTGATCCGGCGGCGGTAGGTGCTCCCGGTGCCTCAGCTGGGCTGCGAGGGGCCTCCACGGAAGGGAACGGCCCCACCGCCACCCCCCCGCCGAGGTCGTGCACCGCGGTCCTCCTCACCATGCGGGGCCGCTGCACTAGACGCTCTCCCAGGGAGCCCAGGTTGGGTGCCGGGTGCCGAGCAGGGCGGCCGCCTCCCTCAGCGCCCAGACCGTTAAGCGCTTCTCCTCCTCCCCATCCAGCCCCTTCAGAGTCTGTTCCCTCTGGGTTCTGGTCACCCTGCACCTGCCCGCTTCCCTCTGGGGCAGGTGCGTGACCCGGGGCCCCGCAGCAGCTCCTGTGCGTCGGTGGTGACAAGGCTCAAGCCTCCGCACCAAGTCCTCTTGGGTTAGGGCGCTGTCTGAGGGGTGCCCTCGCCCCTCCCCCCGCCCCGGTCTCGGGACAGCTGAGGTACGCTTCCATTCTGCCACTGTCCATCATTCCATTCCTTC
The DNA here is from genome assembly GCF_018350175.1 of Felis catus. Lineage (NCBI taxonomy): Eukaryota > Metazoa > Chordata > Mammalia > Carnivora > Felidae > Felis > Felis catus. Next base: position 27,040,743 of record NC_058383.1, on the reverse strand, counting down.
TTCACTCACGGCTCAGACGAGTGTCAGGAGGGCCCTCCTCCTCCTCTTCATCCTCCTCCCCCTCCTCCACGTGGAAGATTCCACTGACAAGGACTCAGCTGAACTGTCTTCCTTCCACTGTCACTGACACCCTGTGGGTGGGACAGCAGGTGTCTCTTCTCCCAGCTCAGCGGCTGTATTTACTCTGGCTCCGGGGCCACACTCCTCTCTGGCAGGTTCAGAGACGTGCAGTAACAACCCTCCAAGTCCTGCACTGACTGTGCTCCACTCCGTCCACTGCTTCTGCTGCCTCCTCCTCCTGCTTCCTTTCTAACTGCTCAAGGCGGTCCCTTTCCCTCCTGGAATGTTCTCTCGCCGTCTCCCTCCTGTTTTGGCTTTCCCATCGCCAGCCAACTTTATCCTGTCCTCAATGTCGTTTCTGTGTCCCTGTTCTCCTTTCACTCCAGCATGCTTCCCCCTTCCAAACGGCCGCAGTCCCTGCATTTCTCTTTTCCTCTTTCCTGTGATGCTCTTTCTCTTTCGAACACATTTGCTGGGGTGGTTTGACAGCCAAAGACTCACCATCCTCCCCTCTGCCTGCTGTGGATCCCCTCTCCTGTCCTGAGCTCCTCATGGCCACTTCTATGTGGGGGGTCCCTCCACTCCCCTCATGTCAAGGCAATTGTGCTGGGAATCATGGTCATCAGAATATCTTAGCATCTTCTCTCCGCTTTTTCCTCCTGTTCCCTCCATCGCTCCTTTACTTGAAGAACCGCATCTAGTTTCCACTTTGCAAGAGTCCTCTTCATCGTTCATCTGAGTTAAAACACCCTGTGTGGCCATCGTTGGTCCCAGAACCTGAGATCAGAACCCAGTTGCTTCCTGCATAGTACAGATTGAATTTCTGTTAACCAAGCTAAGCTATTTAAGCCATCTTCTGCCATAAGCAAAGGGACAGAAGATGAGTTTTGGAGAAGAATGAAAAGAGACAGGAGAGGAGATAAAGGGAGGAGATGGAGGAGGAAAAGGTGGAGGAAGAGAAGGTGGAGGTGAAGAAATGGCAGAATCTAGAAGTAGAATCTTGCCCTAGGGTACTATTTCTATGTCCAGAGGCAGTCACTTCTCTCGGTGTCTATATTTCCATTTGCATGGCTACCTGACCAAGTGCATACAGTTACGAGTAAGGCCAACCAGCACAACAGACTGGACAGAACTCTGGAAAAGCTCAAAGACCTGTCACAAAAGTGCAAGGGGGGGGGGCACGTTCTAACTTCCTTACAGAGACCTCCCAGCTGGGTCCTCCAGGTGCCACAGGCCCTTGTGCACATGCCGGTGTGTATTCTGTGTGCCTTCTCTCAACTCCCCACCCACGCAGAGGCAATCTCGGAAGAAGCCACGGGAACCCACCCATCACCGAGCAAAGCACATGCTGTGGTTTCTCCCCAGCCTACTGTCACTCCTGGGCTCTGAGACAGCCCCGGCCAGACCAGAGGGACGTACGAGGCATTTGTCACTGAGGTCTACTGAATTTTATTAGCAATTTTCTCCTTTTGTTGGCAATCTCACATTGTATATTAGCATTTGTTTTCATATCATATTAGTATTCATCACAAAAGGCTAATCCCATTAGCCCTCTTCACATTGTATTAGAGAAAACAAATAATCGCTTGGTGCCAGTGTGTCTCTGCAGCAAGACTGGTCTTTTCATCTGCTTTTCTGTTCACTCCAGGTCCACCCTCCTCTCTCTGCCCAGCCACCTACACACAGGGGGGACTCACAGATTCACACCCAATGAACCCAGCTGGGCTATTCCAGAGCTGGGATGTGCCCTTCCAAACATTCCCATCCATCCATCCAACCATTCACTCGTTCATTCATGCAACTAACATTTATTGAACATCTACCTGTAGCAGGTGTCACTCCAAATGTGAGAAAACAGGGGGGAATAAGACACTACAAAAAAAAAAAGGCAAATAAATGTTTTACTCCGGGTTATGGTATATGTACACAAATTGCAAGGGGATGTTTAAGCAAACTTTCTGACAGTACTTTGTAATTGTTCACTTGTCAACAAAATGGATATACCCATTTCAGTGCCTCCATCTTGACCCGTGCATTAAAGTGGGTGCTTTAAAGATCTCTAGCAGGCAGACTTCTGTTAGCTTAGTGTACCGGCTTGAACTTAAAAGAAATCATCCTGCATTTTCCGTAGATATCAATATACACAGGTCAAGATTTGCCTTATTTCAGATTTGTTACTGAACAAGTAAGGTATTTTTAGAATACAATGTAGGTATTTATAGGATGCATACAAAATTTAAATAGTTTTTATTTCTTAAAAAACAACAACAAAAAAGAGTCTAATGGGGCACCTGAGCCTGGGTGGCTCAGTTGGTTAAGCATCTGACTCTTGATATTGGCTCAGCTCATGATCTCACGGTTGTGAGACTGAGCCCCACATCGGGCTCCACACTGACAGTGCAGAGCCTGCTTGGTATTCTCTCTCCCCTTCTCTCTGCCCCTCCCCTGCTCATTCTCTCTCTCTCTCAAAATAAATAAATAAACTTTAAGAGAAGAGTCTACTTTCTTACACTTTCAGACTATTCTCAAGGTAAAATTGACTGCTCCTCACTTATCAGGCTCAGATGCTTCAGTTATCACAATTTCTGACAAATGCCTCATTTACCAGAACAGCTTTTCAATACTAGGAGTGGTTTTAGAAACCTGACCTTCAGCTGTAGGTATGACACCTGTGGGTCCCCATGGCAATGAAGACGATATGTAAAGATCTGGGTCAGGGGAAGCTTTGCAAACTATAAAGCTTTCTATAAATGTGCATGGCCGTGAACACAAATCATGTCGAGGTCTCATGCCAGGGGAAACGTGATGAAGACCAAGGGATCTTAAATGTTTAGTGCAAAGGAAATGTTCAACTGTTTGGTGGACCCTATCTCAGATAAAAACACAGGTTTTTAGATGCATAAAGCAAAACACATAGTATTCAAAAGAAACAGTACATTGAACCACAATCACCACAATACTTTTTAAAATTGTGATAAACCCATATATAAGGTTCTTCAGAAAATGTTTATGGAAGCCTTCATCTCATTGAATGACTAGTTGCTCCAGTCATGACTAACATTCTTAAAGAGCTTGTAAAGAAATCACTTATTTCTTAAACATAGATCAAGATAAAGATAAGTCTGGCCCACAAAGGTAATGAAGTTGATGAGGAGAAGGATGATAGTGGTGAGGCTAACTGTGTAGAACGATCTTTTGGGCCCCAGTTCTTCTCCCTTCCCTGTATCTACACTCTTGCTATGAAACTCTGCAATTCCTCCCACAAAAGGGAGGGTATATTTTGCTACTCTTTGACTTTGGGCTCAACCATGTGACCTGCTTTGGCCAATGGGACTATCAGCAGACATGACACAGGAGGAATGTGTAATGTGCACGTGTGGTTAGGCATACCCCTGTACGACTCTATCATCACTGTAAGAAGAGCTGTCCCTGGGTAGTGGCTTCCCCTTTAGCCTGGGCCCCAGAATAAACACACGGGGGGATCAGAGCCACTCTTTACCAAAATGAAATTGACACTTCTTATTGTATGCCATCGAGACTCTGTAGGTGTTTGTTATGCAGCAACAGCTGACTAACACATGGTGAGTGAGGGCAATGGTGATAATAACAAATTTATTCACTTCTTTTTATAGACAGTTCCTTTTAATAATACTGAGAAGACTGAAAGTACAAGGGCTCTGAATTGTGAGGTCTGACTTGGTTCAAATTCAGGTTCTGCAAGTGACTGTGTGATTAGGGCATTCATCCTCTCTTAATCTCAGTGCCCTTGTGTGTAAAAGAATATTTAAGTCACAGTGTAGTCGTCTAGAATAACTGAGGTGATGCCCATCAGGTGCCTGGAACAGAGTAAGCACTCAACAAAGCAAGAAGGGTGGGAAGGAAGGAGGGGAGAGGAAGGAAGGAAGGAAGGAAGGAAGGAAGGAAGGAAGGAAGGAAGGAAGGAAGGCAGGCAGTGTGGGAAGGAGGGAAGGAAGTTCATGAAAACAGCAAGTTCACCTGGAATCAGGGGAGAAGGTCCATAGCTCACACTTCACTTGCCTGACTTCTTTCCCCCCAGCCCACACTCTAGGAAGGATGCTGTGCCCATCCTCCCTGGGCTTCCTGGGGCATATGGCATCTCCAGAACCACCCCAGGTGTTCGATGCTTTCACAAGGCTTCTCTTCCTTTTAAACCTGTTGCCACAGGAATAGAGCTCCCGTGCTGGCAAAAGACTGGCAGAAAGAATGAGGAGGGGGGGAAAAATCCACCCTCGTGTATTCTCACTGGGAAATTATCCCTAGCCTTTGATATATTAAAATTGAAGAGCTGTAAATGCCGGTTGTCATGGCGACATTCTGCATGCCGCCCTGCGATTGGTGGTGTAAGTTCACTTTCCTTTGGGTGTTGCAGCCTAATTAACTGTTATTTTTGTCAGTGTGGAGGAAGAGCCCACACTTGAGGTTTTTGGCGGTGATTGCAATGCCTGTGGACTGAGTTAATTTTCACAGACTACAAAGAGAGAAATGGCTGAGCCCCAATCGTATTTATAGTCTCAGGAAAGTTGCCAATGTTTAAGTAAGAGTCAGAGAAAATATTAAGAGCACCCCCCCCCCCGCCCCTTGCAACTTTTCTCTTTGGCTATTTCCATTTCTTTAGCAGTCACCCAACTTATTTGGGTTGGAGAAGGGATAGCAGGCAGTAGCTAACCCATCCCGAGAATCGGTCCTTTGTTCCTGGCGCCAGCTGACTCTGCCGCCCCCACCGGACACGCATGCACTTGTGTGCCTGTGCTCACTGGAATGTCTCGCTTTGCACTGTCAGCACACATAGGCTGGTAGTGCACAGCAACGGTACGTCAGCAAGGCTAGCAGGGACACGCGAAAGCCATCTCATCTACTCCTCTTATCTCCACACACAACTAGGTCATATAATTATGCCGGCCAGCCTGGTGGATCCAGCCAATTCCCGAAGGACCTCCGGGAAAGACATTCCATGTTGCCACAGGCCTGAAAACCAGAAAGCGGTCTTGCTGCAATCTAAACCAATTTGCTTTCAATTTTGATTTTTAGATGAGCTGAAGTTAACCTGTGTTACAATATGAATTGCTCAACTCACATTCTCGCTTTCTTTTTTTTTTTTTTTTTTTTTGCTTCCTGCCATGAGTTTTTAGAAATTGAAGTCTCCCTTCTCCTCAGGAAACAGGAAGGCGGATTTTGCACTACTAGTAATCTGAATTCTGTTCTTAGGAGAAACTAAGCTCCTGAAAAGCCAGATGTAGGAGTGGCACTTGAGGGCTAAAGAACGTACAGAATGCGGGTGAACACTTGAAATTAATCTGCGAAGAGAGGAAAAGTAGAAGGAACGGTGGACAGGGCCCCAGACACACAAAAAGCTGTCTTAGAAGGTACAGTGGGCATTTTAAAATTCCTTTTGACCACTCTGCTCCTTTGCATATTCTTCCTTTGTTGGGAGGTTTCTCTACTTTAGGACAGAACCTTCAGACTCCTTCCCAGCAGCCTCTGCAGCAAGGGCACAGGCACATGGCACACAAGTCAACTCGACCAATCAGCTGGGCCTGGGCAAGACTTGGAAATGGGAGCTGGTTGCTGCGGGAATCCACTCTGAAGAGAGGGGCAACAGGAATGCTCGGCTTCCAGAGGCAAGAAAGGCAGAGATTCTTAACAACAGCATCCCATGCCCCGTGCCCTGCAGTCAAACCATGGTGTCTGGTCCAGGGCAGCCAACATGGCAACTCCACCCACCCAAGGCTGCAGTATAATTTCAGGGATGCTCCTGATCCCATGGCCTCCAGTCAGGCTTTCTGGAGGTTCCAGAAATGTGCATGAGAAATATCCTTTAACAAAACCTTTCTGCATGCATGTGTGTGTCTGATAGAGCTTACTGGGGGTTAGGAGTAGAAGGAGGTTGGCCCAAGGAATTCTTTGGAGAAAGAATGTGCATCAGTTCCCTCATGAAACACGTCCCAGCTCTCATCCAAGAGACCACATTTTGGATTACTTTTGACACTCAGCCGCTGTTCTCTCAAACTAATAGTTACATCAAATTTGGCAAAGTCTCACTTCTTGGAGATCTGGATTTTCTGGCATCTGGGGAAGATGAGTTTGGCCCTGAGTTGGGCTGAATCATATGGTCCTTGTTCTAGACTTGCTGACTTGGCTGGCTGAGCCTGAACCTCTCCCGGGTGCTCTGCGTATTGTCTGGATCTATCAACCCTAGCACAGGGCAGGTATTGCTGATGTGAGTGATGCAGAAGGGTGGCACTCACTCAGATGTGAATGCCTTGCCAGCATTCTTGGTCTCTTAGGAGTTCCATGTGTGTAGACATCTTCCAGCTTCAGAGGAGGGCTGCTCACGTGCATCAGACACCACACAGGCAGAGATGGAACACATCCCTTTTGTTTCCTTCCAGCTGAGATCAGAGATGCAGATTGGACATCAGAGATGGCTTGGCAGAAAGGAGACTTGGGCTGTTCTTAAAGCATCAGTAACACTGGACAAGGCAATGGCCCATGGTACCAATACGCTCAGTGGGAGCCTGCAAAGGGAAGGTAATAAACTCCTTGCCTCATTAAACGAAACAGCGATTTCTGTTGCTGTCAGCTCAGATGCTAACTGATGCACAAGGGCTTGGCCTGTATTTGTAAATAAAGTTTTACTGGAACACATGCTCATTTATTTACATTTTACCTATAACTGCTCTTGCACTGCAATGGCAGAGGTGAATAGCTGTGACCTTGACTGGCCCACAAAGCCTAGAATATACACTCTCTGGCCCTTTACAGAGAAAGTTTGCTGACCCTTGGTCGAGGGCATTACTACTCAACATGTGGTCTGGGGAAGAGCAGCATCTGGGAGCTTATTAGAAATGCAAATGGTCAGGACCGACCCCAGACCTGCTGAATCAAAGCTCTGGGCGTGGGGCCCATGAATGTGTGTTCTCCCAAGCTCTCAAAGTAATTCTCGTGCACACAAACGTCCGAGGAGCGCCATTCGAGAAAGTTTGTACTTCGTACTGCACACAAGTCTGTCTACTTGAAGAAGATGTGGTGTTTCTACTTTTCCCCCTGAAACTACCCCAAACAAAGCTAATGCCTCCTCCCAGGGGCCCTCAAGGGACCTGAAGGCTCATTCCCCAAGGTCTTTTTTCCTCAATAAAGAGACAGTTCCTACACAGCTCATCCATCACCAGCATCCTAGCCGGCTGAGGTACCTCAGCTCATCAGTGCTCCTCTTGCTAGTTGCCTGAACTCTAAACCATAGGTGTTTTTGTGGGCCCAACATAAACGCACCCTCAGGTGGTGAGCAAATACCAGAGTGCTTAAGTACTGCGACCGCGCAATCAGATAGGTGGATTTATACCCTGGCCTTGCCCTCTCAGAGGCGTGACCTTGGCTGCCTTTCTTAATCTCTCCAGCCCGTGAAGGGAGCAAAATAATTACAGCATCCACCTCGTGGGGCCATTATGAGCATTAAATGAGATAATGCACAAATACCTGGCTCTTGATAAATGTGGGAAGAGCGATGTCATTATTAACCAGTGGCCCATCGCAAGCCAACATTTTACCTCTTCAGTTAGAGCTGTGTCATCTCCAAAAAGAGAGCAGTAAATGGGCATCTGGCTTGGTACACAAGCTTTTGTGGTCACACTATCATGAAGGGCATTGCCAGCTCTCCGGGTGCCCCCACAGCCCTCAGCTTCCTTTCCATGGTTTAAGATTTTCCAGCCATAATTCTACTCTACTGCTTTCCGCCGGTTGTCAGTTCAGCGCTCTCAGCTCGACAGCTGGTGAGTCTGAACTGTGTGCCGGGCACTGGGTTAAACACCGAGAGACAGAGGTAAGCAAAAGGACTTTCTTCCTGAACTTATCCTGGTATAGAGCCGTGTCTAGCAGAGGAATCCTTCCCCGCCTCCCCCCACCGGCCCCGAGCAAGGTCTTAAGTGGAAACGCACTGAAAAGAGCAACAGAAATGAGAACGTTGGCCGGGTGGGGGTGGGGGGTATCTGAGCTCCCCCCACTGAGCTTCCTCCAAGCCCCACTTCGCAATTCTCTCTAAAGAGCCTGAGGAGCTGTCCCAGAGCTTTAGGTATAGGCAGAACAAAAACCAAAGATCACTGGCCCATGTGGTATGGGAAGCAGGAATCAGCCAAGGCTGGGCTCTCAAAGCATTTCCTCCTGTGTTCTGTGTTCTGTCTCTTGTGTGTCTCTTGAGGAGGTGAAGGGAAATCTTTCTGGTTCTTTGCGAATTCTGTGTCTCTACTTCTGAGCAAGCCTCTCTGAAAGGATCCTTCCATCTTTCCCTATTTTCTGTTCCCTCCAGTGTCTCTCCTCAAACTGCTCTCTCTCTCTCTCCTAGAACCTTTAGACCCCAGAGGATTTGGGAGGCAGAGAGGCCTGACGAGAGGACTGGATACCTGTTGGTTTTGTCTGGTGGCCACCTCTTTCCCCTTCTTCCAGCCACAACACCTAGATCGTGCGGAGAGGGACCCCCACCACCTTTCTCTTCCTCTCAGACTACACCATTCAGGTGGTAAGGGCTTCATCCACACTGCCAGCAGTAAGCATGTGACTCGGCCTGGCCAATCAGAGTACCAGACCCCCTGGCCTCAGTGATTGGTTGAATTTGGGCCAGGAGACCCAATCAGAGCTGAGACTACCGAGAGAAAAGCAAAAGCTTTTCTGCGGAGCTTGAGCTGTGAGGTTCTAAAGCCTGGTCCTCCCAGAGACGGTGGAGAGGGAACATGGGTCCCAGATGGGCACATGTCCTTGACCCCACCAGCACTTCATCTCACAGAGTGGGAAGCAGATGCAGGAAGCCAGGGGACCTGACCAGCTCTAAGGGAGGTCCTGCACCAGGGTTTCACTGGTCAAGACTTGTGCAATCATCCCTAAAAAGACATCAGATCTTAGAGCTTAGTAGTAAAGAGGGTGGTGTCTGAAGCCAAGCAGACAAGTCTCTACTCCTGCCTCTGCCGGTCACAGGCTGTTCATGTGAACTGGGGCATGTGACTTCACCTCTCAGAAGCTCGGCTTCCTCCTCCGTACATTGGGGATACTAGCATTTTTGTCGGTGATTGTTGTGAGAGTTTACTGAAATCATAAAGGTGATGTGCCATATCGCACTACCTTGTACCTCGTGAACATCCTAACGTGTCATTATTAGCTCAGAAAAGAAAACCCAAGAGCAGATACCCAGGTTCCAAGAAGAAGTTTTCCTCGGGCTTTGCTGGAATGCTACAGTAGGTGAAGGGATGGGAAGCCGGTTTAAGAAGGAAAAGGGACGAGGAGCCAGCAGCGATGACAGGGATACAGAACCTTAAGAAATGGCTTAAGACTTAGTCTTCAAAGAGCTGCCACTCCCTGACAGTAGCCATTTCATGCCCGACTGTCAGCTTTGACAAGCTGGAAGCGGCCAATCTTTGCCGAAGGGCAGACAGTGTAGCTATCACATTATCATGCTATAAATTAACATTTCACCACGAAACTGGCATTGGAATGCAACTCAAATCCATTCCACCATTGCCTCCTCAGTCTCGCCTTGAAGTTGCTGCTCTCTGATTCTTACCAAGCAGCCAATGAACCCAAGGGGCCGTCACTCATTCCTGCTGCCAGTGGGGGGGGGGGAGGCATGGGGGCCAGCATTCTGCTCATCCCCAAGTAATAACTGGAAACAATGATGTTGCTCATGCCAGTGGCTGGCTCTTTGTTGTTGTCATTGTTGTTCCATTCTTGGCCATTGTTATTGGCTTCTATTGTAGACTCAAGCAGCTTTTGAAAGCACACCCCCTTTCATTTCTCCTCTGCTTTGAAGGGAACAGCTATGCGCAGCCACCAGTGGGGAGATGTTCTTCCTCTATCATTTTACGCTACATTACAACAGAAGTTGCATGACTCCAAAGGATGCTTTTGACTTTAAAGTTCTTGTGATCTATTTGTGCAATACACATGTTAAATTAGAAATTCATTTGTCACTCCCAGATAATAATGTTCAGAATGGTGCTTCCTGCATGAATCATTATCTTCAGCCTGGAGTTGTTCTCCTGATGAATATGCATGAGCCCAGAGAGGGAGAAGGGAGATTTGCACAACCTGTTTCCCGGAGGAGCCTCAGATGGTTCAGCTCAGTGTTCGGAGTCTGAGCTCCCAGAGCCAAGCCCAGCGTCGACCTTGCCACCCACAGCTCATCCAGTCTTCTCAAAACACCTGCCCCCCTCTGCCCATGGTGAGTGCCCCGTGGCAGCGGGGAGCCCACGCCAGCAGGGAAACGCCACTGCTTGTTCATTCATGAGCCGTGAACAGAGTGGACAACCGGTTGGAAGGCAGCGGAAATGGAAGTGGCCTCCCAGTGGCCTCCAGAAATTCCAGCTGGAGAACTGAGAGGCCATGAGAGGAGCCTGCTGACTCTGCTTCCACAAAGCGAGAATTAGAAACAGGAGCCGACGATGCATCGTGGTGAAATGAACTGCCCTGGAGTCCCCACGGCAGCTTGGTCACACCTGCAGGAACGTGTGGCTTTGGGTCCGTTTCTCAGGACCCAGGCTTCAGACTCTGGAACAGAACTCATTTCCTGCCACCGAGGATGGCTCTTCAGAAAAGCTTGTTCCATCTGGATGGGTTTCACATCCCATCAAAGTTTCTAGAGGCTGAACCTCTCTTGCATCCTCTGCAGTGATCAGAAAAGGTCATAGCAAGGGATCCGCTGCTCTGACCTGGTCCCTGCCCCAGGTGTGACTACAACCAGTTCTGAAGTACAAGAGCGCCCTCTCTCCTCACCCAGAGCATCCCCTGCCTTGGGAAGGACTGGGGCAGTTACGGCAGAAGCACAAAGAGAAGGGAGCCATTTCTAGCTTTTGACTCCCCAAATAAGAATAAGCTCTCGGCACCCTTCATGAGACAATAGTCCCCCTCTCGACAGATAGACAGATAGATACATACAGAGATATTAGATAAAGACAGATACACACGTATTTGTGTCCTCCAAGGAAACAAAACCTATGTATACATCCTAAATAGGAAATGTATCTGTATCTGTGGACACAGCTCCCTACTGGTTTCGTTTCTCCAGAGAGGTCTAGTTTTCTGTCTGTCTATTCAGGTCCTCTACAGATTGGATGCTGTCCCACCACACTGGTGAGGAAGGTCCTCTCCACAGTGTGTGCCAGTTCACATGCTAATCTCTTCCAGAAACACCCTCACAGACACACCCAGACATAATGTTCCACTAGCTGTCTGGGCTTCCCTTCGCCCAGTCATGTTGACACATAAAATTAACCAGCACAGTGGTCACTCTGCAGGGACACCAGCACAGAATGCTCAGGGTCAAGATGAGACCCGAGCTCCCACGGTGAAGGCCAAAAAGGTCAGAGGACAACACGTGGACAGAGACCACTTCTCCTTGGCTTTGAAACATCTGAACTTCTTTATGAGCCCAGACAGACACCACCTTCTGGAGGTAGAGGAGAGGGTTCCAGACAGAGGACATAAACCACACAGAGAAGGCTTTGACAGGTGCCTGATTCTTTGCCAAGACTGACTTCACTTGAAAAAATGATGCAGAACCAGTATCTCTTGCACTCCTGTCCCAGGTATCTGCCCACACCCATCCCGGGGGTGGGGACTTTGAGCACAGCAGGATGGGTTATAAAAAGTGGAGAAAGCAGAGGAAGTTACACAGATCCCGTGTGCATCTGAAGTCTGGCGAGGAAATCCCACATCTCCTGCCAGTGGGGGGCTGGCCCAGGGCTTCAAAGGATCCCAGACAGCACATTCCTACCAGGCAAGGCCAGGAGTAGGGCCTGTCGATGCAACAGCCACTGCTTTTTATATCAACGTGCGGTGCTAAACCGAGGAAGGTGGCCGTTATTGTGGGTGGCACGCAACAGGCTTACTATACTTAACTGGCCCGGAATGTTCTTTTTTGTGTTTTCACTCTCCCTGAATGGTGCTCAGGCTAATAGAAGAACGACAAGGCTCTATGATGGGAAGAAGCCCATTAGAAATATTACAGAAGACTCTATAGTTCTGTGGGAGCACAGAGGAGGAGCACATCCATCTGCCAAGTGGAAATGAGAGCACTTTATGGCAGAAGGAGAACCTTACGTGACACGTGCTGCATCCTGGCTACTCAGCATAGGGTCCCCGGACCCCTAGCACTGGCATCACCTAGGAGCTCGTCAGAAATGCAGAATATCAGGTCCTACCACAGAGCTACTGGACCAGATTCTGCATTTTCACAAGATCCCCGAGTTATACGAAGAAGCAAAGATAACAAGCATGGCACTTTACAATGACATAAAGAGCCTGGACACGCTCGGGCCCCTGTGATCCCTCCGTGATCCAGCAGGAAACAGCTGAAAGCCCATCAGCCCACCCTCTCAGGGCTCTCGGAGCCTGGGCTGTGTCATGACCTTTCCAGGACATAATCAAACTAAGAGTCCCCTGAGGCACCAAAGCACAAACTGTGAAAATCAGATTTTCCTTTAAATCAAGCCTGACAAAGTGATGAAAATAGACTTAGAAATGCCAGAGAATCCTACCTTCTAAGAGACAGGAAGCAACCCAGAGCCAAAGAAGAACTTGTGAAAGGGAGAAAGGGGTCCAGACCACACACATGCGAGACCAAGAGACGGAAGGGGAGAACGAGAGAGCCAGGCCTTGAGGGAGGGAGGAAGAGGTGGTCACAGGGGAGGAGGACTGGAGATGGAGACAGAGGCAGACGGCAGACAGACCAGAGTCAGAAAGGAAACAACAGAGAAGGAGAGGAAGAAGGAAACCGCCAAGAGACCTTGTTGGACCAGCCCTGCTTACTTGTGCTGTCTGAAGCCAATCACTAAGGAAGCAGGGAGAAGCCTCACTGGTGCAGAACGCAAGGCTCTTTGCTGGGACCTTAGCTCACTTTGTAAGATGTCTTCACCTCATTTCTGGCCATGGCCACTATCCCAACCCAGCGGGTGCCCTGCCCAAACACGTCTTGCCCTCTCACACCCCACGCCTTCCATGCGTGATGCCACAGCCCGGCCCGCCCTTCCTGCTTGTCCCGGGGCGGCTCCCCATTTCTGGTCCCAATCCCAGCACCTGTCCCGATTGGCTCCTCGTAGATTGAACTGGTGCATGTACCATTACAATTCCCCTATCACTTCCTCTCTGGGTCCGCTGATCTTCCCTGCCTGTACGTCTCCTCTATTGGACCGTGAGCTCCTTCAGGACAAGGGGTGGTATCTTCCTCAATTCTGCAACTCTGGCACCTACTATGTGCTTTGTCACAGAGCTGGCAGTCAGTAGGTGTTGGAAGAATCGTTTTATTCTTCCTGAGAGGTGTTGAAAGAAAACAGCATCAGAGCCTCAAAGTCAGTGCAATTTTCCTTAGTGCAAATGAGTAGAAGGGCCACCGTCTAGAGCCCACAAAACCAGTACGGGATTAAAACAACCCCATTCTCCACTTCTGTGCCAGGAACAGACGTCACTCATCAATCGGCACACTCCTTTCCCACTGAGCCTGAACGTGAGCTCAGAACCTCTCCCTGCTGCCAATCACCTCGAGTTAGCTTATTGATTTCTACCGTCCAGACATTCAGAAGCAGCAAAAACATCGATCCTGTTGGGTAAAAGCAACATTTTTACAGGCTTTAAGCATTCATGAACACATGCACAGATGCAGGCTGATACCACGAGTAACATTTAGTGATGGGTGTGTGCAGTGCTCTGACTACATCACCTCAAGTGATCCTCAAGCAACCTCGTGAGTTTGGGACTACCACCCCCAATTTGCAGATGAGAAAACTAAGTTGCAGAGAGATTAAGCGGCTGCCCTAGGTCGGTAAACAGAAAGAAAATTTAAAGCCTTGTCTGTCTGACCTCAAGACTGATGTGCTTCACAATTATGCTACAGTGGACAAAAATCTTCGGCAGGAAAAACAAGTTATGTCATCAGCTTTTCTTTTCATGTCCATGTATTTATTTTGAGAGAAAGAGAGAAGGGGAGGGGCAGAGAGAGAAGGAGAGAGAGAATCCCCAGCAAGCTCCGTGCTGTCAGCACAGAGCCCCCCACGGGGCTCGATCTCACAAACCTGTGAGATCATGAACTGAGCTGAATCAAGAGTTGGACACTTAGCCGACGGAGCCACCCAGGTGCCCCTCGTGTCATCAGCGTGTCTCTATCTTTGAAACCTGGTATAAGATTTTGCCCGCTTTATTAACTGATCATCATAACAGCTGTCACTCGGTTGTCACTGAGTGTTTACCGCGTGCCCAGTGCTGTGCTAAGTATATGTGGATCGCCCCATCTAATCAATCCTCAGCATCATCCTGTGGGAAAGGCTAATCATCAGATGCAGAAATCGAGAGGATTCAAACCCTGCTCCAGACTGCACAGCCGGGAAGAGCCAGGATTTGAACTCAGGCCGCTGGACCCCACATCCTGCGTCCCTAATCCCCACGCGGGGCCTCCAGTGGGCCCGGCACAGCACTCACCCTGACACAGCCATGAACACACAGGAAAAAAGACATAACGTACTCCATAACGCATACAAGCTAGAGTTTATTTTTACTTCCTGGTAAAATTGTTCCCCAGCACTGACTTACTTAGCAAAATGTTGGGTTTTTTGAATCCCATCTTTTCGCTTTAAACTAATTGCCATTCTTTGTCTATAATTTTCGAATTCCCATTTTCCACTTCAAACCCACCACGTACATCCACGTTGACAAGGAGAAGAGGTGGGAACAGCTTTTGTAAGTGTGCCTCTTCCGTCTGGCATCCTCCCTCCACCTGCCTGAAGGCAGGAGCCATCGCAGCCTCATAATTTAAGCTCTGTGGTTCCCTGCCACTCAGCTTCATAAAACCACAGCCTTCTCCTCAACAGCAGCACCCTGGTCTTATTCTTTCCAGGGAGATTCAGCTGGCGGGGGGGGGGGGGGGGGAGAAGCTGGAACTCACGGGATCTGAGCCGAGGTGGTGATCTGGAGTGGGGAATGGCAACCCAGGCTGTGAGAATTCTCAGACGGAAGAGAAGACGGGGGATTCTGGGGCACCACTTTACAACAAATGCATCATTTATTAGGTTACCACCTAAGGAAACAGTGATGTCTCTTTTCCCCTAGTCTGCTGGAACAGCAGCCAATTGCGTCTTAGGCTCTGCCGAGCTTGTGCAAAGAGGCAATATAACAAACCAGCTAGGTCCAAACCCAGCTTTGTTCTTTCCCAGCTGTGTGACCTTGGAAAGGTTAGCCAACCTCTCTGGGCTTCGCATTTGTCATCTGTGAAACAGGGATCAAGAACCTATAGCAGCGTAAAGGACTTACAGCAGTCTCTGTCGTCTTGGAAACTCCGTGTGAGTGCTGGTCATAAACAGGACACGTATGACACACGGGGTTGATGGAGTGTATCAGAAGTGCAGGTACTGAAGGATCCATGAGAAATGCAGTCTTCAGAGCAAGAAACGGGGACTCCCCTCTACCATGGCAGCTTAGGAGCAGGAGTCCAGGGGTCCCTCATCATCCTCCCCCAGGACACCCCTCCTCCCTGCCCCTTCCTCACACTCTTATCTTGCCTTGAATGCCAAAGACAGGTAATAAGAATATGTTCGGCCACATCTTAATATCAGCTTCCTCTTTTTAACAGCCTACGACGCTCCGGGCACTAGGATGGGCAACCGCACGCAGCCCTACCTTCCTCTGCCCGACAAGGGAGCAGGGCGCATAGGAGTATCTCCGCTGGCTGGGGAGCTGCGAGGTGAGGACCAGGCCAGCGGCACAGGGGCAAACAGCAGAACCCGGTTCTGTCCGCTTTCACACCCCCGTCTTGCAGGCAGCCTTGCAGTTCGGGTTTCCCTGAGAGCGGAGCCTGAGACATGGGCACGCACGCAGGGAATGTGTCTGGGCAGCGACTCAGGAGCCAGGAGTAAGAGAAGGAGGAGAGAGAGAGATGGAGAAGGGCCGGCCGGCACGAGCGGGCCATGGAGCCGTCGTCAGGACGAGCAAGCAGCGTGCAACCCGGCGAAGCCCCTCCGTGGACCTTGCGGCCGGTGCCTCGGATTCATCCCGGGAAGGATGGGACCCGGCAACTTCTCCACCGACGCCCACTGGTTGAGGGCAGGTACCAGACACAACCTCCCCACACAGTCGGGTCACTTCCCTGCAGGCGCTGAGCCATCTGATCAGAGACAAGCCTAGGTCTAGAAGCACAGAGAGACACCTCGGGCCTGCAGGCAGCTGTCTGCCCCCGACAGCAGGCGAGCCAACACGGGGTGGCCCTGGGCCGAGAGTGTCTGTGACCAGCCCCTTCTCACTCAGCCTCTTCGGATCCTTGGAGACACGGTCTCTACTGGGAGGCTGCACTTTCCGAGGGGGAGGGGCCGCCACAGACTGAGCATCCGCGTGCCCTCAAAACCCGTAGGTCGAAACCTCACCCCCAATGTGACAGTGGCGGGTGAGGCTTTGGGGAGGAAGCGAGGTCACAAGAGCGGAGCTCTCGTGAACAGGATTGGTGTCCTGGTGACAGGGATCCCACAGAGCCCCCTCGCCCCTCCGTCATGTGAGGACAACACTGTGAAGATGGCAATCTGGGA
Organism: Felis catus; assembly: GCF_018350175.1. NCBI lineage: Eukaryota > Metazoa > Chordata > Mammalia > Carnivora > Felidae > Felis > Felis catus. Next base: position 27,024,121 of record NC_058383.1, on the reverse strand, counting down.
ACCAGCAAGTGGGTCATCACTGGACAGCCTCGTTGCCAGCAGTGTGACCTAGGGTACAGTTTTACTTCCAGCCTCCAGAACTGGGAGGAAGAAGCGTCTGTCCTTCGTGAGCCCCCAGTCCCTGGTGTTTTGTTACAACAGCCTGTGCGGACTCAGAGGCGTGCATACGGTTTTTCCTCCTCACAACCCCCTGGATGACAACAGTATCACCCAAATTTTTCAGTTGAGAAAATAAAGGAGTCTAGATGCCACAGTCCGCCCTTGTGTTGAACAAACAGCCTGGCTTCTAATTCTGTTCTGCCACCAACAGAACCGTGACTGGGGGCAAATTCTCTTAATATGCTGCATTTCCGTTTCCTCACCCGCCCGTTCTTTTACCAACAAATACCTATTGAGCCCCAAGTGCCCAGCCTGATTCTAGGTACTAGGAATACAACAGTGAGCAAAACAGACCCCCTCCCCCAAATATCTCCAATCTCACTGACCTTACGTTCCACTGGATGAAGACAGTACACAAGAAAAAATAAGAAAAATGTTTGCTGTGGGAGCCTGTAAAGGAAAGCATGGAAGGGAGATAAGGAATATGTGGGGCAGGGGGCAATCCATGTCTGGGTGATTAAGAAAGACCTCCCTGAAAGGAATAAAGATCCACCAGGGATGCGGGAGGAAACGTGGCTATCTGACAGAAGGGCTTTCCAGATAGCAAGAACAGCAAGTGCAAAGGGCCTGGGGCAGGAATCTGCCTGGCGTGTTCCAGGAATATCAGGAAGGCTGTGCGGCTGAAGTGGATTGAGCAGAGGGTGTAAACAGGAGATGAAATCAGACAGGGCAGACAGAAAGTGGCAGATTGGAGGCTCTGGGTTTCACCATGTGTGGGACGTGGAGCTGTAAAGAGGGTTTGGAGCAGAGAAGTGATGTGATGTGACTTTTATTTTTATAACATCATTCTGGCTGTTAAGAACAGATTGCATGGGTGGGCCACCTGGGTGGCTCAGTTACTTGAGCGTCCGACTCCGGCTCAGGTCATGATCTCGTAGTTGTGACTCTGAGCCCCGCATAGGGCTCGCTGCTGTCAGTACTGAACCTGCTTTGGATCCACTGTCCCCCTCTCTCTCTGCCCCTCCCCTGCTTGTGCTCTCTCTCTCTCTCAAAAATCAACCAACATTTTTTAAAAAAATTATTAAAAAAAAAAAGAGCAGATTGCATGGGGGCAAGAGCAGAAGGAGGGATTTTAGTCAGGAGGCCACACAGCAATGAGAGTAACATACACTGGGGGCCGCGGCCAGGGTGGTATTCATGTAGGTAGCAGGTGTAAAATGTGCACAGCAGTCTCCAGACCTGACGTGCATCGTCCTGTCCACTTTTCACGGACACTCACCTGAGGCAGGGATTACCACCTCCCGTTTGTACAGAGTAACAGGAAGCTGAGTGCCTGCCCAAGGTCACACGGTGAATCCGTGGTCAGACCAAGCTGAGGACACGGCCATCCTGAATCAGTTCCTTAGGATATGTTCCCTAATCTGATGACCCTTCTGCTGCATTTCGACTGACAGATTCTACTGTCTGCGAAGGCTCCACTTCTCGAGAAGAGGGCTTCCCAAATGTACTCTAACCACAAGACCCCCATTTCCAAAGCCAATCAGGACTTGAGAATGAAAATGTTCCTGGCAGATCTGAGACCAAAAAAGAAAGACACACAGAGAGAGAGAGAGAGAGAGAGAGAGAGAGAGAGAGAAGCAGAGTGAGGGTGGCCACTGAAAATCCCAGTGCTGTGCAGGCAGGGATCAATTCCTTAGGGTATTTTTTCCCCTTTACTTGAGGTTGTAAGTGGAAACTTAATTAAAAGTGTGACTCGACTCAAAGAGGGGCAGAGAGGATGTGACACTTTTAAAATACCACAGTGTGGGGCTTGGCAATGATTCTGAGAAAATGCCTCCCCGAGACGTCAGGCATCTGCATGCAGGATGATACACAGGGAGACGGGCAAGAAGGAATTTTACCAGCAAATAGGTCATAACGTATAATGGTTGCAAACATTTTATCCAGCCCTGACCACCGCCCGGAGCTCTGGGCTCAGCTCTGGAGCTGGGCACCTGCAGCTCCACTTGAACAGAGAATCGGCATTTCAAACCTCCAAATCCCAAAACAAGCCCCCAAATCCCACCACCCCAACCTGTTCCTTCCGATGTCTTTCCAACTCAGTGAGCACAGCCACCACCTGCTCAACGCCTCAAGCAAGAGACCCAGCAGTCATCCTTGACTTCCGTCTCTCCCTTGCCCCTCCAATCCGGGGTCTCTGAAGTGCCACCTGCTCCGCTTCTGGAACATTGATCATCCCTTTAGCCCCACCCCTACTGATAAAAGTCTGTCCCTTGGGGCGCCTGGGTGGCTCAACCAGGTAAGAGTCCAACTTCAGCTCAGGTCATGATCTCTCGGCTCGTGAGTTCGAGCCCCGCGTTGGGCTCTGTGCTGACAGCTCAGAGCCTGGAACCTGGAGCCTGTTTCAGATTCTGTCTCTGTCTCTCTGTCCCTCCCCTGCTCACACTCTGCCTCTCTCTCAAATATAAAAAAACATTTAAAAATTTTTTTAAAGTCTAGGTGTCCCCACCTCGTGCATGAAGTACTACATACAGCCGCTTTTCCTTGCCCCTCTCCCATCCACCCGACAGCCAGTCTGAGCTGCTTAAAACATGAAGTGTGAACCTGAACAGGTGTCCCCTTCTCTCAATGTGTTCAATGGTTTCCCAGGATCCTGAGAATAAAAGGCAATTTAAAATCTGTGTGACCCGGCTGCTAACTTCTCTCTAATCTCTGCTTCTGCAGGGATTATCTCCCCTCCTCATAGCCTTCCTGCCACCAGGTCTCTTTTCTGATCCTTCAGCGCATGAAGCCCTTTCCCTCCTCTGGGCTTTGCAGATGCTGTTCCCTCCGCCCACAATGCTTTGGGGTCAGGCAGGCTCGGGACTGGTTTCGTCTCGTCCCTGAGCTCTCAGCTCGAATACACACTCTTCTTCGAAAAAGTTTTCACTCGTGATTGTATCTCAGAGTTTCTCAACCTCAGGACTACTGACATTTGAGGCCAGATCATTCTTTGTGGTGGAGCTGTCCTGTGCATGGCAGGATGTTTACCAGTATCCCTGGCCTCTCCACCCACCATAGGCCCTTAGCACATCCCTTGAAGTTGTGACCACCAACGGGGTCTCAAGGCACTGCTGAATGTCCCCTGGGGAGGGGATGGAGTGGGTGAGTCACCTACCCTTAAGAACTATTTCCCATTCAAAATTTCTCCCAACTGCTGTGCTGTATCTCTTAGCCCTCACACTTAGCATTCTCTGCAGTTAATTTTCGTGTTACTACGTGTTGTCATGTTGCCCTCAAGAATGTAATCTCTGTGAGCGCAAGAATTGTAACTGTCTTACTCATAGTTTTATCCCCAGAACCCAGAAGACATTCAATAAATAGTAAATATTCATTGAATGAGTGAGGAAGAGCTGATATTCATTAAATGCTGATCATGAGCCAGACTCTGTGCCAAGCAATGTTCGTGTGTCAGCTCATTTAATGCAGCTAATGAGGTAGATAATGCTATTATCCCCATCTCCCTGGATGGAAAAGTGAGATTCAGAGAGATGAAGTCAGGAAGCAAGCAAAGGACAGAGCCAGGATACGACCCTTGAGTTTATTTCACTGCTGGACTACAATGCCTCCAAATCACCATAGATGAAAACACCAACCACACAATCTTCCAAACTATAAGCTCTTCATTGTTCTAGACTCTTCTTCCTCCTTCCTCCAGGCCCTATCAGTCCTTCAAATCCCCTTAACTGGACCTCACAAACGCTACCTAATTTCAGCCTCTCCTCCCCACCTTGTTGCCTTTGGATTCAAGGGCCTCCTCAATTCACACCTGGCTCTAGGAACAGCTTCCTAAATCTGGTCTCTCCACCGCCAGCCTCTGCCCTCTCTGCCACTTCCATATGGCACTGTGTTCACTTCTCCATCAGCTCAGGTCACGCTCTGGTTCTGAAAATGTCTCTTGACTTCCTGGTGCCGGCAAGATCAAGTCCGAACTATTTAATGTGTGCTTGGGTGTGTGACTCAATCTCCCTCAGCTTCGGTTCCCTGTCTATAACAACAGACATCTGAAAATAACCTTTTCAGAGAGGTTTTTAGGATTCGATGGGGGAAAGGCATGTGGTAGCTTATAATGGATGCTCAACAGTGTTGATTTCCTTTCCTGCCCTTTCTTCACAATCTGAACCCAACCTGCTTCCTCAGTGTCATCTCCCATCAGTGTCCCAAACCACCTCCCTCTACCTAGAGAACCCCCTAATTATCCTTCAAATTGCAGTTCAAATGCCTCTGTCACTGTCCAGTCTCCCCCTACTTTCTCTGGCAGAGTTGATGGCCCCTGCTCTGGGCTCTCAGACCTCTACTCCAGCATTTAACATGTCATGCCTTCCAACACTGTGTTATTATTTGTTTACCTATCCTCCTCCATTAGACTAAGGGCAAGGATATACATATTTCTGGATCGCCAGTACTAAGAGTGGATAAGCACATAGTTTGCGCTCAATACATTACTATTTTGGAAGTAGGGAGATTGCAACACAATTCTAGAATCACACAAAAAAACTGGCGTCAATGGTGACTCTGCCCCAAATTTGCTGCACAATTTGTATTTCTTTTCTGGACCTTGGTTTTCTTTCTCTCTTAAGAAACAGACACATGGGGCGCCTGGGTGGCGCAGTCGGTTAAGCGTCCGACTTCAGCCAGGTCACGATCTCACGGTCCGTGAGTTCGAGCCCCGCGTCAGGCTCTGGGCTGATGGCTCAGAGCCTGGAGCCTGTTTCCGATTCTGTGTCTCCCTCTCTCTCTGCCCCTCCCCCGTTCATGCTCTGTCTCTCTCTGTCCCCAAAATAAATAAACGTTGAAAAAAAAATTAAAAAAAAAAAAAAGAAACAGACACAGTCACAACCCCATAAAACTAAAAGTCAACCACAAGAAAAGAATCTGGAAAGACCACAAACACATGAAGGTTAAATAACATGCCAATGAAGATTGAATGGGTCAACGCAGAAATCAAAGAAGAGAGCCAAAAGTAGATGGAAACAAAAGAAAATGAAAACTTGACAGCCTAAAATCTTTGGGATGCAGCAAAAGTGGTACTAAGAGGGAAGTTTATAGCAATCCAGGACTACCTCAAGAAGAAAAATCTCAAACAACCTTGTCTTACACCTACCTAAAGGAGCCAGAAAAAGAACAAAGTCCCAAGCCAGTAGAAAGAAATAATAAAGATTAAAGCAGAAACAAATGAAATAGAAACTAAAACACACACACACACACACACACACACACACACACACACACACACACACCAGAACAGGTTAATGAAACCAAGAGCTGGTTCTTTGAAAAAAATCAACAAAACTGATAAACCTTTATCCAGACTTATCAAGAAAAAGAGAAAGGACTCAAACTCACAAATGAAAGAGGGGAAATAACAACCAATACAACAGAAATATACACAATCATAAGAGAATATTGTGCAAAACACTATGCCAAACTGAACAACCTGGAAGAAATACATAAGTTCCTAGAAACATATAAACTATCAAAATGGAAACAGGAAGTAGAAAATTGGAATAGACTGTTAACCAGCAAAGAAATTGAATAAGTAATAAAATATCACCCAATAAGCAAAAGTCCAAGGCCAGATGACTTCCCAGGCAAATTTTATCAAACATCTAAAGAAGAATTAATACCTATTCTTCTAAAACTACTCCAAAAAATAGGAAAGGAAGAAAAACTTCCGAATTCATTATATGAGGCCAGCATCAACCTCTCACCAAAAGCAGATAAAGACAACACTAAAAAAGAGAACTACAGGCCAGTATCTCTGTGCACATAGATGCAAAACTACTAACAAAATACTAGCAAACTGAATCCAACAATACATTAAAAAATTCATTCACCTTCATCAAGTGGGATTTCTTCCTGTTTGCAAGGGCGGTTCCATATTTGCAAATCAATCAATATGATACATCACAACAATAAGAGAAAGGATAAAAACCACATGATCATTTCAATAGACACAGAAAAAAGCATGTGACAAAGCACAACATCCATTCGTGATAAAAACCCCCAACAAAGTAGGTTTAGAGGGAACATACTTCAACACAATAAAGGCCACATATGAAAAACCCACAGTAAACATCATCCTTTATGGTCAGGAACAAAACAAGAATGTCTACTCTCCCCACTTGTATTCAACATAGTACTGGAAGTCCTAGCCACAGCAGTCAGACAACAAAAAGAAACAAAAGGCATCCAAATCATTAAGGTAGAAGGAAAACTTTCACTATTTGCAGATGACATGATACTATATGGAGAAAACCCAAAAGACTCCACCAAATAACTGCTAGAACTGATGAATGAATTCAGTAAAGTTGCAGGATACAAAATCAATGTACAGAAATCCACTGCATTTCTATACACCAATACAGAAATAACAGAAACAAAAATTAAGAAAACAATCCCATTTACAATTGCACCAAAAAAAGATACCTAGGAATAAACCCAACCAAACATATGAAAGACCTGTACTCTGAAAACTCTAAACACTGACGCAAGAAATTGCAGATGACACAAAGAAATGGAAAGACGTCCCATGCTCCTGGATAGGAAGAACAAATATTTTTAGAATGTCGATACGACCCAAAGCAATCTACACATTTAATGCAATTCCTATCAAAATACCAATAGCATTTTCCACAGAACTAGAACAAACAATCCTACAATTTGTATGTAACCACAAGAGACCCCCAAATAGCCAAGGCAACCTTGAAAAAAAAAAAAAAGCAAAGCTGAAGCATCACAATTCTGGGCTTCAAGTTATATTACAAAGCTGTAGTAGTCAAAACAATATGGTACTGGCACAAAAACAGACACATAGATCAACAGAACAAAATAGAAAACCCAGAAATGGACCCACAATTATATGGTCAATTAATCCTCAACAAAGCAGGAAAAAATATCCCATAAGAAAAAGTCTCTTCAACAAATAGTGTTGGCAAAACTGGAGAGCAACATGCAAAAGAATGAAACTAGATCATTTGCTTACACCATGCACAAAAATAAGGTCAAAATGGATTAAAGTCCTAAAATGAGACCTGAAACCATAAAAATCCTAGAAGAGAACACAAGCAGTAACCCCTTCGACATCGGCCATAGAAACATTTTTCTGGATCTGTCTCCTGAGGCCAGAGAAACAAGAGCAAAAATAAACTACTGGGATCTCATCAACATTAAAAGCTTCTGCACAGTGAAGGAAACAGTCAACAAAACCAAAAGGCAACCTGCAGAATGGGAGAAGATATTTGCAAACGATACATCTGATAAAGGATGAGTAACCAAAATATACAAAGAATTTATAAAACTCAACACCCAAAACCAAATAACCCAATTAAACATGGGCAGAAGACATGAACATACATCTGTCCAAAGACGACATCCAGATGGCCAACACATACATGAAAAAAAGCTCAACATCACTCACCATCAGGGAAATGCAAATTAAAACCACAATAAACTGTCAGAATGGCTAAAATCAACAACAACACAAGAAACAACAGGTGTTGGCAAGGATGTGGAGAAAAAGGAACCCTCCGGTACTGTTGGTAGGAAAGCGAAATGCTGCAGCCATTGTGGAAAACAGTATTGAAGTTCCTCAAAAAGTTAAAAATACAGTTCCCTTATGATCCAGCAATCGCACTACTAGGTATTACCCAAAGGACACAAGAACATTCATTCAAAGGGATACATGCACCCCTATGCTTATAGGAGCACTATTTACAATAGCCAAGATAGGGAAGCAGCCCCAGTGTCCAACGACTGATGAATGGATACAGAAGATGTGGTGTGTATACACACACACACACACACACACACACACACATATATATATATATATATATATATATATATATATATATAATTCAATCTTATTCAGCCATTAAAAAAGAATAAAATCTTCCCATGTGAACTGATATGGATGGATCTGGAGAGTATTATGTGAAGTGAAGTAAGTCGGTCAGAGAAAGACAAATACCGTATGATTTCACTCATATGTGGAAGCTAAGAAACAAAACAAACGAGCAAAGGGGAAAAAAGAGAAAGAGAGAGACAAGCCAAAGGAAAGATTGTTACCTACAGAGAACACACTGATGGTTGTTACCAGAGGGGTGGGGGTGGGAGGATGGGGGAAACAGGTGATGGGGACTAAGGAGAGCACCTGTGAGGAGCACCAGGTGCTGCATCCGAGTGTTCAATCCACACTGTACACCTGAAAGTAACATAACGCTGTACGTAAACTGATTGGAATGAAAATAAAAACTAAGAAAAATACATCAGAGAGGAAAAAAAAGAAATAGAGATGGTTATATCTTCCTCAATGGATATAATGAGATGATCGATGTAAAGTATCTAGCATAGGCCTGCACGTGATTAGCGCTCAAAAACTGGTACGCCATTATTATTACCCAAATTTATTAATTGCTATACTCAAGAAAACTGGGGTCTACTTTGGAGATGAGGGAAGCTCAAATATTGACACTTGGAACGATTTGGAAATAGAATGAAGCACTGTGTAAACTGAGCCTCAGTAAGGCCCAAAACAATAGTTGTTGTCTATTGGTAGACAAGCGGTCTGAAGAAGTCAGGAAAGACTTCCTGGAAGAGGTGGCATGATGGTCTCCAAAGATGGCCACCGCCAATTCCTTCCCCCCTTGTATGTAAGTGCTGCCCCACCCATCAAGGGATGGAATCCACTTCTTCTCCCAGGGACATCTAGGCTGGCCTGCTGACTCACCAACAGAACGAAAGCAGAAGCAATCCCGTGTCACTTCTGGAACGAACCCTTAGGAGGCCCGGCAGCTTGTACTTTTGCTCTTAGAAGCAGCCGCCCCGACGGACAGATGGGCAGACTAGACTGCTGAAAAACGAGCTATCACCTGGAAGGAAAGAGGTCATGTAAAGGAGCACTGAGGCCCCGGAAATGTGAGGGAAGCTTCTTGAACTTTCAATCCCCGCCCAGCACTTGAGAAAGCAGCAGAGGGAGAGACGTCAGCCGAAGCCACACGGGGCCAAAGAATCACCGTGCTGAGCCCCAGCCCAATTCTGAACCTAGAGAGGCACGAACAATAGTAAATCATCATTGGCTTAAACCGCTGAAGTTGGAGATTATGTGTTTAAAAGCACTAGATAAGACCAACAGGTGGTAATTCGAATACAGGCAGACCTAACATAGGTGAGAAATGCCTTCCAAACAGGGAAATGCAACTGAATAAATGAGTCAATCCTAATGGTTCCCCCAGGCCGATCTCCCAGCCTCTCAACCCACTCCTGCTTATCTGCCACACTCCAACCACACTGAAGCCCTCTCAGGCTCTCTTTCAACTCCAGCCTCTGCACCTGCTCTCTGGTCCTCATCTGGCCAACTCTGAGGTCTCAACCATTGCTTCTTTGGGGAAGCCTCTCCCTTTGCCAAGTCCATACCTCCAGCACATATCACAGTATTGCTCCTGCGAGTCTAATGACCTTACTTCTCCATCGTGATGATTCATTAATTAATGGGAGGAAAGGAAAGCATTTACTGTAGAATGCAAGCTAATTAGTGAAGAAGGAATAACGGAACTAGGAAATTACCATCTGCAACCATCATAGGGATAACGGACCCAGGCACGAATCATCAGTAGATGCTCAAAGGAGAGGGTGAAAGTTTGATGAGGTACAGGAGACTTGCACAGCCTCTGAGTGTACGCCCTAAAATTATTTATTAATTACAAAGGCATGAAAGCAATTTTATAATGGAGAATCCTGGCATACATCACTTTAATCAAGCGATCAAGGGGCGCCTGGGTGGCGCAGTCGGTTAAGCGTCCGGCTTCAGCCAGGTCACGATCTCACGGTCCGTGAGTTCGAGCCCCGCGTCGGGCTCTGGGCTGACAGCTCAGAGCCTGGAGCCTGTTTCCGATTCTGTGTCTCCCTCTCTCTCTGCCCCTCCCCTGTTCATGCTCTGTGTCTCTCTGTCCCAAAAATAAATAAAAGTTGAAAAAAAAAATTAAAAAAAAAAAAAATCAAGCGATCAAAGTTAACACCCGAAGTGATAGAACAAACCAACCTGGTACACGTACTGAATAATCGGGGAGACGGACACAACATCACTAGTGTAATGAAACCAGAATGTAATCAGGAGGCATCCGATAAACCAAAATTTATGGACCTTCTTACACTTCTGCAAATATGTCAATGTCCTGAAAGACTGAGGAAGCACTCCAGAAGAGTAGATCCAAGAAAACCAAATCCAATGCATGATGCTGTATTGGATCCTGAGCCTAAAAAATATGCTCCAAAGGGTGTTCTTAGAACATTTGTAAATTTTTTAAATGTACATTTATATATTTTGAGAGGGGGAGAGAGAGAGAGAGAGAGAGAGAGAGAGAGAGAGAGAGAGAGCATGAGCAGGCAAGAGGCAGAGAGAGAGGAAGAGAGGGAATCCCAGGCAGGCTCCGTGTTGTCAACGCAGACAGATCCCACCATGGGGCTCGATCCCACACACTGTGAGATCATGACCTGAGCTGAAACCAAGAGTTAGATGTTTCACTGACTGAGCCACCAAGGGGCTGCGCAACATTTGTAAAATTTTTTTTTTATTTAAAAAAATTTTTTTTAATGTTTATTTTTGAAGGAGAGAGAGACAGAGTGTGAGTGGGGGAGGGGCAGAGACAGAGAGAGAGAGGAAGAGGAAGACACAGAATCTGAAGCGGGCTCCAGGCTCTGAGCTGTCAGCACAGAGCCTGACACAGGGCTTGAACTCACAAACTGCGAGATCATGACCTGAGCCGAAGTCGGACGCTCAACCGACTGAGCCACCCAGGCATCCCAACATTTGTAAAATTTTTAATAAATTATCTATAGATAATTATATTGATGAATGTTGAATTTTTGTTTACTATACTGTGGTTATTTAAGAGATGGCTCTTGGCAAACTCAGTCTGAAGCACATCATGGTAAATGGGGCATGATCGTGACATTTATCTCCTATTGTTAAAAAAAATACTAAAGCAAATGTGGGAAAGTATGAACAGTTGACGAGACAAATACTGAATGATCTCATTTATATGTGGAATCTAAAACAGAAACAAAAACAGGGGCGCCTGGGTGGCTCAGTCAGTTGAGTATCCAACTCTTCATTTTGGCTCAGGTCATGATCCCAGGGTAGTGGGATCGAGCCCTGCATCCAGCTCCGTGGAGAGTGTGGAGCCTGCTTAAGATTCTCTCTCTCTCCCTCTGCCCCTCTCCCTTGTTCACGCTCTCTCTCGCTCTCAAATTAAAAAAATACAAAAATAGGGGCACCTGGATGGCTTGGTCACTAAGTGTCCAACTTTTGGTTTTGACTCAGGTCACAATCTCACGGTTTGTGAGTTACAGCCCTGCGTTGGGCTCTGTGCTGACAGTGTAGAGCCTGCTTGGGATTTTCTCTCTCTCTCTCTCTCTCTCCCTCTCCCTTTCCCCCTGCTCACACTCTCTTTCTCAAACATAAGTAAACCTTAAAAAAATAGATAAATAATAATAAAATAAAAACAAACCAAATTCTTAGAACCTAAGAGATCAAACTTGTGGTTACCGAAGGTGGGGGAAGGAAGGGGGTCAGGAAGGGGGGTCAAAAGGTACAACTTCCAGTTATAATACCTACCGGGGCTGTGATGGCCAACATGATGAGTAGAGCTAATAATGCTGTAGGACATATAGAAAAGTCATTCACAGTAAATTGTAAGAGCTCTTATCACAAGGCAAACACACTTTTTTTTTCTTTTATTCTGTCTTTTCTTTTTGTTGTATCTGTATGAGAAGATGGATGTCAGTGGGATCTACTGTGGTAACCACTTCACAATCTATGTAAACCAAAACATCATGTTGTAGGCCTTCAACTTTTACAGTGTTGTATATCGATTAATTCTCAATGTAACTGGGGGGTGGGTGGTGGGGAGGGGAACCAGCTGTGAATATGGTTGATTAGTATACAAAATTTGTACTGGTCTTGCAACTTGTAAGTTTGAAATTGTTTCGGAATGAAAAGCTGGAAAAATAAAGTATCAGGTATCTGGTGGATAAAATACAATGTGATAGGACTTTCCTTCCACCAAACTGGCAACAATGAAACAGCTAGATAATACTAGAGGTGGTTAAGGATGTGGAGCAGCTGGAACTTACCCCCACTACTGGAGGAGTGTAAACTGTTACACAGTCACTTCACAAAACTACATGGCAGCGTCTGCTAAAGTTGAGCAGATCCTACCCTAGGATCAATTTCATGCTAAATGATAGACCTCACAGATATGGAAAGTCCATCTTTAAAAAAACGTGCACTAGGATGTACTATAGCTGTGGCTATACTTCCTAGCCGAAAAATGGAAACTTGGGTGCCTGGATGGCTCAGTCGGTTAAGCATCCGACTTTGGCTCAGGTCATGATCTCACGGTTCATGGGTTCGAGCCCCACATCAAGCTCTGGGCTGACAGCTCAGAGCCTGGAGCCTGTTTCAAGTTCTGTTTCTCTCTCTCTCTCTGCCCCTTCCTGGCTCATGCTCTGTCTCTCTCAAAAATAAACATACATACATACATACATAGAAACTCAGATCTGATGTGGCATATTCCCCAAATGGAACACTACAGGGCAATGAAAAAATGAATTATTTCTACCCACTAAAACAGAGAGTGAATCTCACAAATATTAAGCAAAATAAATCGGACAAAGATAGTGCATTTGGTATGCATCTATTTACATAAAGTTCAAAAACAAGCAAAAATGAACCTACGGTTGTTAGAAGGTTAGTGGTTAGCCTTTAAGGGAAAAGTGGTTAGTGGTGAGAAGTAAACATGAAAATGCTTCTGGAGTCCTGCTAAGGTTTTGCTGATCTGGGTGGTGCTTACATATATGCATCACATTTTGAAAACTCAATGAGCTCTACCTTAATGATTCAGGCACTCTTCTGTATGTGTCACTTTTCAATAAAACGTTCACATGATCAAAGCGTTATGTTCCAGGCACTGCTGTTTTCAGTGCTTTCCATGGATTAAATGAGGTTGGCAAATCAGGAAATACGCACAATCAGGTAGCTGCCCCTGCCACACACCCTTCATTTTTACAAGTGGGGAAAGCAAGGCCCAGAGCAATTAAGCAACTTTCTGAGGGTCACACAGCAAATGGCTGATCAGAACTCAAATCCAGGTGGTCCAGCGGGCTACAGAGTCTGCATTCCCAGGTGCTCTGTGTGTGACACTGTGTCTTACGGAAGAGCCCTCTAGTAGAGAGAGGATCTTCATTCCTTCATCAAAAGGCCTCCGGATAAACCCAGGATGTTAGGAATTATGCAAACGAGCTTAAAGAATCAGAGACTCTGGTAATAAAGAGTTGAGAGAAGAGAGTACCAAACTGACATGTGATAAGACGGCTGATCTTAATGCCACTTCTCAGTCCTTATTTGCGAAATTAAGATCTGAGGGGGGGGGGAGGGGAGAGGAGGGAAGAAAACCACCCCAACCATAAAAGGCAGGGTGCATACCCATGAGATAAGATAGTTGAAGAAGTGCTAATGATCCAATTAAAAACTGGAATGCAGCTCTGTGATCCTTGCTCCAATTATCAGTTTCCGAGCCCTGTGATATACTCACCGCAGCAAGAGAAAGTGTAGGGGAAAAAGAAATAATGGTTTGATTCTGTCTTCTTCTACCTATGGCAATAATTTTTGCAATTATTAATGTGTGATTTCTTTGCTGTATGTTTGGACTTCCATCCCGGAGAGATTTCAGCATTTTTTGCCAAGCAGAACGGTGCAGGCTTTGCAGAATCTTTTCATATTCTGTTCAAGTTTCGCCTGGAGAAAGCAAAGGGCTGGATTCACGAGATTCAGGGGAGGGAGAAACTGGCAGAGAGAATGAGGAAGTCCCTCCAGACACAGGAAGGAGGGTGAGGGTCCCTTGACGAGTGGGAACGTTGGCCCCTACGTAGTACAAGCAGGCAGGAAAATTCGAACTCAGGAAGACAAAGGATAAGAAACACCTCTGGAAGGTGGGCCCCAGGTTCAGAGGCCCTTGGCCCTAAAGCTTGAAAAAGAGGAGAAGGTCCACAGACCACATGAATCCCAGCTCTGAGTCCCCCACACATATGCATCTCAACAAATAGTAAATACACTCAAGGGGTGAGGAAACTCAATATTGACAGAAAAGTTTGGGGGCCGGTGGGGAGAGGATGTTTTGTTTTGTTTTGTTCACCAATCTAGCAGTTTGAGGGTTTGGGGTGGGGGGTGCTGAATGGAGGCAAGGAAAATAAGGAGTGGTATTTCTTTCACACTTAAGCCTGGGGATTTAGAGGATTTAGATGCCTATCTCCCACCTAAGAAATGAGTGGAAACTACCCACATGGACTCCAAAGTGCATTTTGCATTGAGAAAAATCTCTTGCATAGAAAGAACATGATCTCCTTTGCTTTTCGAGGTGCCTGCTGAATAATTCCTGAAGCCTCACTCTGCGGTGACAAACAAGGCTGGCTTGGACCACACATTCCCTTTTCTTGACCTCCGGGTCCAAATGCTCATGAATTCTTGACGCTAGTATTTCTGTCAGGCAGGGCTGTTTGAAGAGGACTTCAAGTTTTAACAAAACTGAATTAAATATTCAAGCAAGAGTATCTCCCTCCTGTGAGTAAAGATTTGATTGAAGCCTGTGTGGTGATTGCTATTATCATCCCACGTTATAAGCCAGGTGTATCAACCAGGATATTTAAATTTACCTAGAAGCCAACTGTTACTGCTACCAGGGGCAGCACAGAACCATTCAAGGACAGAACTGGGTAAAATATGAGAATCATCATGGAAGCTGGAGCCATTAGCCCAGATGTGTAGAAGGCTTGTGGCGATGATAATTACACATCATTAGTGCATTTGCAGAATGAGGTCCCTTCTTCCAGCAGGAAAGGAAAATCCACCCAGCGTAGGTGAGCACACAGCATCATGGCAGCAATCCACCACCGTCTGCACTCTGGGAGAAGTGTGTCTTTCCCCAGCTACCTTTTCTGAGGATACTGGAACCTTCAGTGAAGGATAATTGGCTAACAGAGAAAAGGGTTGTCATCTGCGTAGGCGCAACGTCAAAGCTGGTTGGCAGAAGAGGATGTCTTGATTTAAAATGAGGGGTGTCAGCAGGTGTACGTGAACATCATTTGCAAATCCTCGTTCACGTGGAGTCAAGGAAGGGAAGGGACAGAGCTGCAGGGCATAGTTTCTCTGGCACTTTCTAGCTGGATGTGTTTGTGCAAATGATCTAAGCAGCCCCCAGTCTCTGTGGAGACAACAACCATGTAGGGATTCAATTCATAGAAGAAACAGAGCTAGTTGGGTGAAGAGTTACAGGCTTCCAGGGCTGTTGATAAAGGGGGGGTTCCGTTTGGGTGCTCTGGGCAGGCAAGATTTGAGTCCTCGCGATATCTCATTTATTGGTGTGTGACCTTAGGTAATGAGTTCACTTCCCTGAACCTGCATACCTTCATCTATAAAATGATAACCTCTCTCCGAACATTATTTGACGATCCAATGAGACTCATGTCAAAGCACATGGCACTGTGCCTCACATACAGTAAATGCTCACAAATATTAGCTATTATTCTCCCCGAAGAGTGTGCAGGGGTGTGTGATATAATGAGAAACAGATATTTGGTCTCTGCCTTCAGTTCCTGACATAGAGCTCCTAAATCCCTTAGGATTTCCCGGGTGACAGGGGCGTCTTTCATGCTAATCAGGTAACTCTCAGCAGGCTCCTAGATGAAGGCTTGGAAAGTCGAAGCTTGGACCTTTCAACCCCATCCCCCACTCATCCAGAGAGACTGAATTCATAATCGATCATGCCTGTGTGGTAAGACCTCCACAAAAATGCCTAACCGATCGGGTTTGGAGAGCTTCTGGGTGGCGAACACATCCATGAGCCAGGAGGGGGAAGCACATCTCCTCCACAGAGACAGAAGCTCTTATGCTCGGGACTTTTTCAGACCTCATCCTATGTAACTCTTCATCTGACTGTCCATCTGTATCCTTTAGAATATCCCTGAGAATAAGCGAGTAAACAGAAGCAGAGTGTTGGCATTCCCCTGAGCTCTGTGAGTTATTATATGAAGGAGAGGGTTAGAGGAACCTCTGAACCATAGCCAAGTGGTCGGAAGTACAGATGACAATCTGGTACTAGCAACTGGCATTCAAGCGAGGGTGGGGGTGGGCAGTCTGTGGGACTGAGTCTTTAACCTTGGAATCTGCTTTCACTCTGGGTTAGTGTCAGAAATGAAGTGTAGGGGCGCCTGGGTGGCTCAGTCGGTCGAGTGTCCGACTTTGGCTCAGGTCATGATCTCACAGTTCGTGAGTTCGAGCCCCGCGTCGGGCTCTGTGCTGACAGCTCGGAGCCTGGAGCCTGCTTCGCATTCTGTGTCTCCCTCTCTCTCTGCTCCTCCCCCACTCACACTCTCTCTCTCTCTGTCTCTCAAAGATGAATAAATGTTAAAAAAAAATTTTTTTAAAGAAATGAAGTGTAGAAGGGGTGCCTTCCTGACTCAGTCAGTAGAGCGTGTGAATCTTGATCTCAGGGTCATGAGTTCAAGCCCCATGTTGGGCACAGAACTTACTTAAAAATAAATAAATAAATGAAAGTATGACCTATTTTCAAAACAAAACAACAACAACAAAAGAACTTAATTATAGGGTACCCAGTTGGTATCTGGAGGGCTAGACAATTTGTTGGTGTGGGGAAAACGCCCACACACATGGTGTCAGGAGTGTTCTGCGAGTAGAGAAATAATTTTCCATGAAGTAACATTCCAGCCAGTTTTTGGCTCTGTTAATATGAAAAACGGAAAAGACGAAGTATAGGTATGGAAAGACAAATATAAATGCCCCCTGATTTCCCCTAAGCCTCATCAGCCCAAGGAAAAATGAGGTCATGACCGATGAGAATTCATATTTCCCTGGCTCTTGATTTCAAATGTAAAATCCAGGACCTTTGGACCCACCTTAACATTTCACATGGTCCGTTGTGCGAACAGCTCTTTTGCCTTCTTCCTACAGCTCCCCATGATGGAAGATCAGAAACAAGTCCATGGGGCAGGTAAGGGGCAGACAGGACAACCACAGCCAAGGTGTACTGAGCTCTTACTCTGTGCTGGACTGTATGCTGAGCCCCTCACATGCTGAACCCTACTGAACCCTCTAAACAATCACAGGAGGTTGGTAGTAATTGTTCTCATTTTTTTAAGTGCATTTATTTTGAAGGAGAGAGAGAGACTGAGCGCATGAGCACAGCATGAGTCGGGGAGGGACAGACAGAGACAGAGAAAGAGAATCCCAACAAGCTCCATGCGGGGCTCAATCCCACGAACCATGAGATCATGATCTGAGCTGAAATCAAGTCGTACGCATAACCAACTGAGCCACGCAGGTGTCCCCTTACTTTTTAGATGTACAAACAAAGCCCCCCAATTTAAGTAACTGGCCCAAGACCATAGAGATAAGAAGTGAGACCAAGAATGTCTACCCTCAAAGCCAGCAGTCTTTATGATTATGTTGTTCTCCTGAGGTACCTTATGTGTTAACCACCATCTCGACTGCCCCTTACAACTCTATCCCCACCGTGGAAATCAACTCATTCAAATAGAGGCCTGATGAAACGGCCCATAAGACATGCTCAAATGCTTTGAATCCAATTGGGAGCCAAAAGTAGGCTCAAAATGAGCCACTACATCCCTTTGACATAAATCAGGTGATTCATAAACAATGGAGAAATTGCAAATGAGCTGAGAGCCCAATGGCTTGCCCCAAATCCAAAAGATGCCATTAAAAAAAAAATTTAATAGACCTAGAGCAGTCTACTGGGTAGAGAGGCCATTAATATAAGATAAATAATGGCAGTGAGGTAGGTGAGAACAGGCTCATAAATTCTCACTTGCTTATTAAGGGAAGTATCTTTTGGACTCACATTCATAACATATATGACTGCATATAGATGAATTCTAAATGTATGTTTTCCTTAAATACCAAACACTGGCTGCTGTTCCTCCCTGATGCAGAAAAAATTAAGTCATAAAGGAATGAATTAAGATTCTGTTTACTTTCCTATTATCAAAGAGAATACTTCATAGCTAGAGGGGAACTTAACACTTAACTATGTATTCCAACTCCCTCCTAACATACATGAGAACATCTCCACTGTAGGCCACAGCAGGATTTCAGGTGCCTCAAAATTCAAACACACTAGCGGAGCACAAACACATTTTAATTTCCTCCCTACCACTGACAGCTCCAATCAAGGTATGAGTCTTCTGTTCAAAGCCAACAACTGATTAGCGTTAATGACGAATGAACACAGAATCCTAATTCATATTGATTCCAGCCTCGGGCCTCTGCTACTATTTCAGGCCTGAACTTGCACAGTTATTATCCATATTACAAAGCAGTATTGATTGTTTTCCATCTTCATCTGGAACACCAACTGGCCTATCTTTTGAGGACAGATTTTGTTTTTTGAAGGTCATTTGAAACCGTTAGGATTATACATGCTGTCTCTACATAAACCAAATAAATATGGCCTAAGATGATGAAAGAAACCACAGATGTGTTTATCCCAGACCGAAAGAGTCACTGCTTTGTGTCCCAGGAGGCCATATGATTTATAGAACAGCTCTCTGTCCAACATGGTGCCCAGGCCATAGAGTAGCAGAGGCTAAGGGGCCTGTGGTGGGGAGTGAGGGGAACCTTTTGGCTCCCGACTGTGGCAGAAAGCAGCTGGAAGCTCTCAGCTCCCGTGAAGGGCAGACAAGCGTCCTCGAGAACCAGGAGACCGAAGCTGTCCTCATGGTTGGAGGCTGAGGATGTGGACGCACTGAAGTGCCTGCAGACCCACAGCCAGCAGCAGCGGAAGCAAAGGGGACACAAAGCCACGCTGAGTGGGGACAACAGATGGTGACCCGTCTCCCCACCGGCTGGCATGTCCCAATACTGAGGCTTCACTTCACACCAGGAACTTCAGGCACACCTGCTGAGAAGGAAAGAAAGGAACGCGAGGGAGAGAGAAGCTTGGGTCAACTGAGTAATTTCCAAGAGACTGAATCTGAAGCCTGCAGTGACTTCATTTCCTCTAATGCAATCTCCAGCGCGTGATGGAAGTGGATGCTTGAGAGTGAAATTAAATTCAGTTACAGGAAAATAAAGTTCCATTTTCACCCATCTGAGTTTTCTAACCGTGCAAATGCCTGCTGCATAAAATAAGCTGTTAATACCGTCTCTGGCTTAGTAACTCTTAGTGGCCGTAGCTTTTACTATTACTGCTAACTTTTATTGTTGTTGGGTCATTATTATTACGCTATCATCTCCTGGAAGCAGGCACAGTATCTTTGGTTTCTGTATCTCCAGTGTTTATCACAGAATACTCTCCTCTGTTCACACGATGACAAAATGACTTAGATCCTAAATTTATCCCAGCGAGCACACACTGCTATCATTTGGAACCGGGCGTCCAGGCAGAAGCCCCGCTGGCCCATGTTCCTGAGTGACTGATGAGAGGACTCCAACAAGCAGTGCCAGACAGACAGCAGGGATAAGAAGGAATGTCTGTTGTGCTGAGCCACGGAGATTTCGAGGCTGCCTGTTACCACAGCACAACCCAGCCCATCCTGACTGATACAAACAGAAATGTGCAACGTATTCAACAAGTCTCCAGTCCGTGAAATTCCCTTTCACATCCTTTATGGATTTAATCTTCACCGTCTGTATATTATAGTCAATGAATCCAAAGCTATGATATTAAAGGATCTGTCTCAGACCACATAGTCAGTAAAAGACAGGAGCATCCGAGTCCAGAATCCTAGGCAGCCGGACTGCCCCCAAATTGAGCCCTTCTTGTACCTACTTCTCAACCACACAGTTTACTCTGGATTTCACAGGAGATAGCTGTTTGATTTACATTCCTTTGTAAGCAGTCCTAAAGTAAGTAAGGTTTGGGATAGAGCCCAAGGAGGGAGAGCTGACAGTTGGAAGAAATCCAGAATAGAAATGAAAAATCATTACTTTAAAACTGGGGGTAACTCATGGAGAGATGAAAAGCGTCCTGCTTTCCTGTAAGTGGAGATCGGATAAAATGGAGATCGGATAAAAAGGAATGACAGAAGTCTTGGCAAAAATGTGGAGCCACTGGAACTCCCACACACTGCCGGTGGGAGTGCAAAACACTTCAATCACTCTGGAAAAGAATCTGGCAGTGTGTAATACAATTAAATATACCCCTACCCTACCCCGACGATCCTGCCGTTCCAGTCCTAGGCTGATACTCAAGAGAAACAAAGACATTTGTCCGCAAAAAGAGTTGTACAAGAATGTTCACAGAAGCTTAATTCACTCCAGCTTAACCCCAAGCTAGAAACAATGCAGATATGTCTATGAATAGGAAAACAGGTAACTGAGGTATATTCATACACTGTAATACTAATCATCAATAAAACAGAATGAAGTATGGGAAAACATCACACAGATGATTTTCAGAAACATGATATTGAGAGAAAGGCGGCAGACCCAGAAGAGTATCCACTGTAGGGTATGAGTTTATGTCAACAACAAACACAGACAATGCTAATCTACAGTGCTTGAAGTCAGTCAGTGGCTACATCCAAGGGTGGAGGTACTAACCAGAAAAGGTCAGGAGGAATTTTTCTGAGATGATGAACATGTTCATCACTAGATCTGGATGGTGGCTATACAAGGCATACACCTATGCATAAGCAGTACACTTATAAGATTTGCACATTTGGGGGCACATGGGTGGCTTTGTAGGTTCAGCATCTGACTTCGGCTCAAGGGATGATCTCGCAGTTCCTGAGTTTGAGAGTATGACAGAGTATCAGGCTCTCTGCTGTGAGCAAAGAGCTCGCTTTCGATCCTCTGTGCCCCTCTCTCTGCCCCTCCCCCACTTGTATACTAGTGTTCTCTCTCTCTCTCTCTCTCTCTCAAAAATAAACATTAGAGGGGCGCCTGGGTGGCGCAGTCGGTTGGGCGTCCGACTTCAGCCAGGTCACGATCTCGCGGTCCGTGAGTTCGAGCCCTGCGTCAGGCTCTGGGCTGATGGCTCGGAGCCTGGAGCCTGTTTCCAATTCTGTGTCTCCCTCTCTCTCTGCCCCTCCCCCGTTCATGCTCTGTCTCTCTCTGTCCCAAAAATAAATAAACGTTGAAAAAAAATTTATAAAAGTAAACATTAGAAAAAAAAATTTAAATCTTGTGGGCTAAGGCTGAGAGCCAAGTCAGTTTTAGTAACTCATTCCTAAGTGTCATGGAAACACTGAGGTCACGTTTTTCAGACAGCCACCCTGAAGTTCACAGTGAATGGTCGCTGTCAGAAAGGGGAAAGCAGATTTAATTTCCCACCAAAAAAGAGAAAGCAAAGTTAACTTTCTTATAACTGGAACACTTGGCTTCCCAGCCAGTCTGAGCCCTTGCTGTTCTATAACCCCAGGCAAGTCACTTTTCCTCCCCAAGACTCAGTGTTCTCATCCGCAAAATGGGGATAGTAGCTCCTACGCCCTCACAGAGTTGTGAGGATTTAAAATGAGAAAGTGTGTAATACAGAAAGCCACATACAGGCCAACTGCCCGGTTGACTCAACTCACTTTCCAGCTGTTTGCTCAGAGGTTGTGTATACAGAGACTGCATTAAGGGTGAAGACAGGTCCATTTTCAGAAATAAACTCTCCGGGGCCCCCAGCTGGGAGCCTGAATTCACTCATTGACACTGTGGCTATTCAGATGAAGCGAGGTGGAAATAGAGACGCAATGACCCAGCAAATTCTAGAGCCAGGAAGGAAAGGATCAAGGCACACCAGAGAAAAGAAATCAACAGGCTTGGGGCCTGTTTCTGAGGACGGTGGTTGGAGAGGCTGAGCCCGCCATGCTGCCTGCAGTGAAGCTTTCTTCCATCTTTTTCCCACAGAATAAAGACGCGCGCGCGCGCGCACACACACACACACACACACACACTGAATGTCAGCGTTTGGAGACAAGGATGGGACATTCTAAAAATCTAGCTTTGAATCTTGTTTCACATGGACACCCAGATTTCTTCCTTTCTCACTGCCCCAGGGCGGCCTATGCAGAAACTTTCATTCATCCCCTTTGGAAACTCACTGTTGTGTCAGATCTCTTCAGACAACAAAAGGAAATCTGATAGGGCTGCTAAGCAAACTGGTGTGGGAGCAAGCCCCAGAAGGACGGCTGTCAGCCTGGGTCTGGTCCTGGCCTGCCCCTAACCTGCCATGTGACACAAGTCACCTCATCTCTCTAGACTTCAGTCTGTCTAGCTACATAACCCCGGTTTGGAGAAATGAATCATTCCAGCTCAGGTAATTTGCGATTTTCGATTTAAAAAAATTGTTAATGGGGGGTGCCTGGGTGGCTCAGTCGGTTGAGCGTCCGACTTTGGCTCAGGTCATGATGTCACGGTTCATGAGTTCGAGCCCCGTGTCGGACTCTGCTGACAGCTTGGAGCCTGGAGCCTGCTTCACATTCTGTGTCTCCCTCTCTCTCTGCCCCTTCCCCTCTCGGGCTCTGTCTCTCTCTCTCTCAAAAATAAATAAAAATTTTAAAAAATTGTTAACGAAGAAGGGGAAACTGGCCAATGAAACCATGACTTAAAAAACTGAGTGAGGATATTCTTAATTCACCATTCGCCATTTTTTAAGTCACAAAAGGAGATGACAGTGACAGAGCAAGACATGCCTCTTTTGCTCCAAGATGTTACCTCCTTGTGAGGAACAACCACACAATGGTGTCTGCTATTTATTTATTTTTCAGAGACACAGAGACAGAACTTGAGCGGGGGAGGGGCAGAGAGAGAGGGAGACACAGAATCGGAAGCAGGCTCCAGGCACATGAGCCATCAGCACAGAGCCCGATGCGGGGCTCAAACCCACGGACCGAGAGATCATGACCCGAGCCGAAGTTGGACGCCCAACCGACTGAGCTACCCAGGCGCCCCTGCAATCCACACTATTTTTAATCCATTCATTTTTCATTTCATGTGAAATTAAATCATTTTCATCTTAATTAGAAATTAAAACATCTTAAAATCCTACTCACACTATTCTGTTAAATGAATGCAACATAATTTGTTTAATGAAGACTCTAAATGTGGACATTGGGGTTGTGTACAATTTTCCTCACCGCCATACACAACCGTGTGGTAAATGTTCATAGCTGATTTCTTGCACATACCCTCCTTTATTTTGTCAGAATGAATTCCTAGCAGTGAAATCATAGAGTTAAAATCACTTATCTTTTTAAGGCGTTGATACACAGGGCCAGATTTTCTCCTGAAGGTTTTGCTGATTTTCTATTCCATCAGCGCGACACGAGTATGTCAAATTCTCCCACATTCTCCCCATCAGTAGGTATTATCATATATTGTTACAGATTTATTATCACATATGTAAGTTGCACTTAGTTTGGCCTTTCAAAATTGCCAATTTGTTAATATCGTATGTCACAACAATGCTTCAATGTAAAAACGTTTCCTTTCTGTGTCTTTTCTTTCTATATTAATTTGAAATATCTCTTTACATATGAAGAATATTGTCATTCCAGTCCATCGTGTATGTTACAAATATTTTCCCAGCATTTCATTCACAAAGCAGTTTTGAAACTATTTTTCTCACAGAAAAATGAGTCTGGTTATTTAAAGTTGCTGCCTTTGTCCCACGTAAGAAAGTCCTTCCTTACCACACGATTTTAAAAAGACTCTCTTGTTATTTAACCTAACACTTTACAGTTTGGTTTTAAAATATTTAAATCTTTATTCAAATGAGTTGCCTCTAGGATACAGTAGAGATGATCAACGGCTGGTTTCAATTTTTACTTTTATATACTTTTGTAACACTGGTCTCTGGACGCTGTAAAGTGAACACGCACAACTTCTGTCACTAGAATTATTATCAAAAATGTATCACCACCTAGGCTTTTATTCTGGAATCTGATAGGTAGGAATCTCACTTTTGTGGGTTCTCTACATGGCTCCTCAGAGGCCCCAACACCCGTTATTTGACTCCGGGCTGAGATCCGGAAGACGTGGTGAAAAAGGCCAGAAGGACATGACAGTGAGGGGAAGCAGTGTGGTCAGAGGTAAGAAAATAGCCAGTCGGTTCTGGAAATTTCAGGTCAATCCACGTGATTCAAGTAAAAGGTGTGGATAGAGTCCTCTCGATTTTTGAGGGAATTTTGAGGAGGATACATTTTTAAAATTCAGACTTCAAGAATTAACGTTATCATGGGTTGTGACACTCGTTCCCACCTTCTAGAATTCATAACTATTTAAACATTTGCTATGTTTGCTTTATCTTCTGTTAAGAGAAGAAATAAAACATGATAGAAGTTAAGGTCCTATGGATTATCATTTCCCATTCTACTCTTTCTTCCTGTGTTCATATATTTGATATGCTACCACTTATGTTCCATAAACATACGTATGGAACATAGGGAAACGTAAAGTTATACAGATGACTTTGTGTGTGTGTGTGTGTGTGTGTGTGTGTGTGTGTGTGTTAAGATTAGGTTTGGCCACAAACCTGAAGTAAACCCAGAAGTAAAGGGAAGAGGGGTCTTTAAAGAGAAATATTTATTTCCCTGTCATTTTAAAGTCTTGATAGAGAGTCCAAACCTGATGTGGCTTCTTTATGATATCAAGAACCCAGCCTCCTTCCTATCTTACAGCTCCTCCAAGCATGGATTCTATTCTAAAATTTATTTCTTGGTCCAAGATGGCTGTTCCAGCCCCTGCTATCACATCCTTACTTCAACAACAGAAAGGATAGAAGGGGTAGAGAAGAAATAGAAGAAGGAAGAGAGGAAGGTGTTGTGGGCGTCTACCAAAAAGATGTGTTGAAATCCTAACCCCCAGTATCTATCAATGAGACCTTATTTGGAAATGGGTTTAAATGTAATCGAGTTAAGATGAAGTAACGTGGGTCCTCATGAGAAGAGGAGAGACACAGATTTAGACACACAGGGAAGAACGTCATGTGAAGACAAAGGCAGATATTGGAATGATGGGTCTAGAAGCTGAGGAATGCCAAAGTGTTGCCAGCAACACCCAAAGCTAGGGGGAAAGCATGAGACAGATTCTCCCCCGGAGCCAACAAGAGAGCATGGCCGTGCTGGTAGGACTTCCTGCCTCCAGAGCTATAAGGGAATACACATTTCTGTTGTTTAAAGCCACTCAGTTTATGCTACTTTGTTACGGCGGCTCTAGGAAACCAGATACAGGAAGCCCATCCCAAGACAAGGAAGAGGAAGGGGAGCCGGAGAGCTGAGAGCTGACCAGCTACCCTGAAGGAAGGTTCTGGGAAGCTGCCAATTGTAGAGCTCATATCCCACTGAAAGTATCGAGACACGGTCACAGCTCCCTGCAAGGACATCTTCCTTCCGGATTCCCTGTGCCCAACTCAAATGGTTCTTACAACGGGGGGGAAAAATGGAAGAACGGTTTTTTCTAAAAAGTTACATCCATGGCATCAACTATGGTGTTCCTTTTGCAACTTAAAAAAAAAAAAAACTTGTTTGAAAGCTTTATCCAGGTTGAAATGCGGAGTTCTAAATCACTATATTTAAGAGCGAAATACCAGTCTACCATGCTGATTTACCACCACTAATATTCTAGATACGGTGACGCTTTTTTCATGTTTCTTCTCTTACAAACCTTGCTGTAGTAATGTCATACCATCTCCTGGCACACGGATGGGAGAATTTCCCTAAAGTGTGCACTTCCAGGAAGAATGTCCAAGTGTCAGCATATATACATTTTCCATTTTTAAAGATATTTCCAAATTGTTTTCCATGTAAACCCTCTCCTGCAGTGTCTCCCACTTTACTACCAACATTTGATTTTATTGGACGTTTTAATTTTTTCCAAAATTATAGGTGAAATAATAAAGTCTACCCATTTTAAGTGTACAGTTAAAGAAGTCTCAACCAGTGCACATCCCCATATAAATACCACCATAATCAAGACACAGAGTATTTCCGTCACATAAAGTAATTCCTTCATGCACTCTGAAACAGTCTAAAGCCAACAGACTTGAAAAATGGAGATAAAATGCAAATATTTCTTTAAAAACAACTTAGCAAAACTGACAGAAGAAATATCAGAAAGTCTGAATGCTCCTTTAGCTAATAAAGAAATTATACCTACAGTTGTAATCATAATCCATCCCTCCTGCCCACACACACACACACACACCCCCAGCGCAAATGACTTCATTAGTGAATTCTTTTGAGGTAAGGAAGAAAAAAACCACCAATCTAACAAAATTCTTAAATTAATGTATCACTTGAAAACAATCTTATTCAAAATCCCAGCAGGTTTTCCGGTGTAGAAAGTGACCACATGATTCTAAAATACATATGGAAATGCAAATGCAAAGGGTCAACAGAGTAGAGATAATCTTAAACAAGAACAAAGTCGGAGGAAAGCTGTCAGGGGTGTTAGTCACATTCTGTGCCTTGATCAGGCAGTGGTCTCGTGGGAGTAATCACTTTGTAAGTTTCAATGAGCTGCTCGCTGGAGGTTTATCCACGTTGCTTTATGTGTGTTATATGTCACTAAAAAATGTTTACAAAACAAAACAACCTCCACAACAAAACCCTCTATTTGCCAGGAGCAAAGGTTTCCCAGCAAGTCTGCACTACTTACACCTGGCACTTTGGTGGGGTGTATTTCAGCAGTAAAAAACATCAGAGCAGGAATCAGCCAGACTCCCCGTCAAATCTGTCCGTGCTGCTTAAATTGATCAAATGACTTTGGAAAATGGACTGGCAGGTTCTAGCAGTGATGTGGGTACAGCCCAGGACCCTGCAGTTAACCTGCGAGACATACACTCAACATGAATGAGCTACACAAACAGTCAAAAATTTGCAACAACTCATGTTCTAAGGCGGGGGAGGGGCGCCTGGGTGGCTCAGTCAGTTAAGCGTCTGACTTCAGCTCAGGTCATGATCTCATGGCTTGTGAGTTCAAGCCCTGCATCAGGCTCTGTGCTGACAGCTCAGAGCCTGGAGCCTGCTTCAGATTCTGTGTCTCATTCTTTCTCTGCCCCTCCCCCACTTGTGCTCTGTCTCTCAAAAATAAATAAAAATGTCAAAAAAAAATTTTTTAATTCAAGTTCTGAGGACGGTCCGACCTTGGGCCAGTCGCTTGACCTCTGTGAGCTCTACTCTCCACATCTGTCAAGTGGACGTGACAACGCCTAGAGTTGCCTCACAGAACCGTGTCCGGGCATGGAAAGCACTCAAGACTAGCACCTGGCATGCAGGACGTACTCCATAAACGACAGCTGATATTTTCATTGGCCTCCTAAATATAGACACCATCGTCCGTGCCCCAATAAAGCACAACATGCCTCTCCCACTACTCCTACAGCCCTGAACTCCCACCCGACCTTGACGTCCACGTTACGTTCACCGAGTGAAACGGCTAGGGCAGGAAAGGTTATTCCATTTGAGAAATCTCAGCCTGGCTCTGAACACAAGTTCCTGGTGGACTAAACGGGGAGGGAGGGGGTGCCGCAGAGCACCGCAGCCCTCCCTGGAAGAGAGCTCGCCCTCCCCTCCCTTGTCTGAGATCACGGCACCCCGATCGGTGGGGCCAAGGCTTCAGGTCACACACACGGTGCTCACTCCTCCCCCAGGATCGCCAGCCATCACAGAAGTGCCTCTGCTGAGCTCACTTCATCTGGAATCCTCTGGGAAAACAGACACGGATTGTGCACACCACAGAATTAGCCTTTGTATTTCATTGTGTGTCTGTCGAGGCGGTGGTGAACCAGATGTGGTTTTCGGCAGACATGACTTCAAAAGCCGTAAACACACTTATCAGTAAACTGCAGAACACGAGGCAGCCGGCAACAGTCAAGGTCACTGACAGGTGACACGGCAAATAAAGGGAGATTAAAAGCCATGCCTTGTCTGACATGGGCCCATTTGATACTTACCAATGGCAGGATACGGAACACTGCTTACTCTTGATGGGAAGTCATTGAACATAGTGTAATTTCTTGGAAAGTGAGTCCCTGTCATTTTTCTCTGGGGGGAAAAAAAAGGAAAAGAAATAAAACAAAATTCAGGTAGCTCTCTGCTGATGGTCTAGATGTTTTCATTTATGTGTTACTAGCTTTTATGAAGAGTTTGCCACTGGCCAGAGTTTCAGCTAAGATTTTTCCCTTTTTGATCCTCAGGACAAACACATTTATCCTCCTCATTTTAATAATTATTCTTTCTTTCCAGGAGGGGAAACTGAGGCTCGGGAGATTTATGGTAACCTTCCCAAGACCGTCAGTGACCAGCCAAGACGGAACACAGACATTATGTTAGAGCACTTAAACGTGATGACAGAGATTTACTTGGGGTGAAGGTGAGCGCATATTAGGAGGACATCTAGATGGCTTGGCTTCCTGGCAGGATGAACAACTGGCATGCACACTGAATCCCACCTGTTTTTTGGAACACCATCTTCTCTGCAGTCGAGAAACGTGTGCTGTAAACAATTGCTGGGCATGGTCATTTGCATGCCGGGGCGGCAGAACCCACATCCCTTGATTCCGCGTCTCTATGGGATCAGGGAGGATTTCCGTAAATCAGGCTCTCTTCCATCCCAAATAACACTTTATGTATGCCAAGGAGATGCACTACTTGAAAAAGCCTATTTGCCTATTCACGTTCTTCACCCACAAATCTGTTACTAAGTGTAGATTTTAAAAAACCAGTTTGAGGGACGCCTGGGTGGCTCAGTCGGTTAAGCATCCAACTCTTGGTTTTGGCTCAGATCACGATCTCATGGTTTTGTGAGTTTGATCCCTGCATCGGGCTCTGTACTGGCAGCACAGGGCCTGCTTGGGATTCTCTGACTCCCTCTCTCTCTGCCCCTCCCCCACTCATGCTGTCTCTGTCTCTCTTAAAATAAATAAATAAATAAAATAAACTTTAAAAAAAAAACAGCTGGAAAATCAGGTTTAAACCACAGGCCACATCCACTAAGAATAAACCAAATTAAAAGGATAGGACTCTCAGGGCACCTCGATGGCTCAGTCCGTTAAGCGTCCAACCCTGTGTTTCGACTTGGGTCATGATCTTACGGTTCGTGATTTCAAGGTCTGCACCAGGCTCTGTGTTAACAGTGAGAAAGCTGATTGGGATTCTCTCTTCCTCTCTCTCTGCCCCTCCCCTGCTCACTCTCTGTCTCTTTCTCAAAAATAAAGAGATAAACTTAGAAAAAAAATTTTTAGTGATACAGGACTCTCCAAATATTTGGTGTCCTAAGTAAGTTTGACCCAGACAGACGTAAGCTGGAGTTACCCCTTTCTTTGAGTTTTAAATAGATTTGGCCTAAGCTGCCATCCCAAGTCCTGTGAGTCTAACATCCCAGGATTTCCGTGGAATCCTCAGGGTTTATATTCCTCTTGATTACATCTGCCTATAAATTCCTGATTCCCCTGCCCCCCTGCCGCCCCTGTTCCTCTCCTTGTCACTTACATTTTTACATTTTATCTCTCAAGCCTGTTCTCTCCTCTCTGCACTGTGTGGACCCAGAGAGTCACAGCTTCCTTTTCTGGCATTCCTTAATATGTCTGTCATTGTCAACACTTTGAAATGACCAAGAGAGTTTCTATCACAGTAATGCCAACACCTTAAAAATTGGCCATTAGATATCTCAAGTCTACTTGACCCCTAACTCAAGCTCTACTTCCTATTTCCAGAACTGGCAGAATAAGCTCTATTCCAGCCCGAGGCCCCTCATGGTTCCTCAGTCATGCCAAATCTACTTCTGCCTCAGGGCCTTTGCACTTGCCAGTTGATGGTCCCTCAAATAGCCTTAAGATTGTTCTGTTACTTCCATCATGTCTGTGTACAATGTCACTGTATCAGAGACACCTTCCTGATCATTCTTCATAAGCACACCTTGGTCTTGTTCCCTCTGTAGCTCTCATCAACACCTGCCATACTGTGTATTTTTTTTTTTGCTTGCATTTTTTCTATCTGCCTCCCTTGGCAGAACTCGTGTGCCATAAGGGTGGTGATTTTGCCTATTGTGTCGTCTCCTGGATCCCCAGCACCTAGAACAGAGAAGCACATAGTGGGGGGCCAAGGCAACGTGTTGATGGAGTAAAGCAATCAGCGAAGACACTTTCCATTTAATTAAAGTTTTCTTTTCAGGAGCAGTGTCAACATGGTCACCTCGAAGTATAATTAAGTAATTAGGGTGAAATTTTGATATTACAGAGAAAGCAACCCATGGGCAACGTTACACTGGAGAAGAACTCATGATCTGGGCTAGAATCCAAAGACTTCTGCCAAAAAAAACAAAGTAAAAATACTAATAATTTTAGATCGGCTGGAGGTTGAAACGATCATATGTTGGCTATCTGAGGATAAATAAAATGTGTTATTAAATTAATTTCACCTGTTCGGTTTACTGTTTAATGCGACTGTTAGAAAACTTTAAATACGTATGTGACTTGTGTTTCTATTGGACAGCACTGTTCTAGATTCTTTTGCTCCTCTTACGTAGACATATGTGTGCCTATATGTTGTTTGTTCAAATAAGAGCACGTTACACTACTGTTTTACACACCTGTTGTTGTTACTTAACAACTTACCAGGAACATTTCCACACGCCAGGAAAATTAGAGTCTCATCGTTAGTGTTAACAGCTCCAAAGTATAACACTGAGCCAGCACCCCAGAATTTATTTCACCTATAACAGAAATTTTCGAGGCTATTTGTTTTTTTCCTTTTCTTCTCTTCCCTTTTTTCTCTTCTCTTTTTCTTTTTATTGGTACATAATGCCCCGTGACAAGTCGCATTACTTACGGACTTGTTCTGTTACTTCCCTAGGATAAACTTCTAAGATATATTTAGGGCTCACGGGAAAACCAACTTAGTGACATGCTCCTTGGACCAGCAACTTTATGAACCGGGGATACTATGAGACAAAGCAGCAGAGTGACCTCAAAGGCCTCTGACCAACCGCTTCAAGATTCAGATGCACGTAGCCCCGGGACACAAGGAACAGTGTAATGGGTGGCTGGACATATAGGTCCTGGAGGCAGACAAGCCAGGCTCTGATCTCAGTTCTCTGTCATTTCTAACTGCGTGACTTCTAGGTAGTTTTGTAACCTCTCTGAGCTTCGGTCTCATAGCAAAGAAACAGTAGTAATTGTACCTCCCGTGTAAGATTGTTACTCTTAGGACTGAATGAAATGCCATGTGTAATTGTTCAACATGGTGCCCAGCTCTTGGTAAATTTTTGGTAATTATTCACATCTGTGAGATCTTGTTTGGATATGCCAATCAACACACGCATACACGCACACACATACACACATGCATGCACACAGATTTCTGCATTTTTATCATACTCTCCCTTCTCTCAACTACTTTTTTCAAACAGAGATCTATTTGCTAAAATAAATTGAAATGGGTAAAGAATATGAGGCACAATTTATACTAGATATATCTGCAATTACTAACTCTGAATTAAACATATCCCTTCATGAATAATGAAGCAGAAATAGGCCAAAGGAAAAATGAGATAAGATCTTAAATCCATGTATTTTTAATTGCTTCATTATCTAAAATTTGCTATGAATAGCACTGGATACAGTTTGCTGTTTAAAGCACAAAAAGAAATAAGAATTTTCAGCCAAATCACAAAAGGCTATCAAAAATTAATTTTGTGTGCTGTGATCATTGAAAATGTAAGTGATTTTGAGGCAGAGTGACATTAAAAAATACCATTTATATGCTAATAATAAATGTATTTTCTTCATTTTGATGCAAAATAAATTTTATTTTCATTTTAATGAACTGTAATGAATTATAAGCTTTTTCCTTTTATCTCTGGGTAAAAGTTTGGGACAGATAGCAGAAGGTTGGCAGATGACAGGCAGAAGTTCTGAGAGGGAATGAAAATGGGGCAGGTCCCACAGGCTGGGTACCGAGCTCCTAAAACTACATGGGAACCTTTGGAGTTGAGGTAGTTTTCTCTAGGTTTCTAGAAATTTCAAATAGTCAGACTGACCTCAGAGGTGGCCACCTACCCATTGGTGCCATACTAGAGAAAGGTATCTATGAACTATATTGAATTAATCATCCTTTATTTCTTACGTGGAGTGATAGTCACATTCTGGAATTTGAAAGAGAGTACAGCTATGGGATTCCTGGCACAGGGAACACTCTCTGAAGGATAGTTTTCTTTCTTTTTTTTTTTTTAATTTTTTTTCCCAACGTTTTTTATTTATTTTTGGGACAGAGAGAGACAGAGCATGAATGGGGGAGGGGCAGAGAGAGAGGGAGACACAGAATCGGAAACAGGCTCCAGGCTCTGAGCCATCAGCCCAGAGCCTGACGCGGGGCTCGAACTCACGTACCGCGAGATCGTGACCTGGCTGAAGTCGGACGCTTAACCAACTGCGCCACCCAGGCGCCCCTGAAGGATAGTTTTCAACAATAATATTTATTCTTTATCAAAGCCTTACTCTTACCTGGCACTTTGCTAAGTATTCAATCCATGCTTCTCTCTACTCTTCATGACAGCCTTAAGCAGTTAGCATTATTATAATCCCCACGTTACAGACAAGAAACTTGAACCTCAAAGGAGGTAAGCCATTTCACAGACTGTCAATTGTGGAGTTTAGATTTGAACTCATATCTGTCTAGGAGTTAAGGGCAATACAGTTACTTATGTATAACGTTGACTGCTTTTTAAAAAGAAGAAATAGAAAGAATGTTAACGTTGAACCCAATTAAATGAATTGCAAATGTTACAATTTCAGGCATCTGTGAGAAAAATGCGCATGGGGAGGACAGGAAGAAGGACACTGGGGGGTCCTAGGATGTCACTGTCCATTCTTCCTCCGGGATGCAGGAACCTGCTGAACACCTCACCTGTGTCCAGGCTAAGTGAAAGCCTAATTAGTTATTTTGCCAGATCTGAAAGGATGGAGTGCCCGAGACTTTCACACACACGTGTCGGGGCACTGGGGAAAAACACCCAGAGCCCTGCTTCGCTGAGAGGCCCTTCATTCTTCACTGAGGAGCTGACACATTAGTCTCTCACATCGGACTTCTTTGAAGTGGGGAGCCAAGATTCCAAATTCATTTCCGTGTCCCCCCTTAGATCTTGGATCGCCTTTGCTGACTTGGTTGTTGATGCTAATTCCCTTTAACCAGGGTCTCTTTAAATGGGACCTTGTGAGTTATGGAGCAGTAATTCACCCCTTCAGAACTAGTGGACCCAAGGCCACAGGCTGGCTCCTATTAAATGGAAAGGTCTGAATTATTATCCTATAATTCACCTCTTGGAAGTGTCTTAATTCAATTACACCGTGTCCCTGAATGACTATTAAAAGAAATAGAAAAAGGGTTCTGGATCTTTTTTGTTACAATCCAAAGTAATTTGCAGGGCCAGGGAGTTCTTCTGTCGAGTTGTTAGGAAATTAAACACAAAGATGAAAGAAAGTCACCTCTTATCGCCTGGCAGGGCTGCACTGTGGACAATCAGTCGTGCTTTAACCCATGGGAACGTGGCAGGGGTCACAGCAATCAAGTGTCTCCTCTGTGACCAACTAAATCCTTCTGATTTATATCATCCCCCTCTTCTGATTGTTGAACTGTCCTCCTGGTAAGTCTGAGTTAAGACTGGTGTTCTATTCTGTTATTACCTACCCCCTAGGACAACGTAAGCCTTTGCATAATAAATGCAGATGGCTAAGGCTGGGTGACCTGACTAGCTTCAAGAGAAGCAAAGATAATCCAGTTTCGGCAATAACCAAAGAACCTGAGATTCCCTTGGGTCTTGGTTTGGGTTCTCCCAGCAGCAGACCCCAAAGACAAGGATTCATACACGCACAGTTGATGTGAGAGGGGAACGCAGTGAGAATGGAGGGAAGGACACCAATTCAGGGTATCGAGTGAGATACTCCTACAGACAACTGAGGTTCAGGCCCGCTGGGGAGCCCTAGGGAATGGTGTGGTGGGGAGCGGTAGGGGGTGGCTGTATTTATTACCGACTTCCCTCAGGCACAGGATGCGAGCTGCTCAGGAAAACGACACATGGGCTAACTTTGTCCCTGCTGTCCTCATGCACTTGAGGCATTTAGGATTCTCATTTGGCCATTCGATGCGCTTTGTTCCACTTCACGTACACGGATATGGTCGAAAACTACAAAAAGCCTTTCTAAAGCTCAGAAACACTCATCCTCAGCTCCAAGCCACATCTATTGGTCAAAAAAAGGTACAGATAAAAGCTTGTACACCTCCAGGCTCAAATCCTCCCATGGAATCGTGAGCAATTATTATTTGTCATGTGATCGTGAGCAGCTACTACCGAGACACCTGGGTTTCTCATCTACAAAAGGAGGCAGCATTTCCCAGGGTGCTGTGGGAAGCAAATGAAGCAACCTTGCTCAGGCCCTTACCTTGGTTGGACGCCTAACACACAAATGGCCCCTGTGAGCCAATGGGGTTGATGAGCCTTTGCTTTGGGGATGGGTGGGAATGCCATTTCTCCTGAATTGGACAGGTCTTCAGTTCATCCCCCCTCCTCCTTAACCTGGTCCATTTCTAACCTTCTGGCCCAGTTTACTTTCGTGTGCAGAGAGCACATGGCTCCCAAGAACCAAAGTAGAGATCGCCCTCTGATGACTCACAGACCACATGGAGGGAACATATAAGGTTTTAGACATCCTGCATGTTAAAATAAATGAATGTATTTAAGACTTCAGATTTCTACTGAAATGTCAAAAGGTCTTGGCATACTCACACTGGGTCCAAATGCCATTCTGCAGCATTGGCTAGACATGAGGGACAGATACTTCCAGCCTGGGTGAGCCCCTGCCCAGTGTCTCCCAGTTCCAATGACGCCCTATTTCAAATGGCCTGCTTTCTGCCTTCCAATTACCTGCCTGGCCTCTGTAGGCATTTTTGACTTTATAACAACTGTTCTAGTTTTTCTGACCAAAAACAGATGCTCTAGACATACTCCTGCATAACAACAAAGGTCTATCCAAAATGTTGATCTTTCACCTCATTTTAATGAAGACTACTGAAAGTGAGTCATATAATCAGCTATGAATACAGTATGCAGAAGGCTGGATGTTGCTGCTGCTTAGGATATACTAAGGGGGTGATTCTGGTTTGGAACAGGAAGCTGTGCTCCACAGCAAGAATTAGAGAACCAGGCTGGGCAGTCATGGGACTAAAGGAACGAACAGGCACAAAGCTACCAATCTCAAACGTGCAGCCCACAGAGATGAGATAAGGCAGGCGCCCGCGCTGTAGTCTAATAGGCTTGTAATTGGCTGATCTCCATCTGCCTCTCGTGAACAGGGCATCCTTTGTACCTGGGGTGGTTACAGACATGGAAATGAGGGGCTGTGGGTGGTGATTACTTAATAAGGAAGAGTGGTGGGCATGCGGTGGAAAATCACTTCTGCGGAAGCATAAAGGAAACAGGTCGGCGCTTTGCGATGTCTGGATGGGAGAGGGCCATCCCTGAGCCTCTGGCCCATCTGCTCATTTTCAGAAACTTGCTGACGTCACCAACAGATTCCGTCCACGGGCACGTTCTGTTTAGCACAGATTTCCCAACCTCAGCAATTAGTGACATTTGGGGTTGGATCACGCTCTGTCGTTGGGGGGTGTCCTGCACATCGTGGAACTGTAGCTGCATCCTTAGCCTCCGTCTCCACCTGTGTGCTGTCTACTGGTAGTAGCCCCTTGCCCAGATATGAAACCACAGACACCTCCAGACATTGCCACCAAGGTCCCCTGGGAGGCAAAAATCACTCCAAGTAGTGAACCACTGGTTTTAGCCCGTGCAGCATTTATTTTTTCAAATGAGTGGACTCTCTTTCAAAATTAAGGACTACCGCTTTAAATTTTAACTTCTGGTCTCTCTAGGAGACATTCAAATGAGTTAGCAGCACTGGATCCAGCCCCTTTCCTTTCCCTCTACATCTTGGCCTCCATTACCCCTCTAACCCCACCTCCTGTCCTTCTGCCCCCCACCAATTCCTCCTCTCTACTCACTCTCCTCCAGTCACACAATTTCCTTTAGAGATGTGCTCCTGCCTCAGGGCCTTTGCACTTGCTATTACTACTACCTAGACAGCTTTTCCCCAGATATGAGCTTTTGCCCTGCTCCTTGCTTCCTTCACGTCTTCATCCAAGCATCACTTTCTTGGTGGCCATTCTACCTACAATTTCAACACTTCTCCCCACACAAAATTCCCTATCCTCATTCCCAATTGTATTTTTTGTCATTAGCATTTATCTAAGAGGTTATATAAGCACCGGTCTTTACTCAACATCTTGATGTTTCTGCATTCATTTTATTGTTTAAAAAATACTGCATTACAATATTATTTATCACAATCACTGAGTTTTTTGCCATCCTCTCTTAAATTTTGCAAAGCATGTGCCTCATTTGTCTCACCCTAGTCCTGGCACTATTACATACATTGACTTATTTATCTTGCTTATTGTGTGTCCACCTCCAGCACAATGTAAGCTCCCTGAGGATGAGGCTGTTTTTAATCTACTTTGTGCACTGCATTAGATTCGGGCCTGGTATACAATATGGGTACAATACATAACTAACAAATGAATTAACGAATTCCTGCCAGGCAATACTTAACTGCTGCTAAGATCCAGAATCCCAGTTTTGTTCCTAAATTCAGCCATTCATTCATTTTACAAACACATACAGGACACCCACTAAGTGCCAGGCACTGTGCTAGGTCCCAGGAAGGAAGAGGTGCGTGAGTTCCACCTGTCCTACAGCTCAGGGCTGGACGGGAGCCAATTACACTTTAGAGAAGTGCATGCTAGGATAGAGAGAAGCAGGTGGGTAGAACTTGAACGTGGAGGAGCTGGGTCACACATCATCCCGTAACCGCGGGAGTAGATGTAGCACAGAAGGTTTCCATCAGCACTGCATACACACTCTAGTTTCATGGGACCAAAGTTCTTCCCAAAGACCAAGAGACACAGTCTCTTTTTCCACAAATATTTACTGAGTATTCATTAGCAGCAAATCACTCTTGCAAACCCTACGAATACCAAATAGCTGGAAAGGGTAACCCAACTTAGATTTAGGACCAACCCCAACTGAGAATCGGTGGAGCTTCCCTGAAGACGTAACATTTGAGTACTCTAAAAATGAGCTGACTAAAAAAAAAAAAAAAATGGAAAGAAGAGGGGGCAATCCAGG
Organism: Felis catus; assembly: GCF_018350175.1. NCBI lineage: Eukaryota > Metazoa > Chordata > Mammalia > Carnivora > Felidae > Felis > Felis catus. Next base: position 26,986,731 of record NC_058383.1, on the reverse strand, counting down.
CAGAGCATAAAGTGCAAAGGCCCTGAGGTAGGAAGGAGCTAACAGCAGACCAATGGCACTGAACTGCAGACGGCAAGGTCTGAGTGAGATGTGATGGAGATGGACAGGTAGGCAAAGGGTAAGTCTTACAGGATGCTTTGAGCACGTTAAGCATCCTGAACTTTATCCGTGGGGTCTGAGAAAAGAAACCATCTGCCCTCAGCCTGGACACTGAGAACCAAAACTACATTTTACTGTCTACCTGAACATGAATTTGTGCTACTCCTCTGACTTCGTTAGCATGGCTGACCCCCTCCCCCACCCCTCCGGCCCTTGCCAGGAGGCTCCTGCCTGGGCAAATGATCTGATATCCATTATAAGAACTAGAGAAAGACTCATCAACTCTTCAGTGGGAAATACCAAGTTTATACTCACGTTTAATCCCTTCCCTCAAATCCACCCCTCAGTATATGCACCAACCCTGAACTCTTGCATTATTGTCCTTACCGAGTCCTAACCAAGCCCCCACTTTGAAATACCCCATCTTAAACTTCCAAGTCTCATTAAATTCTGACCTTCCCTTCCCTGCTCCATCTGAGACCCTGCCACCATTTGGCAGGGTGGGGGTGCTTTTCCTTACCGCCACAGGCGGTCCACCCCTCTCTCTCTCATCAACAGGTTGTGTTTGTGATATTAAGGGAGAGCTTCAGACCCGAGCCATGGAGGGAAGGTGAACAGGGAAATGACAAACAGGTGTAACAAGTCTGACACAGAATGAAGTCCAGAGAACATCTAGAAAGGGAACACTACTTGTAAATGGCATCCGGTTTTTCATAGCCACCTCCAAGCCACCTGAATAATCGGGAAAGAGCAGACGGAGCAAGTGGGGGACAAAGAAAACAAAAGCCAGGCAGGAGGCCTTGGTAAAAAGGGAAGGAAGTCCAGGAACAACGCCACCACACCCGTTGTCCTGCTTCTCTCCAGCAGATTCCAGGCACCAAATTCCTTAAAGATGTTAAGTCACTTGCTTAACATACACACTGGAAACCGCACAGGCTTGGTTTTGTCTTCAATGAGGGGAAACTGCACCATAATTTTGTTTAGTCATTAAAATGCTCTATAGCAAATCTTGTCAACAAGAACAATTTAAAGGATTTTCATCAGTCTTAGTCAATGTCGAACAAGGTAGAGGTACAGCCTCTGCAACGAGACAAGTGAGATGTGAGAGCCCGAGACAGGCGGCCTGAGAGTCCTGCATCCGTTGCTGAGAGCGGTTTCCGCTCCACTTGCTTTTTCTGCTGTTCCAGCTTGCCAGTTTTCACATCCATCACCATGTCCAACTCCGCTTACACATAACAAAGTCATTCCGGGGGGTCTAGAGGCATGTGTGTATGTGTACAGGCAAGGACAGGAAGGCAGGAACCAGGAATAGATGGTATTACCCACACAGCAGGCAGACACTCTCTCTGGATTTAACTGTAAAAAGAAGAATCGTCCCTTATGTGTCTTGGTCTCCCAAACGATGCTACAGTCCATGAAAATTCTGTAAGAATTAGAGACCCCTGAGTGGAGGGAGAGCCCGCAATGCATTGCAGAAAGTGGAACATTAAAGTATCACCCTGATCGACTGTCCAGCCCAGCTCTCTCTCCTGGAATGTTACAATGTCAGACACCCATTCACATCTGTACCTGTTAGAATGCTTTTGCCAGCAATGACACACATCCCAACTCAGACTGGTTTAAATGACATTTTAAAGGAAAGGACAGTAGCAAAATGGAGTCACTTGTGCTAAGCCCCACATCAGCAAACTAAGATTTAACATGTGACCCACATGCAGTTTCAGCCTCCTCCAGGAATATAACCTTTAACCAGTCAAATTAAAATTATCTAGGGGCGCCTGGGTGGCGCAGTCGGTTAAGTGTCCGACTTCAGCCAGGTCACGATCTCGCGGTCCGTGAGTTCGAGCCCCGCGTCAGGCTCTGGGCTGATGGCTCAGAGCCTGGAGCCTGTTTCCGATTCTGTGTCTCCCTCTCTCTCTGCCCCTTCCCCGTTCATGCTCTGTCTCTCTCTGTCCCAAAAATAAAAACACGTTGAAAAAAAAAATTATCTGGTCAGCACGAGTGAGGTAATCTGCCTGACACCTGCCTTTCCCCAAAGGAAGGTGACACTGCCTCAAGCAATCCACTCTTTGCCAGAAACTTCCTTTTTTCTTTCCCCTTTTGCTTATGAAAGCCTTCCATTTTATACAGTTCCTTGGAGCTCCTTTCGAGTTTCATGGGAGTAAAACTTTTCCCAAAGATCAAGAGACACAACCCCGAAGAGCCAAAGCAATCTTGAAAAAGAAAACCAAAAGCAGGAGGGATCACAATCTCGGACTTCAAGATATATTACAAAGCTGTAATCATGAAGACGGTATGGTACTGGCACAAAAACAGACATTCAGATCAATGGAACAGAATAGAGAACCCAGAAATGGACCCACAAACGTATGGCCGACTAATCTTTGACAAAGCGGAAAAGAATATCCAGTGGAATAAAGACAGTCTCTTTAGCAAATGGTGCTGGGAAAACTGGGCAGCAACATGCAGAAGAATGAACCTGGACCACTTTCTTACACCATACACAAAAATAATCTCAACATGGATGAAAGACCTCAATGTAAGACAGGAAGCCATCAAAGTCCTCGAGGAGAAAGCAGGCAAAAACCTCTTTGACCTTGGCCACAGGAACTTCTTACTCAACACGCAAAAATGAACTATTGGGACCTCATCAGAATAAAAAGCTTCTGCACAGTGAAGGAAACAGTCTGCAAAACTAAAAGGCAACCAACAGAATGGGTTAGTATCCAAAATCTATAGAGAACTTTTCAAAATCAACACCCAAAAAACAAATAATCCAGTGAAGAAATGGGCAAAAGACATGAATAGACATTTGTCCAAAGAAGACATCCAGATGGCCAACTGGCACATGAAAAAATGCTCAACATCACTCATCATCCAGGAAACACAAATCAAAACAATGAGATACCACCTTACACCTGTCAGAATGGCTAACATTAACTCAGGCAACAACAGATGTTGGCAAGGATGCGGAGAAACAGGATCTCTTTTGCACTGCGGCTGGGAATGCAAACTGGTGGAGCCACTCTGGAAAACAGTATGGAGGTTCCTCAAAAAATTAAAAATAGAACTACCCTATGACCCAGCACTACTAGGTATTTATCAAAGGGATACAGGTGTGCTGTTTTGAAGGGGCACATGCACCCCCATGTTTATAGCAGTGCTATTGATAATAGCCAAAGTATGGAAAGAGCCCAAATGTCCATTAATAGATAAGTGGATAAAGATGTGGTATATATATACAATGGAGTATTACTCGGCAATCAAAAAGAATGAAATCTTGCCATTTGCAACTATGTGGATGGAACTAGAGGGTATTATGCTAAGTGAAATTAGTCAGTCAGAGAAAGACAAATATCATATGACTTCACTCATATGAGGACTTTAAGAGATAAAACAGATGAACATAAGGGATGGGAAACAAAAAATAATATAAAAACAGGGAGAGGGAACAAAACATAAGAGACTCTTTAATATGGAGAACAAACAAGAGTGTTACTGAAGGGATTGTGGGAGGAGTGATGGGCTAAATGGGTAAGGGGTTTGAGGAATCTACTCCTGAAATCGTTGCACCATGTGCTAACTTGGATACAAATTATAAAAAAATAAATTATTAGATAAAAAAAAAAGTCAAGAGGCACAGTTTCTTTTTCCACAAATATTTACTGAGGATCCATTAAAAGCAAATCACTCTTGAATACCCTAAGAACGATAAGAAATTATCATTTGATCAAATTGTCACTTAGATGCCCCACCATAATCTTCAGCTGAATGCATCTAAATCAGGCCTCATGACAGAGTCTGCAACATGTGGATTCTGGGACCAGACAGTCTAGATTTGAAATCCCATCTCTGCCACTTACTAACTGTGTGATCTTGGGAAGCCACTTAACTCCTGTACCTTAGGCCTCCATTTGGAAAGTGAGCATCATGATGTTCGCTCCACTCCTGGGTTGCTGAATGATTGTAACCTGTCCAAGAATGGCGCTTAGTAGACAGTGAGCTCCATATGCATTTGAGTCTTATTTAACCCCTGAAAGCCACACCCAAACTTGAATCTCCTTTTGGGATTCATCTCAGAAAATGGCACCACCCTCCATCCAGGCACCAACACCAGACTAGACTACATCCCACAGTGCTCTCTTTCTTACACTATTTATGACAAATCCAATTTTAAATGGTTTTTTGGGGGGCACCTGGGGGACTCAGTCGGTTAGGTGTCTGACTTCAGCTCAGGTCAGAATCTCATGGTTTGTGATTTTGAGCCCTGCGTCAGTCTCTGTGTTGACAACTCAGAGCCTGGAGCCTGCTTCAGGTTCTTTGTCTCCCTCTCTCTCTGCTCCTCCCCCTCCCTCCCTCCTATCCTCCCCTTCTCTCTCTGTCTCTCAAATATATAAACTTTAAAAAAAAATTAAGTAAAAAAAATGGTTATTTGGTTATTATGAGTTTAATGTCTGTTCCTCTCTCCCACTCAACTCTAAGATCTAAGGCAGTTGAGACTGTGCCCTGTTTATCAGTGACTGGCACACAGTACTAAATGAATGAGGAAATGAAACATTTGGAGGTCTCATGAACCGTGAACAATTAGAAACTTTTAAGAAGTTATGAAAATTGAAATGGATGATGATACATGGAGTGTGATATTGTGATTTATAATAAGAAATATATATATGGTCTTTGTCCCCATTTCTGGCATAGAGCTCCTAATACCTTTATAATTTTTAGTGTTAAGAGTGATGGGGTGTCTTTTGTTATGTTAACGAGGTAGTTGTTGGGTGTGTCTAAGGATGGGGGCTGGGTGCCAGTAGACCAGCCCTGTGATCAGAGGTTTGAAACTGTCAGTCCCCACTTCTCACGCCCCCCCAACCCAATCCAGGAAAGGGAGAGGGGCTCAAGATTGAGTTCAATCACCAAAGATCAAAGAGTTAATCAATCATGCCTGTGTAAAGAAGCCTCCATAAAACCTCAAAAGGACAGGTGTGGAGAGCTGGGTTGGTGAACATGTGCACTTGTGCCCAGAGAGCACTTGGAAGCTCTGCACCCTTTCCCCACACCTTGCCCTATGTATCTCTTCCATTTGGCCATATTCTTTTCCAATGAACTTATGATCTACTAAGCAAAATGTTTCTCTGAGTTCTGTGCGCTGCTCTAGCAAATTTAACAAACCCCAGAAGACGGTCAATGGAACCTCTGACTTATAGCCAGTTGGTTAGAAGTACAGGTAACAACCTGGGTTTGCAACCGGCGTCCGAAGTGGGCAGAAGGGGCGGAGGAGGACAGTCTTGTAGGACTGAGCCCTTACCCTGTGGGATCTGATATCGACAGTGTCAGAATTAAGCTGAATTGTAGGACATCCAGCTGGTGTCTGCGAATTCTCTGTTGCAAATTCTTTGTTGGTGTGGATCAATCTCTCTCTCTCTCTCTCTCTCTCTCACACACACACACACACACACACACACACACACACACACCTGATTGGTGACCAGAACTCTTTCAGGGGGAAAAAAAATCATTCAATGCTTTGCTTGATGACACAGCCTGGAAAGGCAGAAGAGGTTGTGTGGGTACAACTAAGATTACCTTTGTCTGGTCTGCTTGATTACTTTTTCTTTAGGATGATAGGGAAACAATGCTTAAAAATGTGACTTGAAGCCATTGGACAGGTGGAGTTGGGAGAGGCTGGAGGAGAGGGGGAAAGGGCACAGTTTCCAAAAGAAGAAGGCTGCCCATGTCATTGGCAACTACGTGGATGGAACTGGAAGGTATGCTAAGCGAAATTAGTCAGAGAAAGACAAATATCATATGACTTTACTTATATGAAGACTCAAAGACACAGAACAGATGAACACAAGGGAAAGGAAGCAAAAATAATATAAAAACATAGAGGGAGACAAAACATAAGAGACTCTTAAATGCGAAGAACAAACAGGGCTACTGGAGGGGTTGTGGGAGGGGGGATGGGCTAAATGGGTAAGGGGCACTAAGGAATCTACTCCTGAAATCACTGTTGCACTATATGCTAACTTGGATATAAATTTTAAAAGATAAAATAAAATAAACATATATATGAAGAAGAAGAAAGAAAGAAGAAGAAGAGGAAGAAGGCTGCCCAGAAGGTGATGTGATGCCTCGGTATTCTGAGTCTTCACCATTCTTAAGCTAAGGCCGTATCTCCTGCTACTTGCTAGGTGTTTAACCACATGTCCTTCAGATTCTCAAACCAAACAACCCAAAACTGGAGTCAGCTTCTCCCCCAAAATGTCCTCTCCTGCGTTTGTGACATTAACATTCACCTAAATCACCAGCACTCATCAAAGAAGTCATTCTTGATTCTACCCTTCTTTCCTCAGCCTCCTCTTGCCCCATTCTCCCCCACAGTATTAGATTGGAATTGAGATTCAGAGTTCTTCCTATGATATCCAGATGGGAAGTTTGAAGAGTTTGCTACAGAGCTTGGCCCAAGACAAGGCTCCATATGTGAGTTCCCTTCTCTGCCAGACAGAACACCCTGTGCTCATGGGCAGGCACCCAGTTGGCCAAGAAAGTCTGTGTTATCCTAAAATTGGGCACCACAGCAAAGATGTCCTGGCCCAATTAAGTTCCTTTCCATTTGTTTATGGAAATTAAAAGATAATCGAGTTCTAGACAGCATTTCCTTTACCTCCCTCAAAGCAGGCTAAAAAAAAAAAAAAATTTAAAGACCATCATTGTTGAGCTTTCTCTTCTTACCGTATCTTCCTCAGCATCACAGAGAGACCCCTGACTTGTGCAAAAAGGAATCCGCCCTCTTCCCCAGCGCACACACTGTAAGGGCGACAAGTGCCAGTCTGCCTACATGGAGGACCATTCTCTCCTCGCTCAGGAATCTATGGACGTTTACCCAGAGAGCCCCTCAGGTTGTGTCTAGCACATGATCATGAGATAAAGACCAACTCTCTGCTAGAAAGACCACAAATTCAATGCCCTACCAACCTGTCAGCCTCCCCCGCCTCCCTCTGGCCCTAATAACTCTGCTCTGGAAACAGTGATCTTTTATTTTTCACTCCCCCCAACAGGTTGTACTAAGTGCCCCTCTCCTTGCAATGTTCACCTGATTAGGGCCACTCTCCCTGCAGACCTCAGCATTATAACATCACTCCATCCTGAACCTTCACTGACCTTTCAAGGGAGATCAGCTCCCTTACATGCTCTTACATGCTCCTCTTACATGCTCCTAAAAGCTTCTGTACCTCCATTGTTGGTTTAGATTTATTTGTGTGATTCTTTCACTTATGTCCGCCTCGCCCACTAGACTGTACGTTTCTTCGGTTAGGAATCTTGTCAACGTAGTCCCAGAATCTAACACAGCATCTGAACACAAGAGGCATCCCCCAGATTTTTATTTATCTAATCACTTACTATCCAGTAGTTCGATAAACACTGGACACACTTACGTAAGTCACATACACACAGTCTAGTCTCAAGAAACCCATGGACCAGTAGAGGAGATGAAAGGAATACAGAAAACTACAGAAGAGTGCCATTAAAACGTACACATAAGAGGGGCGCCTGGGTGGCGCAGTCGGTTAAGCGTCCGACTTCAGCCAGGTCACGATCTCGCAGTCCCTGAGTTCGAGCCCCGCGTCAGGCTCTGGGCTGATGGCTCAGAGCCTGGAGCCTGTTTCCAATTCTGTGTCTCCCTCTCTCTCTGCCCCTCCCCCGTTCATGCTCTGTCTCTCTCTGTCCCAAAAATAAATAAACGTTGAAAAAAAAAATGTACACATAAGAAAGGACCTCCTGGGGCGCCTGGGTGGCTCAGTCGGTTACGCACCTGACTCTTGATCTCAGCTCAGGTCTTGATCTCAGGGTTGTGAGTTCAAGCCCTACACTGGGCTCCATGCTGAGCATGGAGCCTACTTAAAAAAAAGGGGGGGGGGGCAGAGGCTTGGTCAGTTAAGCCTCTGACTCTGGGCTTCAGCTCAGGTTGTGATCTCGTGGTTTTTGAGATCAAGCCCTGTGCTGGGCTCTGCACGGAGCATGGAGCCTGCTTGGGATTCTCTCTCCTTCCCTCTCTCTGTCCTTCCCCTGCTTGCACTCTCTCTCCTTCTCCCTCAAAAAAGATCAACACTAAAAAACAAATAAATAAACATAAAACTATCGGCAGCAGCAGCATTTATGTGGTCAGTGGACCCTCTTGACTGTTGCCGCCCCCAGACCAGACTCAGCCCAGGGGCCTCTCAACACCGTGATGCACACTACACAAGTCGAGGCCTAGACTCGGATTCAGCCCAGACACAGCCCATCTTCCTACTCATAACCCCACCTCCCCGCCCACCCTTCTCCTCTGGTCAAGTTTCTTTTACTTACAGCCTATCTTTCACCATCATTGGGTTTTAAGCAACTATGAAGTAAGGGTGTGGGTCCTAGTTAACTGCATGTTCTCTCCCATACATCCACAAAACTATTCATGCCAAATGATAATTATTATTTTGCACAACATAGGGCAGTCTTAATTCTGCTACTTAAAGCTGTGAGCTGGGGCAAGTGACTTAGCTGGTGCTTTCACTGTGTGCCCTCTGTAGGTGGGTGATAAAGGTACCATCTCCTAGAAGTGTGGGAAGGATGAGCTGACATTAGGTGTGGGAAGGAGTCACAGTGACAGCACAGTGAGTACTGGCCATTATGATCAGACACTCAATTGGGGTGTTTATCAAATGGAACAGTTAACAGCCTTCCCTTCTATGGGCTCCGTTTGGCAGGAAATGTGTGTGAATGTTGAGCCCAAGATGGGGAAGGGGAAGGAGAAAGGGGTAGGAGGAAGGGGAAGGCACAGGGAAGGCCCCAGGTTTCTTTCACCCAAGCCTATTAAGAAGAAAAACTGTCAACTTGAGTTTGGGGTTTGGAAGAATAGTGAGCACAGAGATAAACGGAGACGTGTCAGTCTTCTTGGAAATCTAGGGCATTAGCTCATTTCCCTTTTAAAATAAAATAGGTCAGCTAAGTGAAATTGTGTGCTCCATCAAAGATATCCTCTGTATGAGTGTGAGACAGGGAGAAAGAAAGAGGGAGAGAGACCCAGCTGGGCAGCTTTGAAGAGAAGGATTTCCCCGAACCCGCGTCCCTACGACAAGACTCTCCTTGTGGGATTTCGTACTATTCACATCTTCTCAGGGGGGAGTTTCAGTCATCAGGCAGATCAATCTTCTGCCACCACTGTGGTGTTTGTTTGTTTCAGCAGGGCTTCCTGGTTAATGAAAGAGTCAAAGAGATCGAGCTTCAAACCCCAATTCTGCCATTCACTCTGGGTGATCTTGGACAATTTACCTTGATCTCTTTGAGCCTCAACATCTTCCTATACGACATGGAGTCAATGTGCCCCACGTTGGTAGGCTTTGTGAGTATTAAGTTACCTCATATACATCAAGTGGCGTGCACACAGAAGATGCTAAAATCAAAAGGCAGAGCGCCTGAGGGGCTCAGTCGGTGAAGCATCCGACTTCAGCTCAGATCATGATCTCACAGGTCATGGGTTCCAGCCCCGCGTCGGGCTCTGTGCTGACAGCTGGGAGCCTGGAGCCTGTTTCGGATTCTGTATCTCCCTCTTTCTCTCTGCTCTTCCCCTACTCGTGTTCTCTATCTCTCAAGGCTCTCTGCCTTTTTTTTTTTTCAACGTTTATTTTTGGGACAGAGAGAGACAGAGCATGAACAGGGGAGGGGCAGAGAGAGAGGGAGACACAGAATCGGAAACAGGCTCCAGGCTCTGAGCCATCAGCCCAGAGCCTGACGCGGGGCTCAAACTCACGGACTGTGAGATCGTGACCTGGCTGAAGTCGGACACTTAACCGACTACGCCACCCAGGCGCCCCATCTGCCTTTTTTTTTTAAAGGCAGCTGCTAGGGGTAGCAGTAGTAGAGGCAATAACAGCAGCAGTGTGGTAACAACGTAGTGGTACCAGTATTGATAGTTATAAACATTATTAACAGTAGCCATAGTAGTGGGGACACCTGGGTGGCTCAGTCGGTTAAACGTCTGACTCTTGGTTCTGGCTCACGCCACGATCTCACGGTTCCTAAGATCAAGCCCTGCATCAGGCTCTGGGCTGACAGGGTGGAGCCTGCTTGGGATTCTCTCTCTCTCTCCTTTCTCTCTCAAAATAAATTTTAAAGAAACATTAAAACAGGAGTAGTAGTGGTCATAGTAACTGCAGCAGCAGGAAGAGATGGAAGAGTGTAAGAGGAATAGTAATAGTCACTCATAAGTTTCAAGCATTTGACGCCATTTTAGAAATCCCAGACAACCTTCTCACTAATTTAGCACCTAACAAGGACTCAACAGAACTACACTGTGTGCTCCTAAAGTCCCTCATTACAACTGAGCATCACGCTAAGGACACGAAGAAATGCTGCTTCGTTGTAGACTGGCACCTGGGTTTATCTTTAAAAGAAGCTGGGGCTGGTTACCAAAAAAAAACTCTTCCGGAGGCTAGTAACTTATTTGCAAGTCTGCCTTAAGCACTGTATCCTCTCATCAAGTTCTAAAGGGTGGCAGTGACCTTGGCAAAAATACATGTGTTAGAGCAGATCAAACCCTAGAAAGACAGAAGCGCTGAGTTCTTGAGCTTGAAATCCTCCCTGGCAGACAGCCGCTAACTCTAGTCAAGCGTATCCACTCTTGCAAGACGATAAAACACTTTGAAAAACTGCCCGCCGTTCAGCTGTGATCTCAAATCATTTTCTTTTCCCATTGATTCTTTGTTCAAATTTCCAGGGAAACTAATTTGAAAGAAGGTCAGTGTTTTAAAAGGGGGGCTCGTTACCACCTGCATGTCTGGTTCAGGCTGTTTGACGACAATAAAGAACATCGAGAGGTTCTGAGTTGTTTCCTTTCCACCAAAATCACTTTCAGTATGAAAACCATATGTGACCTCAGACCCACACCTATTTATAAATCCGTCTCTCCCAAATGTGTCTGGGAGAATAAGGCCAGCCGGACAGGTTCTGGGGGCACCACTGTTGAAAGGAGATCACAATGGTGATTTCTGCTTGTGTATAACCCACGGTCACCAGCAACCCTGTGGAGCTGACTTTATTCCTTACAGACACGGGTGGCAGAGCGTGAGTGGATCTGGAGGCTGCAGGAAACCTTGTATCTAAAGCCAGGGTTACTTTTTCCCCTTTGTTTTGTTTTTCCTTCCACCTGGCATTCAAGGAGAGGTTGCTGGAAAGAGGGTGAATGTAGAGTGCTTTTGTAATACCTTAAGCAAGGCAACTTCTGAGCCTCTGCTTGGGTCCCAGGAGTTCTGCCTTTCTGTCTCCATCAAAAGTAGTTTCACCAAAGGCTTCTGACATCCCTCTGGAAACAGCGAGCACAGGATAAACCCGTGTCTGGCAAGAAGCACATATATGAGTCCAGAACCCTTCCTCGGATCAGAGCTCACCTTGGCTGTCCTGCTTACTGGAGCTTTCTGCTTTTCTGACACCCTGAACTCTGAACCCAAGCTGCAAGAATGCAAGGCATACCTGAGCAAACTCTCCAGGCTCCATTTCTTGCCTACTTCACAGTGGTCCTTGCTTGACTATTTCATCCTTAACAATTAACTGGAATTTGACCTCTGTGGTTCACTGACTGTTTAGGTTTCTTCTGAAAATCTATTCATTTTCTTCCTTCCAGCTAGACTGTTGGTCCAGGCTCTTTCTATTCATCTCTGTCCCATTCAGCCTGTGCCCTGAAGGATCAGGACCCACAAGCTTATCCTTCGGAAGAGCAACAGTGATTGCTAGGAAAGTTCTTGAAATGGCTAAAAATTCGATACCCAGCTAAACCATCGATCAAATGGGAGTCTACAAGAAAGACACTTTTAGACATGGGAAGATGCAAAATATTTCTCTCTCATGCACTCTTTCTTGAATGGATGTTTTCCACCAAAAAAAAAAGGAATAAATGAAGAAAGAAGCACGATCTCAGGAATCCAACATGGCAGACCAGTGACAGTAAGTCTCAGAACAATACTGAGCTACAGACTTCAAAAGTAAACCATCCAGTAAGAGTGGTCAGAGAGAGGCCGTCAAAGAAAAAGAATAGAACCTATAGTATGTTTGGGGATGTGTCCGTACATCTGGAAAATTATCGACCAGTATTGACAGAGTAGTTGGGGGATTCAGAAGAAAAGAAATACATAGAGAGGAAACTAAACATAATTTGGCCATGTGGAATAATTTAGATAGTCAAAGTAATGTCAGTACTATTACTGATTTAACCAAGTGTTTTGATATCATTAAACTGAAACATAGTCAACTGAGACATTGATGGGTGAGCAGATAAAGTGGGGAAGTTGATTCAAGAGAGCTAAGCCCTCAACCATCACAACCAGAAGCCAAACGAAATGTATGAAATTCAGGATTCTAGTAATAGATGTATAAGCATATTACATAAGCATATGGAAGGATATGCCCAAAGAAATAGCTGGAAAAGAAAAACAAGTTATTTCCAGGGAACCAGACTTGATCTATTTCACTATAGGCTTTTCAACATTTTTTTTATATTTAACTATGTACATGTATTATGTTAATATATTGAACAAAAAAAGTTTGTTGTTAAAACCAGAAAATCTAGAAAAATATAAAGAAGGGAATGCAAAGTGCTCACCATCTCACAATCCTCAGATAACCACTATTCATGTTTTTCTGGATTTCCTCATAATCTCATTATGAGCAATTTAAAGAACTGATGTTTGTACACAATATTATGGTTCTCTTATTTTACATTATTTCATCTAATATTATATCTGGGGAATGTTCTCAAGTCATTAAAATTGCTTAAAACATTATTTTAACATCTGCATTATAGTCCATTAGGTAGATTTATAATAATTTACCCAATCAGTCCCTTATTATGGGGCATTTAGGTTCTGTCCAATTTTTCACTTTAATTTTTCTGAAGTGCCACAATGAACATTTTTGTACATAAACCTCTTTCCTCATTTCTGATTGTTTCCTTAGAAGTGAAATTACTGGATCAACAATGAGAAAAACAAATATTTAATGAGCAAAAAGCAGTGGAATTGTTATATGAACTTTAAAAAACCCTGCATAATTGTTATAGATTTTTTAAACACTACATTTAAAACATCTTCCTTGAGATGTTCACACCCTGGGGCAAGTCACATCTGCCAACTTTTAGGCAAAATGGCTAGACTGCGGTTGGGAAGGAATGCTTACTTAGACAATGACTTCTGCACTGAGCGATTACGGAGAATAGTTAGCATCATTAAATGATTTGCCCTGGAGCTTCCCCAGCTTCTTCTCCCATAGATTATCCCCAGAGAACATCACTGACTTCTCCAAATTCAGTGGCAGGGCTGGGACTGGAAGCCTGGATTTCTTCCTGACTCCTGGTCTCACGCACCCCATAGCATCACTTGATTTGAATAGGCAAGTAAACACGTAACTCTTACTATCTTGACTGGTCACTGACATTTAAAGATGGACTGATACAACAGACATTTCAGGCAGCCAAAAAGAGTTGTTGGGAGACCTTGAATAATGACTTTCTAAAAGAAAAAAATGAGTTGTTGATGGAACCAGAATTTCTGGTTTCATCAAATACAAGGAAAAGAAAGAACTCAATCCTGATTTGGATTATAGAAAGTCAAGTTTACTTATCTGAGGTCTGAATATAAAAGAGAGAAAACCGGGTGTTTCTTAGATGCCTTTTGTTTACAGAATGACCTCAAAGTCTCCACTTGCTTTTTGCTTAGAAAAATAGTGTGGTAGGTGGTATTATTTTTCCACCAGTCTCCCTTCTTTTCTGCCATGGATCACCGTCAGTGTTTCCAGCCCCAATGAAGTTGGGCCCAGTAATGTGCTAGTTTTGGTCAACGTAATGTGGGCAAATGTGACTGGGTAGGAGTTTAGAGCATCCTTAACCGTGTTTGTGATCACCCTTCCTTACACTGCTGTCACCATCCATGACAGAGTATGTACAAGGTAGTATACAAAGAGTAAACCTAAGCTCAGTTTGCATCCTGAAGCATGGCTATATCCTAGCCAACCCACAGACCAACAAGCACAACAATGAGTAAGTAAATGTATAGGACAGCAGAATATATAATTAGTTAACACTGTTGCAAAGCAATGAGATTCTGAAGTTGTTTGTCATGCAGCATTGACGCGACAGTAACTGATTAATACACATAGCCTACATTTCTGGGATCTTCCCACCTTCTCTGAGTTAGTGCCATTCTCAGAAAGAGCTTGTTAATATGACACTGCATGAAGAATTAAGGGTGATTTTCCTAAATTATAAACTACATTATGAGTAAGAGAGTGTTTTATAACACGTTGTTTCATTTAACTCTCACAGCAGAGTATGAAGCCCACAGAGGTAACAGGACTCCTATAAAGTGACACATTGACTAAAAGGTAGGCCTGGGGCTGGAACGTGAATCAACTCAATTAAGAGAATATCCCCTTCACATACAGGACCACAACAAACAATGATACAAATGGTCCAATGAAATTAAGCTGCTAAGACGTTGATAACAAATACCCTTCAGGAGATTACGGCCAGCTGGAATGGGCAACAGGAATGGTGTGATGTGGTGAGGGAACAAGATTTTCATTAGTAGCCACTTCTTACATTCCTCTGTATTCAGGGAGCAATCCGACACGTCAATGTTATTTGAAAAGCAAACCTTGCATTTCCTAGGGAAACTCTTCCCTCGTGACATGGTGACATCCCGGGTACGGCTCTGTGGCCACATAAAATGTCGCAGTAAACAACTCAATATATATTTCAAACGTTAATTGCCTTCCCAGACCTTGGAATTTCTCACTGAGCTCACTCACAAGTTTTATTGAGGGCATAAAATTTATTGTGTTGACATACCCTTTAAAGTGCTGAATTCATCAAGGCCAAACCAAGCCTGGATGACATTATGAAGAGTGAGTCAAATTTTTTTATTGAAAGTTTTGTTCCGTGCTTCTATTTTACATCACAACCCAAATGAAGCCACTGGAAAAAAAAAAAAAGTGCCAACACTTTTTAAAAGAAATGGAATCATCCTTTTCCAGGCACATTTGCACAGACCTGGAAGGAAGGCACATTATCTATTCCAAAGAAGTCTGGGCCTCGGCAATGAAACAAAGTGATGAGAGACTGTGTTTGAAATGTCTTGGCATGGTAACCCAGAGTCAGAGAGGCCCCTTGAGAGTCTCAGATAAAATGACAAGCTTAAAGGTTTTGCTATGGGACTTCCCGATTTGTTTAAAGAGAAGTTTATTGTTACAGGATTCCTTAAACTGATCATTGTTCAAAATTCTGCCTCTGAGAGGCTTTGCTTGCAACTTACATGTGGACATGCCTGGTGGAGAGAGCACCTTAAAATATAAACGACTCCTCAGGGCACCTGGTTGGCTCAGTTGGTTAAGCATCCAACTTCGGCTTAGGTCACGATCTCAAGGTTTGTGAGTTCTAGCCTCACATCGGGCTCTGTGCTGACAGCTCAGAGCCTGGACCCTGCATTGGATTCTGTGTCTCCCTCGCTCTCTGCCCCTCCCCCACACATGTTCTGTCTCTCTCTAAAAAATAAACAAACATTAGAAAAATTATATATATATACACACACACACATATATATAAACAACTTCAAAAGACAGAGAAAAAGCCTAGCCTTCTGAGCCTTGTGAAGGCCTTAGCGAAGTAAAGAGGGAGATGGAAAAACGAACAGGATGCTTCTAGAATATGTATAAATGGTCCAACCAAATTAGATTGTAAGATGTTGACAATAAATACCATTCAAGGGGTAATAAAAAACACCAGTGAAAAAACAGAGTGACAGAGAGGTACCCAGCTCCCAAGGACAGCAATCAGAAGTCACACAGTTTTATTGCCTCACTTACTTAAACACAAATGTTTATTAAGAGCTCTGAAGCCAGACTGCCTGCGTTCAGATCCTGGTTCCTCCACTTCTATGTGGCATCACTAGGTAACTTCTCTCTTTTCTGTCTCAGTTTTACACCCACAAAATAATACTTTTCTCATAAGATTGTAATAAAGGTAAAGAAAGTTAGTGAATATAGAGTACTTACCATGTTCAACATGTACTAAGTGCTCTGTGCATGTTAATTAGGTTGATGGCATGCTAGGTACTGGAAGAAAAGAAATAAAACGTGGGGACGCCTGGGTGGCTCAGTCAGTAAAGCGTCTGACTCTCGAGTTTGGCTCAGGTCATGATCTCAGGGTCGTGGGATCAAGCCCCTTATCGAATTCTGCTGAATGCAGAGTCAGCTTAGGATGCTATCTCGCTCTCGCTCTCTCTCTCTGCCCCTCTCCCCCACTCACTTGTCCTGTCTCTCAAATAAATTCTTAAAAAAAGAAATAAAACATTCGAATTTCCTTATAGAGCTTACATTCTAGTAATATAAACAATCTCCTGAAAAGACAATTACTATCCAGCGTGAAAACCTTAGGATGCCTCTTTAGTCTAATGAATAATATTTGCCTAGATACAAGGGTATCTGCCCCACTCATCAGTAGAGGAAGGCAAATTCATACTGAGCCACAGATGATCATGCCACTTTGTTATCAGCTGCTGCCTAAGAAATTACCTAAAACATAGTACTTCAAACAGTAAGTATTTATTGCCTCACAGTTTCCATTGCTCAGGAACTTAGGTATACCTTGGCTGGTTGCCTCTGGCTCAAGGTGGCTCATGCCACAGCATTTAAGCTGTTAGGGCTGCAGTGTCACCTGAAGACAAGTTGTGGGGGGATGCCTGACCAAGGTTACTCAGGTGGATTTCTGCAGGCCACAGCCCTAAGTCCTTACCATGTGGGTCTCTATGTAGAGATGTTTCATCACCTGGAGTAAGTGACCCAAGAGAAAGAAACAGAGAAACCAAGAGAGAAGCCACAGTCATTTTATAGCATCCCGCCATTTCTGCCATATTCTGTTTATTGAAGTAAGTTGTTAAGGCCAGCCAACATGCAAGGGGAAGAAAGAAGCTAATCAACCCATTAGCCAAATGTCCACTCAAATGCCCCCCTTCCAAAGAAGCCTCCTTTGCTACCTAATCAGTGTCATCTCCTGTTGGTCATTCTTAGGGGTTCTGAACCCAGAATGGGGGGAGAGGAATGGGGGTTTCCACGACATCATCCAACAATGCTCTCACACCAGCTTGGTGTTCTAGAATTCAACTGAATTCTAACACTATCGACCTGGAGACAGCATTAGATCTCATAGGTTAAGGATTCGGTCACACAAGATTGCCCCCACCCCACACATCAGAAGCCAGTCACAAACCCAGGTTGTTACCTCTTCTTCTAACCTACTGTCTATAAATCAGAGGTCCCCATGACCCCTTCACAGGGTTCCATTAATTTGCTAGATTGGCTCATAGAACTCAAGAAACCTGTACACTCCCCACATTACTGGTTTATTACAAAGAGTATTAAAGGATACGAATCAATAGCCAGAAGAAGAGATACAAAGGGTGAGGTATCGGGCACAGAGCTTCCCTTCTTCTCAGGGTGCGCCATACTCCCCAGGTCCCCTCATTAAAATAACAGAAGACATCTCTGCTGCCCTCAGGAAACTCCCAGAGTTTCAGGAACTCTGCACCAGAAACAGGACAAGACCAAACACACATTTCTCATCATAAAGCACAATATCCCACTCATTTGCCCATAATCTTGTTTGGTTTTCATCATTCCATAACGTCTTATTTCTTTGCTTCTTATCTCTTCCCAGACACTATATTGCAACCTCCATGAAGAAAGGGACCTTATCTATCTCGACCCTTCAGTAAACAGAAAATACTTATCAAAGGGCTGCCAGGATCTTTGTATAATAAGAGGTACACTCGACCTCATGTAAGAAACAGAAATCGGGGTTTGTGAGATTTCATCTTAAGGTGCTACCTAAGAGGATGAAGAAGCCCCTGGAGGTGGAAGGAGTCAGCGAACTCTTGGTGGAGAAGGAAAATCTGAGCATGTTTGAACAGTGGTCTGGTTTTGGTGAGGCAGAGAGATCTCCATTTACAGGAAATATAAGAAATAAAAGTAGTTGGATAGGTAAAGCAGGGTCAGATCCAAGAGCTTGGATAACTAAGCAGGAGACCTAGAGAGAGCTGGAAACCAATCCCAATTTATTGCCAGTAGCTATGCATGGACCAAATGGATGAACAGAGTCATTACATTGCCAGACTTTTTCCAACTGTCTCCAAAAATGGCCCCAAATGAGAAATGCAATATCCACGTCCCTTAAGAATAACTCCCACCCAACTGGTTCCCCCAGCATGAGTTAACATCCTTGAAGATAATCTAATTCCCTTTACTTAGATTTTGTGTTCACCTGGAAACCCAGGACAGTGGAGTTCTCTGATGAGTCAAGCCTAGGACTTGTGGTTGCCCTGTGGCCACTCCCTGTGGAGTGAGGTCAGTCACAGCCATGGCAAAACCACGTGATTCAGAAAGTGAGGGGAAATGATGTCCCAAATGAAAATCAGGGTGTCTTTGCCCAAAGAAGACAAAGGATCCTAGGAAGGCAAAAAAACAACAAAACAGATGTTTACTATACATACTACTGTGAACTATCCTGAGCAGACCCTGGGTTTCTGAGCACAGTTCACAGTACCACAGACCCACATAAGGGACTTTCACGCAATCAAATGAACACTGGATGGAAGAACAGAACTCATTTAAACTAAAACCCAGTGACAAATCTCTGGGACCTGGGAGCACCTTTCAAATACCCCCACAAAGAAAGATACATGTTATTTACTGTTATCTCTAAAGAACAGGATCCAGAGTATGGTAGGGACTGGATAGATGTTTGTTATAAATGGCAGA
Source organism: Felis catus (assembly GCF_018350175.1). Taxonomy (NCBI): domain Eukaryota; kingdom Metazoa; phylum Chordata; class Mammalia; order Carnivora; family Felidae; genus Felis; species Felis catus. The sequence continues at coordinate 26,967,804 of NC_058383.1, read as the reverse complement.
AATCAAAGACGGAGAGGCCACTTTTACAGATTTTAAAAGACTTAAGGACATTGTATGTACCACTATACATGTTTTCTCTTCTCTTGGGCAAATAACTGGAAAGAGAGTGACTGGATCTGATGTAGGAGTATGAATCAGTTTGCTAATGCTGCTGTAACTACCACAAATGTAGTGGCTTAGAACAACCAAAAGTTATTCTCTTACAGTTCTAGAGGGCAGAGGTCCAAAATGTGTTTTACTGGGCTCAAATGAAAATGTTGGCAAGCTTGCACTCCTTCTGGAGGCCCTGGAAAGCATCATTCTCTTATCTTTTTCCAGCTTCTAGAAGTCAAATACATTCCTTGATTCATGGTATGGTCCCTTCTCCCTCTTCAAAACCAGCAGTGTGGCACCTTTAAATCTCTCTCTCTGACCCTCCTGTCTCCCTTTTGTTGGGACCCTTATAGTTACATTGGGCCACCTAGACTATTCAGGAAAACTTCCCCCATCTCAAGACCCTGAATTTAATCAGATCTCCAAAGTCCCTTTACCTGTGTAAGGTAACATATTCACAGGTTCCAGGGATTAGCACATGGATGTCTCTGGGGGGTCATTAAGCTGCCTGCTACAGTATATACTTTTTAGGAAACTGCCAACTGTTTTCCAAAGGGGCTGTACCATTTTACAACCCACCAATAGTTTATGCATGTTCTAGTTCCTCATCCTTGCCAAGGTTCCTGACCTTGGTATGGTCAGTCTTTTTAATTTTAGTATTTCTAATAGGTATGCAGTGGTAACTCATTTCTGATTTTAATTTGCATTTTGTCTAAGTAAAGAAGAGAGGAATATGAGACCAGAATTCCTGGTTTTGAATCCCAGTTCTACAAAAAGTGTAACTTCAGGCAGCCCTTAATCTTGCTGTTCCATTTCCACACCTGTAAATGGGGACATTTGAGAGAGAGAGAAAGAGAGTGAGGAGAGAGAGAGAGAGAGAGAGAGAGAGAGAGACAGAGAGAGAGAGAGAGAGAGAGAGAGAGAGAGAGAATCTCAAGCAGGCTCTGTGTGGGGTTCAATCTCACAACTGTGAGATCATGACCTGAGCAGAAATCAAGACTCATATGCAAACCAAATGAGCCACCTAGGAGCCCCAAGAACATTACTTCATGATAATAATATTATAACACCTGTGTTAAAAGAGGTGCATTAAAAGAGCTAACCTGTATTAAAAGAGCTAACTAGGGGCACCTGGGTGGCTCAGTCGGTTAAGCATCCGACTTTGGCTCAGGTCATGATCTCAAGGTTCCTGGGTTCGATCCCTGCATTGGGCTCTGTGCTGACAGCTCAGTGCCTGGAGCCTGCTTCAGATTCTGTGTCTCCCTCTCTCTGCCCCTCCCCTGCTTGCACTCTCTCTCTTACTCTCTCAAAAGAAAAAAAAAAAGAAAGAAATTTTTAATTAAGAAATAATAAAAGAGCTCACTAATGTTAGCACTTAGAAGAGCGCCTGCATACAGGCAGTGCTCAATAAATGCTAGCAAACAGTAATAACACTACCATTGGTAACTGGTTCTATCCACATATACTCTCAGAACAGGATTTCTCAACCTCCACACCAAGGACATTTGGGGCAGGTAATTCCCTGTTGTGGGAGCTGCCCTGGGCATTGTAGGATATTTAGCGGCATCCCTGGCCTCGCTGTACAAGATGTCAATAGCACACACTCTTCCTCCAAAAGTTGTGACAATCAAAAATGTCTCAACATTGCCCAATCTCCCCGGGAGCACAGAACTGCCCCTGGTTCAAAACCACTGTCCTAGCAACTCCAACTGCAAAGTTGGACGAGATCTTAGATACTAACTATTCTGACGACTTCCAAATTCTTTTGACCACGTTCCATGACCCATTACACATGCAAATGGATGTAGATTTCAACGTATCATGCCTACTGATAAAGGAGATTCTATCTTTTGGAACCACAAGACGGAGGCTGCCCTAGCAGCCTGGCCCACATCACAAACTTAAACCTAAGCCCAAGCTCACTGTCTAGGAACCCTAACATACACCACTCATAGCCTTCCATCTCAGCTTTAGCTAGCTCACCTTACCCTGGAAACGACCTGCTGGGCTTACAAAAAAATCCCTGGCCTCCTGGCCAATTAGGCCCTGTTTCTGTCACTTTTAATGCTCTACACAACTTGCTCTTGCCTAGGAACAGGGCTCCACTGCTGGGAGACACTGTACTTCCCCAATCCATGGCACGTTTTCCCTCAAACAAAGGACTCCAAACTCATGACTAATTCTAGTTTTGTCATTGGACAATATACATATGTATCAAAAGTGTCACAAAACAATACTTACCCCTACTGTGTCCATGTAATACATGCTGATATCATCAATTCTGTTGTTTTGTATTCTATTTCTTTTTTAAAAAAAATACTGAGGGGCGCCTGGGTGGCGCAGTCAGTTAAGCGTCCGACTTCAGCCAGGTCACGATCTCGCGGTCCGTGAGTTCGAGCCCCGCGTCAGGCTCTGGGCTGATGGCTCAGAGCCTGGAGCCTGTTTCCGATTCTGTGTCTCTCTCTCTCTCTCTCTCTCTCTCTCTGCCCCTCCCCCGTTCATGCTCTGTCTCTCTCTGTCCCAAAAATAAATAAACGTTGAAAAAAAAAAAATACTGGTAAAAGGCCTCTTTAACTGATGTCGTGATCCACTTAGAGGTCACAACCTACAGGTTGAAAAATACTGACCTAGTCAACTTCATTTTACCAAGGGCCAAAGAAATGTCCAGACCTTTTAGCCCCATGTCCATCAGGGTAGCAATCAGTGTTTCAGGCTGATCCTCACCACTCGTCCCTCGGACCAAGATTCCATGCAGTACAGGGCAAATCGAGACACCAACTTTTTCCTAAATTTCTATATGATTATCAACCTACACACATTTACATGTGCAGCGGCACATGGGACACGGTCAAAAGAATTTGGAAATCACCAGAATAGGGAATAGCTAAGACCCCTCCCAAATTTGCAATTTGGTGATACTAAGTTGTTTTTAACCAGATGGACAGATGTTGAATTCCACGGGATCAAGACACATTCAAACGGATTCAACATAAACAGCATATTCTTTCTGTCTCTCTCCACTCTACATGGCAAGTGGCACGCTGAGAGGGGCTGGTCTATTTCCCCGCGGCAGGCATTAGCCCCAACCCTGGAGATCCGCCTGTGCGGGCTCTCAGAAATTTAACACCCAGGCACAACATCGAAGAGGACAGCCAAATCCGGCCCCGAGACAGGATAGGCGTCGTTGGACGGAGAGCTTTTGGGTGTAACCAGCCTATTTATTTTTTTTATAATCGACTACGAAAGAAATCGGAGGGAGGCGGCAAAAAGGACCTTTTCTAAGAAGAGAACTATTTCCTAAACTAAATTGCTTAGTGTGTTTTTTCTCCAAAAAGTTACTCACCTTAAGTTAATGCTGAATAATAACCGCTGACATTTACTGAGGGCTTGCTACAAGCAAGGTTCTGTGGCAGGTCCTTCACGTGATCTCTTCATTGTGTTAAGCATTTTAGGAGACAGGTGGCATTATTACCATTCCCATTCTGTAGATGGAGAAGCTGGCACGCAAAGAGGTTAAATGACTTGCCTTAAATAACATGGCTCTGAGACAGTGAGGGACCATGGGAACAAGCCCCAGGTGAAAGACATTGTGCTGTGCACCTGGAACATTTCTGTTGGTGTTGTTAAACCGCTTCCCTTACAGAGTGGAAGGAGGTTGCGGCCAGGAGATGACCACTGAGACAAGCCACACAGGACCTCGGCTCCAAAAGGCACCAATGAGCTGCCTGAGTTGTCTGCTAATACCGACCAATCAGAATGAGCCCCTTCCAACCAATCATGACAAGGCTCTTCCAACCAATCAGATGGAGACTTTTTTTTTCTTTTAGCATACTGGCGGGGGAGTGGGATCCTGAGCTGGAACTTTCTGTGTTTGAGCGGGGCCTCCGTCTGGTTCTAGAAGGCCAGGCTATCCGTTTTGTTGGTGCGGCATCTTCTTCCAGCTCGAGCTGTAGCACCAGTAATACCGTGTCTGTACTTTTGATTTTGGGGTCTGGCTGGCTTCATTTCAATCATTGTCAGGCCCAAGAACCCGACTATGGTTAACAGCTCCAGAGTAGCAATGCTGGGAGTTCAACCCAGTAGGCATGCGTCTGAAAACACAGGATGCCTCTTGCATGGGACATTGCCATAGATTAAAGTTACTTGTGTTTGTATGAAATTCAGATGTAATTGAGTGTCCTGTTTGTTGTGTTTTGTTTTGTTTTGTTTTTTAATCAGGCAACCCTAAACTCAAGTGGCTTGAACCCAGAGCTCTTATTCTAAGCCCCTCTGGTTTAGAGGGATTGTCACCATCACCTGGGAAATACCTAGAAACCCAAGTCCTCAGGCACCAACCGAGAGCTACTGAGTCACTGCGAGTGGGGCCCTAAAATCTGGGTTTTAACACGCTTTCTGGGTGATTCCAATGTCTGGGAAACACTGGAGGTTGGTGCTTTCTCATAGATTTTTCATTCAGGCAGGCAGTCATTCAACGCAACTTTATTAGGTGCCCATTTTTTTTTAAGGTTTATTTATTCATTTTTGAGAAAGAGAGTGTGAGCGGGGGAGGGATGGTGGGGGACGGGGTGGGGACAGAGGATCCGAAGTGGGCCCTGCGCCTATGGTAGAGAACCCTACTGGGGCTCAAACCCATGAACTGGGAGATCAGGACCTGAGCCGGAGGCAGACGCTTAATCAACTGAGCCACCCAGGTGCCCACTTTTTATTCAAAGTCCTCCGGGTCTGAGAATGCCGCTTGTCTTTCTCCTCCCCAAAAGAAAACCATGAAGATGGCACCGTTATTCTCCTAGTCACGTTTGACAAGTGGGGGTTCCTCAGCCCTGATGCTGAGTGGATTTCTCTGTGTGTGGTTAAGACGGGAGGGGGGGGGATCATTCAGGAGTTCACCTGTTTCTCTTTCTATCAGTCAAAGAAACCATCCTCACTTCCTGCCTGTCGAAAAAGGGCTGAGAATTGGGGTGGTCAAGAGATATAATTGAAGATGGCATTTTTACAGCTACAACACACACACACACACACACACACACACACACACACACACACACAATGCCTTTAGGTCTTGCAATTTGCCAAGGGCCAATCACAAGCCTTCAGTCAGGAAAAAAAGATTCATTCTAGGAACTGATGTCAAAATCCCTTTTAGAGAGAAAAGGCATCTGTCAGGGCTCCCGGCTGTCAGCCGAGCTGGCGAAGCTCAGAAAGGCAGTCGCTGACCGTGGCACTTGTAGCCAGCACCACGGCGGTTGTGAACAGGCTGGAGGGGCAAGTGTGTGGCTCAAGGATACCATGAACATGGCCTCCAGCCTGGAACCTTCAGCCTGCCTTTTCGCTCCGATTCCTACTTGTCCTGTAGACCTCAGTCTAAACCGGAGCCTCACATCAGGTCTGACCCCACCTTCACACGGCCCTCACACAGCTCCTTCCTGAACATTATCACAGTCAGGATTAAATCATTGTTGTGCTGGTGCCTGTCTGCCCCCGTCTGGAACAGAAGCACCACCAGGGCAGAGAGGCTGTCCTGTTTGTTCCCGTTGCATTCCATGCCTCTGGCACAATAGTAGGTGTTCAAGAAGTAGCTGTCGAAGGAAACAAGTGAATGAATCCCAACTTAGCCACCCAGTAGATGTGTGACCTTGGCAAGTTACTTGATTTCTCTCTTGAAACCTCAGTTCTCTTACAGACGTGATGAATAAAAATAGTACCTGCCTCGGGTGGCCTGGGTGGCTCAGTCAGTTGAGCAGCTGACACCTCAGGGCTCGTGCGTGCAAGCCCAGTGTCGGGTTCCGTGCTGACAGCTCGGAGCCTGGAGCCTGGAGCCTGCTTCAGATTCTGTGTGTCCCTCTCTCTCTGCCCTTCCCCAACTCACAAGCTGTCGCTCTCTCTCTCTCAAAAATAAATAAATAATTTTTTTTTAAAAAATAGTACCTGCCTCTTAGGTTTACCGTCTAATAGAATGAGGTGTGTGTGTAAAAGATAAGCATAGGGCCTTGGCACACAGTAGATACTGGATAAAGGTCAGTCACTGTCACTATCAGCTACGTTGGTCAGCCCAGGGCAAAAAGCAACATGAGCACCTAGAACATTATCCGTGACAGAGAACAGGTTCAGTAAATCAACATTAAATAACAGTGCATTTTACATACATGGTCCCACTTAATCCTAATAGGAAGTGCTATGTCATCAGTATCCTTACCTTCATCCCCACTTGGGAGGCTTAGGGAGTTGAAACTTGCCCAGAAACCCCCACCCCAGGGATCTGCGAAGCCTCCGTTTGCTTATCTGAAAAATAAAATAAAAAACAAACAAAGCAACCCCCTAGCCTTGTTGGTCCCAGACATACCCCACCGGGTAACCACCGCATGACAACAGTGGGTAAAATTCTTCCAAACCCATTTGCCTGGAGCCCATGCATTTAGGAGAACTGTTTACATGTTAAGTGCTCATTTTCACTGCATGACAATGTTGCTGCGCTTCCTGCGGCCTCCTTCCATGCCTTAAGATCAAATCAATGCCAAGGGGCTGAAAGACAGGAGAGAGAAGGAAGGCTGGTGGATTCCATCTTTGTCTCCTGATGGAAGCAAACACAGTCAGTTTCCCCACACTGTCTTTGAGCAGCTTAACCGTCTCTGAGTGCTTTAATTTCCTACCACCTTGTTCCTAAGTGCTCTACTTCCCTTTCACAGATGTTAGGTCTGTTCTCTGCATCTGGCAGCGGGCATGATACTCTCTTGATCCCCCTGAGGCCCCTCCGGTTCGTTTCCTCCTCTTTTCTCTTTTACATGCCCCAAACAGAGCAAACGGGAAGCATAAATGTTTCCCATCCAGAATGCAGTTAAATCCCTTTAGCCTATATTTTGAATCCACACCCATTAGGGAGTGCGATCATGGCAACCAGCTTAATAGGTCCTGGAGTTTGTGTGTCTATTTTCATTTGTGACTGACATTCACATTCCAGTAGCAGAATTAGTAACCATCAGTCAAGCAGAAAGTTATCATCAGACCGCACTAAACAAACCCCAACTCCAGGTGGAATCGAGGTTTTTCAATAATGGATGTCAGAGTAATTTAACTAATCGCAAGATTCAGCCTCGCTGAGTGTGTTTTTTCCTCATACATAAGTAAACAGCAATCTGGAAAGATCTGAGTGTGGTGCGAACAAATTAATCTTTGGATAGAAATTTAACCTGTGGAAGTCAACTAAATCCTCTCCAATTCTTTTGAACTGTGTGTTTGTTTCTGTTTCTTTCAACCTGTTTCTTTCAACCTGTGTCACGTTGAGTTCTTTGCCAGGAGTCTGACTTAAGCCCATGATGAAAAGAAAACGGGTAAGGAAAAGAAGGAAGGCGCCCATTTATCCTATTTGATGATTTCTAAAATTATCACCCGTATTCTACTGTCCTAGAAAAGGCTCTTCTCACATTATAATACGCCTCTTGGCCTCTGTCCATTTTTTTTTACCATGTATATTTGCAGCAGGCAAAAAAGGCAAGGTTTCCCCATAGGTCAGAGGAAGCTATCATTTAGGCACTGCAGTGACTGAAGTTTGAATATTATAAAATGCTCGACCCAGCATGCACTGGGGCAGGTATTCTCCATAGACAATGATGGGTTTTGCTCCTAATTTTACAAATACATCAGCCCTTCTCCCAAGAGATTATGAACAGAAAGAAGCTCACATGGCTTGCCCAAAGAGTCTGGGAAAACCAACAGAGAAATATTCCCAGGGTTACATATAAAAAGGAGGAGTACAATAGAACAGCAGAACTGGCCCATAATGAGAATTTCAGACTCATGTTTCTTAAAATATAAGAGAAAAGCACATGGATAGGGATCTAGTGCATTTGCAACAATTCTGAACGTGAGTTCTGGAACCAGGCAAGCCTGGGTTGAGTCCAAGCTCTGCCTTTTACTGATTTTGTTGGAGCAGATTACTTAGCCTCTCTTGGCCTTAGTTTTCCCATCTTGGAAATAGGGAGAATAACTGTATCTAACCTATGGGATCATTCTAAGGATTCAATGAGATAAGGCCTAAAATGTTTTAGCCAGGACCCAGACCATAAAGAACCCCAATACATATTACTTTTTTCACTACCACGTATGGGACTGTTCCAAAAGTCATCTCTGTTGTCGTTTTCATATTTATTACTATTAATGATATACGGTGGTCCATGAAATGAGAATTTTTTTCCAGTTTTTTTTTTTGAGATGTATTGGGCATACAACACTGCAAGTTTAAGGTGTACAACATGATAGTTTGATACACAAATATATTGCAAAATTTTACCATGATAAATTTAATTAACACATCCCGCACCTCACATAATTACCATTGTTGTTATTGTTACGGTGAGAACAGTTAACACCTACTCTCAGAGCAACTTCCAAGTATACACTACAGTACTGCTGACTATAATCACCACACTACACGCCGGATCCCCAGAATTTATTCATCTTATAACTGGAAGGTGGTACCATTTGAACCACATCTTACCATTTCCTCCACATCCCAGCCCCTGGCAACCACTAAACGACTCTCTATTTCTATGGGTTCAGGTTTTTTTTTTAGATTCCCTATGTAAGTGAGATCAGACAGTACTTGTCTTTTTCTGTCTGACTTATTTCATTTAGTATAATGCCTTCAAGGTCCATCCATATTGTCCCAAAAGGCAGGATGTCCTTCTTTTTTAACGGGCGAATAATGTTCTATGGTACATACGTACCACATCTCCTTTATCCACCATGTGTCAACGGATACTGGATTACTTCCATGTCTTGGTTACTGTGAGTAATGCTTCAATGGACATGGAAGTACAAAAATCTCAAGATGGTGATTTCATTTTCTTCAGCTATACGCCAGGAAGTGGGAGTGCTGAATCATATGGTCATTCTATTATGGATTTTTTGAGGAACCTCCATCCAGTTTTCCAGAGTGGCTGCACCAATTTACGTTCCCACCAACAGTGCTCAAGGATGCCCTTTTCTCCACATCCTCGCCAACACTTGTTAGCTCTTATCTCTTTGATACTAGCCATTCAGACAGGTGTGAGGTGATACCTCATTGTGGTTTTGATTTGCATTACCTCGATGACGAGTCATGTTGGGCACCTTTTCATGTACTCTCTGGCCATTTGTATGTCTTCTTTGGAAAAATGGCAGTTCAGGTCTTTTGCCCATTTTTAAATCAGATTATTGTTTGTCTACTATCAAGTTGTACGAATTCTTTATGCGCTTTGGACATCAACCCATTATCAGATATGCTTTGCAAATACCTTCTCCCTGGAACGAAGAATTTAGGGCCTCAAAGCTTTATAAGAATATTGCCTGAACAGGGGCGCCTGGGTGGCTCAGTCGGTTGAGTGTCCGACTTCAGCTCAGGTCGTGATCTCACACCTCATGAGTTCGAGCCCCACGTCGGGCTCTGGTGCTGACAGCTCGGAGCCTGGAGCCTGCTTCAGATTCTGTGTCTCCCTCTCTCTCTGTCCCAACCCACTCACATTCTGTCTCTGTCTCTCTCAAAAATAAATAAACATTAAAAAAAATTTTTTTAAAAAGAATATTGCCTGAACAGCCAATGTGGCATGGCTACGGGAAAGAGCCTTTGTCACAAAATTCTATGCATAATTCTGTGAAATAAATCTGAGACTGTAGAAGACTTTGAAAGATCTTTGTTTCTGTGTATAATTTTTCAAATAATAGGTGATTATTACAAAAATAACACCTTTTCCTTGATTACAAAAATTTATCAGTCTGATCAATGGGGTGTTCACCAGATTCCTTAGGATCCCCTTTACCATTTCTGCATGTTTATTCCTCAGTTTTGTAAGCTTTTGCTCCTGATGGTTTGCACCTGTGACTCCTGCGCAGGGGACTGCCATCAGGCTAACCAGGGCAGCTTTATCCAGAGTGCCTGGGTGTCCTGCCCAGGGTGGTCCCCGGACAGTGCCTGCTGTGTGGAGAATCTGCATCAGGCTGGAGTTGCCCCCCACATGACTTGGCCTGAAATTACATCATTGCTTTGCTTCCTCCCTTTTCTATCCTGCTTCCTCCATCCCTTCTCTTCCTCCCGGAAGCACTTCCCCCATAAATCTATTGCACACAATCCTTGTCTCAGGATCAACTTCTGCAGGGCCAAACCTAACATAACCACTGTTAATAAGGGTATCTCTCCAGGGTGCCTGGGTGGCTCAGTCGGTCAAGCGTCCGACTTCAGCTCAGGTCATGATCTCCCAGTTTATGAGTTCCAGCCCCGTGTCGGGCTCTGTGCTGACAGCTCAGACCCCAGAGACTGCTTCAGATTCTCTGTCTCCCTCTCTCTCTCTCTGCCCCTCCCCAGCTCATGCTCTGTCTCTCTCTCTCTCAAAAATAAATAAACATTTTTTAAAAAATGGTATCTATCCTTCCAGTGTGTGTGTGTGGGGGGGGTGCGTTTGGATATTTTATGATCTCCAAATCTGATTGACTATGAAATGGCATAGTATATATAAAATTTTCTTAAATTTAAATAATTATCTTTACCATCATCTCACCATCTTATGAATAAACTTCGACAACATGTTTTTAACATGGTATCCCATCACATGGGATCATGTACCATGATTCCATGAGGAGCCACTCAAATTTTTGTGTTGTTTATCATTGCTACAGTAACAATGCTAGATTGAATGTCTTTGTGAGCAAATTTCTGTGTGAGTCCACTTATTATGACTCTACCCCAAAACACTGTGAGTCAGGTGGCAGTGTATTTTCAAGGATTATGATTCTTATATCCAACTGTCCCCCAAAAAGACTGAACCAATTCACACCTCTGTCGGCACTGGCTTTGGTCTCCATCCTACCTCCTTCCACCATCTGAAAGACTAAATTAAAGAGAGGTAGGCACACGCCTCCAAAGAAGTCTGCAGTTTGGATAATGCTAAGAGAAACTCTGGGCTTCAGACTGGCTGATTGCCATCTCTTTTGCACGAAGTGATCTGAAATGAATCCACATCTTAATTTTCATCTCATGTGAATCAAAATGACTTTTCCTGGAGGACTCATGCCTTCTGATTTCAAAACTTACTGTGAAACTACAGTCATCAAAATAGTGTTAATGATATAAAGATAGACATGGTGTCCAATGGACAGACCAGCTAGCCCAGAAATAAGCCCTCGCATATAGAGTCAAATGATTTTTGACAAGGGTGCTGAGTCCATTCAATGGGGAAAGACTGTCCTTCAACAAATGGTCCTGGGACAAATGGGATATCCACAGGCTAAGGAATAAAGCTGAACCCTTATTTTTTAATATATACAAAAATTAACTGAAAATGGATCAAAGACCTAAATTTTGAGAACTAAAACTATAAAACTCTTAGAAGAAAATGTAGGGGAAAATCTTATAATATTGGATTTGGTAATGATTCCTTGGATATGACACCAAAAGTACAGCAACAACAACAAATTCATGAATCGGACTTTATCAAGATAAAAACTTTGGTGCCCAGGAGTACATGATTAAGAGAGTGAAAAGAGCACCCACAAAATGAGAGAAAACGTTTGCAAATCATATATCTGAAAAGGGATTAATACTCAGAATATGCCCCCCAAAAAAGGAAAAAACCTCCTACAACTCAACAACAAAAAACAAGCAACCCAATTCAAAGATGGACAAAGGGCTTGAGTACACATTCCTCCAAAGAAGATAAACAAAGGACCAATAAGCACACGAAGAGACGCTCTACACCATTAGTCCTTAGGGAGATGCAAATCAAAATGCAATGAGACAGGGGCGCCTGGGTGGCGCAGTCGGTTAAGCGTCCAACTTCAGCCAGGTCACGATCTCGCGGTCTGTGAGTTCGAGCCCCGCGTCAGGCTCTGGGCTGATGGCTCGGAGCCTGGAGCCTGTTTCCGATTCTGTGTCTCCCTCTCTCTCTGCCCCACCCCCATTCATGCTCTCTCTCTCTCTGTCCCAAAAATAAAATAAAAGTTGAAAAAAAAATGCAATGAGAGACCACTTCACACCTACTAGAACAAGAGTGACCAAAAAATGAAAATAACAAGTGTTGGAGAGGATGTGGAAAAACTGGAACCCTGTTGATAGGAATGTAAAATGGTACAGCCACTCTGGAAAATGGCTTTGTGGTTCCTCAAAAAGTTAAGTGTAGAATTACCATATGATCTGGTAAATTCTACTTCTAGGTATATATCCAAAAGAATTGAAAGCAGGGACTCAAACAGATCCTTGTACACCAGTGTTCACAGGAGTATTATTCACAGTAGCCAAAGGCAGAACAATAGCCCTCAACAGATGAATGGATAAACAAAATATGTTCTAGACATGCAATGCAATGTTATTCAGCATAAGAAGGAATTGAATTCTGACACATGTAACATGCACAAACCTTGAAAATATTATGCTAAGTGAAACAAGCCCGACACAAAAGGATGTATATTGTAGGATTGCATTTCTGTGAGGTACCTAGAAGAGGCAAATTTACAGAGACAGGAAGTAGAATAGAGTTTACTGGGACGTGGGCAAAAGAGGGAATGGAAGATTTAGTGTTTAACAGATAGAGACTTGGGGTTATCTGGTTGGCTCAGTCGGTTAAGCGTCCACCTTTTGCTCAGGTCATGATCTTGCGGTCCGTGAGCTCTTGCCCCGCATCGGACTCTGTGCTGACAGCTCAGAGCCCAGAGCCTGCTTCAGATTCTGTCTCTCTCTCTCTCTGACCCTCCCTGGCTCACACTCTGTTTCTCTCTCAAAAGTAAATAAACATAAAACAATTTTTAAATAAAAATAAATAAAGAATAAAAATAAAAATTGCAAAATAAATGACTTTCCTACTGACTGAGAAAGAAAAAATAAACTTTCTCTCCTATACCCAACATGACATTCAGAGGTGACAATTGTAAAGAAGACTTTCTTTAAGGGGCAATACAGCGTAACAGTTTAAGAGGGGTAGAATTTACATTCTGATAACCCACGTTCAAATTCCACCTGTGCCCCTTACATGCTGTGTGACTCTGGGCGTCTAGCTGAGCTCTAAGCAACTCACCCAAAGTCGCTGGTAAAATGCCGAGAATATTTGTTCAAACCCAGAAAGGTATGAAATATGCTTTGGCATGCTAAGCCCAGGGTCTGGTACACAATTTTAAAATGCAAAAGTAAAATACAATTCTGGTTATGGTTGTTATTGATTGTTACTGTCATTATCATCTTAGGACACTTTGCTTTTCTTGATTACTTATTTTGATTACTTTTCATATCATTAAGGAACATGCTGGATGAAATTAATCTTGGGGCATTTTCAACTCTGAAATGGGAAAACCTGATCCTTGTTCCCTTAAACAATACATTCTAATTATGCAAATTATGGCGTTCCTGGCACTTCCTGATCTCTCTTCAATGAACTTGGTTACTGTCAATTTGGACCTCTTCACTCTCACTATCAGTTAAGTAAATTTAGAGAGGATGGTCCTTTAAAGGAGAAGGGACTTGTCAAAGCTAATCCCTAGCTTTAAAAAAAACAAAACAAAACAACTATCTCAAACAACAGAGAAAGCTGAAGGGCTCTGGCCCAAATGTTCAGTCCTCCAGATTCACAGTGGCTATAAAACCCATGCTGGCTAAGTAGACCCCTCCTTCATGGGATCCATTCAGGTAGCTGCACAAGGAGCTGGCTTTATGCAAATATCAGCCTCTCTGGCTTAGTGATGATATATTTACGGTGTACTAATTCTCAGCACAGCCCTCTCCTTCAGCTAACTGTGCAGAAGGCTTACTTTGAAGGACTCTGAAGGCAGGCTCAGCATTTTCCTTCCAGTGAATTAGGTCCTTCTTGGTCATGGCTTGAGGGGGTTGACTTACTCATGGCTTCTGCATCAAAGTTCAGTTTGGGACCCCAAAACCCTCATTCTAATTTGATCCTGCCACTAACTCCTTGGGTGACCTCGGGCAGGTCACTTAACCACAAATGTGCAGTTTCCTCAGGAGTCAAAGTTCTACCCTGCTGGGTGAAGTAGAAGTTAGATATACACAGGCATTTAGAAAAGCATAAAGTATATACAGTAAAACCTAGGTTTGCAGGTTTGTAATCCAAAGCACATTTATCAAAGAGAAGTTGAAGAACCATGGGCTCAGTTGTGATCATGGGACATTCGGCATCATGTACTACTCATACTGCAAGACATCGCTTGTTTATCACGTTAAAATTTATTAGAGAGCACCTGGGTGGCTCACTCGGTCAACTGTCCGACTTCAGTTCAGGTCACGATCCCACGGTTTGTGAAGTCAAGCACTGTGTTAGACTCGGTGCTGACAGCTCAGAGCCTGGAGCCTGCTTCAGATTCTGTGTTTGCCTCTCTCTCTGCCCCTCCCCCACTCACACTATCTCTCTCTCTCTCTCTCTCTCTCTCAAATAAATAAAAACATTAAAAAACACTTATTAGAAATGTTTACTTGTCTTGCGGAACACTCGCAGAAAAAGTTACTCCCAATCCAAGGTTTTACTGCACCCACAAATTTAAGTATTGCGGTCTTTCTCTCTTGAAGAGTGTTGATGCAGATAAAGATCCATGAGAATAGTAGAGTTGTAAGATTTCTCAGAGATTCTAATGGTTCATTTTATAGATAGGAAAACTGAGGTTCAGAGAAGCTAAGTGAGTTTTTCCAAATAAGGGACAAAGTTAGGCTTAAACACTGTCTTTCATGACTTCAAGCGAGGGCTCCATGGGACCCTCCATGGTGTGTGCCCCCTCCCCTCCATTACGTGTCTGACCGCTTTGCTCACACACTTAACCTTGTTCAGCTTGTTCCAGGCATGACATCCTCCTTGCAGACTACACATTACACTACCATGTTTATTTTAGGGCATTGCACTGACCTTTCTACCTACTATTAAAAACATAATCATCCAGAGAGAAAAAAGAGCCCTTGGAAAGTTAGCAATGCGATAGCACACCAGCACACCGGGGCACCTGGGTGGCTCAGTCCATCAAGCATCTGGCTTTGGCCCATGTCATGATCTCACAGTTCTTGAGTTCAAGCCTCACATTGGGCTCACTGCTGTCAGCACAGAGCCCACTTCAGATCCTCTGTCTCCCTCTCTCTCTGCCCCTATGCCACTCATGCTTTATCTTTCAAAAATAAACATTAAAAAAAAGCACACATAAATTTCTAAAAAAAGAAGAAAGAAAAGAGGAAGAAAGAAAGAAAGAAAGAAGAAAGAAAGAAAGAAAGAAAGAAAGAAAGAAAAAGAAATTTATTTTCACTAAATGCTTTGGTGAAAGGGTTTGAAGATTAGATTGACAAAAAATTTCCAGAACCGAAAAAAAGACAAAGGAACACAAAATAGGAGAGAATAATTTTTTTTTTTTCTCACAGAGAACCTACATCTGAATAAGAAGAGTTTTAGAAAGAAAACAAACAAAAAAATGGAGGTGAAGAAACTATCCATTAAATAATTTAATAAAGTTCTCCAGAACCTAAGAACATGTGTTTCTGGCTTCAAAAGATTAGCACAATGACCAATGTCATGGAACTTCATGAAAGGTCATGGAATTTCAGAAACTGGCTCAAAATTTTACAAGTTTCCCCAGAGAAAAAGGAGGTCCTATGCAGAGTCAAAATAGAGTGGTTTCAGACTTCTCAACAGCAATCTAAAAACTAGAGGATGGCAGCGTAGTATCTTTAAAATTTTGAGGAAAGTGATCTCTAACCTAGGATTCCATATCCAACATTTACATATAACATCTCCAAAAATAATAATAATAACTCCTTTCTCAGAAACCTAGTGAAAGGAGGGCTAACTAAATTGAAAGAATAAATCAAGAACGTTGAACGAGGGCTAGGAGAAATAGGGTATCCTCCATGGAGGACAAAGGGGATGGGCCAGGAGGGTGAGGAAGGAAGATCCAGAACGAGAGCTGGTTTCCCTGTGTAGGGAAGCAAAATCTGCCACCCAAAAACGTATCTCTTTGGCATGTGGATAATTTTAAGCTGATGATTTATTTATTTATTTTACATTTATTTATTTTCGAGAGACAGAGAGAGACGAGCACAAGTGGGGGAGGGGCAGAGATAGAAGGAGACACAGAATCTGAAGCAGGCTCCAGGCTCTGAGCTGTCAGCACAGACAGCCTGATGTGGGGCTTGAACTCACAAACTGTGAGATTGTGACCTGAGCCGAAGTCAGACGCTTAACCAACTGAGCCACCCAGGCGCCCTGAGGCTGATTATTTTTAAGAAATAGAAGGCTCAGAAAGAAACTTTGATCTTCTCCCTAAATGCCTAAAAGAATTTAGACAGAGGACCTGATCCAGGAAGGCAGCTATCACCATAGGTAACTACAGTGTTATATGAACTAGGCAGGGAGAAAGCTAGCAAAATCTGACAGTTAAAATTCCTTTCTGTGTCTCTTTGCTGCTGTATGGCCCAACAAACACTTGTTCACCAAACACTTACTCTTCTTCACCTTCCTGTGAATTATCTTCCTTCCCTTGGAAGTTCCAGACCCCTACCCCCTTCTCCTCAGCTCTGGAGGCATATAAGCCACACTTGCCTGACTGTCTGTGGGCCTCCTAATCTAAAGGGAATCCCATATGTATGCAATTAAATTTGATTTTCTTCTATTAATGTGTCTCACGTCAATTTAATTCTTAGACCAGCCAAAAGAACCTTGAAGGGTAAAGGAAAATTGTTCCTTCCCAACACTGGCCTCAGGAAGAAAGGGGCAGATTTGAAGACCCCAGAAGCTTCAAATTCCTAAAAGGTAAAACTTGATAGCTGACCTGATAAAAATGGATATCATTACTAGTGAAAAATTGAGCGTTGAATTAGTGACAAGAACATAGAAAATTGAGCGAATTTTTAAAAGGCAAATATTAACTTCACGGGAACTGGTTGTGCAGTAAAAAGGAAAAGATCATAAAATATATATTACACCATTCAACTGTGGAAGCTATTTGGCATGATCATGACATAGAAAAAACTGAATATTGAACTATCCAAACTCATTGAGAAAATTCAGAGACGGGGGCGCCTGGGTGGCTCCACTGGTTAAGCATCTGACTCTTGATTTTGGCTCAGGTCATGATCTCACGGTTTATGAGTTCAGGCCCATGTTGGGTTCTGTGCTAACAGCACAGAACCTGCTTGGGATTCTGCCTCCCTCTCTCTCTGCCCCTCCCCCACTCACTCGATCTCTCTCTCTCCAAAAAAACAAACATAAATAAATAAATAAATAAATAAATAAATAAATAAAATAAAAATGATAAAAACCCTAACATGCTTTGTTTTTGAGTTTTTTCCTTTGTTTTTGAGTTTTTTCCCTTACTGAAACTAATGTTTACCTACATTATTTCCTGTAACACTAAATTCTATTTTCTGCCTGCATAAACCACCTTCCCCTGTGCCCCTGGCACCCCCTCCCGCCCCCAAGGGGGTCAAGCACCATTGCCAGGGAGACCTGTCTTTAAATTGAGCAGCAAACAACTTACGGGGGGTTGGCCTTAAAAACACAAACTTACAAAGTGATTCTAAAGTCTCAATTTAAGAGAAAAATTTCCAAGGAGCCTCACTTGGAGAAAGACTCATTCCGCCACACCAGGATGAAAGAGGAGAAATCTTCCTTAAAATCATTGGGTTTTGCTATAGCTTTCCTCTCTGCTGGCCACCATCTTGTTCGAACTGCTGGAGTCCTGTAATAGCATTCAGAAACTTCACCCTCCCTTCAAATTCAGCACCACAGCAATAAAATTAATGGGTTGAGCATTTTCTTCCTTATAAGTGCGGCAGATATAAATGTCTCAGCCATTTGTCTTTTCAGTGGGGGTTAAAAAAACAACAACAACACTTTTCCAGCATAACGTTGCATTTCTCACATTTTGGTTAACATTATCATTTAAATTGCATCTCACGTGTTACTAGATTAAGGAAGAGGGGCTGTTTGAATAGGTTACACTCGGCTTTTTCATTCACAAGACTGTTTAGAGTCTCAAATCAATTCCAACTGACTTTCTAAAATGTGTTGGAAGAAAAATACATTGTGATAAATAGCAATTCCAGTGGAAATTCCAGGAAGGAAAAAAAGACATTCAGTTTGCTTCAGCAGGAAACTATTCAATTTGTGGAATATGCCTGGCCCTTGTTTTCCTTTATTTTCTTTCCAGTGGAAGGAATTTTAACCATCTGACTGCTCATTAGCATTTCCAAAGTGAGCAAGGGAAAAAGCTTATCTCAGAGGCTTGTTATCTTAGAATAAAATGCCTGTTAGACTAGTCTGTGTATTAGCTCCTTCCCTCAGGCTCTGCCCTCCACCAGCATTTGAACCCCAGCCCTTCTGCCTGTCTGATTTGGGGCAAGTCACTTTATGTCTTTCTAGGTCTCTGTTTCCTCAGCTGTAACAATGCATAGTATATTGACTCTTACTTACTAAGAACAGTATTTTTCAAACTTTTATGATCATGATCCATAATAAGAAATACAGTTTACATCAAAGTCCTGAACACACATGCACACAAGTACACACATATACACATACATGTGCATACATGGGTACATATATATGCACATATCTGAAATTAAAATGGGAGTTATCCATATTAGACGTAATGAGTTCACATAGTTTCTATTCTTTTTTTTCATGTTTATTCTTTTTTGAGAGAGAGAGAAAGAAACAGAGTGCGAGAGGGGGAGGGGCAGAGAGAGAGAGACAGAGAGACACAGAATCCAAAGCAGGCTCCCCAATTAACTTGGATTTAAAAAGGGGGGGGGGGCGCACCTTGGTGACTCAGTTGGTTAAGCCCAACTTTGGCTCCGGTCATGATCTCACAGTTCATGAGTTTGAGCCCCAAGTTGGGCTCTGTGCTGATAACTCAGGGCCTCGAGCCTGCTTTGGATTCTGTGCACCGCCCCCCTCTGCCACTCCCCCGCTCACATTCTGTCTCTTTCTCTCTCTCAAAAATAAACATTAAGAAAATAAATCCAACTTAGTTAACACATAGTGTAATAATGGTTTCAGTAGTTTTTATTCTATTTTGGCTTATTCCATGTTTTTAAAGATTTATTTTTGCAACACACTAAATTGATTCTATAACTAATGAATCGTAACCTGAAGTTTGAGAAACACAGATGTAGAGCAGGTCTTGTCAAACTCTGGCCGATGGCCCAAATTGGGCCCAATGCCCATTTGTGTAAATTAAGCTTTTACTGGAACACAGCCATACCTACTCCTTTACATATCGTGAAAATTAATAAAGGGAAACCCCCCAAACTGGAGCTGGGAGGCCAAAAGGGGGAGCTATACCACTCGATGTCAATTACAAGAAGAATTGTCAATTAGACCCCAACAGAAAAAAGAACATTAAAGAACCATCAGTTACAGACCCCAACAGAAAAAGATGCACATTGCCTCTCCCCACAAGAAATCAACCACGCCTGCAACTTGGCCAGTGAACAACTGACATCACCCTACACTCTCACTTCTCTCCAATCTACTTTCATTCAGAACATCCTCTCCCAACTTCTCCTTCACCATAAAATAACATTCCTCTCCTTTGTTGAACTTTGCTGCTGGTTTAGCTGTAGCCTGCATGTCCCGAATCTCAATTCTCTGCTATTCCCGAATAAACCCATTTTTGCTGGTAAAATAACTGACTGTTCTGTTTTGAAGGTGAACAGTATGTTTTAGGACTGCTTTTTGGGTACAATGGCAAAGTTGAGTAGTGGCAGCAGAGACTTTTCGATCTACAGGGCTAAAATATTTACTATCTGGCCCTTTAAGAAAAAGCTTGCCAACCCCTGTTTCAGAGGATTAAGGGTAATCCGTTCAAAGTAAAAGGCTGAATACAATGCCTGGCGTAGCCAAGGATCCAATAAATATCTTTTATTATTATTGTAGGTGATGTTTTTGCTCCTACTACTATTATTACAAGTAAAGCTAACTAGCCATGGAAGGAGTTTTCTCATAAAATAAATGTGAGAAACAAGTTTTGCTTTTAAAAAACGGAGGGGAGATTTAAATAAACAAGGAACAAAGACTTTGTGATCTAAGCATCAACTCTCACCCTGAGAATCATTCAATCTCTTTTTCCTGAAGCTTGAGGCACATACATCAGTGCAAACACTTCCCCAAAATGGCATTAGACCTCCTTACTGGCAGGCAAACCAGCAGACCGAAAGAGGTTACACCACATTTCAGCTTTTAAACCCCTCAGATCCTTCCACTGAAGGTGCCCTGATCTTCTTCTCATAGTCATTAGAGAATAAATCTCTGATAAGCAAAGTAAATTAGATGCAGTGACATTCTGCTAATTGAGTCGTCTCCTCTGCTTGGCTGGGCCGGGCTGTTAATTACCAGCTAATCTTATCAATATGGCGGCTGACTGGCTCAGGGAGAAAAGGGTAAAGACCCCAGTTTGCTCCCAAAGTCTCTCATCGGGCGAGGTGGATATCAAACCTGCCAGTCCCACCTGAAACCATCTGAACACTGAGGCCATATGGTTTAGAAGAGCGACAAGACCATCGTTCCAGAATCGTGTAAGAGAAGGATAGGGAAATGGCAAGCCTCCAAGTAAATGTTAACGCCAAGAAAGGGCCAAGATGGCAGATCATGCGCTATTAAAGCTGCATTCTCCCCTCTCTCCATCTTGATCAGATTTTATTCCAGTGAAGCACAAGGGCTTAAAGAGAGATAAAAGACTTTAAAATACAAATTAAGTCCTATTTATTTCACCGCCCTGAGCCACACGTGCCAGGTTCTGTCTGAATGTGTTGCCCAGAAAGGCTGAATGGGTTGGCTTTCAGCTGGATGAATGTCTATGATTTGCTGACCTCCGGCAGAAGGGGTCTTGCTGCCAGTCAAATCAAGGCCCCCTGGAAGCCATTAGGTTTTGTCTGAGGATCTCCGCCCCCTCTTCTTTTCAGAATTATCCTGATAACCATTTGTCAGTCTTCCAGAGCCCAAATGAGCACGTGGCAAATTAGAGGGATGGGGCAGCAGTTCCTTGCATTTGTTGGAGGCCTTCTCAAAGGTCCCTATATCCAGATTTTATGACGGGACCCAATTGTAAGAGTCTCAGGAAAGTAAAATGAGCCCATCAGATGACAAAGTTAAAATGACTGGTAAGACCTGTATTGGCCAGCCTGTAAGGACACTGGCAGTCTCAATGTGTTGGAAGGAATGGAAATAGGTAGAGCCTTTTTTTTTTTTAAAGGTTTATTTTATTTGGGAGAGGGGGGAGGAGAGTGAGAGAGGGTGAGAGACAGCGTAGGGGAGGGGCAGAGAGAGAGAGAGAAATGGTCTGGAGCTGAAATCAAGAGTTGGATGCTCAACTGACTGAGCCACCAGTAGAAGCTTTCTTCTGGAGGGTCTTGCAGGGTGGGACGAGGGGTTTGTGACTTGGCAGGAGATACTAAAATATTAAATGTAGGGGTGACTGGGTGGTTCAGTCGGTTAAGCGTCCGACTTTGGCTCCGGTCACAATCTCACAGTTTGTGGGTTCGAGACCCACGTCGGGCTCTGTGCTGACAGCTTGGAACCTGGAGCCTGCTTCAGATTCTGTGTCTGCCTCTCTCTCTGCTCCTCCCCTGCTCGCACTCTGTCTCTCTGTCTGTCTCTCAAAAATTAATAAACATTAAGAAAAAAATGTTTAATAAAAAAATAAAATAGAATAAAAAAGGATTTACTCTCTATGTTGTACCTTCTATGAGTCTGGACAAATGTGTAACAATAGGTATCCACAATGATGGTGTCATAAAGAGTATTGTCACTGCCCTAAAAACCCTGTGCTCTGTCCATCCCACTGTTCTCTCTGTCCAATCTTTTTACTGTCTCGATTTTTGCCTTTTTTCAGAATACACTATGTAACCTTTTCAGGTGGGTTTCTTCCACTTAGTAATAAGCATTTCAGTTTCCTCCGTATCTTTTCATGGCTTGCTAGCTTTTTCCTTTTTAGTACCGAATAATATCCCATTGTCTAGATGCACCACAGTTTATGTCTCCACTCACCTACTGAAGGACATCTTGGTTTCTTTCAAATTTTGGCAATCATGAATAAAGCCGCTGTAAATGCCCGTGTGCAGGTTTTTGTGGGACCCATTTACCTCTTAAAATAGTATGTGCTGTGTAAGCACGGGTGTGTGTTTAAATCTCAAAAGTATCACACCAACTATTAACAGCGGTTTCTTCCAGAGAAGTAACTGGACATAGTACATAGGGAATGTGAAGAATTTATAAAGTAAATAAAAAATTTATTTTTTTATTCTTCATAGCTGTGTGTCAGTGTAATATTTTTTTCATTGAACATGTATTTGTGAAATCACTTGAAGAGTTAAATTCAAAGTTAAGGGGCCCCTGGGTGGCCTAGTAGGTTACGCATCCAACTTCGGCTCAGATCATGATCTCGTGGTTCATGGGTTCGAGCCCCGCGTCGGGCTCTGTGCTGTCAGCTCAGAGCCTGGAGCCTGCTTCCTATTCTGCGTCTCCCTCTCTCTCTGGCCCTCCCCTGCTCATGCTCTGTTTCTCTCTTCAAAAACAAAAACTAAACATTTAAAAAATTTTTAATTAAAAGTTAGAGCTGGAAAAAACTAAGATGAAATGAAAATAAAGAGTAATATTTTATGCAAAGCCACAAGAAGTGAGCCTTATGTTTTCATATTCCTCGGCAAATACTCCATAAATATTTGAGTGACTGATCTGAGTTAAGGAAGCACAACTGATCCTCGTTATTCGTGAATTCGGTGTTTGTGAATCTGTCTCCTTGCTAAAGTACATTTGGGACCCCCAAATCAATACGTGTGGGGTTTTCACAGTCATTTATGAAGAAGCATAGGAGGACGCAGGCTCAGAAAGGTAAGAGGAACCCGCCCAGCTCACACCAGCTGGGAAACAGAGTCAAGTCTGGCGGCCCCAAAGCCCACACACTGGCCACTGTGCGGAACCGCCTCAGTGGAAGAAACACACGCAGGTGTATGTGACAAAAAACATCTTTTAAAGGAAAGGTTATATGGCCTATGCCTTTGGCGTTGGCACAGAGTCTGAATGAAAGCAGGCAGAGGAAAAACAAACAAACAAAAAAAGACAAGGATTTGATGCACGCAGTGACAGATGCTCACCCCACAGAAGGCTGGGCAGGTACAAGGAAGGAAGAGGGGAGCTCCGTGGGCACGTCCGAAGCACCCATCTGGGCTGGAGCCAAGTGGGCATCGCCCGGGCTCCGCTCTTCGCCCTTCACCACTCCATCTTCCCATGCAGGCTGCCAGCTTCTGACTGCCAGCATCCGGGCTGCATCCAAGGGCTTCCAGCTGTGCTCCGCCTGAGCACGGGCCCCTGAGCAGCCCTCGGCCGACGGATGGCAAACACTGGACCGTGAACACCCCTCGTCCTTTGGTGGCACGACAGTGAGGCCTGTCTTCAAGTGGCTCCCAGGGGTTCCCAGGGGGACGAAGCCTTAGTTGCTCACAGGGGTAACTGGCTCAGCCACACAGGCTGGTTTCTGTAGCTTCCTTGCTCTACTCCCTCTCCCTTACTGGTGGGTGTTCCACGGATCCCTTCCCAAATAAACTGCTTGCACCCAAATCCCTGTCTCAGGTTCTGCTTCTGGGGAAGCAAGTTCAGAACCATCCGCCATGAGTCGTGCGTGGCAGTATAATATCTTGATGTGTTAATTACAGTTCTGTCCTCGTTCTAATGGACAAGTTGGCCTTGTTAAGTTGAACACGGAGAACAATTTTTAGCTTTCCCTCTATTCTTCTGTAAGCCTCTTGTCATTTTCAGTTAGCACGTCACCCTACACAACAAGTCACGGGGGGTAGCCGGGTAGAAAACAGAAAGAACTCAGGTCTGGTTCTTTAGCCGCTGCTCGTTGATTCTTGTGTTACTTGCAGCAAAATGCAACCCCTGCTAATACGAGTTCCAAGATGCTTTCTAAAAGCAAGGGACAATGCCTCAGGGGTGTGTCTGCCAAAAATGCATGCGTACCCTGTATCCAGTCATGAGGAAACATCAGACAAACCCGAAATGAGGATTACTCTACGAAATTACCAGCTGTGAGCTGCAGAAACGTCAAGGTGAAGAAACACAAAGAAAGAACCAGGAACAGTTCCAGATTAATGGAGATTGAAGAGACAAGACCTATAAATAGAATTTGTGGTCTTAGACTGGGTTCTGGATGGAGACGGGGGAGAAAAAGAGTTTGAAATTTGAATATAAATATGGCATAGGAAATAGTAGGTGTCTCAGTGTACCTGACCTTGATAAATGACATTTGGTTTTGTAAAAGAATGACCTTGTCCTTAGGAAATACACACAGAAGTATCGAGAGGTAAAAAGGCACCCTCAAAGTCTTCAGAAATGTGCATGCGTGTGCACACACACACACAGATACAGAGAATGATAAGCAAATGAAGCAAAATGTAAAAACAATAGATGAACCTGGATAAAGGTTATCATCAAAGTTCTTTATGTTATTCTTGCCACAGTTCTTTAAATTCAAAATTAGAGCAAAATAAAAAGTTATCCAGGGGCACCCGGGAGGCTCAGTCGGTGGAGCATGTGGCTCCTGATCTCGAGGTTGTGAGTTCAAGCACCATACTAGGTAGAGAGATTACTTAAAAATAGAAATTAAAAAAAAATTTTTAAGTTATTCAAAACATTAGGCACATATTTGCACCTGTGCTGGTGGGGGAAACCTTAGCTTACCTCTGCTTTTTCTCTCTCTCTCTGGGACTATCAGCGGCTAAGGAAAAAAAAATCTGAATAACTAGATTCAGGATACAGAGAGGATATAAATTGAAGTAAAACTGTTAAAATGAAGAAATGCTAACTTTTTTCTTTGATGAATAACCCCCTCCCCACAAATGATGTGATTTTGAAGGATCACCCCAGATAGATCAAGAATGATCATGTTTAAGACATTTCTCCAAAGAAGACATCCAGATGGCCAACAGACACATGAGAAAAGATGCTCAACATCGCCCCTCGTCAGGGAAATGCAAATCAAAACCACGCTGAGATATCACCTGTCAGAATGGCTAAACTCAACAACACAAGAAACAACAGGTGTTGATGAGGATGTGGAGAAACGGGAACCTCTCGCGCTGTCGGTGGAAAAGCAAACTGGTGCAGCCACTCTGGAGAACAGTGTGGAGGTTCCTCAAAAATTCAAAACAGAATTACCATATGATCCAGTAATTCCACCACTGGCTATTTACCCAAAGAATTTGAAAACACTAATTTGAAAAGAGACAGGCACTCCTATGTTTACTGCAGCATTGTTTACAATAGCCAAGATATGGAAGCAGCCCAAGTGTCCACCAACAGAGAATGGATTAGGAAGAATGACTATTACTCAGTCATAAAAAAGAATGACATTTTGCCATTTGCAACAACATGGATGAATCTGGAAGGTATAATGCTAAGTGACATAAGTCAGTCAGAGAAAGACAAATACCATATGGTTTAACCCCGAGGTGGAATTTAAGAAAAAAAAAACAAATGAACAAAGAAAGAGAGACAAACAAACAAAAAAAAACACAGACTCTTTTTTTTAATGTTTATTTATTTTTGAGAGATTCAGAGACACAGCACCAGGTGGGAAGGGCAGAAAGAGAGAGGGAGACGCAGAATCCGAAGCAGGCTCCAGGCTCTGAGCTGTCAGCACAGAGCCCGACACAGGGCTCAAACCCAGAAACCGTGAGATCATGACCTGAGCTGAAGTTGGACACTCACACGACTGAGCCACCGAGGTGCCCCATAACACACTCTTAAATAGAGAGAAGTGGTGGTTGCCAGAGGAGAGGTGGATGGGGGGCGGGGGGGGGGATGGTGAAAGAGGTGAAGGGGATTAAGAGTACACTTAATGTGATGGCAGTGAGAAGTGTATACAGTTGTTGAACCACTATATTGTGTGCTTGAAACTAATACAACACTGTACTTTAACGGGAATCAAATATACACATATTTATACATCTATATAGAGATAGATACATACTCGAATTTTAAAAATAAATAAAATTTTAAAAGAATTAAGAATGAACGATCATGTTTAAAAGCTGTTAGTATACTGAGCATTTCCCGTGTATTGAGCTGTTTTATGTGTGTTAACTTGTTTCATTTCATTTCAACCCATTTCATCGTTTAGTATATAATTCTTCATCATCAGAGCTATATTTCTAATGTAATTAGTCTAATCATTTAATGTACATTGATAGACATGAATCTATTAATATTTAATTACTTATCATGCATTAATAAAAGGTAGTATTTTATTGCTCATAATATGTAGTCATTTAATTTACAAAAGTGAAGCCTCGGGGTTGTGTTTTTGTTTTTTGTTTTAATTTTGTTAAAGCCAATAGTTAATGACACTAAGCGCTAACATTTACTGAGCCCTGAGCATGTGCCAGGGATGGTTCTAAGCATTTGACACGCACTATCTCATGATTAAATTAAGGCTTACAGCAACCCAGGAAACCAGTACCATAATTATCCCCCATTTCACACTTGGGGAGATTGAGAAACTTGTTCTAATGCACAGAGATGCTACGTGATGGTTGGAGCTGGATTCAAACCCAGATTGATAGGACTTTACAGCCAGCAAGGAGTAGAGTTGGAAAACACAGATGTGTGTGTGGTGCAGCCATGAGGGTAGCTGACTGAAGTTTAGTCCCATCGAGTGGGCGGGGTGGCCACAGTACCCAGCCCAGAGGAATGAAAACAAATCAGAAGAGGTAAAATCAGGTCCCGTATTTTTCTTTAATTTTTTTAAGTGTATTTATTTATTATTGAGAGAAAGAGAACACAACTGGGGAGAGGCAGAGAGAGAGGGAGACACAGAATCCGAAGCAGGCTCCAGGCTCTGAGCTCTCAGCACAGAGCCCTACACGGGGCTCGAACCCACAGACCGTGAGAGCATGACCTGAGCTGAAGTCAGACACCTAACCAACTGTGCCACCTGGACGCCCCAGGTCCCGTATTTAAAAAAAAAAAAAAAAATTCTGGAAGCTTCCCCAGTTCAGAATTGCAAGTTACAGACCCATGTGCTTCAGTGTCAGCACCTCCAGAAGGTAGTTTATTTAAATTCTGTTGTACTGGGTCCTTATTCTTGTCATGTGCAGATTTAAAACCAGCTTCAAAACCACTTCAATCTTTACAATTCTGAGGAACTTCCCAGGGCTTACAGTGAGCCACGTCAATGGTCCTTTCTCCTGAAAGTGCGCTTAAGTTGGTTGAGTCTCTGCAAACGCCACAGGTTCCTAAGGCCTTTGGGATAAAAAGTGGCTACAGATTAAAGCCTAGTTTGTGAACAGTGTCTTTCACAAAAGGCCCTCAAATACTCTGCAGTAATGCTGAGAACGCGCAGTTAACGCATTTAGAATGGATCTTTCATTTCAAGGTAGCATTTTTTGCCTTCTTTCCACTCTGCTGGAATTTGTTTCATTATTTATCCTTTGGCTCTGCTCCTCCAAAAAAACTTGTTTTTTTGAAATCTAATCCTATGCCATCCTTCACCCCCCTCCACTCTTCTCCCCCTCCCCTGCCTCCCCCCACTCCACTGCCAATTAAAAACAAAAAAAGAACTATTAGCCTTAAAAAGATTTCCAGTTCATAAAATTTCCCATCCTTTCTGATGTCAAGGCTAAAAAGAACTGGGTAATGATAAGAGCTAACAGTGAACAACGAGCATCATTACCCAAGGGGTCAAAGGAATTTTCCATCTCCATGAGTTTCCAGCTTCCCTGTGTCTTTTGGGGGTTCGGTTTGCCCTACTTTGGTTTAGACCTGCCCAGCAGCCACCCAAAGAATAGGGCTAGGGTGACACCAGGGGGTACCTAGGGCACAAAGTTTAAGGAGACACATATTTTCAGGGTTGTGCAAGTGCCCTAGGCTCTAAGCCCAGCCTTGCCTAACGGTCCCTACCTGCATGGCAAGCACCTGATGAGGTTGTTTGGGGTGACAGTGAGGTTCACAGGGTCCAGAGCTGTTGGCCAAGAAAGTATTCTGGAAGACGTCTTTTGTGCAAAAAGCTGATTTTGTTAAAGCATGGGGACAGGACTCCGTGGGCAGGAAGTGCTGCCCCGACCATGAGGAGAGACTGATTGTATACTCTGGAGCTGGGGGGCAGTAAAGTCCAGGGGAAGTTTCCAGTGAGATTTTCATATGCTAAAGAAGCCTCTCAGGACACTGGAGGCTTAGCTCTTGTCAAGCTAGGGTTGTTGCCCCTCCAGCAAAACATGAACATTAAGACAGCAGGGAGTTAGTTCCCTGAGAAAAGTTTTACTCTGTAGGCCTGGTAGTATCTGTCAATGAGCCGCAGGCTGTAAGGAAATTGAGTTCTAGCTGCCATTTCCTTCTGCCTTTGTTTCCCACATCACTCCCACCCTACTTCTCTGTTCAATAGCCTCCTCAACAGCCAGAGTGAACATTTAAAGTTTATTTATTTATTCTGAGAAAATGAAAGAGAATCCCCAGCAGGCTCAGCACCATCAGCATAGAGCCCAACGTGGGGCTTGATCTCACCAACCAGGAGATCATGACCTGAGCCGAGATTAGGATTCGGATGCTTAACTGCCTGAGCCATCCAGGCGCTCTAGCCAGAGCGAATGTTTTAGAGGATAAATCTGATCACATCACTCCCCTGATGAAACCCTCTGATGGCTCCCCAGTGCCTGCGGGTTAGAAGATAAACACCCACGCGGCACTTTACAGAGCCTTTCAGATGGGACTCCTGCCCAGCACGCCCCTCGGGTCTCACGTCCCCCCTACCGCCCACAGTTCTGACGGCTCCCAGCTCCCGGAACCTGATGCATTGTCCAGTCTGGGCTTCACAGCTGCCGCCTCCTGTCACCTGAAACAACTTCTCTATTTTTTCCAAGCTACCCCCAACTCATTTTCCAGGTGTCACTGGGACACATATCGGAGCAGCAGATTAGGACAGGGGTTGAAATAAGGTCACAGCCTGGCTTTGCCTCCAGCTCTGTCACTTAACTGCAATGACCTTGGGCAAGCTACTTAACGTTCTGGGTTTGAATTCTCTTGCCCATACACTGGTGGCGAAAGGTTCGCTCCATGAATTGACAAGGGATGAGAGGCTTTTAAAAGGCGACCCATGTAACATTCTAAGATCTGTACCTGGTACGTGGCTAGCACTTGATGTGTCAGACATCACTATGCCCCCTTCAACAGAGTGAGCCCCAGATCTGGCTGAGAAGCCCCTCCTTAAGTACTTCTGGAGCACCTGTTCTTAATTCCGTCTTCTGTTACCATTATCATGGTAACCGAGAGATTGGGTCTGTCTTGTTCACTGCTGTCCAGCTATACAGTGCCTAACACACAGTAGGTGCAAATAAATACGTGTGGAATACATGAGCCAATCGTACAAACGACAGGGCCACTGTGACAATACCCATCACAACTCCAGGACGCAAGCAACAGAAGATTTAGAAGAAGCAACAACGTTCTGCTAACAGAATTCACTGCTAAATTTGAAAGCCTCAATTGTACCAAATATCAATTCAACCAAATGTGAACGGATTGTGTGCCGGCCATTGTGCTCTGCAATAGGAAAACACAAAGATGAAGAAATCTTTGCCCTAAGAGGTGCTTCAAACTCCAGGTCACCGTCTCTCCGCGCTGAAAGAGCGGCTCTGCTGGTCTGGATCGCACAGTTTCAAGAATACGGTATCTTGAAGCAGACGTATCTGGGTTCACATCCCATAGCTTCCTGGCTTGTGAATTGTGGGACCAGAAGCAAGTCATGTCCCGTTTCCCTGAGCTTCAAGGCTTTTCATCGGGAGGAGGCAGAAAAATAGTACCTGTGACAGAGGGTTGCTTGTGTGGAGGCAATGAGAAAACCCACAACGTTCACCTAAGCAGAAGGCGTGGCAGATAGAAAACAGGGGTACGTTTTTATTGTTAGTATTACTGCCGTCCTCAGCCCCTCCCTGGACTCGCTCCACGTACCCTAGCTTCTGCCCTAATCTCTGCTACCAGCTTGCTTTCTTTTTCTTACTGCTTCAACTTAAAGACAGAAAAACACACATCTGAGCCTCAGAACTACTTGGTACGATGAAGCAAAGCTGAGCTTTTGTACCCAGAAGAGCATCAGGACACTTTTAATATCATGCTAATTGCCAGCACGGTGCCACAAGGCAGGCCAGACTTGGGGTTTTGTGATTTTCCTTTTGCTGTTTTTGGAAGGATTCTAAGAATCCGTGTCTAAGTATGGCCAGCGGCTCGTGGCCCTGTGATAATCCCATGGGGATGATTTTGTCTTCTGTGGCAGATTTTGAAGAAGTTAAAAAGTTTGTTGTCTCTCTCTCTCTCTCTCTCTCTCTCTCTCTCTGAGAAGGTTCTTCTTTCTTGGTATACAGTATTGCTTATGGAAGGCACAAAAAAAGGGCACAAAAGGAATAATAAATAGGTCTTGCTTCTTATGCTGTCTCTTATTGATTGTTGGTGGGTCTCTGAAGTATCATCTTAAAAAGCACTCTGATGCAGCTTTAGGTTTCTGTGGGAAAGAGCACATTGATTGATTAGTCATGTCTGCCCTGGGTGGAATGGAGGTGGGGGGCAGGTACAGTGCCAGAACTGAACCTCTCTAGCTGAAAAGCACTTTTTCCAGGTAGACGATTCCATCTCCTCTCCATATTCCCCAGGCTTCTTACTTCTCTCCATTTTACCTTACTGTCTGTTTCCACTGCAGTATGGCAGTTCAAAAATCAAGTTACTATTAGTTCAAATTGATTTCTTTTGATTTGAAGAAAAGAAAGCTTCAAAGATGATTCACAGAAGAAGAAAACCCTCTCAGTAATGAAGTAGAGGCCATTCATTGCCAGCAAGATCGATGGACCACCTCCCACTCAGGGCCTCTGATTTCAAAATCAAGATGCTTATGCGACCAACTTCATAATGAGAAGGAAAGTAAAAGTAATCATCGTAGCTCAATTTGGCGAACAGGTTCTACTTGCCAGGCATCGTGCCTGCTCGATCATCCTTTAACCTTTAAAAAAGATACATTCCAATGCTAAAACCTTGACAAATGTTGAATTTGGGTGATGGGTGGATGGGAACCGTATTATATTACCCTTGTGTACATTTGAAATGTTTCACAATAGGAAGTTTTAAACACATGATGCCAGATATTCTGATTTCATTGGTCTGTGAGAATCTGGGCGTCAAGTAGCCTTAAAAACATCCCACAGGTTATTGTTTTGTTTTGTTTTGTTTTGTTTACTGTGCAATCAGGAGGAAAATCACCTGGCAAAGTGCTCTTTAGGCTAGATTTTCTTCACAACCAGCCTCAGACAAGTCTCCACCAACCATCCCCATCATACCGATGACCATGGCGTGAAATGGTCAGCCCACAGTCGCACAGCTGCTGAGTGGCTGAGCCACAATTCAACCCAGATCAACCTGAGCTCTGAGCTTGGGTCCCTAACCTCCTATGCTAGATTCAGTCTAATTTTGGGGTGCCTAGGTGGCTCAGTCGGTTGGACATCTGACTTCGGCTCAGGTCATGATCTCATGGTTTGTGGGTTTGAGCCCTACGTCGGGCTCTGTGCTGACAGCTCGGAGTCTGGAGCCTGCTTCTGATTCTGTGTCTCCTTCTCTCTCTGCCCCTCCCCAACTTGTGCTTTGTGTCTCTATGTCTCTCAAAAAATAAATGTAGATTCGGTCTAATTTTTTTTCAGCTTTGTTGAAGTATAATTGACAAAAACTGTACACATTTAAGGTGTACAACATGATGTTTTGATATATACATACACTGTGAAATAATTACCACAACCAAAATAATGAACACATCTATCACCTCACATAGTTACAATTTTTTTATGAGAATAGTTAAGATCTACTTGAGGGCATATTTTAAGCTAACAATACAGTATTATTAATGACAGTCCCCATGCTGTATGTTAGATGTCTATGGCTTACTCACCCTGCGTAACTGAAACTTTGCACCCTTTGACCAACATATCCCCACATTCCCCATCTCCCAGCCCCTGGTAACGACTGTTTTTCTCTCTGCATCCATCCTTTTGACTTTTTCTAGATTCCATATGTAAGTGAGATCACGCAGTATTTGTCTATCTGTGTCTGGCTTATTTCACTTAGTGTAAGGTCCACCAGGTTCACCTACGTTGTTGCAAATGGCAGGATTTCCTTCTTTTTTAGGCAGAAGAATATTGTTGTATGTATAATACCACATTTCCTTTAACCATCCACCCACCCACCCATCCATCCATCCATCCATCCATCCACCCATCAACACCTGAATTGTTCCCATATTTTGGCTACTGTGAATAATGCTACAGTGGACATGGGAGGGCAGGTATCTCTTGAAGATCCTGATTTCAACTCCTTTGGAACTGTACTCAGAAGTGGGATTGCTGGAACATAGGGCAGTTCTATTTTCAGTTTTTTGAGGAAATTCCATACTGTTTTTCATAATGGCTGTAACTTTTTTGTGGTTAAATATATAAGCATAAATTTTACCACTTCAACCATTTTCCAGAGTACCATTCTGTGGCACTAAATACATCTGCAATGTTGTGCAACCCTCACCACCAATCATCTCCAGGACTTTTCATCACCCCAAGTTAAAAGTGTTATCCATTGAATATCAACTCCCCATTTGTGCCTCCCCCCAGCCCCTGGCAACCACCATTGTACTTTCTTTCTCTATGAATTTGGTTATTCTAGAAATGGAGTATTATTTGTCCTTTTGTACTTTATTTTGTGCCTTACTGTCTGATAGGATCTATCACCTTCAGGGTTCATCAATGTTGTAGCACGTGTCAGAAATTCATTCCTTTTTTAAGGCTGAATAATAAGTATAACTTTTTATTTTTTTTTAAATTTTTTTTAATGTTTCTATTTATTTTTGCGACAGAGAGAGACAGAACATGAGCAGGGGAGGGCCAGAGAGAGAGGGAGACACAGAATCGGAAGCAGGCTCCAGGCTCTGAGCTGTCAGCACAGAGCCCGATGCGGGGCTCGAACCCACAGACTGTGAGATCATGACCTGAGCCGAAGTTGGATGCTTAACCGACGAGCCACCCAGGCGCCCCAATAATAAGTATAACTTTTTAAATAAACATTTCCTGACACTGGCATTGTGGTGATCAATGAAACATAATTTCTGGTATCAGTCAACGATCTCACAGCCTGGTAGTATGACAGACAGCAATGCATTAAGGTCCTAGAAAATGCACACACAGAGCTCCATGGAAGCTTCCAGTAGAAGTTTCCAGTAACTCTTCCACAGAGTTGCATCACGTTATCCATGGTCATCCATAGGAGCTCAGGTCCCTCCCTGACTGTCCGGAGTAAAATCCCAACTCCACTGCCTTTTAGCTATGAGCTACAGGGCAAGTCACTTCTCTCTGGGGCTCAATTTTTCCATCTGTAAAATCTGGATAATATCCACCTCTGAGTTCTGATCAGGCCTAAATAAGTCAGTCCATGTAAAGCACTTAGAGCAGTGCCTGGCACATTATAAGTGGTCAAAAATGATGTAAATCAATCAACTGATAATACAAAGTAATTTCTGTCTGGGGCAATCTGTAGAGAATATAGCACTTAGGTAGGCTTTTGAAAGGCAAGATTTCCTTAAGGTAGGGTAGCCAGATCAAATACAGGCCATCTAGTTCAATTTGAATTTCAAATAAACAACTAACCGTTTCTTAGGAGAAGTCGAAACTACTGGATACTCCTCATCAAATGCTGACAAAAGGCAAGTTTCTGGGATCCCACGTATTTGATACCTTAGAACACTTTAGTCACACGGATGAGTGTAAGTGAGATCGGCTGCTTGCTCCTAACTGAGCTGGACAAAGTGGCGAAAGAAAAGAAAAGCTCTAGACTTCAGAGTCAGCTCAAACTCTGCATAAATGACTTGAAAGAAACTCTTACCTCCTGCATCTCTTGTAGGGTTGAGATTGCTGAAATCATCTCGAGAGTCAATGAATTCTAATACAAATTGAATTCATAACCTCACAGGGCGTCTGCTGCTCAAGTGAGGGCACTGATTAGGCAGGACTGGAATCCTGAGAATTGCAAGGGGGCACATGAGCAGATCCCAGTGAATCTTGGGACTGGGGCCCCTAAATTGAGCAGAGTCTTTGCCAGACAAGCAGTCCATTCTCCCCTTCCCATCCACCTCTACTAGTCTGAGGAGGTCAACCCTGCTTTGCTTAAAGAACCTGTGACAGTCTCCCTCCAGGTAGCTGTTTTGCAATATACTTCTGATTCTCTTCGAGACCTGACCTCACCATCCCCGTTGGCTTCTAGATCTATGACCACTCAGGTCAGAGCAGTCCCAAACGGGGGGGAGGTATAAACTGTGACCCATGGGGTGGGGTTGAGGGAGA
Organism: Felis catus; assembly: GCF_018350175.1. Classification (NCBI taxonomy): domain Eukaryota; kingdom Metazoa; phylum Chordata; class Mammalia; order Carnivora; family Felidae; genus Felis; species Felis catus. Next base: position 26,933,363 of record NC_058383.1, on the reverse strand, counting down.
CTTACACTCCAAGAGAACTACAGGACTTTTAAAAATGTATACATAGAAACCTGGCAGATTTCTTTTTTTTTTTTTTTCAACGTTTATTTATTTTTGGGACAGAGAGAGACAGCATGAACGGGGGAGGGGCAGAGAGAGAGGGAGACACAGAATTGGAAACAGGCTCCAGGCTCCGAGCCATCAGCCCAGAGCCTGACGCGGGGCTCGAACTCACAGACCGCGAGATCGTGACCTGGCTGAAGTCGGACGCTTAACCGACTGCGCCACCCAGGCGCCCCAAAACCTGGCAGATTTCATGGGAACAGATATTAAGGGTGTGGGATAATAGTGGAAGGAATATAAATTCCCCAAATTTTCTTTTCTTTTCCCCAAATGTATTGATTTGAGCCCACTGAGTAGAGATTCTGCAGCTTAGAGGGTTAGAAAGAGCTCTAGGGGCACCTAGGTGGCTCAGTTGGTTGAGCATCCAACTCTTGGTTTTCCGTTCAGGTCACAATCTCAGCGTTCATGGGTTTGAGACCTGCATTGCGCTCTGAGCTGGCAGCGCAGAGCCTGCCTGGGATTCTCGCTCTCTTCCTCTCTCTCTGTCCCTCCCTTGCTCTCTCTCTCTCTCTCAAAATAAATAAGCACTTAAAAAAATAAATACAAGTCTTCGAAAGAAAGAAAGAGAAAGAAAGAGAGAGAGAAAGAGAGGAAGGAAGGAAGGAAGGAAGGAAGGAAGGAAGGAAGGAAGGAAGGAAGGAAGGAAGGAAGGAAGGAAGGAAGGGAAAGAGCGAGTTCTAATGGTTTGCTTGGTAGGCTGGCTGGAGCAGGAGGCGGCCCACGGCAGACAAAGCTGGGACGCCAGCGCACTGACGGTGTGCTGCAGAGGAAGGCAGAGGGAGGTGTCCAAGGCCCAGGGCTTAGGGAGACTGGAACGCCAGAGTGGATTTATCGTGGAAGACTTGCTCATCTGCCTCGGGAGGGTCACCACAACTGTGAGAAATAAATCAGTGAGGGGAGCCCCAGCATCCTTACAGAGATTTGTGGTCGTCCTTCTCTGTATGTCAGAAATTACGGTGGGAAATGCAGCTAAGTGGGGTATTTCTAAGTGCAGCTGGGACAACGGGATCCTGGGGTGTCGGGGCCCAGTGGCGGCTCTTCATCAGCAAAGGCAAGGTTGGCGTGGTTACAGTAAGGGACAGTGGAGTCAAGACGGTCCTCAGAACAGTCAGACACACAGACTTACAGGGCTGGCCAGCTGATCACAGTGCCGCTGGAAAATAAATACAGGCACAGTCTACTAAATTCTTACTTGATCTGTAGAAACAGAAGAGTTTAGGTCAAGTGAAAAGAAGTCTAAGTTGAATCACCAAAACAGAGTGTGATGGCCCCTCAGTCAATTCCCAGACTTGAGCCAGCTGACAGAACCCGGGAACCTTTGAAGGCAAGGGAAGCTTGCACACTGCCCTGCCCCCAGTTTGTGCTGTTGATCTGTCTCTCGGTCTTCCCCAGAGGGACCTATGACCTTATACCAGGCTGACTGTGCATGGGGGAAAAGGCAAGCATCAGACCTTTTGGGGACCGGCTGTGACTGACACTAATTCCAGGGGAAACAAGACCTCACTATGATCCACTAGTCAGAGTAGGGGCTTACGGAGGTCAGGCAATCAGTCAGGAGCTCACCTCCTTTTCACAGTGAATCCTGCGGGTCCCTGGACCCAGCCAGTGGTTTCATTTCTCCATAGCTAGAATGCACAATTGGAATAGACATGTTCAGGAATGGGCAGAATCCCTGAAACTCAAGTCGAACTGGGCATCCTGTATTTTTATTTACTAAACCTGGCAATCCTACCTGAAGGAAACTCCAGGTGGGGAAAAACACGTAGTGCACAAACGTTTCTCTCTGAGGGCAGGAGAATAAAGTTTTGTTAGGAAGATTATGACCCTGAGCTGGACCTCAAATGGCGAAAACCTGAGGCCAAAAGATGTGAAGTTCAGGGGAGTGAGGGGCTTGGGAAAAAGTTCTGGAAATTACACTTTTTATTTTATTATTTTTTAAATAAATGTTTTAATCTATTTTTTTTTTTATTTTTTTTTTTAAAGATTTTTTTTTTCAACGTTTATTTATTTTTGGGACAGAGAGAGACAGAGCATGAACGGGGGAGGGGCAGAGAGAGAGGGAGACACAGAATCGGAAACAGGCTCCAGGCTCTGAGCCATCAGCCCAGAGCCCGACGCGGGGCTCGAACTCACGGACCGCGAGATCGTGACCTGGCTGAAGTCGGACACTTAACTGACTGCGCCACCCAGGCGCCCCATGTTTTAATCTATTTTTGAGAGAGAGAGAAAGAGAGAGATGGTGGGTAGGAGGGAGAAAGGCACAGAGGTGGGGACAGAGGATCTAAAGCAGGCTCAGCGCTGAAAGCAGAGAGCTTGATGCAGGACCCAAACGCATGAACTGCGAGCTCATGACCCGAGCAGAGATCAAGAGTCGGACACTTAACCGACTGAGCCCACTCAGGCGCCCCTAAAATTTCACTTTCAGCCAGGTAGTCCATAGCCAAAACAACCTCCCCAAACCAAATGAAACCTAAGCCAAACCAGACCTCTGCAGTCCTTCCTCAGTTGATTAATTTCTAGGAAGTTCCCTTTACTAGGTCTGCTGATTACAAAACAAATTGTCTGTGATGATTTAGACCGCACAGTGCAGAGCGGAACATTCACATCAAAGGAATTGTATGCTTTGAGCTAACGCAAGAGCCGCCTTTGCGAATTTGCTGCTTGGAGTATGTGCCTTGAGGGCGGGAAGTGCTTAAAGTGCTTGAAGTAGTTTGAATTGGTCGGTTCAGGGGAGGGCCAACCACACGGTCATTTGGTGCTGGATACTAGAAGACCTGTGTGTGCACCTGCCCTCTATCACAGCAATTCCACTTGGACCAATTTATCCCAAAGCAAAAACCAGCTAACTGCAGGAAGATGCGTGTCCCACAATGTTACTGCAGTGACGATTAGAAGTAAAACCCCAGAAATCCCCTATATTGCTTCTTAAATGGCAAATTGAGTAGTGTTGAAACACACATACAATGAAATGTTAGGGAGCCGTCAAAAAGGTTTGTATGGGATTTTTTTTTTTTGACAGAGGAAAAACGTTCCACATCCATTGTTAAATGAATAAAATTATAAAACTGGATCTAATACGCTCCTCTTTGTGTCTAAAAAGAAAAAGTACACATTCCAAGCAGAAGACAGACAATGGGGAAGAAATTCATAGACACGGATTCTGCGATGGGCTTATGAGGGATCAGTGAATGTAGCTTTGGTCTTGTTCTGTACCTGCCTCTCTGTATTTTTCAAGTTCTTCTAAAATAAAGATGGCCTTTCTAAACAATCAAACCAGCTTAAAGGAAATAATACAAAGCTGCCAGGGCCTCATGGGAAGTGCGAAGACACGGACCCTGCTCTTTGACAGCTGTCTACACTGGGAGCCCCTGGGGATGCGTGAGGTTTTGTGAAGGCCGTGATTCCCCAGAGAGTCATTCTTGGCACTTTTCTCCCCTTGTCATATCGCCATCGTCTTAATCCCACATCTGGAATACACTTGGCGTGTCTTAAGGAAGTCTTGTGATCCCACTGCGGACTGCCTTACTCTTGGTGTGTCCTCTTCCTGGTCCTCTGTCCTCCATCGCGCCTGAGGTTCTGACAACAGCTTGGGGATGGCTCTCGTCATGCCCACCGTGTAGACCGTGTATGGTGTTGCTTTCCTGCTTGTTTTTTTTTAACCACCCAGTCTGTGTTACTCTTCTCTCCCTCCCTCCCTCCCTGCCACTTTTCAAATATTTGCCCAACCTGCCACCCTTTGCACACTGACTGAGACAACTCAGGCTGGTGGCATTTTCTGGGTTGGGCTCCCGCATCACTTAACCCAGTGGTCTCCACCCTTGCTGCATCATAGAATCACCTGGAAGAGCTTCTTAAAAATACAATGCCAGGGCCCTCCCTCAGAGATTCTGATGTACTTGATCTAGGATGGGGAGTTGTTTTAAAGTCTTCCCCCAAGTGATTCTAACTCATGGCCTATGGTGAGAAGCCCTGCCTTTGCCCTTAGGCATCTGCAGGTCTAAAAGGAGAAAAGTCTCCAGGGAACCTACTTCTGCACAGGGACTCCCACTGGTCTGTCCTCTGTGCCCAAATGGATCCGACCAGCAAGCCCTCTGCCTCAAATTAACCCCGACAATCAAAAATGTTGCTCTTGCTACTAGAGCTCTTGTCCAGATCGGGAGGCTTGAGTCAGCCGAGAAATTCCCACTTGGCTCATTCCAGGATTGACTGATGTGTATTTTCTCTCCTAAATGCACAGAGCAGCACCCTGTATGTCTCTCTTCTGCTGTCACTCAGCATATCAGGGAGGCTGACAAGAATCCATCCTGCTCTCCCAGAATGCTCACCAGGCTCTGTCAGGTTAATTCCAGCTTTCTTCTTCTCTTCTGCTTCAGGACCTCATCATCTCTTTCCTGGACGTGTATAACAGCCTCCTAACCAGCCTCCCTCTGGTCCCTGCCCCATCCCTGTCATGTCATGCCACAGAGATCTTTCTAGATTCTCTGTCCCCTGGCCATGTCATTCTCTCACATCAAAACCTTGAATAGTTCCTAACTGCCTGACTTGTAACACTGTTGATAGAATAATCATTGTGAAATTAATTGTAACTGTCATATTTTTTGGAGTTCTTACTATGTGCCAGGCACTCGGCGAAGCACGTTACATGCACGGGCTTATTTTTCAAAATGTTTCATTACAAAAATGTTCAAACATACAAAAAAGGAGAAAGAATAACACAGGTGCCCACTCTCTTCTCCATAATTTTCAAATTCAAAGATCTCTGAAGTCCAGAAGTTTATCATGCATCTGGTGCTAAAACTCATTTGGTAGGAAAGCTGACCTGAGTAAGCATGAAATGGTGTCTCGATTTAACCCACTTAGTGTGAATATTCAAACATATTGTTGCAGGCATATTAATATGCTATATTATGGAGTACTCTCCAGACTTTTGTTAAAGGTGTGATACAACATACAGTTGCACTTGAATGCCTTTCCAAAATCTAGAAACATTTGAAATAAAAAAACACAGCATTTTTAGAGCTGTATGCCTGTACAAGGAGCACCTATGTACCTGCAACAGAGATCAGCAACTCCTCACATTTTGACATACTTGTTTTTTTGTCAATTTATAGATTGCATATAGATAGAGATGTATAAAGATCTAATGATACAGATATATCGATGATACATGTACAGATATAGATGATGCAGATAGATACGATGGTGGTCTCCTCCTAAAAATATATCCATATCAAATCCCTTCAACCTGTGAATGTTACCTCATCTAGAAAAGAAGTCTTGGCCAACTAATTTTTGACAAAGCAGGAAAGAATATCCAATGCAATAAAGACAGTCTCTTCAGCAAGTGGTGCTGGGAAAACCGGACAGCGACATGCACAAGAATGAACCTGGACCACCTTCTTACACCAGACACAAAAATAAACTCAACATGGATGAAAGACCTAAATGTAAGACAGGAAGCCATCAAAATCCTCGAGGAGAAAGCAGACAAAAACCTCTTTGATCTTGGCCACAGCAACTTCTTACTCAACATGTCTCTGGAGGCAAGGGAAATAAAAGCAAAAGTGAACTACTGGGACCTCATCAAAGTAAAAAGCTTCTGCACAGCAAAGGAAATAATCAGCAAAACTAAAAGGCAACCGACAGAAAAGGAAAAGATATTTGCAAATGACATATCAGATAAAGGGTTAGTATCCAAAATCTATAAAGAACTTATCAAACTCAACACCCCAAAAAATGAATTATCCAGTGAAGAAATGGGCAAAAGACATGAATAGACACTTCTCCAAAGAAGACATCCAGATGGCTAACAGAAACATGAAAGAATGCTCAACATTACTCAGCATCAGGGTAATACAAATCAAAACCACAATGAGATACCACCTCACACCCGTCAGAATGGCTAACATTAACATCTCAGGCAACAACAGATGTTGGCAAGGATGCAGAGAAAGAGGATCTCTTTGGCACTGCTGGTGGGAATGCAAACTGGTGTAGACACTCTGGAAAGCAGTGTGGAGGTTCCTCGAAAAATTAAAACTAGAACTACCCTACCCCAGCAATGGCACTACTAGATATTTATCCAAGGGACACAGGTGTGGTATATCGAAGGGGGACATGTACCCCAATGTTTACCGTGGCACTATCAACAATAGCCAAAGTATAGAAAGAGCCCAAATGTCCATCGATGGATGAATGGATAAAGAAGATGTGGTATATATGTGCAATGGAGTATTACTCGGCAATCAAAAAGAATGAAATCTTGCCATTTGCAACTACATGGATAGAACTGGAGGGTATTATGCTAGCAAAATTAGTCACTGAGAGAAAGACAAATATCTTATGACTTCATATGACGAATTTAAGATACAAAACAGATGAATTTAAGGGAAGGGAAGCAAAAACAACATAAAAACAGGGAGGGGGACAAAACAGAAGAGACTTATAAATATGGAGAACAAACGAGGGTTACTGGAGGGGGTGTGGGAGGTGGGATGGGCTAAATGGGTAAGAGGCATTAAGGAATCAACTCCCGAAGTCATTGTTGCACTATATACTAACTAACGTGGATGTGCATTTAAAAATAAATTAAATTAAAAATAAGTACATAAATAAAAAAGTAAGAAAAAAAAGTCTTTGCAGATTAAATTCAGGATCTTTATTTTTTAATATTTATTTTTGAGAGAGACAGAGAGAGGGCTCACAAGGAGGGGAGGGGTAGAGAGAGGTGGAGGACAGAAGATCCCAAGCAGGCTCCACACTGACAGTAGAGACCCCAATGCGGGCTCGAACCCACAGAGAGATCATGACCTGATCTGAAGCCGGATGCCTAAGTGACTGAGCCACCCTGGTGCTCCTTAATTCAGGAACGCAAGCTAAGGTGATCAACCTGGGTAATTCAGACCCTAAGTCCAATGACAAGTGTCCTCATAAGAGACATGCAGACAGAAGAGGAGAGACAGTGTGAAAATGGAAGCAGAGATCTGGGTGATAAGCCGAGGAAAGCCGGGAATATGGGAAGTGGAAGAGGCAAGGAAGGACTCTCCTAGAGAGCCTCAGACCAGGAGTGGCCCTGCCCACATCTTGATTTGGGACTTCTGGCCTCCATAACTGAGAGAATAGATTTCTGTTGTTTCAAGCCACCCAGTTGGTGGCCACTTGCTGTAGCAGCCCTGGGAAATGGATACAGATTTAAATACAGGCATAGATACTGACAATGTCGTGGACAAAGGCTGAACCACTTGAAAGAACTTACAGACCTCAGGACCCTTCACTGCTAAATCCTTCCCTGCCTGCATCTTGTGTAGCCCCCCCAGAGCCCCGTGAGAGACATATACACGTTTTTTTAAACCAACTTATGCAGCCATCGCCATAAATCGGTTTTAAAACATTTCATCCCCTCAACACGATCCCTCGTGCACATTTGCTGTTACTTCCCGTCCCCATCCCCCATCCCCATCCCCAGGCAACCTCTAATCTATCTTCTGTTCATATAGCTTTGCCTTTTCTGAATATTTCATATAAATGGACCATACAATATGTGGTCTCTTGTATCCAGCCTCTTTCCCTGAGCATGTGCTTTTTTAATGTTTATTTAGAAAGAGAGAGAGAGAACATATGCATGTGTGTGCAAGTGGGGGAGGGGCAGAGAGGGAGAGAGAATCCCAAGCAGTCTCCACACTGTTAGCGCAGAGCCCGACGCAGGGATAGAACTCATAAACTCAGCTCTTGACCTGAGCTGAAATCAAGAGTCTGGCACGTAACCAGCTGAGCCACCCAGGCACCCCCTGAGCATAGTATTTTTGCGGTTCGTCCATGTATCTGTAGATTGTCTCTTTTTATTGTTGACTAGGATTCCACCATATGGATACATCAAATTTTGCCTTTCCAGTTACCAACCAATGGACATTTAGGTTTCCAATTTTTGTCTAGCCCGTGAAGTGTTAACTTGGGGCTAGTGGGGAGACTCCATAGCTACCATCAACTCCTTGACATGACATGCAAAATGTCTATGTGGGTGGTATGGGTGTGTGTATGTTTCTTTTTCTGCCCAAGGTAACAAGATGAAAAATAGTCTGAGATCTACTATTGTTCCCATTGCAGAGGCCAGGAAATGGAGGCACATAAAAAGGATGCCCAGTTCTATTTCTTGCCACTCCTAGAGTCAGAGTCAAAACATGAGAATTTCCCCAGACCTGCGATGGAATGTATGAGCACGCATTCCAGAAGGAGAACTTAGGGAGTCGTGAACCCCAGCAGGAAGAAGGGGCTAAGGGCAGGCAGTGGCCCATGCCTTTGAAAAATAGAAGTTACCACAAGGATTCCCTGCAAGGAAGCATTTAGAAACAAGGAAATTGGGCACCCCTGCCATGCTCAAGCCAACAACAAGAGCTTCAGTGCCTGTAGGAGTTGTGCCTGTCCTACAATCTGATACTCTGTCCTTCCTGCTCCAGGTCGATGGAGTCAGCCAACATCAGTCAATGAGGTGACTGGGCTAGGGCGGCTGTCTCCTCAGTGGGGACGCCTGCGTTTGTCTGAGCAAGATGACACAGGCAAACAGCATTACTGGGTCAGCCGCAATGAGGTAGGAGCTGGCTGGGGAACTAACAAGCTCATAAATTGGAGAGGAATCAGACTATCAGATGGCAGAGGCAGGACACAACACAGCTACCCACTGGAGTCTCTGCCATAACTCAGGGAAAGCATAATATTTTCCCCAGGAAGGGGTCATCTGAAGAGCAAATCAAATCAGGATGCTCATTTAGAGGGGGAATTTATGGCTCTATTAGCAAAGTACCCCACGACGCTGAGGAAGGAGCTGGGAGAAGAGGCTGGATCATCTGTGTTTCAATCTTCAAAGAGGGGCTCCCTTGGTGACAAGACCCTTCTGGCACTTGCAAGGAGTGGGGAGCTCAGAAAAGCTGGCCAAGGGCCAGTCTGTGAGGTCCCTCAAAGATCCTGTTGGGGGCGTCAAGGAGAAGGTGGGACAAGCCGATGTTCCCCATCACCCCTCAATTTAATCAGGGTAATGAGTTGGTGTATAGAAGAAATTCTGAACAATTTCCCTTAGTATAAAGCATTCTGAAAAAAAATTTTGAAACCCCTATAGCACATCTTTCAGTTAAGCCACTGCAATTGGCAACAGCGTTCATTCAATGATGATAAATGAGCACTTACTGTGTAGAAAGCATTGTGCCGGGTACTGGAGACAAGGTGTGCACAAAACAAGTGTGATCTTTGACCTCTCCGAGTTTTCAGTCTTCCGGGGCACAGAGACACTGGAAAGAATGAATTCACAAAAAATATATGTAATTATAAGTTGCAGTAAGTTTGATACAGAGAAGGGTAATAATATGAGACAGAACACCAGCAAAGAGGGAACAGGGTAGCCAGAGAAGGCTTCTCAGAAGAAAAGACATTTAAACTGAAACCAGAAGTGAGTGGGAATATTTGGAGAAAAAAGATGGATTTGTGAGGAGACCCAGCTGTTTCCTAAAATTCTACAATTTTCTCTGAACAAAACACCCACAGGCAGAGAGAGTAAGGTGACCTCCTAAGAATAAAAATCCCATATTGTTTTAATTTCTTTTTTTCAATTTTTCTACTAATGGGCTCATTTCCTATAATGCCCAGTGCCAGCACCCTGGATGGCATCAAACGCAGTGGAGGACTCAAAGACAATGGCCCTGCGCATGGCATTTGCATGGAGATGCTTCCAGGAACTTCAGGCAACTCATTCATCCATTCATTCGTTCAACAACATTTGCTGTTTATTTGTGATGGGCCAGGGACTGGGCTGGAGTAATGAGAGAGGTGTGAATCCAGATCTCATACACAGCTTAAAACAAAGTAAGGAAAGACAAGTCGATGGGCAGTATGGGGAGGACACAGGGGACCCTAATGAGGGACTGCGGGTCACAGATTAACAGGTGGAGGGTCCTTGAGAGCATGCACAGTGGTGCCCAGCTATCTGGATCTGAAGCCCAGCTCTGTCACTCCCTGTTTTATCCTAGGTGAGTAGCTTGCCCTCTCTGTGCATCCCTTTCCTCCCTTTTAAAATAGTACCTCTTCAGATTATTATGAGGTTTGAAGTATTAATATTTGCAAAGCCATACATAGTAAGGGCTATAGAATTGTTTGATAAGTGGATTTTAGCAAGATGGAAATAAATGCATTTTACTTTTTAACAAAACTTTACATGTAGAAAGTACAAAGAACTATATAAATATAACTATGTAGTCAACAAAGTTGAGAAAAATTATCAGATTCATATAAGTGTGTGTGTGTGTGTGTGTGTGTGTGTGTGTGTGTGTGTGTGTGTGTAGCAACCCTAATCCCTGCGTTCTCTTACCTAGGACACCTCCCCTGCCCATTATTATGAACTTGGTATGTACGTGTCCCTTCTAGTCCATGTTTTTATAATTTATTACCTATATGTACTTATAAACTCAGGTGCCTGGGTGGCTCAGTCGGTTAAGCATCCAGCTTTGGCTCAGGTCATGATCTCCCTGTTCAGAGGTTCAAGCCCCGCATTGGGCTCTGTGCTGACAGCATGGAGCCTGCTTGGGATTCTCTCTTTCTCTCTCTTTCTCTCTCTCTCTCTCTCTCTCTCTCTCTTTCCCTCTTTGCCCCTCCCCCACTCGTGCTTTCCCTTTCTCTGTCTCTCTCTCTTAAAGTAAATAAATATATAAAATAAAGTGTCATCGTCAGGTCAGAGGGCCAGTTGCAGATTCAGCTTGACCCCATACTACCAAAGTGCTCTCCACAGTGTTGCACAAGTTTCCACTCCCACCAGCAGTGTGCATTAAAGCATTAAACCTGGATCTTCTCAAGCAAGGTGAAGAACATGAAGCTGTTTCTGTATTCATTTTATTTCGAAGGACCCCCATCTTAGGTGAAAGTAGTGACCAAACAGATTAAAATCCATTCACATCCTGCATTTTAAGGTCTAAGTTTAACTGGCCAACATTCAGATGGATTGGAGCTATTAGCATCTAAAGGGTCATGGCCTTTGTTCCCACATCTTTTGCACTTCCCCACCCTTAAACCTTTGTCCTTTTATCCCCTTCCTGTCTTCCACATTCTTTAGTTTGTATGTGGTTTCTCAGTTAATACATAGCTAATAGCTCTTACTTTTCTTGTGTTTTTAACTGCTTAGGTCTATGTGGATGTAAGAGTGAAAATTCATTTGATGGAAATACTTGCGTATATTTAAAGACCCAATTGCTCCCCTGGAGCTTGTATGTTCAAGGATGATTAATCTTGGGGCGGCTGGGTGGCTCAGTCAGTTAAGCATCTGACTTCAGCTCAGGTCATGATCTCCCGGTTCATGGGTTTGAGCCCTCTGTGGGGCTCCAGCTTGGAGCCTGGAGCCTGCTGCAGATTCTGTGTCTGCCTCTCTCTCTCTCTGCCCCTCCTCTGCTCATGCTCTGTTTCTCTCGCTCTTTTGAAAATAAACATTAACAAATTTTTAAAAAGAATGATTAATCTGTGTAATAAACTGATTACTACAGTCACTACACTAAAAACAAAACAAAACAAAACAAAACAAAAGAAAACCTGGATCTTTTCAGCCTGAAATAACTGTGCCCCAAAATTCTTCCAAAGATATATGGACCTTTGCATCCATCTTAGTCTCTTATCCTTACCACATCTTGTGAGACAGGGCTTGAGAGTGCCAGTTAGGGGACAGAACTGAGGTGCAGGGGAGTCTCCAGGCTCGTCCACAGCTGTCAGGGTCTTTGAGTGGGAATCAGAGCATCGTGCACTCCTTTCAGTTATGCTGACCTTTAGACCAGTGGTATCTCAGCTGTGTTCCTTAGAGCAACAGGATTCTATGGTGTCATCCGAGTTACGGGGAGGGGGTCATGAAAAAGAAGGTGGAAAGGGAAGATGACCAGAAAAAATTTTAGGTGCCCTCCCCCAATCTCAGCCCAGGTAGTTCTGCCCTAGCCTGTCTGCCCACTTAGAAAGACTTTATTTGGGGAAAAAAAGAAGAGTGCACTGCTTAAAAAGAGAGGGGAGGGGAAGCCTACATTTATTAAAGAATGTGAATCAATAATTAATAATCTTCCAAAACAGAAAGCACCAACTACTTAAAAAAGAAATTATACCAACTCTCCGCAATCTTTTTCAGAAGATAGAATCTGAGAGGTACATCCTAACTCATTCTATGAGGCAGGCATTACCCTAAAACCAAAACCAGATAAAGACATTATAAGGAAACTACAGACCAATGTCTGTCATGAACATATACCAATATCTCTTACACAAAAATCCTTAACAAAATATTAGCAAATTAAATCCAAAAATGCATAAAAATTATATAGCATGACCAAGTGCCGTTTATCCCAGGTAGGTAAGACTGGCAGACAAAAATCAACTATGTAATACAATAAAATTAATGTAATCCATTACATCAACCAACTAAGAAAAATCGTGTGATCATATCCATACAGAAAAAGTATTTGGCAAAATCCAATACCCATTTGTGATAAAAACTCTTACTAAATTAGTTTTAGAGAGGGATTCCTTCACGTTGATTTAAACACCCCCCCCCCCACACACACACACAAAAATCCCTAATGCTAACATCATACTTAATGGTGAGAAACTTGAATCTTTCCCACTAAGATAAGGAATTAGGCAAGTTTATCTTCTCCTACCATTGCTTTTCAATATTATACTGGAAGGTCTAGATAATGTAATAAGGCAAGAAAAGGAAATAAAATGTATACAGCTTCAAAAGGAAGAAATAAAACTGTTTTTGTCCTCAGATGACAGGATCATGTATATAGAAAATGTAAAAGAATCTATAACAAAACAAGACAACAAAAACTCCTGCAATAAGTGATTATGGCAGTGTTTCAGGATACAAGATTAATATACAACAATCATTTTCTTACATACCAACAAGGAACAAGTGGAATTTGAAATAAAAAAACACAACACCATTTAAAAAAAAAGGAAAAGAGGGGCCCCTGGGTGGATCAGTCAGTTAAGCATCAGACTCTTGATCTCAGCTCAGGTCTTGCTCTCAGGGTCGTAAGTTCAAGCCCCATGTTGGGCTCTGTACTGGGTGTGAAGTGTACTTAAACACACACACACCACACCACACACACACCACACCACACCATTTACAAGTAGCACTCCCCCAAATGAAATACTATGGTATAAATCAAATAGAATATGCACATGATCTTTGAGGAAAATGATAAAACTCCGATGAAAGAAATCAATGAACTAAATAAATGGAGAGAGATTCCCTGTTCATGGATAGATTCAACATTGCCAAGGTGTCAGTTCTTCCCAATTTGATCTAGAGATCCAATGCAATGCCAAAGTTCTGGCAAGTTATTTGGTGGATATTGACAAACTATTTTTAAAGTTTTTATGAAGAGATGAAAGACCCAGGATAGCCAACACAACACTGAAGGAAAACAACATTGAACTGACAGTGACCTATTTCAAAACTTACTATAAAGCCACAGCAATCAAGAAATCCTGTAGCAGTGAGTTACACAGAGAGTCAGGACACCAAGGCTTTTCTTTCCACGAAGCAGCTTTATTCGTGCCAGCACGGGCTCAGTGAGCTAAGACCCAAAGGGCTGAGCCCCGAGTGCAGTGGGAGGTTGCCTTTTGTACATTTTTTGCTCCTTTGTCTCCCATATATGGTAACATACAGTCTGAATGGGCAGTCTAGGTTACAGAGTTGGGAGGAACGTCGCACATGTGCACACAGCCAGGTTGTCTTCCTTTGTCTTGAGATTTTCACCACATTCATTAGGGTGGGGTTCTACCACAATCCTGCCACCTAAGGGGTATTGCTCTTTCTCCCATGGGAGTCTATTGGAGTGGGTATTTGGAATTGGGTATTTCCCTTTCCTGGGGTTAGTTATGTTCCCCATTAAAAGCATGGGGGATTTTTCTCCAATGTTTATTGTGAGAAACTGGTCAAGTTCCTGGAGGTAAATCTCACAATACTGTGGGAGCCTTGCTATGAAGTTGTGGGGGGAGGGGACACAAACATTCAGTCTATAGCAAGCAAGTCTATATGATATTGTCTCATTGTTATTTTTAATTTTGATTTCCCTAATGACAGATGATAAAGAGCATCTTTTCAAATGTTTATTTTCAATTTGTAATCTGAGGTGCCTGTTCAGGACTTTTGCCCTTTTTTAAAATTGGGTTGTTTTCTTACTGTTGAGCTTTAAGAGTTCATTGTATATTTTGGATGCTAGACTGTTATGAAATACATGTTTTGAAATTATTTTCTCCTTGTCTGTGGCTTGTTTGATATTCTTTTAGGTAGAAGCTAAGTTTATAAAAAGTGGGTTAATTTAAAGAAAAAATGTTATGAAAATATAGTGAATCCCTATAAGGAACTAAGTACAGATGGTAGTTGAATATAGAAGAAATCTTTTTTAAAAAAAAATTTTAACGTTTATTTTTGAAAGAGAAAGAGACAGAGCACGAGTGGGGGAGGGGCAGAGAGAGAAGAAGACACAGAATTTGAAGCAGGCTCCAGGCTCTGAGCTGTCAGCACAGAACCCGACATGGGGCTCGTGAGATCATGACCTCAGCCAAAGTCGGATGCTTAACCAACTGAACCACCCAGGGGCCCAGAATGTAGCAGAAATCTTAGTGGCAGTAAACACATGAACAAAATACAGGAAATGCTCCTTTAGGTTAAAGTGTCTCTGTCTCTGTCCCTGTCTCAGGTACATACACTCTGCTTACACAAAACAAGTCAAATTCCACCTCATGGGAATGTTCATGTCTCAGGTAACATTAACATTTCGGACCCTGGTTTACAGAGCACAGTTAGATGATTATTCTAGCAGTTTGCACATGTGGGAAGTTAATTATTCCAAGTCTGTAAGAAAGAGTTTTTACCAAGGAGTACACGCAACACATACACACACACTGTAATGTAAGTTTTAAATCCAGTTGAAGGTGCAAAGAAAGGAAACTGGTATCTTCATTCAAAAACACAATGTTTTAGTTTAACTGAATTCTTACCCCCAGAAAATGTGTCTTCCATGGGTCTCTAAACACCCGAGTTTTCACACTATCTTGCTTCTTGTGAATTTACAGAAGCAAGAAAGGCACACTCCCCCCACATCTTAACAGAAATCCTTGGCATTTCTGAATCAACAGTGGAACAATAGCATGAGCTAAAGCTGGGGGCAGAAGGGAGATAGGTGTGTTCAATGACCTGAGAGAAAGTGGGTGGCCCGACTGTTGCAGGGGTGAGCGGAGAGTGAGATGTTGCTAGGGAGGTGGGCAGGGCCAGTTGTGTGGGGCCTCAGATGCCACTTTAAGCATTTTGAAGGCAAAGCAAAGGTCATCGAAGGAGTAGTGGCGGGGGGAGGGGGGCGGAGGTGACATGATAACATTTGACTTTCACATTAAAAAAAAAAAGTAGTTCCTATTCACCATATATTCCTAAGAAGGGTGGTTTCAGGGCTAGAAAATTGGGTCATTGAAGTTGCTTACTGCTTGTCGGAGAAGCAGGAGTTGGAGAGATGCTCCATTGGCCAATGAGGAAAAAGTAAGACCCAAGTAAGAGAGTATGGGTTAGTTAAAGAGTTTATTTCTTGTCTACTTTTTTTCACAAGTACAACTCCACTTCTCTTTCCTGTATGCAAGGTGTATCTGTAGATTATCACACCATCTTGGACACTTTCTAGCATCCTCAATGGAAGCATGCCTTTGCCAACACCTTGGTCTTAGACTTCCAACCTCCAGGACAAAAAGAAAGTAAATTTCTGTTGTCCCAGTTGTCCAATTTATGGTACTTTATTAAGGCAGCCCTGGCAAACCAAGACAGTGGGTGATAAACTGCTATACTATTTGTAGTATTTGGACCTTGGTGATCAACAGATCATGGCTATTTTCCTATCACATCCCAGGTGTTACAATTACTTCAATATATAACTTATGCTCATCAGTACTTTAAAATCACAGTTGTTTTTGGAGTGCCTGGGTGGTTCAGTCATTTAAGTCCCTGACTCTGGATTTCAGCTCAGGTCATGATTTCACTGTTTGTGAGTTGAAGCCCCACATCTGGCTCTGTGCTGACAGCACGGAGCCTGCTTGGGATCCTCTCTCTCCTTTCCTCTCTGTCCTTCCCCTGCTCTCTCTCTCTCTAAATAAATAAATAAACTTAATTTAAAAAAATAAGTAAAATAAAATCACAGTTGTTATTAAACCCACTGCTAAATCGTGTTATGTAACAGATTAACAAAGGAAGGGCATGTGTTATTATGTCACAATTTGTAAAATTCTTTGAGAACTGTTTATTGGTTTTCTTCATATCCCTATGTATTTTATGTTATGTATTTTAATACATTATTCTGAGAAGGGCTTATAAGATTGCCAAAGGGGTCCCTGGCACAAAACAGATTAAGAATCCCTTCTTTGGGGCACCTGGATGGCTCAGTTGGTTAATCATCTGACTCTTGTCTTTGGCTCAGGTCATGATCTCACAAGTGTGGGATCTAGACCTGTGTCAAGCTCCATGTGCTGAGCTTGGAGCCTGCTTGGGTCTCTCTCTCTCTCCCCTGTCTCTCAAAATAAATAATTTTAAAAAAAGAATCCCTTCTGTTTTTATATTTATTTTTTTGGACAGCACAAGTGGGGAAGGGCAGAGAGAGGGGGATAGAGAATCTGAAGCAATCTCTGTGCTGACAGGTTGACAGCGGCCAGCCTGATGTGGGGTTCTAACTCATGAACCTGATCATGACCTGAGCCGAAGTTGGATGCTCAACCAACTGAGCCACCCAGATGCCCCAAGAATCCCTTCTTTAAGAAGAAGAGAAACAGTATAAAGATATATCTCCACACCTCAGACCCCCTTTCCCATCCCAGAGTTCTGGGAGGTGGAGGATGGGGCAGGGAGGTAGTGGGTTCAGGGAATTGTTTTTCCAGTTAGAGACTATTATGTGACTAAAAGTGCTGTGCAAATTTGTCCTGATAACGACAAACCAGGTGCAGAGACCTCCCCTACTCCATCCTCACACCCAAAGGTGGAGGCTTGGTTTATTTCACTTCTGGGTTCCCAGATGTATTAGTCTGGGTTCTTCAGAGAAGCAGAACCAGTAGAAGTCCCAGGATCTGCAGTTGGCAAGCTGTACACCCAGGAGAGCCTGTGGAGTGAGTTCCAGGGTGAGTCTGAGACCAAAGGCAGAAGGCTAATGTCCCAGCTTGAAGGCAGCCAGGCAGGAGGATTTCTCTCTCACTTACAGGAAGCTCAAGCCTCTTTGCTCTGTTTAGGTTTTCAACCGATTAGAGGAGGCCCACCCACACTGAGGAGAGCAATCTGTTTTACTCTGTCCATGGAGTCAAACGTTATTCTCATCTGGAAACACTCTCACACACATAACCAGAACAATGTTTGGCTGAATATCTGGGCAGCCCATGGCCCAGTCAAGTTGATGCATAAAGTTAAGCCTCACATCACAGTACGACTAAGCAGTGCTTAGAACACCACTGATGCTCACATAAATATTTGTGGAATGAGTGAATGAATGAATGAATGAATGAACAAAAAGTCGTGGTAGAAATGTCCAAATGGGGCCAGCTGGGAAGTGGAAAAGCAGCCCAGGACCTAAACTGTCTTCCATGGGGAGAAGGAACCTCCACACCTGGTTTCCCAAGGATAAGAGGGAGAAGGAACAAGGCTTCGGTTCGCTTCTGAGCACACAGTTTGCTTCTGATTGACTCCCTGGAAGCCACAGGACTGCTTATGGCCGTGCGTGCTAACTAAACCTCGGTGGAGGGACTGCTGGCTGGGCAAACTTTGCACAATGCTGGCCGCCAACATACCAATGGGCAAACATAAGACCCTCAAAGGAGATCCTGGCGTTCGATGCAGATTCCACAGACATCAGGATGCTGGGGACCAAACAACAAGGATCTGGCTTACACCAGGAGACTTCAACAAACTCCCCCTGCTCTACATGCCCCGTCTCTCTTCCACACAGGTGCTGCCTCCCAAAGATCCTCAGGGCCCTGAGGGACACGGAGGATGGCTCTCAGGAAGATGACTCATTGGGTCACAGGCCCCTTTGAAGGGTGAATCCTATCTCATTGCTGCCTCCCCCCTGCCTACTGCTAAACTCCTGCACCAGACACATCAGAGGGGTTGGCTGTGAATGATCCAGACTCCAAACCCCAAGAGGCAGAGGACGAAACTTCCTTCAAAGGACTTGAGGGGAGTAAAAAGGCTGTGAAGTCTGCAGATGGCTGTTTGCAACTTCAGGGACGGCAGGAGGAGCCCCACTGAAAACTCTCAGGAAGTGTCACTGAAGCCAGCGGCTGCAAGATAACCAGAGTGCAGGTCGGCGTGGGACCGAAAATCCAAATGTGACCTCCTCAGTGATGAAGGAGTGGCTTCCCTCTTTGGGGGGATCCTATTTTCCATGTGACTGCTTTCTTGAAGGTGCCACTTTGCCCAGCCACACCCCTCCCCCCCTCCCCCCACACAGAGGAAAATATTAGCAATAAACTGCACTCTGGAGATTAATGCAGCAGCTGGCATACAGCAGGGACTGTCCAAGAAGTGAGCAGAGAAGAACACGGGCTGGCCCTGCCACTCCCTGGGCTAGCACTTTCCGGCCAGTGGTCGCCATAGCAAAACTCGTTCAGCAAAGGGGTAAAGAAAGAGAAAACTGGGTGCGGATCCTTTCGTACAGCAGTGCATTAGAGCCAAGATAAAAGAACAGCAAAATGTGGCTGTTGCCACAATCCAGGTGGCAGCAAATCTGTTTCAGTCAAGATCTCTCAGTCTGGGGATAAACTTCAGCAGGATATTTCTCAATCGTCGGGTTTCCTGGCAGTTTGTTCATACTCACTTATATAGATAAGCCATCGGGGCACTGTTATGGGTTGCATTGTGTCCTCCCACCCCCAAATTCATATATTGGAGTCTTAAGCCCCAAGACCTCAGAAGGTGATATATTTGGAGACAGGGCTTTTAAAGAGGTGATGAAGGTAAAATGAGATCATTAGGCGGGGCCCTCATCCAGTATGACTAGCGTCCTTCTAGGAGGAGGAGATTAAGATACAGACACACACACAGGGAGGACCATGTGAAGACCCAGGGAGAAGACGGCCATCTATTAGCCAAGGAGAGACGTCTCAGGAGAAACCAATGCAGCTGACACTTTGATCTTGGACTTCTATCCTCCAGAAGTGTGAGAGAATAAATCCCCCATGTTTAAGCCACTCAGTCTGTGGTACTGTGCTATGGGAGCCCTGGCAAACTCACACAGGGACCCCACAAAAAAGAACATGAGCACATCCTCATTCATCCTCATTATCCATTCAAAGGAGTCCCAGGCAAGATGGATTCCTACTCTTCCCCGCAAGTCTCCAGCCAATTCTGTAATTTCTAAATTTTACTGTCATAGCTCCCCACCCCTCGTTTCAACTTTGACACTAAATGGGAATCCAATTAAAACTTGTCTGTTCTTCAGATCCGCATCCCCACCTGAATGCCTTCCCCTTGTGCAAGTCCCAGAGATGCCTCACCTGATGGGGACTGAAGAACTGGAGGAAATGAAGAGATGGTTGGAAGCAGCTCTTTGTACTTATCCACACAGAGCTGGAAAGGCATCAATCATGTGACATTTCCATTCTCTTGGAAATCCCAAGAGACACTGAGGGGCCACTTGTGGTTGTTCCCATCCTACAGATGAGAAAGCAAAGTCACAGACAATAGAATAGCTTAAGACATTGTTTTCCAGCCCCTGATGGTAGGCATAGTCTGGTGCTTGCATAAACTTTTGGTGTAAAGGGTTTATGTGTGTGTGTGTGTGTGTGTGTGGGTGGGTGGGTGGGTGTGGGTGTGCACGTGTGCATGCAATGCATATGTTGAAATAGCCACCTAACTGGTGTCTGCATTTCCAGGCTTGGCCACCTCCAATCTCCCTTCCACATTGCATCTAATGAAGGTTTCTATAGATTATGTCTGATATTATCACTTCCATATTAGAACCTTCCAGTGACTCCCCATTGCTCTCAGGACGAGTTTGAAATGCCACGCATAACCAAGAAACCTCTGAAATATCTGACCCTGGCCCCCAACTCAGGCTCCATATCCCTCCAAAGGTGCCAAGCTTCCCTCCCTCTCCTCCCTGGCCTTTCCTCTGGAAACCTCCTTTCTCCACAATTCACCTGGCCAACTCTTTCCCATAGGTCAGTCTCATCTTAGGTAAAACATCTTCCAGGAAGCCCTCCCCAATCCCATAAACTAGCTTCAATGTCCCTCTGTGGACCTCCCCTGCATTCCAGCTTTCCTGTTCCTTGTACTGTATTATACTGTTGGCTTGTCAGTCTTCCCTCTGGAGTATCAGCTTGGTGATAATGTCTGTGTCTTGTTCTCTGATATATCCCCAGGGCTAAGTACAGCATGTGGCACACAGGAAATGCTCACTGTATATTGGTTTAAATGAATTTTGAATGGAAGTTAGGTATATGGACATCTGGGGCAGGAGAAAAAGGAACCATCCTCGTTCTTATGTTTGGGCGTTTCCATGGGTATGACTCAGAAAGAGAAATGTTAAAAAAAAAAAATATGCTTTGATTTTGAGTCCAGCAGAGT
Organism: Felis catus; assembly: GCF_018350175.1. Lineage (NCBI taxonomy): Eukaryota > Metazoa > Chordata > Mammalia > Carnivora > Felidae > Felis > Felis catus. The sequence continues at coordinate 26,912,653 of NC_058383.1, read as the reverse complement.
TTGACCTTAAACCAACTTTCAAGCAGGGAAACTAGAATTCTGGGTCCAGTGAATAATTATTTCCCCTTCCTTATTTACCACTCATATCCCATCATTCAAAACTTAGACATGTGGCCACACATTGCTGCCAGGAAGACTGGGAAATGCAGTCTTTATTCCTAGGTGACCGTATGCTCTATGAACAATCATCTTATGCTGGAAGAAAGGAAGGCTGGATACGGAGGGGCAGCTAGTAGTCCTTTGCTCAGCATCCTCAGGTCTCCATGGCAACCTCTCCTACCCACACAGCCTGCACTCTGGGTCAGAGTTCACAGAACCGCCTGGCATGAGCGACAGCAGCAAAAAGCCACCACGCTTCATTCCAAGTCTTCCAGGACCCACTACATGTGACATGAGCCATCCAATGGGAAAACTGGGAAGCCATATATCTTTCTTCAGAGCCCACTGACCCTTTGCATCATCTCTCCCCCCCCTTCCTTTCTCTCATTTTTTGAAAGTTTATTTATTTACTTTGAGTGGGCAGAGACAGAAGGAAAGAGAGAACCCCAAGCAGGCTCCACACTCTGTGCAGAGCCCGACAAGGGGTTCCATCTCACCACTGTGAGGTCGATACCTGAGCTGAAACTCAGAGTCTATCGCTTATCCTACTGAGCCACTGAGGCACCTCTCCCCTACTCTCTTTCTCTTATACCACATTATCTGCAACTTGAGAGGCATCAGGTCTAACAAAAAGATCACTAACTTTGACCCAGCAGACCAGGGTTTGAATCTTGGATAAGCCACTTACAAGATATATGGCCTTAAATATTTAACCTGTCTGTACCTCATTTTCCCATCTGTAAAATGGGGATTATAAGATCTCGTGGGAACTGTGTTAAGGACTAAGTGGCTCATAGTAAGAGCTCAATAAATGGCAGCTACTGTTATCACAATGATTCACTTGGTCACTGAGGTCACGGCAGCTGCCTTCCACGTAATCACCCAATAAGCAGAGTTTATTAAAAAGCCTCTGTGCCAGGGTTAAGCCACACGGTTTTCAAAGAATCAATATGTTAAGCTACCCAGCATAAGCAGACAGGCTATAAATAAAATTAGATTTCAAAGACTGTCCCAGATTGGCAGAGACCTCTGTACTCCCTGGTTTATCATTTTTCTGCGTGTTGCTAATATTGCTAATAATAGCAGCGACAGCTGTCATTTGTCAAGGGTCCCCCGTGTGCCAGACCCTGTGCTTTTCGATCCTCACGGTGGACCCAGGAGGCAGGCTTTCTCAGTCTCCTTTCACAAGTGAGGAGATGGCTCAGAGGGGAAAGCGATTTGCCCCAAGTCACCCAGAGCCAGCTTGGTACTCAGATTCAACTCTAAAACAGCATTTTGTATTTATTCATCTGCTCCTTCTTGTACTTCTTTATAAAAAAAAAAAATTCCCTCAAAATGATGAGTACAAATCACCTGTTATCACACAACTCTCTCCTCTCGAAGTCTATAATGAAGAAGTAAGTGAGAGCCACCGCCAGGCTTGCCGATCCCTCCCCCGTAGGGAACCACTCTTAGAACCCTGTTCTTCATGCCTATGCAGTTTAATAGTCTTTCAATTGTCATTCCCACTCGCATTCAAACAAGTCATTTCAAACAGGAGGAGCTAAAACTGCCAGGTTCAAACCTGCCAGGAGAAATGGCTTACACACCACACTCGCTGGCTTCAGTGGGTATGTTTCTTCCATTCATGTGTTCAGTCACTCATTTATCCATTCGATAAACACCAACCAAGCACCTCACACTCACCGAGAACATCTTAGGCACCTGGAATACAAAAATTAGTAAGATTCAGGCTCTCTCTTGGAGAAATCATTAGCATAGACAGGAAGCCCATTCCCCGTCACAACACAAAAAGGAAAGAGGTGTAACGTGTCAAAATGAAGGTCAAAATGAGGAGAAAGCCAGGGAAAGAGACACTTGAGTTTAGAATAAGAGGATGCATGGACTACACACGACCAGGGGGTGCGTCATCCCAAGCAGAGGCCAGTAGGAGGGAAGGTAGAGGCCTCTTGTGTGGTTAGGACACCATGGAAGGCAGTGGGAAAGTCACTCCAGCCTTGAATAACATTCCTATTTGACTGCACCTGACCTTTCAAGCTGCTATAAGGCCTCTTCTTCTAGAAGGAAGATAGATGTTCCACTCGTAGACATGTTAGCTACTGAAACTAATATAACACTGTATGTTAACTATACTGAAATTAAAATGAAAACTTATGGATAAATAAGTAAATAAGATGCCAACATTTTAAAATCCATTATTAGGAATATGTGACAATAAGAAGACATGAAGTATTACCAACACATGCTACAACATGGATGAATCTTGAAAACAGTATGCCAGGTGTAAGAAGCCAGTCAGAAAAGGCCATATACTGTTTGATTCCATTTATACAAAATGCCCAGAATAGGCAAGTCTATTGAGACAAAGTAGATTCGCGGTTGCCTAGGGGTAGTGGGTGTTGAGGGGAAATGGAAAGTGACTCTGGGGCATATGGGGTTTGGGGGGAGGAGATAAAGGAAATGTTTTAGTATTGATTGTCGTGATGGTTGCACATTCTGTGAATATACTAAAAACAGTGAATTGTACACTTTAAATGAATGACTTATATGGTATGTGAATTATGTCTCAATAAAGCTTTTTAATTTTTTTAATGTTTATTTATTTTTGAGAGAGAGAGCATGAGCAGGGGAGGGGCAGAGAGAGAGGGAGACACAGAATCCAAAGCAGGCTCCAGGGTCTGAGCTGTGAGCACACAGCCTGACGCACGGCTTGAACCTATGAACTGCAAGATCATGACCTGAGCTGAAGTCAGATGCTCGACCGATGGAGCCACCCAGACGCCCCTTGTTGTAATTGTTACTTTCTCATTACCTCACTTTGGACATAGGGACAAAAAAATCTGCTTTTGAATTTGGGTTACATTGAGAGTCCACTGGCCAGTCAACAACCCAAATCTAGTTTTCTCTTTCCCTGGTTTAATCCAGAGGTTACCTGGAGGACCTTGTCTTCAAACTGCCTCCATCAGAATCACCTGGAGTGCAGGATACAAATGCAGATTCCCAGGCACAATCCAAGCCCAGTGAATCAAAATCATGGGACATGCATCCCAGGAATCTAGACTTTAATTCTGATATGTACCAAGTTGAAGGACTGTGCTCTACACAATGATTCTTGGCTTATAACTTCCTCCATTGCATGATGCTGAGCCCCAACCGATTTCTGAGTGCAAACTGATCCCAAATAGACCCAGACTGCTGAGACCACAGATTTACATCAAGACATACCTGATGTGAAAGAATCTCTGTAAAGAGAGATAAAAATAAATGCAAACTAGGTGTGTGACTATTGTAGGTGAGCTGTGAGAGGCAGACAGTCTGAATGGGCCAATGGAAGGCTTCACAGAAAGGCTAAGGACAGAAAGAAGGGGATGGCTAGCTTGTGTTCCAGACGTGCAACTGGCCACATGTAGGATGTCAGTCCCAAATCTGATGAGCTGGATGACCTCAGATTTAACTCCTCTGATCTCAGTGGTGGGTTGGGTCACCTAAGAACATGCCATTCTGTCCCCTTCCAGCCATCCAGGTTTTCCCAACCTATAGTACATCCTTCTGACCTCTGTGCCTTTGGCCTCATCACTACCCCTCTCTGAGTTCAATCTCTTCGTGTATAAAATGATGGGTTTGATCCTGATTGTCTAGGGATTCTTTCCCCCCTCTGACATCATGCCATACAAGACCAAATGACCTTTGGGAAATATTGGGATTGTTTCTACTATGGTTTTGACCCCCAGGATTAAAACAAGAAAGGATATGACCTGCATATTTCAAGATCCATTTGATTGAGGTATATTTTACCTCTGATAAAATGCACCCATTTTAAGAGTACATGTTGGTGAGTTTTGACACATACAACCTTTGTCGCTATCGCAATAATCAAGATAAAGAGCATTTCAATATCCCCCCAAAGTTCCCCATGCTCCTTCCTAGACAATCCCTCCTCAGTGTTTTCTATCACTATAGATTGTATTTGTCTTTTCTAGAATTTCATATGCTGAAATAATTCAACATGAACTCCTTTGTGTGTAATTCCTAGAGATCCACCCATGTTGTGATGTGCATGGGTAAAGTCTCCCCTTTTATTACCAGCTCTGTTTTCATGGGCCTGAGAAATGGAGAGCAATCATCACTTCCTAGGAAGCCCTCCACCTCCCCTGACTAAGCCAAACCTGTCATTTGTTCCCACATCCCATGTACCCTAGCACCATATTCCTTGCCACAAACCTTTTGGTTTCTCCATAGCTGCCCAAGGGTCAGGGAGAAATCTGGGAAATCCAGAAATCTGGAGAAATCCCAGGCCCTGGGAAATCTGAGGTTTGTGGGTGTTTCCACTACCCAGGATGCTGCTACACCATTTATAATGTCCTGGCCTCAGGTTGTAGTGTGATGGTCAGTTTATCATTATGTTCTAGTAGTTCCTTCCAGAGGCACTCTCGTGGTTGTATCCACATTCCAAATCCCAGCTTTTGGGATTTGGTTTGGGTAACAGCAGGGTTTAGTCTGCTAATGGAAGGTCCCTTCCTCATACCATTCTCTAGCCAGAACGTTCCATGCAGATGGTCCCTAGTAAATATGTAACCTTTCCTGTACCTTGAAGAGGAGACAATAAAGTTTATGGGGCAGAACTACAGCAACAGTCTATAGCTTAGAGACTGATCATCATGACCTTAACCTCCCCCAGGAAGTCTGTTCAAGATGTCAGCTTGAGTATTCAGAAGGGCTCTTATCCCAGTCATCCCTGTTGTCATTTTCATGTATTTGTGTGAATGTTTTGTTACTGTCTCTTCCCCCACAGCCTTGCAAACTTCAGAGGTCAGAGCCTGGTCTGTTCTGGCCCCCTCTCCATCATCAGTGTTCAGCACACTACGTAATACACAGAGGACGACCAACGGGTATGTGTTGCCCAGAATACAGAGGGGAAGAAAGAAGTGAAAACATAACAGATGGGAAGGAGGGAGGAGGAAAGGAACAAGGGAAGGAATGAAGGAAGGAAGGGCAGATTACATTGTGGGAGTTCTTCCCCATAGCACTTGTAACAAGGTGAACTCTGATAGACAATATCAAGCAGGTCTTTACTTACACTGTCATGGGTTGAGTTGTGCCTCCACAGAAAGATACACTCAAATCCTAAACCCTGGTACCTGTCAGTATGACCTTATTTGGAAATAGGGTCTTTGCAGCTGCAACTGAGTTAAGGTGAGGTCGTCTTGAAGGAGGGTGAACTCTAAATCCAATGACTGGTGTCCTCATTAGAAGAGGGGAAGAGACACAGGCATGCAGGGGGAAAGAGGCAGCGAGTGGAGGGATGCGTCTACAATCCAAGAAGAGCTGAGAATTGTTAGTAACATCAGAAGCTAAGAGGAGGCAAGGAAGGACCTTCCTCTAGAGCGTTAAGAGAGAGCATGGCCTGGCTGACGCCTTTGCTTTTGAGTGTCTAGCCTCCAGGATTGTGAAAGAAGAAATTTCTGTTGTTTTAAGCCATCCAGGTGTGTGGTCATCTGCTAAAGCAGCCCCAGGAAGCTAATACGTACACCCATCAAATGAGGTTGTAATTACAACCTGTCTACTGGGCTGTTTCCCCTGCGAAAGGCAGGGGCTGCGTGTTGTTCACCTCAGTCACCCCAGTACTAGGACTGTGTGCTACATGGTGGGGTGTTGTTGCTTGGTCTCCATTCACTGAGTGGCCAGGAGGAAAAGAGGGTGGTGGTGGCTCTGTGGGACCCTCTGAGCCTCTCCAGGCATCAGCAGTTACATCTTTTCCATAGGAAACCAGCTCAAGGGCACCACCCTGCCCAAGAGCAGGTAGGATTCCTCCTCCCTGGAAGGAAAAACAAATTCACTTCCTTTCTGAGGCTCCCCCCTGTGTCCCACTCCCCAAATACCCTTTCACTGCAGAATGCCTCACCACAAACCTACTCCTGCGTCCACTGAAATCCTTCAAGTCGGCAAAGAGCAGAATAGCTCATCAAGGACCAGGTTTGCAGGTGACTGAGCCGTACTGGGAATCACAGCTCATTTTTAGAAAATAAACTCCAATTAGCAATCTCAGTTGCTTGTTTCATTTCCTGGCTGTTCAAATTTCACGTGTGCTGCCACTGCTGCTGCGGCTGCTGCTGTTGCAGCCACCATCTCTGTGGGGACGTCAAACCTGGAGACCCTGGGGACATGTGTGGGTTCTTCGTTCTTAACCTCAAGAGACCTGCATTCTGGAGAGGTGAGGTCTAAGCATGGAGGACGCATGACCGCCACACTGATCACCTTGCACGCACCAGGCACCAGGCCACCCCCTGCACACACTCGTGAAACGTGCGATATTGGTCCCATTTCACAGGTGAAAAACTGAGGCTTGGAGAGGTTAAGGATTCTCCATCTCAGAGAATGTTAGCCTCTTCTCTCCCCCCCCCCTCCTCTGCTGTCCAAACCAGAAGAACGGGAATCATTTTTAACTCTCATACAATCAATTAATAATTCTGCTCCTTTGGCCCACAAACTGGGTCTCAAATCCACACACCTCTCTCCATCCCCACTGCCAACGCTCTGGTCTGGCAAACGATGTCTGATTGCCCAGTGTGCACTAGGCTGTGCCCTGAGCACCTGGGATACATAGAGAAACAAAACTTGTCAAGTCTGGACCTCCAAGAGAGCCTTCGTTCCAGCAGTGTCTGGCCTAGATTATTGGTACATCCTCCAGTTCATTCTTTCTTTTCTCTCCTTCCACAGAAACCATTCTCCACAGTGCAGCTGACTTTTTCAAAATAAAAATATGATCATGTCACCCCCTTCTTACAATTGTCTGCGTGGTTCCTGTTGCTCTAAGGATTAAGGGTTATCCTCCCTAAAATGGTTTACAAATCTCTTTCATGACCTGACCCTCATGATCTCTTTAGACCCAGCTCTCGCTGTTCTCCTCTCTGCCACGCACTCCATACCCACTTTCTTCCATAGGAACTTTCCTCAGTTTAATTTGGAGTGTAAGGCACCCCACTCTCTCTAGCCCCTGGCTGCCATATATGCAAGTTTCTTTGCCTGGCATATGGCTCTCTTCTGTTTCCTTCCACTGGGAAGCTTTCTCAGACCTTCCACACTGCTCAGACTACATTAGGGGTTTCTGCTATGTGACCTTCTGGCATTAAGTCTTCCCATATCCTGGCACAGGTCACTCTTTGTTAATGCTGTCTTTGGCACTGGGTTGTACCCTTTGAAGAAAGGGATGGGGTCTGCCCTTCTTGTCATTGTATCCACAGCACTAACAGCATCTCTCAGTATTTGCTTATGGAATGAGTGGATGAATGCATGAATAGTGAAGAAGTAACAGGTCTTAGTCTCATAGCTAGTAAGTGGCAGGAATGGAATTTGAACACTAAACCCCCTCCTCTTAACCACCATCATCCACTGTGAGGGATGTGGTCGGATGTAAATAAAGTGAGTTTTGGGAAGAACATACCATCATTTGTCATAAATCTTTCTAATCAGAAGCAGGGCAGGGAAGTGGATGATACACAGGATATGGTGTGAGTGCTTCATCATCCTGGGTCTAGAGAATGATCAACTTTATCCCCGGTTATCAAGGGAATGGCAGAAACACAGAATACCCAAGGGAGCATGGATTTTAGACATTGTCTTGTCTTTCAGCTCCATGGGAGTGTCAAAACTGAGGCTCAGCGTGGAAAGGGATGCCCTCCTCAACTTACCCACTGCAAGAGGCAAAGGTAGCCCTAGAATCCCCAATTTCTTGACACCAGATCCCATGCTGATATCATGAGTGTAACTAAACTTGGGGGAAGTCTAAGTGTCTTAGCCATCATAAAGTGGCTCAAAAGCAAAAAAAAAAAAAAAAAAAAAAAAAAAAATCCTAAATTTTCCCATGCATCAGATCTGTGGCTTTAGAGGAGAAATCCTTACTATTTGATGTAAAATTCCTTTCCAAGAAAAGGAGGAAGGTGAATGAAAGGAAGGATGAATATTGATACAACCCAGGTGAGCACAGCAACCATGGTGGGTCATTTCAGGAAAACCAATGGACGTTTTTAGTCCTTCCCCAATAGGGAAGAGAACGAGGAAGAGAGAGGAAATCCAACCCATGTGTGGGGCTACTTATAACCACCTCCACTGGGAGGAAATTAGAATGGATGGAGGGGTTGGTGGGAAGACTGAGCCAGCCCCACCCAGTTACTGTGTGCCAGTCATGCTAAGTGTATCATATGCCTCAGCCCATTGACTTCTCACAACAACCCAAAAACACATATGCCCATAGTTGTACAACTAGCAGGTACTGAGTGGGGACTGGAGTCTCCTTCAAGCCTAGGTTCATAAACAGTATGCTATGTTGACTCTGCGCCATCAAAATTGTTGGCCAACATCAAATACTGCCTAGTTGGGAACTATGTTATCTTCCCTACCCAAGGGAAGTCCCAGACAAATTAAGAGTGATTCCCAAGATCCCTCAGAAAACCCTATAATCTGGAAATACCCAAAGATCAAAAGTATTGAAAAAAAGCACTGATTTCATACCTTCTGGAAAGTTCTCAACCACTGAGAACAAAGAAAACAACCATTAAACATCTATCATGTGCCAAGTACTACGCTTTCCGTATATAACCTCAAATAGTATGTGACTGACCCTGGGAGATCATTATTATCTCCATCTTCATTTCCTCTTAAGAAAAAAAAAGCACCTTCAAAGAGGTCAGGTAATGTATCCAAAGTCAGACAGATGAATTTAGGATTCAAGGCTAGGTCTGCCTGTCTCCAAACTCCTGCCCTTAACCATGATGAGATGCCACAATGCCACAGCACTACCACCAGCCAAATGGTAGCACCTGGGGAAAATACAGTGAGTCTGAGGTCCAGTGTCCTGACTTCTGCGTCTTGACTTTATCTGTCAGAAAGCATCTGCCACCCATGGTGATTTGAAGGTAAAATCCAGCAACTTCAGAACACATGGAGATTTGCACCATGCAAATATAGGCTCTTTTGCTCTGCTTTGAATTATTATTATCCATTGTCCTTGGAGAGATGTGAAGGAGGGAGAGGCAATTTTTTGCTAAGCCCCCAGCTGGAAAAAGACATAACTTGGAATGAGGTGGGGGTGACTGAGTTCACTCCCCTTCCTTCGGCTGAGGCCTCTGCTTTAATTTGCATATATGCAGATTCCTGAGAAGCCACCGTGTAGCTACTAATAGCATTTGCTGACTCTTGCCCTGGAGTGAACTCACCCCTGCTCAAGGCTTCCTGAGTCCTTCACCCTCAATGTTCTCCCTGCCACTCATCCTCAGAATCCTTGGTAGGATTATAACTATAGAGACAGTAAAAGCCAACTGTTCCTATGACATCTAAAAACCAAGAATCAGCCCATTTCTCCCTGCCCAGAAATTCCAAAGCAGGGATGTAGCTAGAGTTCCCTGTAGCAACCACAAACCAGGCTGGGGAGCCATTAGGTTAAGCTGTGGCCCTGCAAGCCTCCCTTGGTTTCCTCATATGTAAAACGGCATAGTAAAGGGGCCTCCTCATAGAATTGTGCTGCGGATTAAAAGAGCTAATGCGTTTAAAGCCTTTACACCAGGGCTGGTGCAATGTAAACATTTTCTAAGTGGTAGTGTGGGGCTTGTACAACCCATGTTCAGATAGCTTGGTGGTTAAGGAGCTGGACTCTGAAGATGGACGGGCCTGGATTCAAGTCCTAGCAGTTCATTTTCTAGCTGTGTGACACTAGGCAAGTTTTTGACCCCTCTGAATTTATTTCCTCTTCTATAAAAAGGGGGGAGGGGTGAGGGGGGCCTGGAGAGAGGAGTACCCACCTGTAAAGTTTGTTCTGGGAATGAAATGAGCAATTATACCAGGCACGTGGTAAGTATTTGTACTATAGCTCAGGCTCCCTAACAAGATACCACACAGACTGGGTGGCAGATCAACAGACATTAATGTCCTCACAGTTTTAGAGTCTAGGAGTTCATCAAAGTGCTGGAGAATTCGGTTTCTGGTGAGACCTCTCTTCCTGGCCTGCAGACCACCACCTTCTCACGATGTGTGCACCTGGCCTTCCCTCCACGCACAGAGTGGGAGCTGGGTGTCTCTTCCTCTTCTCATAAGACAAAAGTCCTATTAATCAGATTATGGTCCTACTCTTATGATCTCATTTAACCTTGATTACCTATCTGAAGGCCCTATCTCCAAATACTGTCTTACTGGGGGTTAGAGCTTCTACACACAGATTTTAGCGGGACACAGTTCAGTCCCGTAGCTACAGTCAAATAATGTTAACTATTTTGAGCAGTCCACCAACTGAGGAAGGAAGCTGAAACTAAAATACAGAAGTGGAAAGCTGATTACCTGTTTCGCCCTCTGCAATCCAAACCACTGCCTCCATTTCCCCTCCAACCACTGAGGGGTAGCTCTGTCACCAATGCATGGATGCTTCCAGTAACTCAGATCTTCAGTGATGCTGTCACCACTCATGGAGAATCTATTTTCTCCTTTCACTACCCTTTTCTAGAGTTCTTTTTACTTCCTTTGGACCAAGTTGACATGACAACACTCATTCACAGAACTACCTGAGAATCTATTTCTCTGCTCCCAGCAGCTGGTGGCTTTGCCAGGAACCAAAATATGTTTCCAGTGGTGGGTGAGGCAGCTGGGGAATTCCTATCTAATACTGGAGAATTTGGGGACCCTAGAGAGCCAGGGATTCCCTAAGAATCCTCAAGGGGAAAAAGAACATTGTGTTAGGTTTCTATTTGCAGTTTTATTAATATATTAGTAACTAATGTTTGTTGAGCACTTACTTTGTGGTATCTACTAAGCAGTGTGTGGGAGCTTTATAGGGGTCATTTCATTCCACTTTGAGAATGGCTCCACCGCATAAGTTCTCAGTGAGGAGAGGGAGAAGAGCCTGTCCTCCCTGGAGACATTTGACAATGTCTGGAGACATTTTTGGTTGTCAAAACTGGAGTTGGGGGTAAAGAGATTGTGATACTGGCATCTAGTGGGTAGAGGCCAGGGATGGGACAGCCCCCCTACCCCCACCCCCACCCTCTGCTCTGCAAGATAGGTATTCCTATTTTCCTGTTTTACAGGCAAGAACACTAAATATCAGAGAACATATGCAATCAGTTCCAAGGCACAGAGCAAGCAGGGTCTGAACACAGGTCTGATGGATTTCAGAGTCTGTCTCTCCAACCCAGAGCAGCAGACCACCATGATCATGCATCAAACATAATGTTCTGTCATCATGAGAGCCATCGGTGTCTCTGAGACCCTGGAACCATGTGCAGATGCCCACACTTCATCACAGACGGGCTGGCTGAAGCAACTTCCACGGCATGCTTACCCAAGATTCCAAATCATCCTTGATCCAACAGAAGAGATACCTTCCACGAGAGAATAAAAGAAAGCCTGATTCATGAATTTGCCAACGGGTCCCCACCCCCACCCCCAGCTGCAGCTAATGTAGGTATTTCCAGCTATAGATTCTGTTGAATCTTGGGGACTGAAAAAGAAAATTGGCTTCAGGTGCCAGGCTGATGCGAGCCTGAGTCTGGTAAGGAGAGTGACTCCCCCTACCTCTCCATATTCATCCTCATACTTTGGATCAAAAAGTAATTGCCAATTGTTGTCATGTTAAGAGAGAGGTAACTGTGTAGGTCAAGCTTTCTGATTTCTTATTCAGGAAAATTTTCCATTCCCCAAACTCTCAATGAGAAGCCCAAACCTAAGAAAGCTGTGTTGTCAAAAGGGGCTCAGAAAACACAAATGATTTTCTTTAAAGACTCCTTTGTCCATCAGAAAGCAAGCAACTCGATCAGACTAATTATTTCCCAACAAAGGCGTGAGGTTTCCTTTCAACATCTGCTTGCTTCTTGCTATCAAAGGAGCATTTTTTAAAAAATGTATCCTGGACAAGGCAGATCAAAAGAGAGGCACGTGTCTGGGGCAAATAATATTTTTTCACATTATTTCCAGTTGAATTTGCTTAAATCTCCCGTATTTTACCAGGTGTCGTTATGTGAAATCTTCACCTTGAGTTAAGGCTGGTGAGGGAACAGGAAGGCTCTCTAGTGAGTGGTGCTGGGTAACAGAATGAAAAGGCAAAGACAGGCCCGGGGTGACCGATGAATAAAAGGAACAAGAAAGAAGCAACTGTTTTATCTCAATAATGTTATCGATACTCACGTCTGTATTAGAGATGTGCAGGGACCACACGTGTGAACGGGAAGGGGATTATTCCAAAGGAAAATCAATGTCTGGATTAAAATGGGTTTATGAAGTTATGTCAAGTGAGCTTTTTTTATCTCTTGCCTCAGGATTACCCTCAGAGGCCCCAGTGCATGCAACCATTGTGCCTTTCTCGAGGCATACTTGAGCATCGAGGATTAGCCATGGGAAAGGGTGAAGTGTCCTTTTGGACAGGGTAATGCAAAAATGGAAATAACCATAGTAAAAGCACTCTTGTGAGCCCTTTGTATGTTTTAGTTTGTGTTGTTCTCCCGATAACTTTAGAAGGGGGGGGGCATTCTTAACTCTCCACTTACTTTTACAGCTGGAGAAACTGAGGCACAGTGTGTAGGTACAGGTGTCCTGGTTAAAAGCTGTGGCACGTCTGAAAGTGCAGGCTGCCTGGGTTCAGATTCTGATTCTGCATTTGCAAGCTTTGTGATCTTGGCCAAATCAAGGCCAAGTTATCTTTCTGAGTCTGTTTCCTCAATAGTAAAACAGAGATAGCAATGATCACTGTGGTGGTGATGATACTTAGTGAAAGAAACATCCTAGCATTGTTCTAGGCATGAAATGAAATAATCTGAGCTTAGAACCCTGCCTTGCATGGATCACCATGTGCACCATCTGTAGGATTCGTATTTTTGGAGCTGAGGACCCATTCAGAGCTTTTAATTTGAGGAGATGTAGACTTAGTCTGGCCCCATAGAAGATCTTTATGTTAAAGCAGATCAAGCTAATGCCAGCTCAGCTCCTGTGTGATCCTAGACAACTCAGACTATCTGAATCTCAGATCATGGTGTGTGAAGAAGAGCCTCGTCCAGTAGTGGCCAGGATTAATAATGATTAATTTGTAAGCAATATTCAATGAGTAAAAGGCATTTTTTTTAAACCTCAGAACTCTGGAAGACTTTCTTTCCCTTTTTCTGTCTGTCAATCTCTGTCATCAGACTCCCAGCCCTGAGCCAACCCTAAACAATGTCTGGTAGGAGGCCAGGGGTTCATTTTGGTGCCTTGTGTCCATCTTTGGCCACAAGCCCCTAGATGTCTGTTGACCCACCAGGCCAGTCCTCTCAACGAACCCCTATTGAGTTGGCTTCGGTCTCAGGCTCCTGGCTCAGTTTCCCTATTATCCTCACTTCCCCAATGGATCAGGGTGTTCCCCTATAGAGTTGAGTCTCTGACCAAAAGCTTAGTTTTAGCAGCCCTGGGACCTTGGGAGGCTAGACACTGTCTCCTCTTCCATGTCCCCTAGCCATTAACCAAAGCCCTATATGAAGTCCAGAACCCAATGTCACCACCTACTAGTCAGACAGGAGTTTAAATCCTGGCTCTGGTTGACCAAATCACTTTACCTCTCGATGCCTCAGTTTCCTTACCTGTAAAATGGAGAGAATAAACCACATAAATGATGGCATTGTGGAGGAGATTAAATACATTGCATGTAAAGCATTTAGGACACTGCCTGGTTCATGGTAAACTGTCAGTAAAAGTTAGTGATGTTCTGTGGACACTTGTCATAACTCCACTCTCACATCTGCATTTAGGTCAGGCTCCTAGAACATCATCTGCAGCATATCCCTTTCATACCAGGCTAGTTTCCTGGCCCAAGCCCTTCATACTCCTGACATACTTGCTTTCTTTCAACCACCCCCAGAGCATTACGCCTGGTAAAGTTCCACATTTTACATCTCGGTGTCACCCAGCCTTTCGGAATACATCTAGGCTAACTGTATGATTTAGGAACTGTATGATTTAGGGACTGCATGGAACTGTCCACATACAAAACTGTTGCCCATTATTAGGAAGACCAATAGGTCTGGGGTGAAAGATGTCCTCAGACCAGGTTCCCCTTCCATCAGCAGAGTAAAGTGGCTTCTCACGGTTCTCCAGAGAGACTGAATCCTCAGAATTCGTTGGGTTGCAAGTGACAAAAACTCAGCCCACTGTAGCTTAAGCAAAACAAGGACTTTAAGTGGCTTCCATGAAAGGTCCAGATGGTAGCCTGGCTTTAAGGAAGACTTGAGGAAATGGCACCAAGAATCTGCTTCTATCTCTCAACTCGGCTGTCTTTCATGTTGACTACAATCTGAGGCAACCTCTCCCTTTTTCATAGTAAAGATGGCAGTTCCGGGTAATACTACTACTAGGTTGGCATCCCCATGGACAGAGAACCCCATTTTCCCAATGGTTCCATCTCAAATCCCCAAATGGAATCCCATTGGCTCTGACTGGGTCACATGGTCATCCCTTAACCAATCACTGTGGTCAGGGAAATGGTACTCTCCATCACACATCCACACCTGGAGCTGGGGGGAGAGGGGGTAAACAGCTTCTCTCAAAACACCTGGGCTGAGTGTGGTGAGTGTGGAATCCCTTATTCCCCAAGGGATAAACAGGGCATCTGATTAGAAGGAAGGAGAACGGGAGGCGCCTGGGTGGCTCAGTAGGTTAAGCATCCGACTTTGGCTCAGGTCATGATCTCACGCTCTGTGAGTTCAAGCCCCACGTCAGGGTCTGTGCTGACAGCTCAGAGCCTGGAGCCTGCTTCAGATTCTGTGTCTCCTTCTCCCTCTGACCCTGCCCCATTCATGCTCTGTCTCTCTCTGTCTCAAAAATAAATAAACATTAAAAAGAAAAAAGAAGGAAGGAGAATGGATGCTGAGGATGCCTATCACTGGTGGAGAGCTAGAACAACTTCACTAGGGCACTTGAAGCCCAGACTGTAGATTGGTTCAGCTCTACTCCAGGAATGCTCCCGTGGATCAATCGGAGACAAAGCCTACGACTTCAGACGTCACTTAGTATTATTCTCCTCACCAGCAGAGTCACCCTCTTCTTTCAGCTGTCAGTGTTCCACCTCCCAACGCACACCTTGCTGGTGCTAATCTCCCAACCTGCTGCTGACACCTTGTGACTTAATTCCCACAGATGGGTGTCTGCGTTTAAGAGCATGCGTTGTCATTGAAATAACAGGATGCTAAAACCTTTATAAATTGATATGCCAGACAAGAGGGAGGCAAAAATGAATGCTAAGTTTCCTTGCATAATACTCTGTGGGATGTGTTTTTCCCCCTAAGAATATTTTAGCATTAATTAAGATAAACAATGATATATGCTGAAAGACAATTGAATCTGTTCTTGGTTAAAAATGGCCTCGTTGTGTAAAAATAGTACCCAAATTATAGCATATAAAGATGCAGAGGGAAAAATACTGTAAACCTATAACATGATTAAAATAGAAACGCAAACCGGTAATGATGAGGCCTTGAACAAATCTGGGGGAAGAAGGGAAAGATGGGTAAGAAGCAAAATGTGTCATCATGCTTAATTTATTCATCTCCCTCTGGGATCCTCTTTACTGTGCTTCTCTTTAATAATAACTACCATTTATCATGGCATGGTTAACATTTGTTTTCAGTGAAAGTGTGGTTGCTATTATCATTTTATAAGTGAGGCATCTGAGCTTTAGAGAGTTTAAGTCAAGGTCACACAGGTAGGAAGTGGTAGAATCAGGCTTAGAAGCAGGTTAGCTTAATTTACCAGCCAAGTACCTCCCATCTCTCTAGGCTGCCCCACTGCTCCCACAGTCTCCTCTGTGTGAGCAATGCACCCCCCCAACCCCCTTCCATTATCTAGCCAGTTAATCTCTTCAGGTTAGAAGGAGCATGAAGTTAAGAGCTCACACATAGCCCATCTATGATGTGCCAGTCACTGTTGTAAGCTTTCGTATGTATCTGCACTCTTAATCCTCACCATTGGGAGATTATTACCAGCACTCTCCACATTTTGCAGATGGGGAAATTTGAATGTTGTGTCCGAGGTCTGACAGTGGTGAGAGTTGGAATCCAAGCCAAGTGATCTAGCTTCAGAGCCCGTGTTCTGAGCTACTGTGCTTTCCTGTGTTCTCTTTCCTTTAAGGAACCACTTGTGGCATCTGATGTCACTCCTCCAGCACCGTTCTCCCCAGAGTTCTGACAGGGTTGACTACCTACAGTGTCTGTCTGGGTATAGTCTTCTATTTTAGGAGGGGACGTTTTTATGTCTTTGTCTAATAGCTTCCCCGCAAGTCTGAAAATTCCTTGAGAGCCAAGAGTTCCCAGTATTCCTCCTCTCTCCCACTTGACATTCCTGGTTAGTGTCTTGCATGTGATAGGGGTCTGGCAGTGTTTCATGAGGAGGCTGATGAAGGGCAGTTAATTTTGCTTCATTCCATGGCTGCCATCTGCGAACTGAGAGCCAAGGGGCCATTATCCTCGAGTGGGTCCTTGTATAGGAAAGGGCTGGGAAGGATGAGGGATGGCTTTCCACGAAGCCACCCTCGCCTGCAGGAATAATTCAAAGCTGTGGCAAGGTTTCCTCTCAGGTGCAAATTTATTTCATTCACTCATTTCCTCACCTATTCGTGCATTTACCCAAGAGTTTCTGAGCAGCCGCCCTGTGCCAGATGCTCTGCTTGGCCCTTGGGTATAAAACGGTGCATGCAAGCCCATCTCTGCTCATTCAGATGGACAGAGGAATGACAGAAGAGCAGCTGCCAGCTTAGCCAGGGCATCAGGAAAGCAGCACCAGTGGCTCTTCGCTTGTGCCGTTTTCAAGCCCTGCAAACTCAAACAACAGTAACAGGAAATTGAAGGCGCCTCTCGTGTCCTGCCTTTGCTCATGGTCAGAAGGTGAAGTCTTGTCACATCTGATGCATGAGGTCCACAGCCCTTGCTGCAAAGTTCTGGCTGTAAGGTGGCAGGTTGGAAAGCTCTCTTCTCCTCGCCATCATTTTTGGACCTCCCGAATCAAA
Organism: Felis catus; assembly: GCF_018350175.1. Lineage (NCBI taxonomy): Eukaryota > Metazoa > Chordata > Mammalia > Carnivora > Felidae > Felis > Felis catus. The sequence continues at coordinate 26,895,552 of NC_058383.1, read as the reverse complement.
TCCACGCTTGCTTTTCTTTCTAATGAGAGGATAGTGTGAGCTTCTTCCTTGGCTACCCTTGGCTTCTCCAAGCCAAGTTCTTTTTTCTCTCCACAATGACAACAGCTTTAAAGGATTTTGAGAATCCTATCACTTCCCTTTAAACCCTTTATCAGGTGTCTATTGTGTGTCAGTAAATTTATACTTGTGTTATCTTTCAGATGTTTTTGCCTGCTTAAACGTGGGGAAGCCCATGAACCTTGTAAAAACAATCTGAACCCAAAATGTTACTGTTATTTGTCTTAAATTTCCTTATATGTATCTGTTCTGTTTGAGTTGGTGGTTATATTTTCCCATGTCCTCCCGCCACATAAATGGAACTATCATAAATGCTTTTTTATTGTGCACTCTTACTGTAAAACCTGTATATGTACACACCTCTCTCTTTTCCATATATAATATGGATTGCTTTTTATAATCAGAGACACAATGTGTACCTGAATGTCTGTAGAGCACTAAGCAATACAGAAATGTGTAAGCAGGACAGGAAAGTTCTGCAACCCTCCCCACCTCTCCAAGCAACCATCACCAGTTTGATGAGAGTTCCTGGCTTCGGGATAGATTTACCGCCATGATTAGGACAAATTAGCCATCCAGCGGTGAAGGTTATAAGGTTACAAGGAACGAAGGAACTTTTTTTTTTTTTTTTTTTTACTTCCTTTCCATCTTTTTTCTCTCCCCAAGTCAACAATGTTAGGAGGCAAGGTATATCTTCCTCTTGTTCATGTTTATATAAATAGAGGGAAACATGTAATTTTGTCTGTTAACAATGGGTCGGGGTCATTCTGTGTTTTATGAAAAGGGGTCTTATGACATACATTTTCTACATCTTGCTTGTGTCATGAACTAGAAAGCACATGTGGAACCCCCTCCAAATGAACTGATATAGACTTGATGTGTTTATTTTAAGGGCTGCATAATGGTCCACAGCATGGGGCACCAGCCTGTACTCTTTTCTCCCCAGCTTTTTCCCACTGGAAAGCGCCAGGCACAGAACTTCTGGATCTCTCCCTTCCTCCAGCTAGTCTGGAGGTGGAGAGGAGTAGGTAACTCTGTTTCTTTTCTGTTCCCCTTCAGCCTTGGCTTTGGCATTAAAAAGCCCGGAAAAGACTCCCTTTTTCTCTTTGCTGTCATATGCCAGAGCGAACATAGAATGGCTTGGAGAGAAACCAAGGCAATGAGGATGCAAAGTGAGTGAGGGGAAAAACAGGTTAACATTTAAAAGCTATGCTTTTACCACATGATTCCAATGATTTCATGGCACTGTATGGTACGCAGACGACTTCCCACCTTGTATTCAAAACGCACACTCACACAGCTGTTCTCTCCTCCCTCATCTTTCGACTCAATTTAGCTGTCACTTCTCCAGAACACCTTCGCTGACCTCTCAGGCTCCTCACGTGGCACATCACCCCGTCACCAACATACAAGAAAGTGTTTTGGAAAACGAGTGAAATCCACATTATTTGGGGGATGCGTTTTTGTTATAAAAAGTTTCACATTTTTACAGAAAAAGAACCAATAGTATAAGAAATGTCTACAGATCCATCACTGAGAAGCTCTCTAAGGATTCTAGCTTACTTAAATTTTTTAAATTAATTAATTTTTTGAGGGGGAGGGAGGGAGGGGGGAGAGAGAGAGAGAGAGAGAGAGAGAGAGAGAGAGAGAGAGAGAGAGAATACTAAGTATTCTCCACATCCAGCAGGAAGCCCACTTGAGGGCTCGATCTCATGATTGTGAGGTCATGAGCTGAAATCAAGTCAGATGCTTAACTAACTGAGCCACCCAGGTCCCCCAACTCTAACTTATTTTAAAAATTAAAAACAAACAAACAAAACAAAAACCTCTTACAAATTCTAGCTAATTTTAGGAATTTGTAACATGCCAGTTGCTAGAACTAATACCAGAACTCACCTTCCCTGCTACTGAAGAACGTTGTCAAAGAAAAATCAGAGCTGGGAAGTCATGAAAATAGTAAAAACAGATTTCATTCAGGACTACTGCAAGAGGAGGAAGAGAAACCTCCGTGAGAAACTGGGCTCATCTTGGAATCCAGCATTAACAAGTGAGGATTTATGGCCAAAGAGTAGGCAGGGATGTGAGTAGATACAAAGTGACAAGGAGGAGGGGCACCTGGGTGGCTCAGTCGGTTAAGTGTCTGACTTCAGCTCATGTCATGATCTCACGGTTTGCTACTTGGAGCCCCAGGTCGGGCTCTGTGCTGACAGCTAGGAGCCTGGAGCCTGCTTCAGATTCTGTGTCTCTCTCTCTCTCTGCCCCTCCCCAGCTCGTGCTCTGTCTCTGTCTCTCTCTCAAAAATAAATAAAAACATTTTTAAAAAATTTAAAAAAAAGAGAGAAAGTTAGAAGGAGGAAACATCAGAGGTAAAGGAGGATTTCTGGCTAAACCAACTTAGCAGGACTTTTGCAATACAAATAAACACAGGAGTCCAAAAATCAGGGCCCAGTTGAGAAAATGGTTCAGAGGAGCCTAACGTTTGGTCAAGGGCAGTGTCTTTGTCAACCTTCAGGCCACATTTCGGGAGGTGAGATAGTGTGGATACAATTGCATTCATCCAGTCCCTCTTCTTGTAACACTCCCCACTTTTCATTTGGCATCAACTCTCTCCCTACTTTTAGCCCAAGCGATTCAACTGGGCTTCACCTCATGCAGAGATGGGGATGGGAGAACACTTGGCCTCATCCCAAATCAAGAATATCATATGACCCTTCCAAAGCCAGCGATACACAGGGAAACTTTTGCTAAGAATGCTGGGACTGAGGCAGGCTCTCTGCTGCACTGAACTTGAAGCTTTGAGGACATAAGCTGAGCATTTCTGGCAGCCATTTTGCCATCAGGAGGAGGGAGCCTGCTGAAAACAGGGTTAACATAGAGGAAAGCAGAACTAAGATGGCAAGAACCTGAGTCCTGATGAAACCATTGGGATTCCTAGATCCAGCAGTGCTTAAAACTAAGTCAGTTACATAGCCAACCGGTATCCTCTGTTACTTGAGTCTGTTTGAGCTAGATTTTCCATTTCTTGCTACTAATGAGTTCTGACATCCATGAGTTAGAAGGGCAAAGAAGGTGTTAACCAGCAATCAAAGGGGGTAGTTTGAACATGCTCTGGCAACATAGATTAGCGCTTTACTAATCTACTAATTAGTGCTGGCAACATAGTGGTGCTTTACTAGGGCATTATAGTTTTAGGGGATGGGTTTGGGGTCCAACAATCAGATGGATGTAGGGGCACGTGGGCGGCTTAGTCATTAAGCATCAGACTCTTGGTTTTAGTTAAGGTCATGATCTCGTGGTTCATGAGATCAAGCCCCATGTTGGGCTCTGACATGACAGCACGGAACCTGCTTGGGATTCTCTCTCTCCCTCTCTCTGCCCCTCCCCTGCTTGTGTGTATGTGTGCTCACTCTCTCTCTCTCCCTCTAAATAAATAAATAAATGTAAAAGAGAGAGAGAGAAAGAGAGAGAGAGAGAGAGAGAGAGAATTAGATGGAGATAGATGGCAGAACAGAGACCTCCTGGCTCCTAGTCCATTATTTTTTCCCCACTCCCCACTATAAAAGTGGGGAGTGGTCCAAGGTGGGAAAACTTTCCTCATGGAAGTTTCCAAGGCAGTCACACTGCATATCTTTCTCCATTTTCAACATTACTAAACCTCTTCTTCCAGTCAATAATCTTCCTCACCTTCATCAATCTATATCGATCTGGATTTCCTGGCAAGTGCTGGGAGAGGGGCTGACGGAACCCAGAACCAACCACATGCCTGCCAAGCCAGGACAGAATGAATTCAGCGATGCACCTAGCTCTGTGGGCCTCCTTGCTGCCATCCCGTGCAGCAGGTATCGTTCCATGCTAGCTGAATCCCAATCGCCCTCCTCAGTGGCATCTGAGCTCTTCGTTATCTGACGGGAGGGATGTAACTGACTGTCTGATGTCCGAATTCAGCTGCAAACTTCCAAGGGGTCATTGTGGCTGGTGCGTTACAACAAGGCAAGAAGGACAAGGGGTGAAACTTCACTCTCAGAAAGGACAGCCAAAACCCAGGTCTACTTTCCCTTTCTGGAACAAGTCAGTTGGGTGTCCACTGGACTCAGGAACGTGTGCCTCTGAGGGGATGCAGGTCTGAAGAACTGAAATCATATGGGCCTGCCTTGGCAATTCTGATGGTCAGCCAAAGCCATGTTGGCTCAAGGTTGTCAGCTCTTCTGTGTCTTTATCATCTGATCCTCTAGATAGAACACAACCTCCCAGGTAAGGGAGTAACTACCATTTCTCTGCTGAGCAAGAAAGGCAAGTCAGTGTGGTGACTAGACCTAGACCTAGACCTAGACCTAGACCTAGAGTTAGGTCTGGACCTAGAACATGGACATAGACCAGAGCTAGACCTAGAACTGGAGCTAGGTCTGGACCTAGAATTAGACCTAGAGCTAGATCTGGACAAGGAAAGGGCCTGGAACTAAAGCAGGACCTAGACCAGAGCTAGACCCAGAACTAGATATATAACTAGGGCTAGACCTAGACCTACACCTACACCCAATACCTAGAGCTAGACCTATAAGTAGACCTGCACCTAAAACTATATCTAGACCTGGACCTGGATCTAGACCTGGACCTAGAACTGGAGCTACATTAGACCTAGACTTGGGCCCAGACCTAGAACTAGAATTACTCTATCTGTTCATTGGTCAAGACTGGGCAAATGGCCATGGGAAAACTGAAACCAAGATCATCTTCAGAACCAGCTTGGTGACCTCTTCATACTTCATGCAATTACTCTGGCTTTAGCCTAGTAGGATTACTGCATCTTTATAAGGGAACCCTCTAGAATATTCTTCTTGAAGAGCAGTTACAAAGTGGTAACAGTTAGGGCTTCCCATTACGAAGAATGCTCTGCCCTGACACAGCCTTTCCTATGCAACTGAAGTCGTGATTCAAAGAAATACGTTCTATCACTCCTTGGTAACTTTCTGACTGGTCCTTATATCTTAATCCCTCTTATTCTGACCCAGCTCATAGTAGTTACCTGCCCAAACTACATTTTAATGTTTAATGTATATTAGTACATTTTAGAAATGCTAATGCATCATGTAAACATCAAATTGAAACGCCCACCCGACCCCTCTCTCAGTCCAGCTGAATGTGGAGTTTTACACTTCCAAGAACGGCCACAAATCTTCTTTGCATCTCTAACCAGATGGAAGCTGTCTCCTTGTGATGCCTTTAAATCCTCACCCCACTAGATACACAACAGTGAGATCACAGTGAAAAGTGTGGAACCACAAAATCCACGTTGCTCAGAATGTTAACTACTAAAAGTCACATTGAAACCAGCATAATGAGGTTTTGAAACACACACAGAGCAGTTTCTCCATCCAGCTCTTTCCAATGGCGTACCCAGATGGGCATGAGGAAACATGGAAACAGATCACTCCAGCTAGCTAAGTTCTCTGGCGTCAGAAGGGAGAGAGACCCAAGTTATCTATAGGATGGAAAGTTATTATAAGGGCAATTGGCAGTGGGATAGGAAACTGTACACGAGCGGCATTGTGAATATGGGTGCCTGGCCTCCCGAGAAAGTGATGTGAATAGTTTCCTAAGCCCTTGTGAGGCTCAGTGGAATGGATGGCCCCTGTGTGTTACAAGTACATGTGGCAAGACATTGCCTTTGAAATCCCTGCCTATGCTCTTCCTTTGACGTGGCTCTTGTTACTCCTTATTCTTTCTTCCCCCACGCTAGCAGCAACTAGGTTCCAAGACAATGATTTATTTAAGGAAGAGGTTGCCGAACAGCAGAGAGAAGACTTTCCACTTCAAACGTCTCATGTTGTAAGTTGTAAAATTTGGGCTCTTAAGCTACAAAAGCACCCCCCCCCATCCCTTTAAAGGAAATGGGGCATAAGTTCTCACCTCCCTGACTGAATGCATTTCTTGAGTCTGGGGGGAGGGAAGAAGGAGAAGAGCAAAGGCAGCAAAAGGAGCAAAGGCAGTTGACTCTGGAATGAAGGGACCACAGACACCTGCAGAGAGCCCTGTGAGAGGTGCCCAGCCCACTGCTAGAATCCCTCATCAAATGCCTCCTGGAACAAGGACTGTCATGGCCAATCCCAGGAACTGCCCCGAAGCCCAGCTGACACCCTGGACACTGAGCCTCTGCCATCCTTACTAATGAGTTTAGTTAGCAAACTAAGAAATGAGGGGACAAGAATACAAGTTGGAGCCACTTTTCAAAAAAGAAATGGCTATTAAGTGTTAGCATGCATCAGAAGGCTTGGAGAAACACAGATTGTGGGGCATTGCTGACTCAGTAGGTCTAGGATGTGGCCCAAGAATGTGAATTTCTAACACGATCCCAAGGGATGCTGCTACTGTTCCTTCAAGGGATTCCACTTTGGGAACCACTCCTTTAAAAGAATGTCAAAAAACACACCTGTGAAGCCACGCTGCTGAATGGGTTTCTGCACATCCTCACAACAGCGGACGTTTCTATCTCCAACTTTGGCGTAAGAAAACTGGGGTTCAGAGAGGCAAGGTAAGTTGGTCAAGGTCACACAGTCCAACACTAAACTTCAGGTCTCCTAGGCATCCCTCTAGTTCTCCCCCTACCCCACCATTCCACAGTGGGGCTGGGGTGGGACCTCAGGTTTCTGCTGCAGACAGGGTGGGCTGTATGTGCCCAGTTTCCAGCAAAAGGCTTGCTCCCAACAGCTGTAACCCCAGGGGCTGGCCACCACTGCCAGCCCTGAGCACAGGGAATTACCGATGCCGAGCGGAGGCTCTGCTCCACACGACTATAAACTGGTCTTCCAGGGGACTGTGGACCCCTGCTGCTCCTGTTATTTGAGTTATGTGTTATAGCTCTCAAGGGACAGATTTATCTTGGTTTTACTCACTCTGGAGCACCAGTTTTGCCCACTTAGTGCTTTTAGCTTTATATATCATTATCACACGCTCTGTTCTCCTATCGCAGACAGTTTAGCCCTTTTGGCTTTAATTTCTCTCCTGGTGTTCTTGCCAGGGGACAAAAGGCAAAGAAAATGGCCCTCTGGAAGAGAGAGAAAGGGGGCTGGGTTCCCAGCCTCGGCAGCGAGAGCGCTCAAGAGGGCAAACTCCTAGTGTGCTCAGAAGGCAAGCCCCCTTCTTCATTTCCTCGTTTGCACAAGGCAGTGTGATGAGAAGAAAAGAGCAAAGGCTTCACCGCTCTGATCATGGCTATCAAATGCCTCGCCGACAACAATATTAATAGTGCTAAGAGCGAACGCTTCTGGAACGCTCTGCCGAGCACCTCGGTGTTCCATTCGAATCTACTTCCTACTCTGGGAAGGAGATGCTCACAGAGGAGGACATAGAGACACAGAGCCGTGACGTGACTTGTCAGCCACCACAGTGCAGAACTGAGAATGCTCGGTCCCAAGACTGTTCCTCTGTCACATCCCAAACTCGGAAGGCTATCCCCCAAACACACTCTCGTCTTTGGTGAAAATGCTGAATTACCTCCAGTTTCAGTGCCTGGGGGATTTGGTCCCGCATCTGTCATCTCCGTGGCTTTTTTGTCACATTTGTCTTTTGCCCTTCAGCACTGGAGAAGGCCAGTGCCTCACATCTGCTCACGGAGGGTTGTACTCAAACCTTGCAGAGGCCTCCATGGTCAGCGGTCCCCAGACCCAAGAGGGTCCATAGAGACGTTTCTGGAGCCACAAGGGAGCAAAGGGGAAGCCACGTGTGGGAAGGGCTCCCGTCTGCTCCCTTCTTGTTCTTCTTCTCCACCCCCAACACACCCACAACTGCTTCTACAAGAAAGTCTCCATATTTCTCTGTTGGACATGCTTAGCTTCAGTATAGAAGTTCCAGAAGGTCAAAAGAAAAATTAGAAACCACTGGTTTTGTCCAGCTTTCTTCATTTTCAGATGAGAAGTAGGGAACTCATTTGCTTCTATAGTTGGGACACTTTGGGATCTTGGGGTGCTTACAGACAGCAGAATGTAATGTCTGACCAGGAGAATCTTGGGTGGTCCTCTTGGTAATGTGGCATTTATGATGGTCCAAGTGACAGAACATGTCCTTGTCCAAATGTGACTCAAAGAATGAAGTCTTCGGGGCGCCTGAGTGGCTCAGTTGGTTGAGCGTCCAACTTCAACTCAGGTCATGATCTCACAGTTCGTGAGTTCAAGCCCCGCGTTGGGCTCTGGGCTGACAGCTCGGAGGGAGATTCTGTGTCTCCCTCTGTCTGCCCCTCCACTGCTTGAACTCTCTCACACTGTCTCAAAAATAAATAAACATTAAAAAGAAAAAACAACAACAACAAAAAAGAATGAGGTCTTCACTGAAGTGCTTCAAAGGGAGACCATCTCTCTCCTCACTCCTCATTCACTCCCAACACATCACCCTGAATTCTGACATCTGTATGTCAAGGCCAGAGTGACCTGGAAGGTTACATGGGCATCAACAGCAGTGCTACGTTTGATTTTTAACTTCTGACTAAGCTTTTCCATTTTCCAACTTAGGCATGAAATATGTCTTGATGAAACAGCCATGATGAGACACCCAGAGTGTCCAGAACATACACCAAACATCCTAAACACACTGCCTGCACCTGTCTGGATCTGTAACGCTGAGGACACAGGGACAGGGGAGGGCAGCACCGAGGCAGAGCGCATCTTTTGCTTCTATCTGATGCCCCTTTCCCACTCCACGTGGGGTTGGAAGAGCTGCCGATCAAACGGCACAGCCTCTAGCAACAGGGCAGGTGACACAAGGAAGTCAGATTCTCCCGTCCTGTCATTTGAATCCTGAGCACTTACACAGAGGGAGAGGAGGTGGCTAGGACACCGTGGTCACCCTTGACAGCATTCTAGAAGGAGAATCACAAATCCCTGCTGCCAAGATCCCTGGAGGGGCCCTGAGTCCTGATGTCCCTGAGGACTGTTTATTCATCAGCTTCCCAGTGTCCTTCTCGTAAACGCCCTTTGGCTATTGTTTATGTCAGAGTTGGTTTCTCTGGCTTGCTGTGACACAAGTGAATAAAACTGACCTGAAGCAAACCTGTCTCCAGATAGGGCTTGCTCAGCTCCATTAATAGGGCATCAGAGGTGCAGTTATGCACATCTTGAGCCATGCAAAATTATGACTTAAGAAAATGTCAGCTATTAGGAAACGAAGCAAATTTTGAGGAGTTCCATGTGCAGCTCAGAGTTGACCATGAGTTGAATCTGAATTTCAGCTGCCCCTGTACCAGCTGCTCATGGCTACACAGCGAATCACCCCGAAACTCAGTGGGTTAAAACAGTAAGAATCTACTGTTGTCCATGAGACTCTGGGTCAGCTGGGGTCTGTAGTCGGCGGTAGGTCTGGTGGATGGTTTTGCTGTCGGCTGGGTTCTTTCTCACATTTTGGAGGATTGCCGGCCATAAGATAGGGGACCTGGGCTGTTTTCCACCAGGTATCTTGTCCTCCAGCTGACTAGCCTGGGCTTGTTCACACAGCAGGGGCAGGTTCCAAAGGAAAGAGAATTACACAAGACCTCTGAGGCCTAAGCTTGGGGCTATCGCTTCTGCAGCATTTGAATAGGGCGAGCCGAAGCTGCGTCATGTTGCAGTGGGCAGGGGGAGGGAGAATTGGGACCATCTTTGCTGGCCGTCTACCACACCATGTAAATTTAGTAAGATAGCCTGACGGGAGAGTGGCCCGGAGAGGTTCAGTGGCTCGTCCAAAGTCACAGATGATTTTATGACAGGTATTCTCACCCTTGACACTACTGACATTTTCGACAGGCTCATTCTCTGTTGAGAGCCGCTGTACGGTACATTGTTTGGAGGTTAGCAAGACCCCTGGCCTCTACTCACGAGATGCTAGTGACAAACAAAAACGTCTCCAGGCCTTGTCCAGAGTCTCCTGGGCTGAAATCCCCATTCTCCCAGTAGGGAAGCACTGCCTTAGAGCCAAGACTAGGACTTGCACACTACCTTTGCTCAGCACTAGACTCTTATGAGAAAATAATACCCAACAACCTTCAAACCCAGAAGGGGCTGTGATTGTCACTGCAGTTTGGGATGACAAAAGCAGCATCCTTCTCTTTCCTTTTGACCTTCCTTCCTTCTTTCCTTTCTTTTTTAAGTAGGCTTTGCACCCACTGAGGAGCCCAACGTGGGGACTGAACTCATGACCCTGAGATCAAGACCTGAGCTGAGATCAAGAGTCGGGTGCTTAACCGACTGAGCCACCCAGGCGCCTCTAGCCTCTTGATCTTTATTTGTTCTTTGCTGGTTCTCCATGGACCTGGACCCCAGGCGCCTGAGAGGCTTCAGATGTGGAACCACTGGGCCACCCTTCCCGTCAGCGCCACCACTCACACTGCCAATTGGACCCGGTTTCCTAAGAGGAAACATTCACCCTACAAGATGCAAGGATGCCCGTTTTCAATCTCAGTTAACTTTTACAGCAGTTTCTCCCATTTGCCGGCCACTCCAGCTGAATGCGAAAGCATTTGCTGTTTCCTTCGCTGGGTATTTTTCATCCTGTGTCAATTAGCACGATGAAGGGAATCTAATAATGATGTATGGGCTGTGCTGGTGTGGCTGACGCTGGCGGCTCTGCAAGAAGGGTGGACTGTAGAGAGGAGTCCCCGCCACGTCCTGTCCCAGACGCTGCCGGACCTGAATCTCTGGGGTTCCTGACAGCACCTGCAGTGATTCATTTCTAGCGCCGTTTGACCCAAGGACAAAAGAAAAACCCAGAGGGACTTGTGTATCCCAACACGTCAGGGCTGAAGGGGACCTAGGGATCATTCTGTCCAACCTCCTCATATACACAAGTCAACTTGACCGCAGAGAAGTCAACTGGGTTGTCCAAGGTCAGCCAACCAGTTAATACCAAATCCAAGCCTAAGTCAGATTTTCTGATACCTAGTCCAATGTTCTTTTTATGCTTTGAACCACATACTGTTTTGCCTTTCTAACCTCTATTTGCCAAACCACCTTATACTTAATTTAAATTCAACAATTATTGAATGCCTTATATGCACAGAGAACTGGTTTTGGGGACTCAGTCCCTTCCTGCAGGAATCTCACAATCTAACTATGGACAAGGGGGTGGGGGAGGAGGAGAAGATAGGCACAAAGATAATTAACATACTAGTCAGAACTTTTTTGGTCCGAGAAAGTGGCCGAGGTGTGGTGGGGGCACAGAGGAGAGAGAGTTGCTCTATGTCAGAATGAAGGCATGGATTTTGCCCTCTGCAGTTGTCGCTGAAGATAAAATCAATCCATCTTCAAACCTAGGCCACAGTGATGGGAAAGGACCAGGGCTCAGAACCTGGGACATTGACCATTTATTTCCACAGCCTGCACCAGGGACCCGAAATTCTGATAAATTCAGAACTAGCGCCATCTGGTGGTCATATTCGAGAGAGACCGAGAGCATCTCAAAAATTTCCAAGTTTCTGCTGATGATTTCTGTTTAAAAAGTGGGTTGCCTGAATAAAATGACCCCATTTATATAAAATCAAAAAGCTAGATAGGGCTTCAGATAAATGTGTAAGTGATACGTTCAGAAGGAGGTTCACCACAACGTTAAAAGTAGTATCTCTGAGTGATTTGTTTTGACTGATACGTATTTTATTTTATGTACTTATCTTGATTTTTTTAAAAAACAATGAACATCGGTCTTTTTTTTAACCACTGAAAATGATAAAAATTATATTCATTTTTGAGGGAAAAAATCAGTGGAGAGGCTGAGGGTATCTCAGCCCAGAATAAAGCATTGAGTTATTCCTGTGTGCTGACTAACCTTTAATGGGAATAAAACCAGGCCAAAATGAAACTAAAGGGTAGCTTTGAAGAGGGAAAGCAGGGAGGAGATAACACACAAGGGCAAGAATAATAGCCACACCAGTAAATAAACACTTTATACTTATGTAACTCCAAGCAATTTACAAAGTACTTTTAATGATCCTTAAACTCACAAAATGCTCACTCAGCTTCATAGCATGGAGTAGCTCCACAAAGCTCTGTTCTTATCTCTGTTTGAGCCCTGTCTAAGCTATACTATAATTTATCTACTGAGATCATAATAAATAACACTAAAACTGACTGAGCATCGTGTTGATGTCAGCCACTGTGCCAAGAAATCTATATGCGTTACCAGATTCAATCTTCACGACAACCCCATGGGGTATATAGATAGTATGATGATCCTCATTGAATACGGACATCTCACCCACTAACTCATGAGATCCTGGACACCAGACACTATATAGCTTCATATCCTCAGTACCTGTATGGTGGTGCCTGGGTGGGTGAATGGATGGATAGATGGATGGCATGTTAGGAAAAGTACCAAATTAGGAAGAAAAAATTGCACTGAAATGAACCTTTAATGAGCACCTACAGCTTATCTGATGGACTTGTAATTCCTGAGAGTATAACAATGTGTAAGACCAAATTCCATGTCATTCCGTTCATTGGAATAGTGATCCTAGAAGAGAGTCAGGAGGATCAGAATTCCATTATTATTATTATTATTATTATCATCATCATCATCGTTATCCTTTTTAAGCTTATGTATTTATTTTGAGAGAGACATCACAGGCAAGGGAGGGACAGAGGAAGGGAGGAGGGGGAGAGGGGGAGAGGGGGAGAGGGAGAGAGGGAGAAAGGGGGAGAAAGGGGGGGGGAGAGAGGGAGAGAGAGAGAGAGAGAGAGAGAGAGAGAGAGAGAGAGAGAGAGAGAGAGAATCCCTAGCGGGCTCTGTCAGTGTAGAGCAGGACATGTGGCTTGATCTCAGGAATGTGAGATCATGACCTGAGGTGAGATCAAGAGTTGGATGCTTGGGGCGCCTGGGTGGCTCAGTCGGTTAAGCATCCGACTTCGGCTCAGGTCATGATCTCACAGTTCGTGAGTTCGAGCCCCGCATCAGGCTCTGTGCTGATAGCTCAGAGCCTGGAGCCTGCTTTGAATTCTGTGTCTCCCTCTCTCTCTCTGCCCCCTCCCACTCATGCTCTTTCTCTCTCCTTCAAAAATAAATAAAAACATGAAAAAAAAAAAGAGTTGGATGCTTAAATGACTAAGCCCCCCAGGCGCCCCTTTTGTTATTGTTATTAAACAATTAGACCCTCAATAGGAAACACTCAGTGTAGCATAATTTGAAAAGAGCTTGCTAGTAATTTCAAACGTGTAGAAAGGTAAAGTCCAGTGATTCTCAAACCAGCATGCATCAGAATCACCTAGAGGGTTGTTTAAGATGCCCACTGCTGGATCCTGTCCCCAATTTCCAGTTCATAAAGACTGGGGTATGGCCCCCAAATTTGCATTTCTGGCAAGCTTCCAGGTGATGCTGACACAGCTAGTGCAGGGGAACCATCAAGAGGGTGAGAGAAATAACCTGGCACCAGCAGCAGAAGAGGATCTGTTACTGTCCCAAGCCAGCAGGGACAAGGAGACAGAAAGTTCAGGAAGTTGCCAGAACTTGGAAGGAGTCAGTCATGGAGAGAAGGCTATGTTGAAAGGAGCAAGCTTTTGGTGGAGGCTAAGAATACCTTTCAGAAAGGGGACTGGGCACTAAACACTGCATCCTCCCACTACTTCCTCCCTCCTCCATCTTCTCTCCATCTAACTGGCCCAACCCAGCCAGAACTCATGAGGTTCAAATAGCTCAGGCTCCCAGAGAGAGCACAAGATGGACACAGGTAGAGTGTGGATCTAGAGGAACTCAGGGAAGACACTTGGGACACATGTTGAGTTTAAAGTATCAGTGAGACATCCAAGAGGAGATGTGGAGCAAGGAACTGAGTGCAGGCTGAGGCTCAGACAGGAAATCCCAAAGACCACAAAGCAGCCTATCATATGTGCACTGCTGGGGCCCAACGGAGATGCCCAGAGGTCCAGGGCAAGTGTGGAGAGACCCCAAGTCATGCTCACAGAACTCAGGAGGCCTGTCCAAAGAGGCACTTGGGGAGGTCAGACCAAGCAGAGAGAAGAATCAAGATGGGGATGAGGCTGGAAGAGAAGACTCAAGTGCAGAAATGGGGCAGGGTGGGTATGGGTGGGTGGGAAAGAAAGAAAACTTGATAGAGCCCCTGAAGCACGGATGTCAAGAGAAAACAACAAAGTGCAATGTCAGAAAACAAATGTGGCTCAACATGGCACCAGTCTCCAGGAAAGTTCCATCCACACAATTGGTATGACTCATAGACAGCCCCTTACAGAGCTGAGGCACCCTCTTCTCATGCCTTTGATTTCACAATACCCCCCCCCCCACACACACACACACCCCAGTTCAGTTCCACAAAGCTCCATCAAGAATCTGCTGTTTGCCAACCACTGATTGTGAATTGCTGTATGGCATGTTTTCAAATCTGGGGGACTTTGGAGAATGTCATGTGAACCCCTTTAGAAACTGGGCATCATCAGGAAGACCCCTCCCCTTCAATATCAGTTTTTCATAAGCTTTCTGGTGCCTCAGATTTCACCATTAAAGATTCATTCCTTTGGCTTAAGGCGTTAATCCTCTATTAAATGTAAATCTCACTGGCAAGCCGATAGTGTTTGGGGAATGAGGTCATACATTAAGCCTTATCTATCACTGACACCTCAATGAGAGTGAGTTGACAGTGTTTTCAAGAGCCAGTTTTAATAGGGGAGAAGGGAGATAAATATACAGGTATGGAGGAACTTAGCAGCAAAGGGAGAGACACTCAAGGAGATAGGATCAGAAACTAACATTTATTGAGGCATTATGCTAATGAGAAAAAGAAAAATAGCTACCTTTTACTGACTGCTTAAATGTGTCAGGTTCCATGCTGTGCTTTTTACATATGGGGGGATAATTTACTGTGATATCTGTTTGTGTTTTGTTCTCATTGCTAAAGAACGCTCACAAGATCAAGAGGGATTTTCCTTGCCTCATCTTATGAACAAGCAACCAAGCCTTGGTGTTCTGGGACTGTGCTCCTTCATGTCCAATCAGTCAGGGGACATTTATGTAATAAAATATCCAAATACAAGTGGCTCAAACAATGGACAAACTATCTCATCTCACATAACAGGAAGTCTGGGTGTGGGAGTCTCCAGGGTGAGTGATGTCATAGGGTCCCAGGTTTCCCCTCCTTCAGCTCTGTCATGCTCAGTGGTTGCCCTGATCCTTGAACTTGTCCCTTAAGGGTCACAAGATGGCAGCTGCCATTTTAATCATCCTGACACTGGGCCAAAGAAGGGGGGCTTCCTCCTCTGTGTCTTTTCTATAGTTGAAGACTCAGTCCTCTCCCAACTCAGAGCTCTCATCACCATGCTCTTGGTCCAAGATGGCTCCATCTACATTCTAGGCAGCAGGATGGAAAAGGAGGAGAAGAAGAAGAAGGGACAAACAGCAGGCCTGAAATGTCTCTTTGAAGTCCCCTGAAGTTTCTATCCACCCTTTCCACTTTGATTCCTTTGGCCAGAACTCAGCTACATAGCTACCCCCAGCTGAAAATCAGCCTGATATATGTCAGCCTTACTCTGGGCATCTAGTTATACAGCTAAAAATGCCATTGCATTAAAAAATAGAGAGACTTGATGGTGCAGACAACTAGAATCTCAACCAACGGGGCCTAAAACATAAATTATGAGACATCCAAAAGGCAGCCCTCTAGTTTTGCTTGGGAGGTAAGAACCTCATTGACAGCAAGGGAAAATAGGCTGGTAAGGGGTGGGATCTGTAGTGAGGAGGTGCATTAAGCATTGGCTTCTCCATATAACGCAAGGGGTATGGAGGTGTGAGGTTTTCACAAGTGATAGAACCTGTATACTGTCTGAACACAGAGCCCTGTAGGATACCAGGGAGGTTGGACAAGATGCCAAGACTTTGACAGCACTGGCAAAAAGATCTGTGGTCAAACCTCTGACTAGAAGAAAAGACAGTAGTAATGAGAAGCATCCCTGTGTCCTCAGAGAGGACAAAGACTGGGAGACAAAGTAGGGTAAGTTCAGTGACATCATGAAACACAGGATGCATCAGGAACTCTGGTGGCCCCCAAGGAATGAGGTCCAAGCCCCTCCTAATTTTTAAGTCACAACATAAGATCCCTCAATTGTGTCTATCTCTGGGGATTGGCAGGGAATGCCCCTGAACATGCCTGTGATTGAAGGTTTCAACACTCTAGCTAGAGGAAACCAGATTTAATTTGATGTAAAGCAAAATATTTTGGCATTTGTTGCATCAAATACTGTAGAGCAAATTCATAGCTGCTCATTTACACTGTCGTCACAGTTGCAACAATCATATTAGGTTGGTGTTGTGCTCCCTGCATCACAGATGAGGAAACTGAGGTTCTGAGAAGGTGTATCATTTATATACACACACAAAAAATGGTTTGCCAGGGCCATGACTCATACCCAGATCTCTGACTCCAAAGCCCATACCAATGATCTGGCACATACTGAAGGCAAAGGAAAGATAAGGGGTGCCTGGGTGGCTCAGTGAGTTAAGTGTCTGACTTCGGCTCAGGTCATGATCTCATGGATGATGAGTTCAAGCCCCACGTCAGGCTCTGTGCTGAGAGCTCGGAGCCTGGAGCCTGTCTCAGATTCTGTGTCTCCCTCTCTCTCCGCCCCTCCCCCCATTCACGCTCTGTATCTCTGTCTCAAAAATAAATAAATAAACATTACAAAAAAAAAGGAAAGATAAACTTGTAAAAGCAAAAGTTACCAACTCCACCATACTGGCAGTATCCAGCCCGGATCCTGTCTAGAGACAGTCAAGCATAAAGGTAGCATGACTATCCTGGACAAGAGCTGCAGTTCCAAGTGACATAAATAAAGCCGGTGTAAGCAAAATAACACTGACGACAATAATTCTGTTGGTTGACAAATCTCGGAAGTCTGCAGTGCATCTGGCTTCATTTATGGCTAGATCCAGGCTGTCTCTTCCCAAATCCCAGGTCTCCTTCCCACAGATGGTTTCCATTCATAGGTGTGCCATCTGCATGTGGTGAAAAGATGGTAGCCAGCAAGGCCAGGTTTATCTTGGACTAGATCAGTGGCCCCAGAAGAAATGAGAACATCTTGTCTCCAGTGGGCTCCATTCTAAGTGCCAAGATAGTTCTCAGGCCTGGAGGCGGTCATGTGCCCCTGTGTGAGCCAATCACGGAAGGCAAGGAGATGGAAGACAATGATCTAAATCATTTCACCACCTCTGAAAGTGACTCTCCAAGGGTAAATCGGGATGATTTTACTGCAGAACAGGAATGAATGTGGGTGGGCAGCAGCAACAGATACTCCCTGCAGAGGACAAAGTAAGCCCTAATGTACATGTGCAGGTGCACACATGTGCGCACATACTCATACATACACTCACCTACTCGTGAATCCCAAAAATCAGCTAACCAGGCTCCAACCAGTTCTGGACCTAGTGAAGTGAAGTAGAATAAATGCCAAGAGCCACTTGATAGAACTCACTCTCAACAGTCCTCCTTATTGCCTTTCTTCAGTAGAGAAAGGTCCCTCATAGGCAGCAGGGAGATAAACCTCTTGAACACCTTGCTCACTTCCCCCTTAACATTTGGCAAAAGACAGACTCTCTAGGAAATAGAGCATGGGGACAACCATTCTCTTGCCCGCCCAAAAGCTATCAAACTGGTGGCTTGGGCATATTCCAAAGATGCAGTCGTGAAGGGATAATAGAAATGTGCCTGGATGGGGATGCATTCATGCTTGATTGTGTGGCAGAAAAGGTAGCCTTGTTCTGAACCATCTGCCACCTTGGAAATGACAGTAACAAGACTTAAGCTGCCAGATTGCTTATATAACTCATACATTCACATAGCAGAAACAGAGATGCTATGTAAATCAGTCAAGTGGCATCACAGAAGGTGTATGACAGACATAACCATGTCATTTCCCCAAATAAAAGGATTCTACCTGGCTGCATCAAAGAACAGACACTCCAACTCCTCAGACAGTCTCTGAACTCAGCCCAAATGCCACTCTGCTTTAGGATGAGTCAGGGGATGCCTCCCATTTTTTGAACCTCCTCCGCACCTCTCCCTCTGTGTAGGAACTCTCCACATATTCAACCGATGCTTCTCCCCAGCTCCCTGGTGCCTCTGACACCCAAAACCCAAAAGCTAGGTTTTCACCAAACTGAAATTTTCAGACTCTGGGTTCTCAGAAGAGGTGAACAACAGTGACCAAACTGTCAAATGTGAATAATGTCATTTGTTGGCCTAAAGCAAAATGTACAGTCCATCTGGCAAGTGTTTAGAATCTTTGGATGAGGATTTGACTTGCATGCCAACCTCACTCTTGGCTTCAACTTCTCTTTTCCACTTTCAGTTGTTCCTTGCTTCACTTTCCTCATCTCCTTATCTTTATTATGGCACAGTCAATAATTGTGCAAGCCAACTTGAGCTCTTTCTAGAAGAAGATGGGCATGCAAATAAACAAATACATTCTCCCGTAGTCCTTTTCCATTCATGGTGCCGACATATACTCAGATGCCCGAGCTAGAAAGATAGCAGCCATCCATCTCTCCTACCACACTTCATCCCCCATCCTGTTCACCATGATTACTATTCTTATACCCAGATATTTATCAGAAGCATCCTGAAGTCTCCATCTCTGCTGCTATGTATGAAACAGCTTTTTAATGGTTCTCTATTTCCAGTCTTGTCCTCTTTCAATCTGTCTTCAATATTGATGCTGGTGAGGTCTACCCCAGATTCAGATCCACAATTTTCTTCTCTGCTCTCAATTCTCCCATGGCCCCTACCACCCCCAAACAATGTTTTCACATTCTTCCAAAAGGCTGTGAGGGGCATCACAAGTAATTTGTGACCAAAAGCAACTCAAATACCAATGTTTGTAAGTAGTTTCCCTTTTTGGGGTATAAATTTGAACAGATTGGAGGGGGACAGGACAGGCATCATTCATGTGAATGTTCACAGTCTCCCCCACACCCCCCCAAATGTACTGGTTTCTTAGGATTGCTGCACCTTGTTACAGCAAGAGACTGGATGGCTTAAACAAGAGAAATTTATTTTCATGCCATTTTAGAGGCCAGAAGTCTAAGATTGAGGTGTTGATAGGGTTGGTTTCTCCCGAGGCCTCTCTTTGGCTTGTATGTGGTTGTCTTCCCTCTGTGCATGTCTGTGTCCAAATTTCCACTTCTGATAAGGACACCAGTTGTATTAGATTAGGGTCTACCTTAATGACCTCATTTTAACTTCATTACCTTCTTAAAGACACTATCTGCAAAAATTGTCACACTCTGAAGTAGTAGGCATTCGGACTTCAATGTAGGAATTGGAGGCAGGGCAGACACAATCCATCCCCTAACACGAAGGGTATGATAATGACATATGCAATTGCTGTCTGCCCATCTCCTAGTCCCTTAGAAATGGGGATGGTGGGGCGCCTGGGTGGCGCAGTCGGTTAAGCATCCGACTTCAGCCAGGTCACGATCTCGCGGTCTGTGGGTTTGAGCCCCGCGTCGGGCTCTGGGCTGATGGCTCAGGGCCTGGAGCCTGTTTCCGATTCTGTGTCTCCCTCTCTCTCTGCCCCTCCCCCGTTCATGCTCTGTCTCTCTCTGTCCCAAAAACAAATAAATGTTGAAAAAAAATTAAAAAAAAAAAAAGAAATGGGGATGGTTCCATCTTTCTAGTACAAGAAGACACAGTGGGGGGAAGAGAGAGAAAAGGTGTACACAGCTGTGTTGGCAGAGGGAGGCTATGGAGTGTAATACATGAATGGTAAAAGCATGAGGTTGCTGTGAACTAGGCTTTTGAATCTCCTTTATACTTTTGAGAAATGAGAAAATTACCATTTTGCTTCCCTTGTGGGTGCCATATTAAAAAATCAGCAAGGGAAATAGGGGAGATATAATGAAAACCACTGAGTCTCCTAAGGAGCCCATTAAAAACAATATATGCTGCATTTTGTGTATGATCAACCCTGCCCGTGAAGGACTGGTTTTCCAGTGAGTCCTTCATCTTGCATTTAGCACCCAGGTTGTAGGGAACACATATCTTTAAGTACTAGAATCCCACTCAGCACAGAGAGGAGCTCATGTTATGGAAATTACATGGGAAACCGACCCTGATGACAGAACATGAACATCTGTCCTCCCATCTCATGCTCTTTGTGTGTGTGTGTGCACCACGCAGAGGATGGTGGCGTTGGCTCAAGAAGTTTATCTTGTTCGCCTTCCTGTGCATGTCGCCAGCTCCTGCTTTTGTGTGTTCTTTGCTGAGTATGAAGAGATTAATTAGATTAAGTCAAAATATACAGATGATTCGAATCCACTGTAAAGGGGTTGAGCTATTTGGACATTATATCTGCCACTGGACTTTATTTCCTTGACCTCCACTCCTCTTCAAGTTCCAAACCTGATGGGTTCAGGCTTTACAAGGACAGTGAAAAACTTCATCTTTTTAACATACTTGCTGGATAAAGAAAGGGGTGCAGATACCGCCAGTGAGATGGTAATTGTGCATAAGTCTAGACATACCCAAGAGAACACATTACGCAGTAGAATGCTATTTGTATTGTCCAGCTATGGGGGAAACACAAGTTAACCTACAGGATAAATCACAAACTGACCTCATCATGCTCTACCTCTTCAACCATTACCTACAATATACTTTCTGCTCCGGAAACACCAAATCACTTTTCATTACACACATGCACGCACCTTTTTATTTCTCTTCTCCACTTAGTTAATGACAGTCTTGCCTCCCTGTATAGCTACAAAAATTGACCCAGCACACCCAACTGATACGAATATTATTGCCAAGGTGCACCTCCTCCAGGAATCTTCCTTCGGGTTAGATTGGAAAGCTTCCTCCTATCATGGAACTTAGCACATTGTATTACAAATAGCTGTTTGTGGGTTGACCTGCTCTGATGTTTGTTACTTGAGCCCCAGGGCTACATCTTATTCATTCATTTTTGCATCCCTAACACAGAACCTGGTGCCTGACAAATGTTGGAATCTGGCTAATTGCCCAAACTTCCTCCCTCTGGGATTTTAACCAGTTGGTACCAGACACTAAGGCCACATGACAATCTAAGTAGACTATCATCTTTATCCCTGGCTGGGCAAGGACCATTAACCTCACAACACAAGGTTTCTGGCTAACTGTGTTGGCAGGCATGGCTTACCTAGGCTTGGAGCCAAACCTGGCCTTCCTCCTGTCTCTGCATCCAGCCCTGAAAAAGCGAGGATTAAGGAGGTGCTGAGAAGAAAGAGGTTTTGTCACCGCCATCATCAGTAGAAAGAGCTGATGCTGATAAATGATAAAGCTGGCTAATGTTTGACTTTTTCTAGAAAAACCACGAATTTGGGTTTTTTTTAACATTTATCTATTTTTTTTTTTTTTTTTTGAGACAGAGTCAGACAGAGCATGAACGGGGGAGGGACAGAGAGAGAGGGAGACACAAAATCGGAAGCAGGTTCCAGGCTCTGAGCCATCAGCCCAGAGCCCGATGTGGGGCTCGAACTCACGGACTGTGAAATCGTGACCTGAGCTGAAGTCGGGCGCTTAACCAACTGAGCCACCCAGGTGCCCCTGGGTTTTTTTTTTTTTTTTTCAATGACAAAACTCATAATGATAACAAAATGTCCTGCAAAGGAACAGGCTTCAGCAAAATTAAAGTGTACTCATTTCATGAGACTCATGGACAAGATTGCATGGGAAGTCAGAAGCTTTGGTGGTTCATATTATCTACTCGGTGTTTTTCTAGAAAATATGAACCAAGTCTGTGGCTGGTGGAGGTCACTCTGGCAGCTGTTCCACTCTACCCCATCTAACAGCAAAGCTAAAAAAAAAAAAAAAACCAAAACCCAAAAACCATAAAGGAATGGATTGCTAGAGTGGGGATGTCACCATCTGCCTAAGGGCTTATAGATGGCTTTGGACCCTGGTATAAAGAGCAGGCTAAAGCAATGCCATTTAGTGGGTCCATTAGACAAATTTAATGATATCTGTTAAATATGTTTTAAGTGAATCTCCTTCCAGAGTCTATAAGGAGCATTTCTGAGGAAAAGAAATACGAAGGACTCTTAACCTATAAAAGGTGTTCGCTTCCTCACCAAAGACGAACACCCACTTTAAATGACAATGTGATGCCATTTCCACCTTACCAGAATTGGCAAGAATTATAATGTTTGATCATATTCTATTTGAAGGAGAAAAGCTCTTTCATATATTATTGATGGAAGAATTAATTGGTATAATCTCTATGACAAGAAATATGTCAATATTGATCAAATTTACAAAAGCGCATAACCTTGGATCCGGTAAATTTGCTTCGAGAAAATTATTCTATAGATATACCTGCAAATGAGAAAGTAATATCCATGGTTGTTCATTGTAGCATTGTTAATAAAGACAAAATAATAGAAGGAATCTACATTTACATTAAAGAGAGCATACATAAATGACTGATGGCATATCCATACAGTGGACTATTATGGAGTAGTAGAAAAGAATTAAGCTTAATTTTATGTACTAATGTGGAAGTTTTTCAGTGTATATAATACTGGTTGGGGGGAAGGAAATTGTAGAAGAAAATCTATAGTAATATACCACTTATATAAAAATGTATGTGTGTATTTATGTAAATGCAGAGGAAAAGTTCTGATTACCAGGGGTGAGGCAGTATTTCTTCAAGGCAACTTATTCATATGAATGTGATTATTACATGGGTGCTCCCTCTGAGTATTGATGTTAGAAAATTGCCCTTGGCAAATATTCCTATAATTGCAGACATTTTTAGAGCTGGAAGAGTCCTTAGAAAGTGTCAAGCCCTTACTCTACAGATGAGTCAACTGAGGCCTGGTTGTTAACCACCAAACCTTAAATAAGAACTCAGGTCTTTCCCAACATGAAAAGGGCACATATCAGAAAGGCTCCAGTCTTCACGTAAAACTTGCCTTTATTATGATTGCTACAGTGTTAAGAGTGCTCCCACCTGCTCTGACCTCACCTCAGCCCCCAGGGAAACATTTCCCTTTGCTAAACAGAAGTGAGGCAAGGAAGTTTGTTTCACAAAGCTGAAGGCTGCTTGGGAAATCAGGTATGGTCTTTCTAATAGTGGAGGGTGATGTACCGTCAGTTTAATTCCTATTCATTTGTGGTGCTTATTAGAGTGTCTGAAAATATAAGCTGAGTAATTGGAGCATTAGAATTGATTAATTGAAGTAGGCTTTTGGTGTAAATACACCTGGAGAGATTTTTCAAGGTGGGATTCTCTGCTAAACAGTCGGAGGAATTCAGATCTCTGAACATTGGAATAAGGATAGTATGGTGGTTTTAAAATATGGCTGAGAAAATTTTGACACCCTGCCATCATGAGGTAGGGTCTGTGAGCCCTCTCCTTGAATCTGAATGGGCTCATAACTGTCTCAACTTATAAATTATGGCAGAAGGGACACTATGTGACTTCCAAAGCTATGTCATCAAGAGCCATGAAGCTTCCACTCACTCTTGGAGCCATAAGCCACCATGAAAGAAGTCTGACCACCCTGAGGCTGCCATGTTTAAAGGAAGCCCAAGCCATTGGGAGAGAATACATGTAGGCATTGTAGTAAACAGTCCCAGCTAAGCCTGAATGGTACCTACGAGGAAAGAAGCCTCTAGGTCTCACCCACTGGAATCATTGCTAGCTTTTCAAACCTTGATTGTACCCCTTACTTTAGGAACAGTAACTCATTGTACCTATGGACCTGTCTATTTCTATCTCCAGACTAGGAGATCCTCAGGTACAGAGATCTCTCTCTTCATCTTTAGAGCCCATTACCCAGTACTGGGCCTGGAGCCCATGAACAGCTCAAGACATGTTTGTTGGATGGATGACTGCCTCCACACAGCAATGACTCTCTGCTTTGGGGCCTGCAAGACAAGGCATACTAATCATTAGAGCTGAAAGTAATGGTAGAGAATATCTAACTCATCCCTTTAGCTTTACCGGCCACGAGGAGAAGTGGCAAACCCAAAGAGACATAGCTAGTTAATGAACTAGGCCCACAGCCCCCAACACATCACCACCAAGGTGCAGTGAACCCAAGTAGGAGGCAGGGAAGCAGAGTGGTTATAGACTCTAGAGACCGATAGCCCTGGGCAGAGCTCCCAGCTGGCCATCCTCGTTGCTGTGTAGTAGTGGCATTTTGCAGAAGGGAAGACAGGGATCTGACATTTCATATACCATCAGCCCCACCCTACATGAAGAATAAACAGGTTCTTTGGGGTTTCCAAGGTCTGAGCCCTTCCTTTTAGGATCTAAATCCCTGTTGCAGGGGGAAAGCAGTATAATGAGCTTTTTTGCATTGAATAGCCTTAAACAATGTCTGGAGATACAGAGGAAGAACTACAGAGAAAAGAAAAGGAGAAAGGAAATCTCAATCTAGGGGATTGGCCCTCAGAAGGCCAATGTATAGGCAGTGGTTCTCATCTGGACAACTTTGCCCCCAAGGGACATTTGACCACGTGTCAAGATACTTTGTGTCGTCAAAACTGGGGCTTGCTACTGGCCTCTACTAGGTAGAAGACAAAGATGTTGCCAGGCATCCTACAATGCACAGGATGGCCCCCACAACAAAGAACTATCCAGTACAAAATGTCAGTAACACCAAGGTTGAGAAACCATGGGCTAGGGGAAGGACTGTGGGGAAGGGCACCTGTGAGTTTCCAGGAGCAGTGGCCCCAGCTCAAGAACCTACCCCAATGGGAAGGCCCAGAGATGGCTCAGCGGAAACCTGCCCAACCTTGTGATGGGTCTTCACTCTGCCTGTGCTTCAAGACCTTCCCTGCTCATTCACTGGTTCCCAAATGAAGAATGACCCCAAGCCATGCCTCCAGGGCACAAGCAAGCTGTGGGATACAGGAATAGGGACAGGAAGTAGGATGGGCCAGGGATGCACAGGTGCACTCCAAACTGGGAACGTGGACCTCTGTATTACAACAGAAACCACAGGTAGTAGAGCAGTGTTCTCTGGGCCGGGTTTGTGGCAAGAGAGGTGGTAGAAAATATCATAACGGGACTAAGCCAGTGTTTCAAAAAGCATTAAAGCAAAAGCAACTCCGACCACCCGCTAATGATCGTGATTATTTGGCTGCCTGCGAGACGGTTTAAGAAATGATTTGTGAATTTAAATTTTAATTAAGGCAGAAGCCCTTGGGGGCCTCTGGAGTTCAAGCATGAAAAGGGAAAATCTACTACTGGAAGGAGTGGGCTCAAAGGGCCCTGAGGCCCAGAAGAAGTGTGTGTCTTATACATCCGGTGGTTTAGCAGCCTGCAAGGGAGACTAAGTTTGAGCTCACTAATCAACACTGGAAGCAGGGGTCAGGGCTGGACAACTCAGTGGAACTATGCTCTTCAGTGTTCTACAAAGTTCTTTAGAGTAAATAATAAAAATAAGAAAACATCCATGTTTTCCACCTCTTTCTTGGGTTCTAAACTTAAAAATGTGCTATAGCACCCACTTTACTAACATGGGACCCAGCAGCGGAATTCCTGGGATCTAGTCTCCTCTCCATCACTGATAGCCTAAGTGATCTTCAACTCTCCATTCATTATGTTGAGTCTTGGTTTCTCCGTATAGGACTAATATTGCCACCCTGGTTACCCCATAGTGCCATTTGGAACCTCCATCCTAAGGGAGATTAAAACATTTGGAATAGACAACTCTCTGCTGGGTCCACCCAGCTCATCTGATTCTCCCTGAGATCTGTCAGAAGCATCCATTTACTTCTTAAGGTTGCTATAGCAAAGAAAATATGCCCAGCATGAGACACAGATACAGCCCTGGCCAAAAGAAGGCAGACACACTCTCAGACTTGACCTTGTTGGATCCTAGAGACACAGGTTCAAGTTCTAAGTCCACCTTAGCCAGTATTTTTTTTTTCACCCTGGTAAAAGACACATAACATTAAATTTACCTTTTTAACCATTTTTAAGCATACAGTTCAGTAGTGCCCTATGTATTCATGTTGTTGCACAACAGATCTCTCAAACCTTTTCATCTTGCAAAATTGAAATGCTATACCCACTCACACGAATTCCTCTTCTCCCCAGGTCTTGGCAACCACCTTTCTATTTCCTGTTTCTATGATTCTGACTACTTTAGATACTTCATATGAGTGGAATGATGCTGTGTTTGCCCTTTTGTGGATGGCTTATTTCACTTGGCATAATGTTCTCCAGCTTCATCCATGTTATAGCATGTGATTCTTTTTTATGGCAGAACAATATTCCATTCTACACACACACACACACACACACCACATTTTCTTTAAATTTTTTTAAACATTTAATTTTTGAGAAAGAGAGAGAGAGACAGAACATGAGTAGGGGAGGGGCAGAGAGAGATGGAGACAGAATCTGAAGAAGTCTCCAGGCTATGAGCTGTCAGTACAGAGCCCGACATGGGCTCGAATCCACAAACCATGAGATCATCACCTGAGCTGAAGACGGAGGCTTAACCAACTGAGCCACCCAGGTGCCCCTACCACATTTTCTTTATCCATCATTTATTGATGGACCTTTGTCTTGGTTCCACTTCTTTACTATTGTCACTATTAGTGCAATGAACATGGATGTGCAAATAACTCTTCAAGATGATGCACTTTTTTTTTTTTGCATCTTGGTGCTTTTTTATGAGTTTGGTTTTTTTTTCATGCTATATTATTCTTTATTAAGGTAAAATTGACAAATAAAAATTGTTTATGTTTCTGGGAATGCAAGCTGGTGCAGCCACTCTGGAAAACAGTATTGAGGCTCCTCAAAAAACTAACAATAGAACTACCCTACGACCCAGCAATTGCACTACTAGGCATTTATCCAAGGGATACAGGCGTGCTGTTTCTAAGGGACACGTGCACCCCCATGTTTATAGCAGCACTATCAACAATAGCCAAAGTATGGAAAGAGCCCAAATGTCCCTTGATGGATGAATGAATAAAGAAAATGTGGTATATATATACAATGGAGTATTACTCAGCAATCAAAAAGAATGAAATCTTGCCATTTGCAACTACGGGGATGGAACTAGAGGGTATTATGCTAAGTGAAATTAGAGAAAGACAAAAAACATATGACTTCTCATAGGGGACTTTAAGAGACAAAACAGATGAACATAAAGGAAGGGAAGCAAAAATAATATAAAAACAGGGAGGGGGACAAAACAGAAGAGACTCAAATATGGAGAACAAACTGAGGGTTACTGGAGGGGTTGTGGGAGGGGGGGATGGGCTAAATGGGTAAGGGGCACTAAGGAATCTATTCCTGAAATTATTGTTGCACTATATGCTAACTATTTCGGATGTAAAAATTTTTTAATTAAATTAAATTAAAAAAATAATAAAAAAATTGTATGTTTAGGGCATACAATGTGGTCATGTAATATACATATACATTGTAAAATTACAATCACAATCAAATTAATTAACACATCCATCACCTCACACAGTTAGCTTTTGTGTGTGTGGTGAGAACATTTAAGACCTACCCTCTTAACAAATTAAAAGTATACAATACAATATTAATAATTATGATCACCATGCTGTAAATCTTATCTCCAAAACGTATTCATCTTCTGACTGAAAGTCTGTACCCTTTGAGCAATATCTCCCTAACCCTCCATCCCTGGAAACCACCATTCTACTCTCTGGTGCTATGAGTTTGACTCTTTTAGGTTCCAAGAAAATGTGGTAAATGTATATACTGGAAGAAAAAAGAAGAAAATCTTGCCATTTGCAACAACAGAGATGAACCTCCTGGATATTATGCTAAGTAAAAATAAGCCAAACACAGAAAAGCAAATACTGTATGATCTCACTTACATGCGGAATCTAAAAAAGTCAAGATTTTGCTTTGAATTCTTTTGGATATATACTCAGAAATGGAATTGCTTGATCATGTGGTGATTCTATTTTTAATTTTCTGAGGATATTCCATACTGTTTTCGATAATGGCTGCACTATTTTACATTCCCACCAACAGTGCTCAAGGGTTCCAATTTTTCTGTATCCTCAACACTTGTTATTCTCTTTTCTTTTGATAGTGACAATCCTAATGTATGTGAGGTCACTACAGTTTTGAGACATTCAGTACCCCTCCCTGGGTCTGGATGAGGGAAACCATTTGAATTGGTTTAGAAGATCTTTCAGATTGTTCTAAAACATCTCAGTTAGCCAGTCTTGGTGTAGGAACCAAATGAGATCACGGACATGAAAAAACAATCTTTATCAATTGAGAAGGGCCACGGAGCTGTTCAACAACATATTGTGTAAAGTCGAAGGGAGTACACTTTGTGGTCAGATTCATCAATCAGATCTGCTGACCACATACTGTGTGTGGCATTTTTAGTTTCTTCACCTGTAAGATACAGCTGATAATTCCTGCCCCTCCCACCACCCTGCACCAGAGGGTTGATGAGAAGACCAGAATAAATCATAGGAGATAACACACTTGAAGCAATCTCAAGAGTGTTATCCCTTGCTAAGAGTGAGAGCTGATACTATTTGTTCCATTAATAAGTGAGGTACATTGAAGCATATACTTCAAATGGGCTAAGTGGATAGCCCATGAATTATATCTACCTAAACTGTTTAAAAAAACAAAACAAAACCAAGTGAACTATAAAGAAACTCTTCAATAAAGGTCCAGCTACTTATGGTCTAAAGGAGACACAGAATCACAGAAAGGACACAGGCTTTGAGATCAGAGAAAACCTGAGCACATTTGAATCTCAACTCAGTTCCCTGGTAACTGTGAGATTTTAACTCTCTAGGAGATTTGTTTGGTTTACTCAAATGGAACACAGAATTTTTTTTAATTGCTTTTCAGGATCATTATATAACACATAATGAATCTGCCTGCCATGTAATCGGTGTTCAGAAGTAACTGTTATTCCTGTGTTATCTTTTCCTAAGAAACATGGCCTTCCTGAAGGTGATGGTGTAGCCCAAGGGCAGCCTGACGTAGGAGGAAGAGAAAGAGGTGGGAGAAAAGGGGGCTGGGCGGGGAGACCGGGTTTTGTATTCACAAATACTCTTTTCCCAGAAACAAGCCATTTATCAAAGTACGGGGAGTCTCGTTTACTGTCAAAACACAAGGGCTAATTACATTTGAAGAACAATGGACTACAAGAGCAAAAAAGACAGGGCCTGTTCAATTAATGGGGAGAGAAGGGGGGGGGGGTCTCTAGCATACAATATTTTGGACATCAGATGGGAATGGTTTAATTAGCCACTGCTACAGACTTTGGATCGTCTGTTGTTCTAGAAGCCATTAGTCATCTGTAGCTTTTAAGCATATCATTTAGACTCCCCATTCAACAAATACTTTTTGAGCACCCGCTACGTGTCAAGCACTGTGCTCAACACTGGAGAGACACCACGGTCTGGCAGAAGACAGACAGCTTGGCCCAGTAATAGGAGTCTCCAACTTATTAGAGGTCTCCAATGGAGTTCTAGTCTTATCCAATGCCATACTTCTCTCCTATCTTCCATATCTCAGTAAAGCCTCTCCATCTGTCTGATTGCTCATGACAAACACTAGGGAGTCATCTGTGAGTCGTCTCCTTCTATTAGACCCATTCTGTTGGTTCTGTCACCAGAATAGCTCTTGATGCTCTCCACGCCTTTGTAGGCACATGGTCACTATCCTGGGGCAAGGCACCAGCTCCGTAAGAGCAACTCTTAAGAAAAAAAAAGAGTGTGTGTGTGTGTGTGTGTGTGTGTGTGTTGATTTTTTGTCTATGCCTGCTTCCCATTGCAACCCAGATAATGTTTTAAAATGGTGAATCAGAGGGCACTTGAGTGGGTCAGTCAGTTAAGCCTCCGACTTTGGCTCAGGTCAGTATCTTTCAGTCCATGAGTTCGAGCCCCACATTGGGTTCTGTGCTGACAGCTCAGAGCCTGGAGCCTGCTTCAGATACTGTGTCTCCCTCTCTTTCTGTCCTCCCCACTCACACTCTGTCTCTCTCTCTCTCTCTCTCTCAAAAATAAACATTAAAAAAAACCTTTATAGCCAAAGTATGGAAAGAGCCTAAATGTCCATTGATGGATGAATATGGATAAAGAAGATGTGGTGTGTGTGTGTGTGTGTGTGTGTGTGTGTGTGTGTGTGTGTGTGTATATATATATATATGTACATGGCAGACAGATTCATTATGTGTTATATAATGATCCTGAAAAGCAATTAAAAAAAATTCTGTGTTCCATTTGAATAACCCAAACAAATCTCCTAGAGAGTTAAAATCTCACAGGTACCAGGGGACTGAGTTGAGATTCAAATGTGCTACATATATATGTATATGTATGTATATATATACACGTATGTATATATACGTGTATATATATATGTATACGTATATATACATACGTATATATGTACATATATATGTGCATGTATGTATGTGTATATATATGTACATGTATATATATTTATGTATATATGCATACGTATATATATACATATACACACACACACACACACAATGGAGTATTACTCGGCAATCAAAAAGAATGAAATCTTGCCATTTGCAACTACGAGGATGGAACTAGAGGGTATTATGTTAAGTGAAATTAGTCAGAAAAAGACAAATATCGTATGACTTCACTCATATGAGGAATTTAAGAGACAAAACAGATGAACATAAGGGAAGGGAAGCAAAAACAATATAAAAACAAGAAGGGGACAAAACATAAGAGACTCTTAAATATGGAGAACAAACTGAGGGCTGCTGGAGGGGTTGTGGGAGGGGCGATGAGCTAAATGGGTAAGGGGCAAAGGAATCTACTCCTGAAATCATTATTGCACTATATGCTAACTAACTTGGATGTAATTAAAAAATTGATTAATTTAAAAAACACTTTAAAGTGGTGAATCACATCATGCAATTCCTCTGTTTAAAACACTTCCAAGTCTTCCTGCTGCTTTTAGACTGGAACCCAGAATCCCTGTTAGGGCTGACAAGCTCCCACGTGGTCTGTCCCACCCAATCTCCTGACTGCTATCAACACTCAAGGCCCATCAAGACCTCTCTTGCCTCTGGCCTTTTGTCCTTGCTACTGCCTTCTGCACCTGCTCTTCCTCCATCCATTTCCTAGCCTTGTTCTTTCTCACCTTTCAGGCCTCTGTTGAAATATTACTTCCTCAAAAAGGTTTTTCCTGGCTTCACTGAGTGGCTTCCCCTGGTTCTTTTTAGCTCATCACCATATTTATTTGCTGCTCAGCACTCTCTCCATTGACAACCATCTGGCGCATTTACTGGTTCGTTGGACATCGTATTCCCACTAGTCAGTGGGTATCCTGACAGCAGGGACTTTGTCTACTCATGCGCAATTGTACTCCCAGTGCCTGGCACAGTGCCTGGCACATAGTACACCCTTCACAACTATATATTTGGGTTTTTGAGAGAGAGAGAGAGAGAGAGAGAGAGAGAGAGCAGTGGAAGGGCAGTGAGATAGAGATATGGAGAGAGAGAATCTCAAACAGGTTCCATGTCCAGTGCGGAGCCTGACACAGGACTCAATCTCATGACTGTGAGGTCATGACCTGAGCCAAAATCACAAGTGGGAGGCTCAAATGACTAAGCCACCCAGGCACCCCAAACTCTTAACTATTAATTGGCTCAATGAATGAAGGTGGCCATGTGCAAGGCAGTATAAGAGCTTAGAGGAGGACACAAATAATTCTCCGGGGAGGATGGAGCTTTCAACAGAGATGTGCTGTGAACTAGGTTCAAAATATTGACAGGAGTTTTCTAGATCAACAAAGGCAGAAAAGCATGAGCAGGCTGAAGGGTAGAGGACTGAAAAATTGGGAGGTAAAATGCATCACAGCCACAAAGAACTACTGAACAGGAGCAAATGCACAGTCACTTCCAGAGAGTGAAATTTCCAGCTAATTCCAAGCACAATCACCACCTCATTCATAGGGTGATGGAGGCAAGATGGTCGGAATAACCCCAAATCACAATCAAAACAAAACGAGAGTCAACTCTCCAATATCTGAGAGTAGGTGATCCTTATTTAAAACATGACAGAGTCCCGGGACTGCCCAATGGGGCTTACGTAGTGGCAAGTGATGAGCCTTATTTACTGGTCCCATGGTGTTGGGAAGCAAGGAGTCCATTATGTTGCTGAGCCTTATGGAAGGATAAGCCTTATGGAAGGATGTTCTGTAAACAGAACATCTGTGATCCAGGCTGGGTTCTGCCCCCCTGCCCCCT
Source organism: Felis catus (assembly GCF_018350175.1). NCBI lineage: Eukaryota > Metazoa > Chordata > Mammalia > Carnivora > Felidae > Felis > Felis catus. The sequence continues at coordinate 26,863,290 of NC_058383.1, read as the reverse complement.
GGGAACCAGCCGTTAGTCCTTACTTAGCTCTTGCCTACATAGCAAGTCCCAGTGGAGGCATGAACAGGTCTTGAGTCCTGCCTCCTTGTTAATCTGGTTAATCTGCAAACTGGCTGGTCAATCTTAGATAAATAAATGTTGGACACAAGGCTGGGGAGTGGCAAGAACTCAATGGTGCAGAGGCTTCACCATTCTGGCACATTTGGTACGCCAGAAGAAGTATATAGCATTCTATCCTTGTATCTGTGGGAGGACGTTAGGCAAGGGGGTGACCTAGATATGATACGAATAGGGTTCCTCTGGCCACAGTGCAGAACTCGGATTGGAAAAACAAACAAACAAAGAAATACAAAAGCAGGTGACCTGAGAAATGAAGCATGGGAAGAAAGACTAGACGTTTGAGGCATATTTAGGAAGTAGAAATAAGAATTTGGGTGATCATTAGATGAGATGAGTAGACACGAAGAAGGAATCTGGGGGTAACACTCAGTAAGTTGATGTCACAGGGCAAATCTAGAGATTAATCAAAATAGGTAGCATCATCAAAAGAATATGTGGATTCAGCAAACTTTCAGTAGACTGTCTCGTTTTCACAATTTTTTAAATGTTTAATTTTGAGACAGAGTGTGAGCAGGGGAGGGGCAGAGAGAGAGGGATCAAGAGAATCTGACATAGGTTCTGTGCTGTCAGTGCAGAGCCTGGTGCGGGGTTTGGTCCCACAAACCATGAGATCATGACCCCAGCCGAGATCAAGAGTCAGACACTTAACCAACTGAGACACCCAAGTGCCCCTCAGTTTTCACATTTCTTCTTGGACTTTCATCACTGCAAGGACTTCCTACACTACAAGGATTTCTGGTGGTGGATTGCATTATTTATCCACAATGATCTGCTGGTATTTTATCATTATTTTTTTAATATTTGTTTTTGAGAGAGAGAAAGAGTGGAAGTGGGGGAACGGCAGAGCAAGGGAGAGAGAGAATTCAAAGCAGCCTCTGCACCATCAGTGCAAAGCCTGACGTGGGGCTTGAACCCACGAACTGCGAGACCATGACCTGAGCCGAAGTTGGATGCGCAACTGACTGAGTCATTCAGGTGCCCCTATCCACAATTATTTGTATCCTGCTCTCTCTTGCCATGCTTCCCACAAGGTAGAGTATCATCGCCACCCTGTTGTCCTTGGGCTTGGTGGCCTGTGTTTTGATCAATAGAATGTGAGCAGATGTGACACTCCAAAGGGAGTAGCTATCTCCAAAGGGAGGTATAAACACGCTCCTGTGGTTTGGTCTTGAGCTTTGCCCACCATGAGAATCACATGCCCCAGAAGGTGGCTGTTCCCTGAGAAGACATGTGGAATAAGGCCAGGTTAGGACAGCTCAGGAGAATCCTGGGTAACCTGCAGCTCTGATGTAATATAAGCTGAACACTCACACCTCTGGGATGTGGGGTTGTTTGTTGCTGCAGGAAAAGGTGACCATGAAATTTCCAAAGTCTCAGTGACCACTAGCAAGTGATTTACCGTTTCTGGCTCCTAATTCCCTCACTGGTGAAGTTGTGCAAGATAAATCCAAACTCTTTCCTAGTTCAAAATTGTTTTGTTTTGGTTTTTAAGACTGTGTCACTGCTCCCGATTATAGCACTGTTTGTGGGTTCAAGAATTTCCACTCCCTCCTTCCAATCATATAGGTTAATTGGGCAACATCAACTTACCAAACTCCAGACTGGCGGTTAATGATGCCAAACTAGCACAAGATCAGACCAAAAAGTCCTGGGATAGTTTAAGCTGCTGCAGCAAAACTTCTATTCTGAAGACCCTGAGTCAAAAAAAAAAAAAAAAATCTATAGAGCACAAACCTGCCGCATTCAGCTGCTTCGGTTATTTATACGAGCATTTCCCGATTCAAATTGCATACTCAAATCAAATTTCCCTGGTTTATGCCTTCTTCAGCAATTACTTAAAGGCAGTTTACCTCTCTCTGGAGGAACATAGCAGAAAGGCCTATAGTCAAAATCTCGTTGACTCAGGGAGAGATAAACGAACTTCAGGCCTAGCACTGCACAAGTCACTTTGCCCACGGAAGTGAGTACTGATGGGCCTCCTGGCTGTTTTTCAGCCTCATTGATGGGAAGGCATTTTCTAAGGAGGAGAATGAGGTCCATGGAAATTGAAGGAAAGGGGTAAACATTGAGGGGGAAGGGGGAAGAAGGGACCACCTTCTCTTCATGGAATTCCTTGAGTGGGGGTAAGCTGGCTACAGCCTAAGGCTGTTCCACTCCAATGGGATTGACAGAAATCAAATGCGGAGAGGGAGACAGGGATCATTTCTGCACCAGAAAGGTTCTGGGTCCTTGAAAATACACCCCAAGCAAGATGAACCCCGTTGCAAAACTATGCAATGTGCAAAATTTATCTTCATCGGACTGTCAACTTGTCCTAAATTCACTTTTCATCATTTGGAACGATTCCCTCATCCTTCACCAAAGAGGCATCATTTGTTCATTTACTCCAGGAAGGGCTCTCATTGGTTGGGCCTGGACCACTTGCTAATCCTCAGACCAGTAACGATGGCCCAGACAATGCAGAGTTCTGACTGGATTTATTTAGGGAAATAGTTCCCCATGGTTCCCACTACACACTGTAGAGGTGAAGACGCCCTCTTTTTCTATTTTCTCCACGCTAGAGTTACATACAGGACACAGATCTGACCCATCAGAAGATCACATTGTCTGGCTTACGGCAATTGGTTTGAAGATGGACATGTGGCCCAAGCACAACCAATGGGTGGGGGGGAGGGGTTTCTCCCTGGAACCTCTGCTGAAATTACCAAGAAAAAAGAAGGGCAATTCTAATAGCTTACTGAGACTAAGTGAATCTAGACAGGAAACATAAGCATAGATGAAATATTTCTAGTTAGAAAAAAATGTAGTGGAATCAATAGTCAGAGCTGTGATGTTAGTCTGGAATCTACCTCTTACTAGGGTAGAAAACCTTGGCAATGAACATGTCTCCTCATCTGAAAAATGAGGTTGACGTTAACTGGTCTTGGGCGTAATAGTCCATGAATATGCCATATCCGCTCCCCCACCCAAGTGGCTGGAAGTAAAGAATGTTGAGATAGATGGTGGAGTTGCAAGACCCAAGTTCCCCAGACCTCTGAGTCACTGTTCAAGAAGTAATGAAGAGCCACCAGAACCACATCTGACTATGATGTGAAAGAGACACCCATCCTTGTTGTATTAAACCAGAAATGTGGGGTTTATTTTACTGCAGCACAGTGGAGCCTAGCCTGACTAACATAGTAATCATCAATTCAGTTATTCACACATAGCTGCAAAGCCTATGATATGAAACCGTTTTGCCAAGATGTGACTTTGAATGGTGTCTTCTGAGGCACGTAGAAGGTAACAGCGAAAGCAAATGCTATTGCTGTTGCCCAACATCTATTTCCCAAACATTTCAGTGGCTTGTGGGAATGGGAATATTTGAAATCGGGACTGTTCCTAAAGTCCCAGTAAGTATTGGGGTTATGAAATCCCAATGTGTCACCAGGGAAAGATAAGGGCCAAGATATCAACCATAGGAAGGGGCCAATCTGGACACACCATCCAAGTTAAATGGCATACTGAAGTAGGCAGGCAGAGGTAAGTCACATTAAAAAACTATAAGCACCTAGAAAGAAAAGATAAATGAAGAAACTTGGATGGTAATATCCACCGTAATAGAGAAAATATAGGCATAGTGATTGAAATCATGAGCTTCGGAATTAGTTTAATGCAACAAGTATTAAATGCAAAGATTTAATGCAGTGGGGTTTGAATTCCATTTCTGTTCCTTGACTACTTGAACAAGTCGCTTTATCTCTTAGCCCGAATTTTCTCATCTGAAATATGAGGATTAAGAGAGTCCCCACCTAATGGTTTGCAATAAGGATGAAATTTAATGATCCATGTAAAGTGCTTAGTACACAGTAAGAACTCAATAAATTATCATAATGATATTATTGGCATTGTACAGTAATGAGTGGACAAAGAATGATATCTAGAGGAGACGAAGGAATTAAAGGAGAAGGATGATGGTATGGTAGTTGGGGTGGGAACCAAGGGCAACAACCAATGAACAAAGAAAGGGGCAGAGAGGAAACGGTAGAGACAAGAAGATACACAAGAAAAGAGGCGAAGAGCTGGCATCGCAGAAGCAAGACTGAAGTCCCCAGCAGAGGAGAGGAAGGGGGAATGAGAGAGAATGTACCAGAAAGAAAAAAGAAACAAAGAAAGTGAAAACAGGCTTTACGCCAGTAGTGTGCAAACCCCAGAAAAAGGAGGAGGGAAAGAATAGAGACAGCGATAAGAGGGAGAAAGAAAACACAGGATGTCAAGGCAGCAGGGCTGAGAGTTCAAAGGAAGCCTTGAAGGATTAAATAAAAACACAGAAATGTAAGAGAAGCACAGCTTAGACTAGAAACAGGTGATAGAAATAGCTTTACGACACAGAAGGGGAGGAAAAAAACCGAGAGTGACTACACAGGTATCTGGATTCCAAAAAAGTTTCAGGTTCCAGAAATTTTTTTCATTCCCTTTGGCACAAATTCATTTGGCAGCAAAAGTGGACTTGAGCTGACATAGGGTTATTTATATCCTTTATTTATCCCACATCCCACTTAGCGTGAACATTCAAATATTTCACTGCAGTAATGAGCTGATCATGAAGTGTTATCGCAGACACTGCTGGTGTGTGTGTGTGTGTGTGTGTGTGTGTGTGTGTGTGTGTGTGTGCGCGCGCGCGCTTTATGGGGGGGGGTATGGTATATACATCACATTATGAGTCTAATTTCCATAGCATTCCAAATTCCTAAACACACATGGCCTCAAGGGTTTCAGATCAGGGTTTGTGGGCTTATACTGGAAAATACAAGACTGGATATGAAAAGAGAAACTTGTATCTGATAACAAAGCTGATGAAAACTACCATTTCTTGAGTGTTTGCAACATACCAAAGGCTGGATATGCACTATCTCATTTAATCTCCACAATATATCAGGTCCCATCTTATCTTTTCATTTGTAGACATGGTAAGGGAGACTCAGAGAAGGAACTTGCCAAAAGTTTCAACACAATTGGAAAAAAGAAGAAATGGGGATTTGAACCCAGCTGTGTGACTTCAGAACTTGCCCATTTAACCTCCCCCCATTAACTGTAAGAATGGAATTAAGCGTTTCTTGAGCCCTCACCATAAAAGAGCCATTCCTAGATGTGATCTTGCATAATTTTTATCATAACTCAGTAAAGATCTATCATTATTCTCCATCAAAGGAGCTAAGTAACTTATCCAAAGTCTCACAGTTAACTGATCTGATACCAAATCTGTTATTCTCTCCATTCATTGTGACAATATAAAAACGAGCTTGTGACAGTCTTGTTCAAAGGAACAGACAGAATAAAGCTGGGGAATCGCTGTCTTTGGAATAAAGATTCTCCAGGCTGAAGTCATGGTGCCCAGGCATGGTTGTGGAGCAGGGAGAACTTTGGTCCCCATAATCTCCATCTGCAACCCCCATCCCTTTAAAAAAATTTTTTTTAATGTTTATTTATTTTCAAGAGACAGTAAGAGAAAGAGTGCGAGTGGAGGAGGGACAGACAGAGAGGGAGACACAGAATCCAAAGCAGGCTCCAGGCTCTGAACTGTCAGCACAGAACCCGACGTGGGGCTTGAACTCACCAACTATGAGATTGCGACCTGAGCCAAAGTCAGACATTTAACCGACTGAGCCACCCAGACGCCCCTTGATATGGACAATTGGCATTTTCTTACTTTGTAGAAATGTAACTCTAGTTCAAATCTTCCCTCCAACTCAACTCTTAAGATCATCCTTTATAGAAATCCTGAAATTAGATAGCAGAAATACAAGTGCTAAAAAGCATGTCCTAGCACTGGACAAACATTTCCCAGCAGGGTAAAATATATAATAAAAACAAATGAGGGGATAAAACAGATGATGGTAAGATAATGAAAATTCAACAGGAAATGAAGAGCGAATTCTGCGGAAATTCTATCAACTGTGATAATGAGAGAGAACCTGCAAATGCTCTTCATGGTTTTACAAAACTCTAAGGCTCAGATCAACAACAGGTGATACAAAACCCAAAGAACTGGGTCTTTTTGTGGCCTCCATGATGCCAGAGTTTGATCTTGAACAGTCACTCTAACCTTTCTGAATTTGATCAAACGCCTGTTTCCTGCAGCAAAGCAATTCTTAGCTATACTGTATACTTGTGTGTGTGAGTGTGTTCTCATGTGTGTACACACACAACACACAAGAGGAAACATTGTCAACTTTTATATTTTGTTAATGTTTCCAATCAGGCAATGTGTGGAACATTTTGAACATGATTTTGAGAGCATGTTTATCTGTCTGAACACTCCAAAACAGTACATTTGCTTCATGCTCTAAAAATAGCAGCATCCACTTCCTTCTGGACATGTTTGCCAAGGCAAAATATTTTGTCTGTGAAGATATGCCAGTTCCAATGTTCTGAATGTTTCTTTTGGTTTCAACAGTTTGGCAACAGTGTCTTTAGAGAGCCTGATGGGGATATCAGTCAGGATAAGCTAGTTGAGGCTATGATAACAAACATGCCCAGATCTCACTCACTTAAAACAACCAAAGTTTAATTTCTTGCTCAAAATCCATCTCATGGTTTGGTTGGGGAGGCTCTGCTAATCTTAATAAATTTGAGGTAGGCTGACAGAGCGGCCACCATCTTCAACATTGTCAGCTGCCATGCCGGGGAAGGGGTAAGATCCCTGGAGGGTCTTGGACCAAACACTTCTGCTGGAAGTGGCAAACATTACTTCCACCCATCACTCATTGGTCAGGATGACGTAGCAGGTCTCACCCGGCCACAAGAGGCCAGGAAAAGTATTCCAACCATGTGTGCGATAGTGGAGAGAAACAGAAATTTCTGTTGACCAGTAGTAATGACTACCACTTTCTGAACCAATGTGACCTGAACGCCACAGCAACCAAGCCTTGTCCGAGGCAGGCGAACAATTCAAAAGGGTGGTCTGAGACAAACAAGCAAGACAAAACAAAACTCAAGCCACGCTGTTTCCAAAGCGTATTTTGTAACTTCACTGTACTTTGAGGTATAATTTGCAACTTACATTACAGATTCTATTCTACTTTATACAATCAGGTCGTGTGCAAGAATAGATTGCATAGTATTGTTCTTCACTTTTTCCTAACAAGGAAAAAACCCACGTAACTTGTTTTTGCAAAACAATTTTTAGGGAAAGATGAAAAATATAGAATTTTTTAAATTTGCATCTTGATATTGCATATTTTTAAGCCTGCATTTAGGGGGAAAAAAGAAAGTAATCTGAGAAAGGAACTTACATCAGACACCTGAAGAATTACAGGAATAGGCGAGGCAGGAAAAGAGGGAAGACACAGGAAAAAGGAGGGCTAAAAGGTGTCTGAAAGGCAACTTTACCAGTAACTGGATTCTCTCAAACTACAATGGGCGGGGATGGACTTGGGAATAGATTCACTTTACATATAGTTGGTAAATCCAGACTCAGAAGTGGAAAAAAAAAATCACTTTCTATATTCTATAGCTATGCATTGACACTAGTCAATGTCCCTCAGGTTCTGAGCCCCTATCCCTGTCAGCTAGCAGGAAGTTTAGCCTCTGCTACTCAAGGCTGATACTGAGAAACTAATTTCAGGTTGCAGGGGGTACTAAAGTGTCTCCCCAAACAACAACCCACTTGCCTGCTGCCCAGGTCCCATCTGCTTCAGTCTCCGCAGCACCTTCGGTTCTAGGGGTTCTGTGGTTCACAGATTCCATGCGGAGAGTGAGGATTCTTAGAAGTCTAAGGGCACTCAGTCTCCCTGAGGTCTTGTCACCTCCCAGGAATACTCTAGAAGGGTGGGGTTCAGTGCCTGCTGTTCACTAAACCTGGAGATCCCTCCCCTCCCAGTCTCTAGGAGTCTCTCCTTCCCACCCCACTGCTTCTCTACATACCCCTCTCGCTCTGGGACATGCAGCAGCAATGGACTCAACTTCTATAAAAAGAAGAAACCCCAGTGCCTTTAGACTGCTTCTGCTTATGATGGACAAAAACCTTGAATAATGAGATGACAGAGTATATTGGGGAAAGCAACACTGAGGGGGAGGAAACAGAAAGAAAAAGACCCTGAGGCGGGTGTGGAGACCATGTGACTCTAATGGAGTGAGTGAAGGAGAGAACAGTGGAAGGCAAGACCCAATTAGTGACTGAGTCCAGATTATGCAAAACCAAAAAATTCTCAATAATAATGACTACCATTTATGCAGTGCTAACCAACTACACACTGGGGCAGTTCTAACTTCTCAGAAGATCTCTACAGAGTGGCATTATTAACTCCACTTCACAGGTAAGGAAAGTGAGAGTCAGAACAGAATGATTAGTTGCCCAACCAAGTGGCAAAACCAAAACTCAGGCAGGGGCCTCTAGGATATTAAACACTACACCCTACTGCCTGTCAAAGCAAAATGTCATAAAAAGGAAGAAAAGTCAAGAGAATAAGAAGACAAGCCACAGGTTGGGGTAAAATATTTGTAACACACATATCTCATAAAAAGGTAGTGTCCAAAATATACAAAGAACTCCTAAGACTCAACAAGAATCAGACAAAATGATTTAAAAATGGGCTGAAGACCTGAACAGACATCTCACCAAAGAAAACATATAGATAGTAAATAAACACATGAAAATCCATTCCACATCATGTTGTAAATGAAAAAAAATAATGAGATACCACTTCAAACCTATTAACACGGCCAAAATTCAAAACAATGCCAACACTAAATGCTGGCAAGGATGTCATACAATAGTAACTCCCACTCTTCGCTGGCAAGAATGCACAATGGTACAGTCACTTTGCAAGACAGCCTGGCATTTTCTTACAAAACCAAACACGCTCTTACCATATGATCCAGCAATCGTACTCTTTGGTATTTACTCAAAGAAGTTGAAAACTTATGTCCACACAAGAACCTGCAATAAATGTTTACAGTAGCTTTATAAATAATTGCCAAATCTTGGAAATAACCAACATGACCTTTAGTAGGTGAATGGATAAATAAACTGTGGTACATCCAGACAATGGAGTATTATTCAATGTTAAAAGGAAATTAGCTATCAAGTCATGAAAACACAAGGAGGGATCTTAAATGCACTTTTACTAAACGAAAAAAGCCAATCTGAAAAGGCAACCTTCTTTAGGATTCCAACTATATGACATTCTGGAAAAGGCAAAATTATGGAGACAGTAAAAGGCAAGTAAAAGACGGTAAAAGTGGTTGCCAGAAGTTGGGGGAGGAAAGGATGAATCGGTAAAGCACAGAGGATTTTTAGGGTGGTGAAACTATTGTGTAGGATACTCTAATGGCAATACATGTCACTGCACATTTGTCAAGACGCATAGAATTTACAGACCTGAGAGTGAACTCTGACGCAAACTATGGACTTTGGGTGATAATGAGGTGTTGATACAGGTTTATCAATTATAATAAATGTCCCACTCTAGTGCAGAATTTTGATAGCAGAGAAGTCTGTGCATGTTTGGGGCAGGGTGGATATGGGGAATCTCTGTATCTTCTGCAAACCTAAAACTGCCCTAAAAAAATCTATTCCAAATAATCATTGGGGCGCCTGGATGGCTGTCAGTTAAGTGCCCGACTTTGGCTTAGGCCATGATCTCACGGTTCATGAGTTCAAACCCCCTGTGGGGCTCTGTGCTGACAGCTCAGAGCCTGGAGCCTGCTTCAGATTCTGTGTCTCCTTTTCTCTCTGCCCCTGCCCTGCTCACACTTTGTCTCTGCTAATCCTTAAAGGCTGGGAGTGCGAGGTGAGGACCAAGCTCCTTGGAGGCAGGAGAAAAAAGTAGAATATAGGGAGATGGGTGCAGATTGATTTTTTAAAAAACACTTCTGTGCTAGGGGTCCATGCATTTGATTTAGTTATCAAATATTCATTGGGTAGCCATACCATGTACTGTGATAGGCAGTGGTCATAAATCAGTACAGAAGTTACATGAACTTATATTCCACTCCCTTTGAGCATGTGTCATATTCAAATCTTTCAGAAAGAGATTCTCATTGGGCTAATTAATCATAATCCTATATAGAGGCAGGAGGCTCACATGAGGCCACCTTGTTGGCTGCCTTTAACTCAGGTGCCAGCCTCTGCCCAGTCATGTCACCATGGTGCGGTCATGACACCAAATATGGCACCTCAACAAGGGACTCAGTGGGGGCTACAGAGACATTCAGGGTCTTAGAGACACCATTCCAGAAAAAAACTAGTCTTAAAACTCAGTCTCTGTAACTCTACCCATATTTCTATTTGACAGGAGCTCAAGGAGAAGCATTAAGTTTGAGGGGGGGAAAAAAAACACAGACAAACACATAGTTATACAGAATTGGAAAAGCCAACCCCGCAATTAGATTTGAGTTCTTTTACATCCAAGACAAGGCTCTGTTAGTGCCAGTTATGGGAGATGCATTCCGGCCCAATCTCCAGCTTTCAGTACCATCTGCTCCCTTTGTGTGAAAAATTGTGATTTTGTGCAAGGAAAAAATATAAACAGATTTCTAAAAGGTTCCATTAATAAAAGAAACTAAAACGCAAAAGAAAAATTCATCTGATTCCCCCTTGTTCTGATTTATTAGGTGTCAGTGAACCAACAGGGCTCTTGGATGCCTGCGGGGGGCAGGGTGATACTACGAAATTGCTGCCCTGCCCCCCATGCTCCCAGAAGGACCATTTTGCTGGACAGCAGGATTGAATGGCTAGTGTTTCTGGCTTAAAAAAAAAAAAAAAAAGAATAGTACTCGTTACTCTTCAGCTAGCGGAATGGGGTTTGGTTTTGACCAGCTAAGACCCGAAACAATTTATGTAGCTAACACTTCCCCAGTATAACTGTAATTCTTCCTTTCCATCTGTTGCTGCTTGATTATTTTATTATTGTCCATGATGCCATCATTTTTGCTGTGGTTCATTTGGCATGAACTAACTCCATTCGCTCCACCACGTGGGGCTTATACAACATCACTGGAAAAACAGCTTGGAGAGCTTGACTGATGGATGTTCCTGAGTATGAATCATGAAATCTGATTTTTAGCAGCTGGTTCATCTTTTCCTTGTGTTGCTGTCCCCTTTCCAAGAGCAATGCAGGGCCTTCCCTAAGCCTTGAGCATAGGGAAGAAAAGTCTCGAGGTCCCATGATCCTTTTAGTTAAGTTCTCATGAGCTTGGAGGCATGAGAAGTGACCCTGGTTTATATCTCGACGGCTTGAGCCTTGATGGGAGAAGATTAACTGATGCTGGTCTCAGAGGCTCTGGGTATAAGTAGAACTGCTGTGGGGGCCTGATGGCCAAGTTCAGTGTAAGTCTGGGCAGAGGGATGTTCTCCTTATTGCAGCAGAGGGGCCCAACTCCAGCGCACTGCAGGGACAATGGCACATTTGTGCAAGAGCCCCAGGGGCCCAGCACCCAGCAGCATGGTGAGGGCCCAGACTTGTCACAGAAGACCCCAGCAGAAAGTTGGTGCCCTCAGTGGGCCTGCTGGAGGTACATTTCAAGAAAAGACTTGGATGAAAGAACCTGAGTGGGACTGTTTCTCATACACATGAGACATCCCTGGGGGACTCGGGGGAGGCCCAGCAGGAGGAAGCAAAGGCAACATGCCTGTATCACCTGGATGTTTCTCTTGAAATCACCTTATCTGTGCCAATAAGCTGGTGAGGACTGAGACATGTGGCTTACTGAAGGTAATATGGGTTATTCATAGTGACCAACCATGTCAGTTAAAGAGAGGAGAGCTTAAGAAATAATGCACAGGAGACTTGTTCCACCACGTCGCTCAGTCCCTCTTCTGCCGGGGCAGCCCTCCTAAGGTGCTTTGGGTTATCATAACCCTGTATTTAAATTTTAATTATAACAAAAATTGTCTCCTGTCCAGGAAGGATGTGTGAAAAATCAATCATAAACATTTGCCAACTCACTGCTGAAAAGCTATCTGCTCCAAGAATAGACTCTGGCTCAATCTTGGAAAAAGAAGGTGGGAAAATTTTACTCCAAGACCTCACACCAGGCTGACTGGCAGAGCTAAGCAGACTCTGAATCACCCAGCCTGCTTTTAGCATTCACCAGCTACTCCCAGCCAGGGCCCTTTGACTCCTGGGTTCGACAGAGCAAATTTTGTGGCTGATAATCGTGGTACGAGCCACGACTGGACCCCTCCAAATGCCAACACTGTCCGAAAGGTCCCTTTTCAGGACTAGGGATGGCATCACTTTTGACAACTCAAAGGCAATGTACAAAGGTTCGACATTAAGGAAACTAAATTCCTCAGGCTGAGAAAATCAGCCAGATGCCAACTAGTAGGTGGGAAGCATAAGTTCTCACCACCCGAGAAGCATTAAATTAAGGTTGAGAGGCTGAACTTGGAAAGCCAGCCAAAGCACCATCCCAGGAGGCTGAATTGGGAAATCAATTAGGGGGGGAAGGAGAGGAATGGAGACCTGCCACATCTTAGCTGCAGCAGGGAGAGAGGGCGGTTTGACTGACGGTGCTATATTGGTACTATGTAGCATATGTGTGTCTCCACCTCTGTTTTAACTTCATGGAGAGAAAGTGCTAGAGAAGAAAGAGAGACCTTGACAAAGCAGAAGGAAAAATAACTGTCCATAAGAAAACTTCAGAGGAATTAGGGAATTCTAAATGGCAGTCTGTCCTTGTTCAGGCAGGGCTGTGGTTCTGTACGGACTGACCTGCACTCTTGACATTTCCTCAGTGTCCAATTGCCAGACTTTAGGGTCAGATGACACCAAGGGGCATTGACTGTGGAGCGGAGAGAGAATGATCATGCTATTTGGACACCACCTTCAGAGTCTCTTTAGATCTCTGTTTGTAACAGCTGAGTCAACACGCCTTAAATAGTGGGAATAAGTTGGACTACAGGAATTCTCCTGGACTCTAAGAAACTGGAGACGTCTTATGGCTATGCCGAACAGCCAGGGTCCCTCAAGACCTTGCTGTGCCCCTTCTGAGCAAGGCCTCAGGCTGGTCCTGCACGTGATTGCCACTCCATGTCATATGACACGAAGCCTCAGTCACATCTGATGGGACCAGGAATTAGCACCTGGGCAAATATAGCGCTGTGTAAAATGGAACAAGGGAGACAAGGGGCAGCCAAGGTGGCCCTTCTGCTGTATTCTGGAGAGTGGCTAATTGGTAGAGGCTGCTGTGGGGCACCACCCAGATCTCTCCTTCAAGATGGAGGCTCTCATTCCCTCAGCTGCTGGGAGGGATGCTAGCTAATGGATCCCAGCTGACTCACTCTCTGGCAATATCCCTCAGTGGAAAGGAGCCACCTCGCCCAAGGTCATGCCCTGCCACGCCCACCCCAGGGTTACCCCACAGCCAGCAATGGGTCAGTGTTCAGGTATAAAGACTCAACTTGCTTGCCTGAAGGGAACAACTGTGAACACTTATCTCAGCTCCAGAGTGTGCCATCGGATCAGCTGAGGCCTTTGTTGAGACTGCATGATGGCTCAACTTCTCTGTCTAGTCCTATCGTCCTCACTCCTCCATGGTGCTAACCCTAAACACTCTTCCGAAAAAATCTCTGCAAGGCAAGCCTTCATCTGAGACCTGTTTCCAGGGAACCAGATTTTAGATGCTGCCCAATATTATGTTCTGTCTTAGGAAGGTTGACTTGAAATTAGATAGATGGTAGATAGATACATAGATAGATAGATGATAGATGGATAGATAGGGATATAGATAGATAGATAGATAGATAGATAGATAGATAGATAGATAGATAGATAAAGAGAGGGGATGAGGTAGAAGGAACGAGGCACACAGAGAAGGCAGGAAACACAAGGCCACATGGCCATAGAAGACACAAAGTAATAAAATCCGGGAACATGCAGAAGCCACAAGAGGGAGGAAAAGAAAGGTCAGTGGAGGTATTAGGAGAAACTCCATCATAAAAATAGCACAACTCCATGAGGGTGCATTATCCATTCCTAAAAGGGTGACTACTGGAGCTTTTCCTTCCTTTAAAAATTTTTTTTAAATGGAGTAAGGCACACATAACATAAAATTTACCATATTGCCCTTTAAAAATGTTTTAATGTTTATTTATTTTTGAGGGAGAGAGAGAGAGATACAGAGCATGTGGGGGGAGGGGCAGAGAAAGAGAGAGACAGAGAGAGACAGAATCCAAAGCAGGTTCCAGGCTCTGAGCTGTCAGCACAGAGCCTGACATGGGGCTCAAACCCACAGGCCGTGAGATCATGACCTGAGCCGAAGTTGGACATTTAACTGACTGAGCCACCCAGGCGCCCCATCTTACCTATTTTTAAAAGTAAGCTCTACACCCAACGTGGGGTTTGAACTTAACACCCCGAGACCAAGAGTTGCATGCTCTACAGAGTAAGCCAGCCAGGCGCCCCTCCCCCACCTTGCCGATTTTTAAGTGTACAGACCATTCTATGGAGTTTTGAGTTTCCTGACTTCATGAAGCACAACATCTCGAGGGAATCTCTGCGTCTGAAAGGCTCCAACCCAAAGCACAAGAGGTAAGAGCAGAAGACAAAGAGGACTAAGGACACATCCTTATTCTGCAACTTTCTGTCAGTGGGACTTTGAGCAACTTATCAGACCCGATGAGTCTCCATGCTTTGTCTGTACAGCGGGGTTGGGGTTTGCACGATGACACGGTGACTGGGAGACTTGGCCACACAGGTCAGGCTCTGGCGCATACAGGCATGGGACCCGGCAAATTTCTTCCCCTTCCTGAGCCTCAGTTCCCCCACCTGTAAAAGGGGGGAAATTAGAGTGCCTTCCTCATAACATTGCATGAGGATCGGATGATGTAATCCTTGCATTCCCAACCCTGCAATTCTTAATAATCGGGAACCGCTTTATTACTGAGCCCTTTTAACTCTGGTTAAAATAGCCAGAGTTGAATTAGGAAATTTGTGTGGGTTTTTAAAAGCATTTCTCCAGTGGGAAGGAATAAAGCCAAGACTTAAAGCTCTAGGTAGCAGGAAAGAATTTCAGATAAAACACCGCCCTCCACGTGTTAAAAAGCTGCCGTGGCACAAATCAAGGTCTGCTCTCCCACTGATCATCCTGTTCGGCGGCCATGGCTGGAGGCCAAGTCCAGGATTTACACGGAAGCTTCCTCCCAAGCATCCTGGCAGGGATTCCTCCCAACCCCAGATTTTGGAGCAATAAATAAGGCTCAGAGGCAAGGACCTGGTAGGGACAGCTGTCTGGCAGAGTGGGGAGAGCAGGAGGGGGCGCAGTGGGGGTCCAAGCCCGCATCTCTGCTTCCTGTTGTAACCAACAGAATCAAATGTGCCAGAAGACGCCCTGCGTGTCCAGTCTTTCGCCCTCCAACACCTGCTGCCTCACCTGGCTTCTCATCTCTCTGCCTCCCTGGCCCTTCACGGCTTCATACATAAACACGGATGATCACGTCACCAGCATATCACCCCTGCCATCCCACGTCACCACGTGCGATGGCACAACACCAACCAGCCAGTCTGTCCATATCCACCACTCTCTCTCCTCTCTTCCGCTGTTTTTGTTTCTCCCTCTCCCCGCCTGTCACTCCCTGTCTCTATGTCCACCAGTCTCCGGCCCCCTTGCCATGTACCTTTCTGTCTTGCACCTCTAGCTCAGTGGCTCGGTTCTCTCTGTAGCTCGGTCTCCTTCTCTTTATTTCTTGCTCTTTCTCTCTATTCACCTGTCTCTGTCTCTCTCAGATCAGGAAAGACGACAGGTATGTGCTGGGATCTGGCAAATCCTCGCGCTTCAGGGCCTTGCATCACATGCAGGGCCGACTCAGCCACCTGGTTTCTGGGCTAGAAAGTGCAGAGCAAGGCAAAGGCCACTTCTGGATCTGGTCTTCTGAGGGGCTCAACCCCCCCAGGCCAGTCTGTTCTAGAAAGGGCCACCTTCCCTCTGCCTTCACTGTCAGGATGGCAATGCGAGAATCAGATAGTCTGCGGAGGCCTCTGATGCTTGAATGCCTTGGGTCTGTCCACCCGGCCAGGACGGCAAAGGTAGAGGCAGAGCCCTGCCCCCTTGGGATCCTGCTGGGGCTTCCCAGCTGGCTTCTGTCCCTGACCTAGGCTGCCATTTCTCCAAAGGCACTAGGAGCTACGGAAAGAGAGGATTTGATTTACACGCAGACCTAGGAGTCAGGGGTCTGGAGTTCTCTCGCTGTTCCACTGTGCGACCTGGTGCAAGTCTGCTGACCTCTCTTGAACTCTTATCTGTAAGCTGAGGCTCCGCAGCAAATGTCTGAAACACGGCTGTGGGAGAATCACAGCCAGCCGAGGCCCAGCTCTACCAACAGCCGATAATGAACCAGGATGCCTCTGTACAGCCACGGGCGCTGTTAACACATTGAGATAAGTACCTTAGCGGGTGAAGGGGCTCTCCCGAGCTCCCAAGACCACCCCCTTTCACTCTTGCTCCTCCTCTTTCTAATCCCTCCAAATTAGAAACCAAAGTATTCCTATGTGGCCCAGCCAGGGGTCTCCCCCACTTTTCATGCGGATCCGGTGCTGTCTGTGCTTTCCAGGTTGTTAGAAAAAAACAATCTGCAGCTTAAGGCGTGGAGTGTATACTTGGTAGTTTGTTGTAGCAGCCAGAGCTGGCTGAGACAGAGCGGTCTGACTCTGAGCCCATGGGCTCTGAGTAGAAACGATGTGTATAGCATGTTTATGTTTATGTACTTAATTGCTTCAAGGCAGTCGTGGGAGTGGGGAGCAGCCATGAGCTTGACTTTCACTGACAATGTCACATGAACAAGAATTCAGCCTTTGTTGTTTGGAATAACTGAAATCAATGGCTGCTTATTCCAGGAGCACGACTCATCCTGAAAAATCAGCATTTAATGGTGACAACAACATATAAACATTGTATTTCTTTCATGATATGTACTCTGGTTGTTCAGAAGTTTGGTATGGTTTGGGTGGTATTTTTTTTTTTTTTTTTTGGCATTCTTCTTTGTGTGAGGTTACATTTATTCAGTTCTTACTATGTAACAGATACTGTGGTTTCTGTGCATGATCTCAGTGAATCTTCTATGGGAAATCCTTCCTCCTTCCCTCTCTCCCTTGCTTCCTCCCTTCCTCCCTTCATTCCTCCCTTCGTTCCTTCCTCCCTTCCTTCCTTCTCTCCTTCATTAAATATGTATTGAGTGCCAACCAGAAGCCAAGCATGGAGAATCCAGTGGGGAAGGACAGAGACATAGATGGCTCTTACCTCGTGAAACTTAATCTATTGCGGGGTAGGGCAATGGGGTGGGTTTAACCAAATAATAATAAACAAGTACCCATGTCAATCACAACGGGACCTCCGGGAAAAGGAAAACCCTTCTCTGAATGTGTATCACAAGGGTCTCTAACCCAAACTCAGGGTGGGAGCATCATGTTGGGGAAAGCTTCCCCAAGACATTTTCTGAAGTCTCAAGAATGGTGTAAGCTAAGTGTAGGCTAACAGCGTCACTGCTCCATTTTGCTGTTGAGAAAACTAATTTTCCTACAGTGATAGCTTGTAAGTGGCAGGACCAATATTTTTTTTTAATTTTTTTTTAATGTGTATTTATTTTTGAGACAGAGAGACAGCATGAGCAGGGAAGGGGCAGAGAGAGAGGGAGACACAGAATGTGAAGCAGGCTCCAGGCTCTGAGCTGTCAGCACAGAGCCCGACGCGGGGCTCGAACCCACAAACTGTGACATCATGACCTGAGCCAAAGTCGGACGCTTAACCAATTGAGCCACCCAGGCGCCCTGGCAGGACCAATATTAAACCAAGCTCTAGGGGCGCCTGGGTGGCTCAGTCAGTCGAGTGTCCAGCTTCGGCTCAGGTCATGATTTGAATGCTCCTGAGTTCAAGCCCTGCATGGGGCTTGCTGCTATCAGTGTGGAGCCCACTTCAGATCCTACCCCCACCCCCATCTCTGGCCCTACCCCATTCACACTCTCTCTCAAAAATAAATCAACTTAAAAAAAAAAAAGTTCTAACTCCAAAGCCAATTCCCAATTCCCTTAATCACCATACTATAGATGTAACTTTGTATTCAGTCTAACAGGAGTAGTTCAGTATATAAAAGAATTACTCAGATTTTCAACCACCTTCCTTGCCAGAGGGTACATAAGTCTCAATATTTTCAGTAAAACTGGAATTCTTTTGGGTTTTTGGTGTTTCCCAAATCACCCAGCTACGTGAGTATGTAGATGTATTTTAAATGTTTGAGTAAATATATTTGGGGTGGAGTCAAATACACCATTTACCAAGTCACTTAGAAAAGAAATGAAGGGTAAAGAACTCAAGGTACAATCAGTTAAGCCAACAATAAAAATAGCAGTTAGAACCCATTTTTGAGCCACAATCAACACCCCCCCCACACACACACACACCCTCCACATCTCTTCAAAACAGATAAGTTAATTCCCAGCTCTTTTCAATTTATATTGTCTGTTCTCCAAAGTTCTACAGCACAGCATATCAGTATGGATAATTATACCATGCTTATAAAGCATTTTGTACATAAAAAAAAATGCTGTTGGAGGAATAGGACAGTTGCTAGCAAAAATAAGGAGGCAGAAATTGTAGGATGGAAGAAAAGGAAGAAAACTGAAAATAAAGATTCCTCCCCAACACACATGCCTCGCTAACCTCAGGCTTTCTGGACTCTGGTTGAGGTAATGTGCACTCTCACTAAAGAATGGAAAGGAGAGGAGGGCCTGGGCAGCTCAGTCAGTTGAGTGTCCACCTCTTGATTCTGGCTCAGGTCATGATCCCCGTGTGTGGAACTGAACCCTGTGTCAGACTCCACATTGAGCGTGGAGCCTGCTTGGGATTCATTCATTCATTCATTCTCTCTCTCTCTCTCTCTCTCTCTCTCTCTCTCTCTCCCTCCCTCCCTCCCTCCCTCCCTCCCTCCCTCCTTCCCTCTCCCTCCCTCTGCCTCTCTCTGTCCCTCTCCCCTACTCACACTCTCTAAAATTATTTTTTTAACTTAAAAATGTGAAGGAAAAGGAGGAAGAGGAGGAAAAAGAAGAGGAGAGGGAGGAGGAGAGGGAGGAGGAGAGGGAGGAGGAGAGGGAGGAGGAGGGAGGAGGAGGAGAGGGAGGAGGAGGAGAGGGAGGAGGAGGAGAGGGAGGAGGAGGAGAGGGAGGAGGAGGAGAGGGAGGAGGAGGAGAGGGAGGAGGAGGAGAGGGAGGAGGAGAGGGAGGAGGAGGAGAGGGAGGAGGAGGAGAGGGAGGAGGAGGAGAGGGAGGAGGAGGAGAGGGAGGAGGAGGAGAGGGAGGAGGAGAGGGAGGAGGAGAGGGAGGAGGAGAGGGAGAGGGAGGAGGAGAAGGGGAGGACGGGTGAAGGAAACAGGAGGGTGAAGGGGAGGGGGAGGGAGAGGAAAAGGAAGAAGAGGAGGAGGGGGAGGAAGGCGGGGAAGAGGAGGAAGAGGGGGAGGAGGATGAAGAGGGAGGAGGAAGGGGAAGAGAAGGAGGAGGAGGAGAAAGAGGGGGGAGGAGGAGAAAGAGGGGGGAGGAGGAGAAGGAGGGGGGAGGAGGAGAAAGAGGGGGGAGGAGGAGAAAGAGGGGGGAGGAGGAGAAAGAGGGGGGAGGAGGAGAAAGAGGGGGGAGGAGGAGAAAGAGGGGGGAGGAGGAGAAAGAGGGGGGAGGAGGAGAAAGAGGGGGGAGGAGGAGAAAGAGGGGGGAGGAGGAGAAAGAGGGGGGAGGAGGAGAAAGAGGGGGGAGGAGGAGAAAGAGGGGGGAGGAGGAGAAAGAGGGGGGAGGAGGAGAAAGAGGGGGGAGGAGGAGAAAGAGGGGGGAGGAGGAGAAAGAGGGGGGAGGAGGAGAAAGAGGGGGAGGAGAGGGAGTATGAGGAGGCAATATCCCACAAAAATCAAAAAACTGAGAGCATAGCTATTTACCAGTTTGGGGGGGTGGCAGTCTTTAGTTACAAGTAACTGAAAATGACATAAGCAGACAAGGAATTTACTAGAAGAAGTGTTCCTGGTAGAAGAAATCATTCATAGTTATCTCCTAAGTGCCCTTCCCCAACTAGACTGAACTGCACCCATGGAATCTTGTGACTGTGTCTTTCTGCTCCTAGGTCACATGCCCTCTCCTTGTCTGTTCCCTAATATTGAAAGAAAGCATCTGCAGAAGGGATTCCAAAGGAACCCTTTCAACTTCTGAAGTAGGAGGGCGGGGCTTGTGGTTATTGCCCTAGTGACTGCATCAAAATAGAGACATGAGAGTTCCCCAAAAGGGAGATGGGGTTTTGTTAAGGAAGGGTAATAGAAAACAGAAGGAAGAAGGAAAGAGAGAGAGAGAAAAAGAAAGAGAGAAAGGGACAAAGAGAGGGAGAGAAAGGGAGAGAGAAAGAAAAAGGGAGAAATAGAAAAAGGGAGAAAAAGGGAGAAAGGGAACAAGAGAAAGAGACAAAGAAAAAGAAAGAAAGAGGAAGGAAGGAAGGAGAAGGAAGGAAGGAAGGAAGGAAGGAAGGAAGGAAGGAAGGAAGGAAGGAAGGAGAAGGAAGGAAGGAAGGAGAAGGAAGGAAGGAGAAGGAAGGAAGGAGAAGGAAGGAAGGAGAAGGAAGGAAGGAGAAGGAAGGAAGGAAGGAAGGAAGGAAGGAAGGAAGGAAGAAGGAAGGAGAAGGAAGGAAGGAAGGAAGGAAGGAAGGAAGGAAGGAAGGAAAAGAAAGAAAGAAAGAAAGAAAGAAAGAAAGAAAGAAAGAAAGAAAGAAAGAAAGAAAGAAAGAAAGAAAGAAAGAAAGAAAGAAAGAAAGAAAGAAAGAAAAGGCCTACTTTCAGTTGCTGCTACTTTTACAGATGGGGGCTCAGGGCAGTTCAGCAATCTACCTGCAGACCAGAATCCAACCCCATGTCCATTGGGTTCTAAATCCGGGGCTCTTCCCACTGTCCCACACTGACATTCACACAGTGTGCCCCTCAGTAGCTCTTCATCTGTTGATCTCTTTCTCCAAAAATCAAGTGTAAATACAAGACAATGGTTTGGTGGACTAAGAACCTAATGTAAGGTTGGCGCAAGGAGAGTAGACAATCCACGCCTCCCTCAACCTAAACGTTGGGCTCCAGGAAGCCCACATCCAAACCATCCTGTGCTAAACTAATCATTCTGCCTTTCTCCTTTTCCCACCGGCTCACGTCACTAATCCTAGCAAGTCCTCTCCCACCGTGCAGCGTGACATTTTACGTGCCCAGAGCACAGAAGCATCTTGAATGGGTTAGAGGGAGCAGGCACTTCATACTCCAGACTGGGGAGTGTGAATGGACCCTGCCTTTCAAGAGGGCAGTTGGCAAGCCTGTGTGGAGACTGTTAGCCTCTCTCCCTCTCTCACCCCACCATTCCAGGAATCTATTCTCAGGAAACCATGAATCACTCAATGTTCAGAACAGAGTTGTTTATGAGAGTAAAAATTTAAAACAGCCTAAATGTTAGAGAGATATGAGGAAATGGTTAGTAACTGTAGCTAAGTCTTATGGATGCTTTATTCTGGATATGATGCTGATCCCGTTTTTGGTGACCAGGCAAATGCACCTTACAGACCTCCAGCCAAAGGGAGCTTAATTGACCAAGAGCCGGAATGCTGCCATTGGAAAGCTAGCACTATGTTGTGTGGAGGCCACCGGTCCCAAGGGCTGCATTTAACCAAAGACTGGGAGCAGCAGGATCCGAGACAGGCCCATCCTGGGGCACATGAGGCTTCTCTGGGAGCCAACATTGACTCAAGAATTCCCTGACGGCCTTGGGAATCTTCCTTGGACTGCATGACAGTCTAGGATGCTTCCATCCAACCTTCCGTCTCTCTCTCCTTCTCTGGGGGTCAGACTTGCACTGTGGCCTGAAGGCTCCCCTCTCTCTAACTCCACTTGTTTCTTCTACGTGCAAGTCCACTAATGAAATCTTTCATCCTGTCTAGGCGCCTGCTCCTTGGAGGACTTGAATGAACACAAGAGAGGCCAGAAGTAGCCTGAGCAGTAAGATGGGGATTTGAGACTGTCTCACCTGCTGCCTGGCAGGTGAGAAAGATGCCCTCCTTATTGGTAGATGAACCACAAAGTGGTGGCTTAACTGCTGAGCATTTCACTGGTGGTGACCTGGGAAAATGTCCCAGGGGAAGGAAGTGCTGATAAATGGGGCCAGCAATGTTTACAAGTCAGCAGAGTTGGCTGGTTACTAAGAAGTTGTACTGATGTCCTGCAGAAGAATAATGAGAGACTGAGGCTGTTAACAAATAGTTCATGGCAAAGTGTGAAACCCAGGGAGCTTCTGTGGTAGCTGATGAAAGGGGACTTTGTCTTCTACAAGGGAAGAGAAGACACAGCTGAGCAGCGGACATATGACCTGACTGTTACAGAGTTGCAGACCTCCAGAGACGTTTGAGTGCTGGGTCCAGGGTAGGTCTATCATGTGGAAGTTAGGGACCTGGTTGGGAAAAGCTAGGATCATGAAACATGGGACAGAGACAGCTGGATACATTCCCATGAGGTTATGGAGGATATGGACTCTACAAGCACCCCTGGACTCTGTGGGTTTGCAGGGTGGCCCGCCCTTCCCTAGGAAGAGCTCCACTACGCTGGAGAACACTGCAGAAGTTTCTCCCTGATGAGGCAACACGTACTCCTGCTCAGGAGCTGCTCCCACTTCCTGTCCTGGATGCCAGGACAGTAATAACCAGGGCTAAATCCCAGGATATATGCTGGGCTTGATGAAGGAGGAAAGAGACTATATACCTAAAGAATTTAAAGAATTATCCAGAACATGCGGCCATGTTGCTTCCCACAGGCTGCCCCCAGCCAGTGCCTGAGCTTGTCAGGGTTGCCAAACCAGGCTTATTTCCTAGAAGACCTTGGATTCCTACGATCAATCAGGATATAGAAATGAGTAGTGCTAGACAGGGGAGATAGAGAAATAGGTATGATGTGAACTCAATTTCCTAGAAAGTACATTCCACACTTAATATGTACAGACACACACAAAGGACAGAAATCCAAGAGAAATGAGCACCTATTCACCAAAAGACATCCTCAAGAATGTTTGTTCTTTAGGGGCGCCTGGGTGGCGCAGTCGGTTAAGCGTCCGACTTCAGCCAGGTCACGATCTCGCGGTCCGTGAGTTCGAGCCCCGCGTCAGGCTCTGGGCTGATGGCTCAGAGCCTGGAGCCTGTTTCCGATTCTGTGTCTCCCTCTCTCTCTCTGCCCCTTCCCCGTTCATGCTCTGTCTCTCTCTGTCCCAAAAATAAATAAATCTTGAAAAAAAAATTAAAAAAAAAAAAAAAGAATGTTTGTTCTTTATTCATTCATGATAGCTAACAGCTGGAAACAACTCAGAAGTTCATCAGTGGATAAATTGTGGTATCACTTAAAATGGAATATTACACAGCAGTAACAAAGAATATAGCTACCTATATAGTATAACATATAGTTAGAGGTCCCTAGATGGATCTCACATAAATGGATCTCACATTTATTCTTTCTGAATAAAAGAAGCTAGACCTTTAGGGATTTTCCATCGGAGTCATTTATATTAAGTTCAAAATCATGGAATCTATGGTGAGAGGACCCAGAATAATGGAACCATGGGACCAAGGAGGCAGGGAGGTGAGCATTGCCTGGAAAAGGTCAAGAAGGGCAGGGAGTTTCTGGAAATGTGGTTTATCTTGATCTAGGTGGTGGCTACACAGAGAAATAAGTAAAAATTCACTATATGTTGGATGCTTAAAATTTATGTACTTCCCCACTTACAGCAATGGACAGATCATCTAAATAGAAAATCAACAAGGAAACAATGGCTTTGAAGGACACACTGGACCAGATGGACTTAACAGATATATTCAGAACATTTCATCCTACAGCAGCAGAATATACATTCTTCTCCAGTGCACATGGAACATTCTCTAGAATAGATCACATACTGGGTCACGAATTACCCCTTCATGAGTACAAAAAGATCAAGATCATACCATGCATATTTTCAGACCGCAATGCTATGAAATTTGAAATCAACCACAAGAAAAAATCTGGAAAGACAGCAAACAGTTGGAAACTAAAGAACATCCTACTCAAGAATGAACGGGCTAACCAAGAAGTTAAAGAGAAAATTAAAAAGTACATGGAAGACAATGAAAATGCTAACACCGCAGCCCAAAACCTCTGGGACGCAACAAAGGCAGTCATAAGACGCAGGCATATAGGAATCCAGACTTTCGTAAAGAAGGAAGAAAGGTCTCAGATACACAACCTAACCTACACCTTAAAGAGCTGGAAAAAGAACAGCAACTAAAACCCAAAACCAGCAGAAGACAGAAAATAATAAAGATTAGGGCAGAAATCAATGCCATTGAAACGAAAAAAATAGAACAGATCAATGAAACCAGAAGCTGGTTCTTTGAAAGAATTAACAACATTGATAAACCCCTAGCCAGTTTGATCAAAAAGAAAAAAGGACCCAAATAAAAAAATTAAGAATGAAAGAGGAGAGATCATAACACTGCAGAAATACAAACAATAATAAGAGACTATTATGAGCATTATATGCCAATAAAGTGGGCAATTTGGAAGAAATGGCCAGCTTCCTAAAAACATATAAACTACCAAAACTGAAACAAGAACAAATAGAAAATTTGAACAGACCCATAACCAGTAAAGAAATAGAATTAGTAATAAAAAACCTCCCAAAAAACAAGAGTCCAGGGCCAGATAGCTTTCCAGGGGAATTCTACCAAACATTTTATTTAAAGAAAAGTTAACACCTATTCTTTTGAAGCTGTTCCAAAAAAATGGAAATGGAAGGAAAACTTCCCAACTCTTTCTATGAAGTCAGAATTCCCTTGATTCCAAAACCAGACAAAGACCCCATTAAAAAGGAGAACTATAGACCAATTTCCCTGATTAACATGGATGCAAAAATCCTCAACAAGATATTAGCCAACTGGATCCAATAATACATTAAAATAATTAATCACCATGACCAAGTAGGATTTATACCAGGGATGCAGGGCTGGTTCAATATCAGCAAAATAATCAATGTGATTCATCACATCAATAAAGAAAGGACAAGAACCACATGATCCTCTCAATACATGCAGAGAAAGCGTTAGACAAAATACAGCATCCCTTCTTGATAAGAACCCTCAAGAAAGGAGGGATAGAAAGATCATATCTCAAGATCATAAAAGCCATATATGAAAGACTCACTGCTAATATTATCCTCAGTGGGGAAAAACTGAGAGCTCTCCCCCTAACGTCAGGAACACAACAGGGATGTCCACTCTTGCCACTATTATTCAACATAGTATTGGAAGTCCTAGCCTAAGCAATCAGACAACACAAAGGTATAAAGGCATCCAAACTGGCAAGGAGGAAGTCAAACTTTCATTCTTTGCAAAAAACATGATACTCTATATGGAAAACCCAAAATACTCCATCAAAAAACTGCTAGAACTGATCCATGAATTCAGCTAAGTCACAGGATATAAAATCAATGCACAGATATAGGTTGCATTCCTATACACCAATAATGAAGCAACAGAAAGAGAAATTGAGGCATCAACCCCATTTACAACTGCACCAAAAACTATAAAATACCTAGGAATGAACTTAACCAAAGAGGTGAAAAATCTATACATTGAAAACTATAGAAAGCTTATGAAAGAAATTGAAGAAGACACACAAAAAATGGAAAAATATTCCATCTCCTGGATTGGAAGAACAAATATTGTTAAAATATCAATACTACCCAAAGCAATCTACATATTCAATGCAATCCCTGTCAAAATAACATGAGCATTCTTCACAGAGCTAGAACAAACAATCCTCAAATTTGTATGGAACTAGAATAGACCCCAAATAGCCAAAGCAATCTTGAAAAAGAAAACCAAAGCTGGAGGCATCACAATCCTGACCTCAAGATGTATTACAAAGCTGTCATCATCAAGACAGTATGGTACCGGCACAGAAAAAAAGGACCCTCAGTTCATTGGAACAGAATGGAGAACCCAGAAATGGACCCACAATGTATTGCCGACTAATCTCTGACAAAGGAGGAAAGAATATCCAATGGAATAAAGACAGTCTCTTCAGCAAGTGGTGCTGGGAAAACTGGACAGCAACATGCAGAAAAATGAACTTGGAACACTTTCTTACACCATACACAAAAATAATCTCAACATGGATGAAAGACCTAAATGTAAGACAGGAAGCCATCAAAATCCTCGAGGAGAAAGCAGACAAAAACTTCTTTGATCTTGGCCACAGCAATTTCTTACTCAACACGTCTCTGGAGGCAAGGGAAACAAAAGCAAAAATGAGCTATTGGGACCTCATCAAAATAAAAAGCTTCTGCACAGCAAAGGAAACAATCAGCAAAACTAAAAGGCAACCAACGAAACGGGAGAAGATATTTGCAAGTGACATATCAGATAAAGGGTTAGTATCCAAAATCTACAAAGAACTTATCAAATTCAACACCCAAAAAAAATGAATTATCCAGTGAAGAAATGGGCAAAAGACATGAACAGACATTTCTCCAAAGAAGACATCCAGATGGCCAACTGACAAATGAAAAATGCTCAACATCACTCATCATCCAGGAAATACAAATCAAAACCACCTCACACCTGTCAGAATGGCTAACATTAACAACTCAGGAAACAACAGATGTTGATGAGGATGCAGAGAAAGAGGATCTTTTTGGCACTGCTGGTGGGAATGCAAACTGGTGCAGCCACTCTGGAAAACAGTATGGAGGTTCCTCAAAATTTTAAAAATAGAACTACCCTATGACCCAACAATTGCACTACTAGGTATTTATCCAAGGGATACAGGGATGCTGTTTCAAAGGGGCACATGCATCCCCATGTTTATAGCAGCACTATCAACAATAGCCAAAGTATGGAAAGAGCCCAAATGTCCATCGATGGATAAATGGATAAAGAAGTGGTGGTATATATACACAATAGAGTATTACTTGACAATCAAAATGAATGAAATCTTGCTTTTTGCAGCTATGTGGATGGAACTAGAGGGTATTATGTTAAGCACAATTAGAGAAAGACAAATAATCTATGACTTCACTCATATGAGGAATTTAAGACACAAAACAGATGAACATAAGGGAAAGGAAGTAAAAATAAGGTAAAAACAAGGAAGGGGACAAAACATAAGAGACCCTTAAATACAGAGAACAAACTGAGGGTTGCTGGAGGGGTTGTGGGAGGGGGGATGGGCCAAACGGCTAAGGGGTATTAAGGAAGACACCTGCTGGGATGAGCACTGGGTGTCATACATAGGGGATGAATCACTGGTAACTACTTTTGAAATCATTATTGCACTATAAGCTAACTAACTTGGATGTAAATTTAAAAAAATATTTATGTACTTTATCATATGAGTGCTATGTTTCAATAAAGAGTTTAAAATGCAAGAAAAGGGGCGCCTGGGTGGCGCAGTCGGTTAAGCGTCCGACTTCAGCCAGGTCACGATCTCACGGTCCGTGAGTTCGAGCCCCGCGTCAGGCTCTGGGCTGATGGCTCGGAGCCTGGAGCCTGTTTCCGATGCTGTGTCTCCTTCTCTCTCTCTGCCCCTCCCCCGTTCATGCTCTGTTTCTCTCTGTCCCAAAAATAAATAAAAAACGTTGAAAAAAATTAAAAAAAAAATAAAATGCAAGAAAAGAGGGTGTCTAGGTGGTTCAGTCTGTTGAGTGTCCAACTCTTTTATTTAAAATTTTTTCTTTAATGTTTATTCATTTTTGAGAGACCGAGTGTGAGCCAGGGAGGGGCAGAGAGAGAGAGGGAGACAGAGAATCTGAAGCAGGCCCCAGGTTCTAAGCTATCAGCACAGAGTCCGATGTGGGCCCAAACTCACGAACCACGAGATCTTGACCTGAGCAGAAGTCGGATGCTTAACCTACTGAGCCACCCAGGCACCCCTAGTGTCTGATTTTTGATTTTGGCTCAGGTCACGATCCCAGAGTTGCAGGATCGAGCCCTGTGACGGGCTCCACAGTGAGCATGGAGCCTGCTTAGGATTGTCTCTCCCCCACCCCTCAAATAATAAATATGTAAATAAAATGCCAGAAAAAGGAGAGAAAGCAAATACACCAAAATGTTCACACTGGCTCTTTGGCTGATAGAATTAAGAAGAAATTAAAACCCCTTCATCACGAGTTTCTGCATTTTCTAAACTTGCCCCCCAAAAGTGTATTTGTCAGAAAGCAAAAATAATAAGTTATTCTTAAGAAGGTAAATATATCACACAGCGATGCGCCAACTCCACATTGATACCAGACCCTGGGCACTTTGCATGCAAAACTGGTTTCATGAACTGTCTGAGCCACAGAAACATTACTCTTTGTCCTGGTTTTTCCCAATTCATCACAATCCTAAAGCAATAACAGCATTGACAGTATAGTTGAGTAACTCTCCCGATGGTAATGTTCTCTAGAAATTAAAACTTGAGTCTGTAATTTGGAAGGCCAAAGCTATGGTACTTTTAAGTATGTAGGCCCCCTGTATATTATTCCTCACAAAGTATCAACAACACCTCAAATCAACCACAATTATAGACCTGTAAATGCAAAGCCATTATTATGTCTCTGGGCAAATACCTCAATCGTACTTGCATTTTAATAGTTTTCTGATACTGAAGTTGCTAATGCTTTCATTGCCCCTTAATGACTATTCTTAGCAAACAAATTTTGTGCCTTACAATTAGTGATTTTCTTCCTAATTATGGCTTTTTTCAATTTTCACATGAGATGACAAAAATTTCATGTTTTGCCCAAGAACTAGCTTATTAGTTAATGAAAATTTGTCTAATAACAGCCTTGTAGATACCCTGTCAAAATCAAAAGCGGCATTCAAAGAAGAGAGAGGTTGCTTTCATATTAACATTCAAAATTAATTTCTGGGTAGGGGTTGGGAGTGAGATGTAGGAGGCATAATTTCTTCCAGAAAGATTAAAATAGATATTCTTTCTGGAGTCTATAGAATTTAAAATTATTCAATATTTCTCTCTCTCCCCCACCCTCCCCCACCAGATCCTTCCCTTTCTCTCTCCCTGCCTCTCTCTCTTTCTGTCTCTCTCTCTCTCTCTCTCTGTCTTCCCACCCCCTCATTTATACCTTTTCTTTCGCCTGTGATATATACCCAGCCCTTGGAATTCAAATTGGTGAATGGGAAAGGATTAATCTCTCGAGTTAGGGCCTGATAATTTCAATATCGCTATATAAACAACTAATTCTCCACCCAGGATTAGATTATTCAATTTCACTTCCACTCCCATCCACACATCCACCAACACCCCCACCAGCCCACTTCCCACCTTATCCCCCGCCACCACCCCCATCCTGGATGCATTTGGTAACGCAACAATGCTTTTGCGAGCAAGGACACATTATCCTAGGACAAATTTCCTACCTGTTCTTTGGTTTTTGAACCATAAATATGGCATGCTGGGAACGGAACAGAATCTAATATTGTCCCCCAAACAAGCATCCCTATTCTCTCTGGCAGACGCAGTCTGGTTCACTTGGCTGGGTTTGTTAATAATATGGAGGGAAAGCGAACTTTATCAAAAAGTAGTGACTCATTTTTCTCATCCAGTAAAATCCATAAAAGATTTAGGCACGACCCAAACAATTTACATCTTAAATATTCATGCCCTAGTCCCAGCCCTGAAATGACATTTAAATACGTCTGGGGAATTTGTTGTGCGCTAACTGCCGTGGCCCTCTTCAGAGAGCTTCAAAGACTGGGAGAGAGAGAGAGAGGAATATTGAGACCTGTTTTTCATTTCAGAGATTTACAAGGGAGCAAATGAAATTCGCTCTTACTCTCAGACGCCCCTCCTGGGAGGGGAAACATTGTCCGAATCCAGTAAATAAGGCCCTCTGTGTCAGCAAAGGCTGTGGTGGATGAAATTAATGTTCAAATGATCCTGAAGTTTCTCAGATGGGTTCTTTTAAAGCAGGGTTTCTCAACCTCAGAACTACTGGCCTTCAGGGCTGGATAGTTTTATTGTGCGAGCTGTCTGATCACTGTAGGATGCTTGGGAGCACCCTGGCCTTCACCCACTTGAGGCCAGCAGCATCCCCCAAGATGTGACAAGCCACAGTGTCTCCAGGCATTGCCCAACGTTCCGGTGGAGAATGGGAAGGGAGGAGGTAAGAAGGAGGACAAAATCTCCGTTGGTTGAGAACCACTCTTTTAAAGACAAAGAGGTCTTTTGTCCCTGCTTTATCCTAAACTCAATGAGTTAACTTGTTTCTTTCCAACTTTTATTCCTTCCAGCATTAAAAAAAATAATAATAAATAAAGACATAATTGACATATAATACTATGTAGGTTTGAGGCTTACACCATGTTAATCTGATACATATATATTGTTACACCGTCTCACATAGTTATTTCTTTTTTGTGGTGAGAACTATTAAGAGCTAGTCTGTTAGCAACTTTGAAGTCTGTAATACAGTATTTTTTTAAAAAATGTTTGTTTTGGAGAGAGAGAGCAGGGGAGGGGCAGAGAGAGAGGGAGACACAGAAACCAAAGCAGGCTCCAGGCTCTGAGCTGTCAGCACAGAGCCCCATGTGGGGCTCAAACCCACGAACCGTGAGATCATGACCTGAGCCGAAGTCAGACGCTTCAATGATATAACCACCCAGGCGCCCCTATAATACAGTATTGTTGACTCTAATTGCTATGCGATGCATTCGATTTCCAGCACTTATTTACTCACTAGTTGCAAGTTTGTACCCTTAAACACATCCCCAATTCCCGTAACCCCCAGTGCCTGGTAACCACCATTCTACTCTATTTAGGCTTTTTCACATTCCACGTACAGCACTTGTCTTTCTCTATCTGACTTATCTCACCATAATGCCCTCAAGTTTCAGCCATGTTGGTTGCAAATGTCAAGATTTTCTTTCTCACAGCTGAATAATATTCCATTGCACATAGGTACATCTTGGACTGTTGCTGAAGTATGTAACATGCATTCAGAAAAGTACATGAATCTCAAGAGTACAGCCCAATTAACTGTCAAAAAGGGAACATATCTGTGCGAACAGAACCCTCCCTGAACACCTATGCATCAGCTGATGGAAGAATGGATAAAGAAAATGTGGTATACACATATCACAGAATATTATTCAGCCTTTAAAAAAAATCAGGAAATCCTGCCATTGAAACAACATGGAAGTATCTGGAGGGCATTATGCTGAGTGAAATATGCCAGACAAGGACAAGAACTAACTACACAGTATCACTTCTGTATGGAAACTAAAAAAAAAAAAAAGTGGTTGCCGGGGGCTGAGATATGGGGGAAACAGAGAGAAGGGGGTAAAAGTTGCAGCTATAACCTATAACCTGAATAAGGTCTGAGTATTTATGTAAAACATGGCGACTATGGTTGGCAAGAGGGTAGTATATAATTGATATTTGAGGAAGTAGAACTTGAATGCTCTCCACAACAACTCTCTTCATGATGTATACAAATATAAAATCATTACAATGTACCCTTTAAATATTTTACGCCTTTCTTTGTCAATTACACTTCAATTAAAAAATTTAGAAATTCAGGGGCTTCTGGGTGGCCTAGTCAGTTAAAGCTTCTGACTTTTGGTTTCAGCACAGGTCATGATCGCATGGTTCCTGAGTTTGAGCCCTGCATCAGGCTGAGCACTGACAGTCTTCTCTCTCTCCCCCTCTCTCTCTTTCCCTCTCGCTCTTTCCCTCCCCCAAAAACAAATAATTTTTTTTAATTTAGAAATTAAAGCGTAACACCTCCACTCCCTCTCTGCTTTCCTTATCTCCCTCCCTTGCTTAATTATCTCCCTTGAACTTATCACCTTCCAACATACCTTCCTTTTTTACTTTGCTTAATGTCTAAATCTCCCCACTAGAATACAAATGAATCAAACAGCCACCCAATTCCGGTGCTTTTCCCACCACACCATGTTCCATGCCTATTCCTGATTCTCCCAGGGCAGAGACTTTGCCCATTTTGTTTACTGCTCTCTCCCTTGCACCCAGAATATGACCTAGAATACAATAGGTGTTCAATAAACATATGGTAAGTATCTGTGTCTCCTGCTTGGCCTTGTCTCCTCCCACAGCAGAAATTCTGCAAAGAAAAACACAATTTTCTCTTCCACTTTCTGGGTCCTACAAGCAGCACAAAAAAAAAAAAAAAAAAAAAAAAAAAAAAAAAAAAAAAAAAAAAGCCCTTTTGTTCCCGCAGGGCCCAAAAAGTACTGAGACGATCATCTTCCCCAGCAGGCAGAGTCAGGCTTACAACTGTGCAGACAGGCCAGGAATGACGTCTAACAAGGCAGTTGAGGCCAACTGGCCTTCAGTGAATGAGATAAAAATCAGTGGGACAGCCAGCGGGGCTCATCCTGAATTACACAATTTGTTATTGCAAAGTGGGAGTCTGTTTCTCCAAAAGGAAAACAGTCTGGAAAATGAGCAGACCCGTGGACTGAGGAGTATTATCCCAACAGGGGCAAATACCATTCACTCAGCAATGAGCTCTCCCAGCTTTTGAACCACCTGTTGGACAGGACAAAAGACCAAAGCCCGCAGACCACGCTGGATGTACCTTGCATGTGGGGTTTCAAAGTTGAAAAGTTGTGTGCTGTATTTTTTTTTTCAGCCCACCATCAAAGTGTCTTTCACTTGCAGCATGATGCAAATTTCACCTCACAGTTCTCTTGACGCTTTAGAAACCTCTCTCCGCCATCAGTATCCCAAGGGTTCATGGATATTGAGTGTAGTCTACCACAAAAAGACATCTTTACCCTCATGAGAAAAGGGACTCTTGGGGCGCCTGGGTGGCGCAGTCGGTTAAGGGTCCGACTTCAGCCAGGTCATGATCTCGCGGTCTGTGAGTTCGAGCCCCGCGTCAGGCTCTGGGCTGATGGCTCAGAGCTTGGAGCCTGTTTCCGATTCTGTGTCTCCCTCTCTCTCTGCCCCTCCCCCGTTCATGCTCTGTCTCTCTCTGTCCCAAAAATAAATAAACGTTGAAAAAAAAATTTTTTTTAAAGAAAAGGGACTCTCATCCGTACTCTATATGACCTACTCTAATTGGAATTTCTACGGACTCTCCTTCATTCTCTGCCCTGGTGGAATCAGGGCATGGCATTTAATATGATGTGCAAGAATTCCTCCCAGCCCTGGCCTTTTTATCTCATCATTAGACCTTTGCAAGTCAACTAACCTCTCTGAACCCTGGTTTAACTAAACGCGTATTATTGCGGTAACGAGAGAGAAATGGTATCAGTTGAAGACAGAGCCAGAATTCAAACCCAGCTCTTGAGGCCCCAAATCCTGTGATCTCAACCCCTACATTACATCTCTTCCTGTGTTCATCTTGGCAAGCTGGTTCTCCCTTCCTCTCTAAAATTTGAGTTTCTCTTCTCTCAGACGACAGACTTTTCTCCCCCCAAGTTATATGGACGGTTTTGACAAAGTAACACATTTTCTTCTTTGATATCATCTGAAATAATCACAGTCACTACTGTGTATCATGCTTCTGATAAGAAAAAAAAAAAAGGCAAGTGTAAACATTATGTCTTTCCAAGACTCAATTTACACAAGTTACATATTAGATGAAGCAGGCCCAAGAAGGCATTGTGTCTGGAGAAGACTAAGGCGATGTAAGCGTCAGAAAACAGCCCAAGCACAGCTCGGAAAGCTTTAAAAATGGGATGTAGCGGCCAGGGGGTGGGGAGTGTAGACTATGGAACATTCTCCTCTTTTACAATGTCGCTATTTTCTGGTTTAATTAGAATCAGATAGTGTGCAATATAATCATCACCTGATAACATAATTCCGTCAAACATGGAAGAGTAATATTCAAGTGACTGAAGCATGAACATAATTCACCTCAAGCAAGGGAGAGAAATTGGATTAGCAAAATGCCGCCAGATTCACTAATTAATTTGCTATATTATGCATGACAGGAAACAGCATAGAACAGAAAAAAAGCCTGATTTTTCTGAGTTTGGGAGGTAGCGCTGGACGTGCTTCTCCATAATTTATTTCTGCAAGGGGTTAATGAATTGATCAAGGGTTGGCTAAAAGGGATTTCACAGGGTAGAACGAGAAGAAAGCAGTGAGCTGGTGGAGCCAGTGTACTTATCCACTTAGCAGATGTCAGAATCACTCTACTTCTTCATTGAAAGGACTCCCTCCTCTGCCGAAGCACTCATCTGTACCCTGCTTCTCTACAAACCCAAGAAATGGGCAAATTAGCAGGTGTGTCCCTTGACCAATTCAGTGTCAGTACAAGTTGACAGTCTCAACTCTGTTGCGTTTCCTCATCTCCTGTCAATGACTGGATTTCTAACGAAGGCAAACAAATAATATCAAATTCTTGCTGTCTTCCCTTGAAGGGACAGACTCTCACAAGGTTGAAATTTTCATTACATCCTTCATCCAACATGTTGATAATGATTTGGATTGAGATCAATAGCAGATGACTTCAAATTATTTATTTATAACCATTTCACATAGTGTTTAAGATTTAAAAAAAAAATTTTAACATCTACTCATATTTTGAGAGACAGAGAGAGACAGAGCATGAGCAGGGAAGGGGCAGAGAGAAGGAGACACAGAATCCAAAGCAGGTCCCAGGCTCTGAGCTGTCAGCACAGAGCCTGACGCGGGGCTTGAACTCACGAACTGCGAGATCGTGACCTGAGCTGAAGTCAGATGCTCAACCAACTGAGACACCCAAGCACCCCGCATAGTGTTTAAGATTTTAAACACTGGATTCTGACAAACCTGGGCTCAAATCTTCTCTCTGCCACTGCATCATCTTGGTCAGGTCACTTGTAAGTCATTCTGAGCTTCAATATTCTCATTTGTACACTGGAAGTGTGATAAGTATATTCACTGCATTAATGAGATAACACTCATCAGGGACTTTGTTGATTAACTGGCCACTTTGTCATTCTGCCATATTGCTGTTTCTGCTGCTTGACACCAACATGAAAGTGGAATGAACTGGGTACTGCTGGCCTCCACTAAAAACCCCACTAGCACTATTACTCTCCAAAAATGGGATAAGCCCTTCTTCTTTTGTTTGCCACAGCTCAGCAGAGACCACTTTGAGAATTTACAAACTTTGGTGTAATGAAAAGAAAGCAGAACACCAAGACTAACCCCCAACTAGTCAGAGGCTGTATTGTAATTCAACCACATCAATAATGACATTAAATGTAAATGGTCAAAATATACACATGAAGAGACAGGGATTGACAGATTGGATTTTAAAAAGGAAGACACAAATATATGCTGTCCATAAGGAACCTATAAAGACATAGAAAGGTTAAAAGTAAAAGAATTTAAAAAATATACACAATGCCAGAACTATTCAAAACTGTATGTCAATCATGTGTGTGTACTTAACCGAAAAGCTTCAAAACACATGAGGCAAAAACTGAAGGAACTGAAAAGAGAAATAGAGAAATCCACAAGTGCACTTGGAAACTTTGCAGTTTCTCTCTCCGCAATTGATACAAGTAGAAAGACAGTCAGTAGGAATATACAAAACTATCAACAAAGTCAATGTAACTAACAAAGAATATTCCATTCCACAACAGAATCTTTTCATGTTCATATGGGCCATTCAACAAGATATTCTGATATTCTGAGCTATACAACAAACTTTATCAAATTGAAATGATACAAATTATGTTCTGTGAACATGACAGGATTGAACTAGAAATCAATAACAAAGACATCTGAAAAATTTCCAAATACTTGGAAATTAAACATCATTCTAAATAGTCTTTGAATCAAAAAGGAAGGTATACGTAAAACTCAGGAATTATTTTGTGGGAATGCAAGCTGGTGCAACCACTCTGGAAAACAGTATGGAGGTTTCTCAAAAAACTGAAAATAGAACTACCCTAGGACCCAGCAATTGCACTACTAGGTATTTATCCAAGGGACACAGGTGTGCTGCACCCCCATGTTTATAGCAGCACTATCAACAATATCCAAAGTATGCAAAGAGCCCAAATGTCCATCGATGGATGAATGGATAAAGAAAATGTGGTATATATATACAATGAAGTATTACTCAGCAATCAAAAAGAATGAAATCTTGCCGGGGCACCTGGGTGGCTCAGTCGGTTAAGTGCCCGACTTTGGCTCAGGTCACAGTCTCATGGTTCGTGGGTTCAAGCCCCATATCAGGCTCTGTGCTGACAGCTCAGAGCCTGGAGCCTGTTTCAGATTCTGTGTCTCCCTCTTTCTCTGCCCCTCCCCCACTTGTGCTCTGTCTCCCTCTGTCTCAAAAATAAATAAAAATTAAACAAAAAATTTTTAAAGAATAAAATCTTGCCATTTGCAACCATGTGGATGGAACTAGAGGGTATCATGCTAAGCGAAATTAGTCAGAGAAAAACAAATATCATATGACTTCACTCATATGAGGACTTTAAGAGACAAAACAGATGAACCCAAGGGAAGGGAAACAAAAATAATATAAAAACAGGGAGGGGGACAAAACAGAAGAGACTCATAAATATGGAGAACAAACTGAGGGTTACTGGAAGGGTTGAGGGAGGGGGGATGGGCTAAATGGGTAAGGGGCATTAAGGAATCTACTCCTGAAATCATTGTTGCACTAGATGCTAACTAATTTGGATGTAAATTTTAAAAAATTAAAAAAAGAAATAATATGGGCAGTTTGATTTCTAGCTAGTAATTTTGCCAAGTTTTTACTTATTATCATTTGTTACCGTGGTAATCTGTTCTTTCTTAAGTAATCTGATTACTCCAGTAATTTGATTACTCTAGTAATCTGTTGTTTAGTATATCAAGTTATTTAAAATTTTTTAGAGGGGCTGAATATTCAAAGATACACTCTTGGTCTCTCTTTTTTCAAATAAATTGTAATACTCTAATTGCTTATTTTAAAAGTTTGGGTTTTGCTATTGGGATTACATCAAAATAAAAAGCTTTTTCACAGTTAAAGAAACCATCAACAAAACAAAAAGCCCACTGAATGAGAAAAGGTATTTGTAAATGATACGTATGTTAAGGGGTTAATATCCAAAATATGTAAAGAACTTACACAAACAACACCAAAAAAAATACAATTAAAAAATGGACAGAGGGGCGCCTGGGTGGCGCAGTCGGTTAAGCGTCCGACTTCAGCCAGGTCACGATCTAGTGGTCCGTGAGTTCGAGCCCCACGTCAGGCTCTGGGCTGATGGCTCAGAGCCTGGAGCCTGTTTCCGATTCTGTGTCTCCCTCTCTCTCTGCCCCTCCCCCATTCATGCTCTGTCTCTCTCTGTCCCCAAAATAAATAAAAAAACGTTGAAAAAAAATAAAAAAAAAAAAAATGGACAGAAGCCATGAGCAGGACTTTTTCCAAAGAAGACATACAGATGGCTAACAGACATATGGAGAGATATACTCAACATCACCAATCACCAGGGAAATGCAAATCAAAACCACAGTGAGATATCACCTGACATCTCGCATAATGGCTATAATCAACAAGAAAGAACAAGTGTTTGGCAAACACGTGGAGAAAAAGGAACGCTCATGCACTGTTGGTGGGAATGCAAACTGGTGTATCCACTGTGAAAACAGTAAGGAGGTTCCTCAAAAAATTAAAGATAGAATTACCATATGACCCAGTAAATTCCACTATTATTTACCCAAAGAAACTAAAAACATTAATTTGAAAAGATACATGCACCCCTGTGTTTATTGCAGCATTATTCACAATAGCCAGATAGCTATGGAAGCAATCCAAGTGTCTGTACATAGATGAATGGATAAAGACGATGTGGTAAATATATATATATGTAATGAAATATTACTCATTCATAGAACAGAATGAGTCTTGCCATTTGCAACAACATGGATGGATCTACATATAGAATGGATCAAATACAGAATTTAAGAAACAAAAGAAATGAACAAAGAAAAAAAAGAGACAAACAACACAGACTCTTAAATATAGAAAACAAACTGGTGTTTGCCAGGGGGGATGGGCGAATGCGTGAAACTGGTGTAGGGGATTAAGAGTACACTTACTGTGATGAGCACTGAACAATGCATAGAATTGTTCAATCACTGTACTGTATACTTGAAACTAATATAGCACTGTATATTAATTATTATACTGGAATTTAAAATAATAAAGATTAAAGATAAATAATAATAATAAATAAGTAATAATAATAAATAAAGATTATTGGGTGGCTCAGTTGGTTAAGCATCTGACTTCGGCTCAAGTCATGATATCGCAGTTCATGAGTTTAAGCCCTGTGTCGGGCTCTGTGCTGACAGCTCAGAGCCTGGAGCCTGCTTCAGATTCTGTGTCTCCCTCCCTCTCTCTCTGCCCCTCCCCGGCTTGCTCTCCTCTCTCTCTCTCAAAAATAAATAAAAATATTTTAAGAATACAAAAATAAAATAAAATAAAAGGTGACTCATCAAAAATTGTTGGACATAGATGAAACAGTGTTTAGAGGGAAACCTACATCATTAAATATTTATGTTAGAAAATAAGAAAGGTCTCAAATCATGGTCTAAGCTTAAACCTTAAGAAACTAGAAAAAAAAAAGAAGAAATTAGGTCCAAGACAATCAGAAGGAAATACTAAAGATAAATGCAGTTCAATAAAATTGAAAACAGAAAA
This sequence comes from Felis catus, assembly GCF_018350175.1. NCBI lineage: Eukaryota > Metazoa > Chordata > Mammalia > Carnivora > Felidae > Felis > Felis catus. Next base: position 26,824,519 of record NC_058383.1, on the reverse strand, counting down.
GCAAGAGGGAAAAAAAAAAAAATCAATAAAACCCAAATGTAGTTCTCTAAAAAGATCAATAAATCTAATAAACCCTAGACGGACTTACTGAGGAAAAAAATGACAGAAAAGACATAACTTCTCAGTAACAGGAATCAAAGAGGTGACAGCACTACAGATACTATAGACAGTAAGGTGATTATAAGGGAATATTATAAACAACTTTACGCCAAAATATTCAACCACTTAGATGAATTGGACAAATTCTTTCAACAACACAAGCTCCAAAGCTCACTATACAAAAATCAATTGTATTCTATATGCCAGTAATGAACAATCTGAAAGTGAAATTAAGATAGTTCCATTCACAGTAGCATCAGAAAGAATAAATACTTGGGAATAAATGTCACCAAGTATAATACTTATACACTGAGAACTATAATACATTGCTGACAAACATTTATTTATTTTTAAAAAATTTTTAACATTTATTTATTATTGAGAGACAGAGAGAAACAGAGCATGAGCATGGGAGGGGCAGAGAGAGGGAGAGACACAGAATCCTAAGCAGGCTCCAGGCTCTGAGCTGTCAGCACAGAGCCCAACGTGGGACTCAAACTCACAAACAGTGAGATAATGACCAGAGCCGAAGTCGGACGCCCAACTGACTGAGTTGGGCCCCATACATTGATGACAAACATTTAAAAGTATCTAAATAAATGGAGAGGAATTCCATGTTCATGAATTGAAAGACCCAATATTATGGTCATTTTCTCCAAATTGGTCTATAGATTCAACATCATTCCCATCAAATGCCAGGAGACATTTATTTTTTTCAGAAAGCTGATACTAAAATTTAAATGAAAAAGCAAAAAGTCCAGTAGAGCCGAAACAACTTTGTGAAAAAAAAGAACAAAGATCAAAGACTTGAACTTCCCAATTTCAAAACTTATGAGCATTTATGAGATAGCACCAGAAGACATGAAACACCTAGCAAAAAAAACACAGAATAAGTGCAAGAGCTGTATGCTGAAAATTAGAAATGCTGAGGACAGAAATCAAAGATAACCTGAGTAAACAGAAACATATCTACTCTGCTCACGGACTGAAAGACTCAACATTGTTAAGTTGCTGATTCTTCTCAAGTGTAAATTTAATGCACCTTCAATCAAACTCCCAATGGGATTTTTTTTTTTTTTTTGCAGAAATCAACAACCTAGTTCTAAAATTTTTATCGAAAGGCATAGGAACTAGCATAGCAAAAGCAATTTTTATAAAGGTGAACAAAGTTGGAGGACTCAAGGTACCTGATTTCAAGACTTACTATAAAGCCACAGTAATTAAAACTAGAATGGTATTGGTGAAGAGATAAACACATAGATCAATAGAACAGGATAGGGAATCCAGAAATAGACCCACACAAATATGGTCAACTCCTTTTTCACAAAGGCACAAAAGCAATTCAATGGTACTAGAATAATTATTGGACACCCATATGCAAAATAATGAATCTCGACCTATATGCTACATCATGTGCAATAATTATCTCAAAAGGGATCATAGACCTAAATATAAAACCTAAAATTATAAAACTTCTAGAAGAAAACATGGCAGAAAAATCTCTGTAATCTTGGGTTAAGCAAAGATATTTTTAAATGACCTTTTTTTAAAATTAATTAATTTTGAGAAAGAGAGCATGTGCAGGAAAGAGGCAGACAGAGACGGAGAGAGACAGAATCTCAAGCAGGCTCCGTACCACCTGTCAATGTGGAACCCATCAGCGCGGAGCCGGACATGGGGCTTGAACTCACAAACTGGGAGATCAGGACCTGGGCTGAAATCAAGAGTCAGACACTTAAAGGGCTGAGCCATTCCGGTGCCCCAAGCAAAGATATTTTAGGTATGATACCAAAAGCATAATCCATGAGTAACAAACATTAACAGACCTAACTTGACCAATATTTTAAGATTCTCTTCAACAGACATTGCTAAGAGAATAAAAAGGCAGGCCATAGAATGGGAGAAAATACGTGTAAAATCCATATCTGATATCTAAACATACACCAAGAATACATAGAGAACACTTATAACTCAATAAGAAACAACTCAGTAAAAATGGGCCTAAGATTTGAACAGGTACTTCACCAAAAAAAAAAAAAAAAAAAAAAAAAGGGAATGGCAAATTAGCACCCAAAAAGCAGCTCAGTGCCATTAGCCACGAACTAAAACCACAAGACACCGTTACCCACCCATTAGAAAGGCTTTTCTTCTTTTTAACTGACAATACTAGATGTTGGCAAGGATGTAAAGCAGCCGGAACACTTATACATTTCAAGTGGAATGCAATATGTACAGCCACTTTGGAGAGCATTTTGGAAGTTTCTTATAAAGTCCAGCAGACACTTATCATATGATTCAGCAACTGTGCTCCTAGACATTTACCAAATGAAGTAAAAGTGCATGTTTACACAAAATGCTGTCTGAGAATATTCTGGCAACTTTTTCATAGAGACCCGAACTTGGAAACAACCTAAATATCTTTAGGCTGATGAATGGGTGAACAAATTGCTATGCCCATACAATGCACTAAGTCTCAGCAATGAAATGAAAGACCTATTTATACAAGCAACAACTTTCCGAATCTCAAATACTAAGTGAAAGAATGCCATGTGCTGTATAATTCCACTTAAGTGATAGTCTGGAAAAGGAAATACTACCCAGACGGAAGGCAGATCAGTGTTTGCCAGAAGCAGGGGGTAGAGAGGGACTGACTACAAAGACACAAGAGACAATCTGGAGGGATGTCTGAAATGTTCCATATCTTACTTGATCGCCACTGGATGTGTTGCCAAAACTCACCCAAAAAAACGTCAGAGGACCAACACTTCCTGACTTCAAAAGACATAAAATAAGGTATGACTTCAAAAGACATAAAAAGACTACCAAAAGACATAAAATATGACATATCTTAAAAAGGTTGAGAGGCGCTTAGGTGGCTTAGTCAGTTGAGTATCTCACTCTAGATTTCAGCTCAGGTCATGATCCCAGGTCATGAGATCAAGACCTGATCGAGCTTAGCATGGTGAAGCCTGCTTAAGAGTCTCTGTCTGTCTGTCTCTCCCTCTCCCCCTCTGCGCCTCCCCTGCTCATGCTCTCTCTCTAAAAAAAAAAAAAAAAAAGTTTGAATTTTACAGTATATGAATTTTATCTCAAAAGAAAACAAAGACTGAACTTTACCATGTATAAACTCTATCTCAGTATTTTTTTTTTAATGTGATGTCCATTTCTCATCGTACAAAGTAGCATCTAGAACCACGTCTGGCCCATAATAGATACTTAACAAATATTTGTTCAATGGACATAGTCATTATTATAAGAACTGACTTCTCATCGTCGTAGACACGACTGTTTTTGTCTGCTCAGCTCCTCACACCCCACGCTCCTTCTGGTAACAGTGATAATCCAGCCGTCACGAGAACACCCGTGCACCTTCGTCTTTCCTCAGGATTTTTCCCACCTGAAATGAGTGATACAGGTACCTTTTTCCTTTGTGGTCCCAGAATGTGTGCCGGGTCAGCCTGAGTGGTCGTCTCCTCCTGGCAGAGAAGTGGGCCCGTGGCCTGAGGCTGCCGAGAAGAAGAAAAGCAGAAATGAGAGAGAAGAGGAAAAGAATCTACGGGGTTGACCCCTTGGACCCAGTTGTCCCGGGGCCACACCCACCCTGTACTTTCCTAGGTGGGGTTACCTGAGTCAGCTAGTTTCCCCCCCGCCTTTAAATAAAACTAGTTTCTATCACCTGCTAAGATTGCGAAAACCAGTCCTAACATTAATAGTGAACGTAAGAGCCAACGGTTACGAAATGTTACTCTCCGCCAGGCACATTTTACGTACTTACCTCAGTCAACCTTCACCACACAACCCTGTGGGTTAGTCACTCCTTTTACCCAAATGATAGGAAGGAGAGAACTTCGGAACCTCACAGAGGTCCAGCACTTTGTCACAATGTGCACCCTTGGTGGAGCCAGTATCCCTGTGGCATAGACACCGTTTATTTTCTATACTTTAAGCTGTTTAAGGGGAAAATTAGGAACTTTGAAATCGGCTTACGGCAGTGCTTCTGGGCTGTGGCTGCACAAGAGAACCACCTGTGACACTTTAAAAGCAATCCCATCAGTCAGGCCACACCCCGTGATCAAGCAAATGCAAGTCTTCTGGTTAGGGTCCCAAGTGTTGGTATTTTTTTTTTCCCCAAGCTCCCTGGTGATTCCCCATGTGTGGCCCTGGTCAAGAACCCCCTCCTCTAAGGTTTAGGATTTATCTTTATCACGGAAAACGCTGCATCCCCCTCCTTGCTGTATAACAGAGACTAGAGATGTGCTTGATCCTCCACCAAATTAAATTGGAATCCAGGATTAAATTGGAATTTCCAGAATTAAACTGGGGTTTCAGTTAAAAACATTTTGAAGGCAGAAAAATAGGACTTCTGTGCAGTATTATATATATAGTATATATATAGTATATATATATATACTATATATATATATAGTATATATATATATATATATATATATATATATATATATATACAGGAAGAATATTATCTGAGCCTTGGTGGCACCAAATCACTCCATGTTTGGGTTTTAACACCTGAATCCTGGCTATGATAAAATAGCTATAGTAATAATAATGTATGTGCCCCAGACAGTGGGGCTTTCAGCCATATTTCCATGCCATTTTCAGGGAGTGTCTAAAAGGACAAAGACTTTTTCTTCGGGGGAGACTTGCAGAAGATACAATTTGGGGTCTGTCACTGCGTTTATCCATCAGTCTGTCAGTGGGTTGTAAGGAACTAATTCATCACTCCATTCTTTTTCTCTTTTCCTGCAAGGAGAGTTGCCAGTGAGGTTCTCAATGTGGCCTTCTAGACAGAAATAAAGCTGTCCTTTTCTCAGAAAAGTGTGTTATTATATTCTCTTGATGAGCCTGAGCTACGCTGGATTCTAGCCCGTGGGACAAAAAGGATGGCAGGGTTGAAAACATTAGCTTGCACCTGCTGGAAGTGTTTGGACCCATCTGCCAAGTAGACATGACCTCACACTACCCTTTCAGCTTTATGTCTCCAGACTCATTCTAGCCCTACTGAGGGGGCAGCCCCACCCTCAGGCCACTTTCTGTAAAGGTTCTTTTTCCATATGTTAAATTTGTGTGCTTTGGTGGGTAGGAAGTATAATGGCACAGACAGTTGGCATGGGGGTTAAAAAGACAAGATTTGGACCCAGGCAGTCTTGGGTTCTGTATTAGCCAGCTCCAGTGGCCCTAACCACCTGTGTGGCTTCAACAAAAGAAATTCCTTTTTATTCCTGGAGGCAGGAAGTCCAAGATCAAGGTGCAGTAAAATTTGGTTCCTTGGTGAGAACTCTCTCCTGGCTTGCAGAGAGCCGTCGTCTCTCTATCCTCAGATGGTGGAGGTAGAAAGACCTATGGCTTCTTCCTGCTCTTGTAAAGACACTAATCCCATCACGGGCACACCATTCGCAAGATTTCATCCAAACCTGATCACCTGCCAAAGGTCCCACTTCCAAATACTATCACGTGGGGGTTAAGGCTTCATTATATGTATGAACTTTGTGGGGTGAGACACAAACACTCAGTCCATAACACCCTCTGAGCCTATATTTATCAGGATTCTTTTCACGGCAAGTGACAGAAAGCCCAGATCAAAACTGGATTAAGTGCAGAAATCACTTTGTTGATTCACCTGAAAAGTCTGGGGATATTTTAGCATGAGGCACGTCTGGATTCAGGGGCTCAAATGGTAACACCTGGAACCATTCTCTCGTCTTTCACTTCCTTCCTTGGTGTAGGTTTTATTCTCAGATAGGCTAAGATGTCCCCGTCTCCTATAGGCTCGCATTCTATAGCCTGAGCCACCCGAGCCAAGAAAAAAAAGACAGCAGATTCCCTAAATCTCCAACAAAAGTTCCATACCTGGTTCTTATTGGCCTCCTATGCCCATCTCTGAACCAATAAAAGAGGCAGAAGCATAGGATATTCAGACTGGCCAGTTCTCAGGCACAAAAAGCCCCAAGTCAAATCTACTTGAGCTGCATGCTAATGACAAGGGGGAAATGTTGAATGAGACAGCAGAGGCCCACTACAGAGCCTCAATCTCTTAGTCCATAAAATTGGAAAATGGTAACAAACTTTCAAGACCACTATGAGAATGCAATTAAATAATGCTGTTAATGAAATACTACATGGCACCAACAGTACCACCTGGGACTAAATAGATTGTTAATTGTGCACACACATGCACACACGTGCGTGTGTTCCAACGTTCTCATTCCGTAAGGACCTGCCCTTGACATACTTGCTTCCCCTTAGCATAGCATAGCATAGCAAATGTACGTCTTCTGTAACGCACGGTAGAAAGCATTACTCAGGCATACTGGCCTTCCTGAGGCAAGATGTTAATTAATGAGACCTCAGCAAAGATGAGTAACTCTTCCAAAAGGGACACCTCCAGAGTCTCTCAAGAGGGAGAGACCAATATCCCCTAAATGCTTTGGATGAGGAAGCCACCAGGGTCTCAGGAATTTCCCACTGAAATGTAAACGGACAAAGGAAAGGCTTCATCTTACATGCCAGCTGATAGACCAGTTATCACTCAGCACCCTCAGCAGGGATTCTTTGAAATAGGACTTGACAGACACTCTGGAGGGAGAAGGGAAAGGAAGGCACATAAGGTGATAGCAGAGAGAGAAAAGGGTGCCTAATTTCTGCTTTTAATTTTTCCTGGGGCAGTTTTCATACATTTCCCTGTCAAATCTGGGCTCGTGAGACACTTAGAAGAATGATGGCGGCTTCAGTGAAGAGAGACCCTATGTGCCAGACTCTAGACAAGGCACTCAGGAGTGTGATTTTATTTAATCCCAGCTCCCCCTGTGCCCTACCTGTGTGGCCTTGGGCAAGTTACAGCAGCTCAAGGAGATGCCATTTCTTTTTTTCAGCTGAAATACCCAACGATAATGGGCTAACACGTATTTACTATATACTGGGCATGTTTTTACATGTATTAACTAATTTAAGCTTTATAATATCCCTATAAGTAGTATTATTTCTATTTTACGAATGAGACTACTGAGGTTCAGAGAGGTTAAGTAATTTGCCCAAGGTCACATGGCTAGTAACTGAGAGCCCAGATTTGAACATAGATAAAGGCCAAGCTCTTGGTTTCTATATTGCCTCCTAACACTGAACTTATCAAACAGTGGATGCTCAGGAACATAAACTGTTAATGCTATTTCTCTAGGCTATTAAGGTGTTAATAATAGAGGAAAATTTTTTCATCAACATTATCATTATTAGAAGTTTCAACAAAGCTATATTCAAAGATATTCTAAAAGTATTTAATTTGGAAAATAAAAATAAGAGAACAAACTATCATGTGCTATCTACATCGGTAACACTTGGAGGATTTTAAAGCAAGCAATAGAAACCTATCCCAACACATTCAAGAAAGAATGAATTAGTTATTGAAAGGACTTGAAAGGTCATAGAAATGAATGGGAGAGCTAAATATCTATATGCTAATATATAGACATGGATGGATATATTAATCAAAAATGGGATTAAGATGGGGTAACTCCTTTCATAATGTATATATATTATCAATGTATTTACCATATTCATGATGTATGCTTTAAAGATCTTATAATTTCATCAGAGGGACAGAAGCAGAAACTCATCAACAGTCTCAAACATAAATGACTTTGCTTCAATCACCTCCCACCCCATGTCTTGGCTCAAGATTCAGATTGCCATGAGAGAGCTCAGACTGCAAAGCGTGGGCCACTGACTCAGCCCTGTAGCCAGGGGGCAGAGTTCAGAGCCCATGCAACACAGGGAAAGGGTAGTTCCCCAAAGGAAGTGACACAGAGCAAACAAAATAGCCAATGACAAAATACAACTACTCCTGTAACACCAAGGCTCCTTCTAAGAATGACAGGACTTCATGGGAGGAGAGGTTCCCATCTAAATTTCAGATCATTGGAAGAGCTTCCAGACAGTCAGAAAGGGCTCAAATCACAGCCCTGTTATACTCCGTCAAGAGTCTGAAGTGCCTCAGACCCTCCTTGAGATTCAAGGCCAGAGCTGGCGAAGGACCTTCAAGGTACTTAAGCAGCTTCCCAAGGTGCGGCACCCAGAAGAAAATGCTAACTGGATTTATGGGGCACGTTATTGATAAACCCAATGACCATGTGTCATAATCAGTATGCCGATGGAGAAGCAAATGGCACTAAAGGCTTTGTATTAACCAGACAGACCCTGAGCGTGATTTACATGTTGAGTGCAAACTGCTCCCAGGGGTACCCAATATGACAGGTCTAAACTGCCTCTTCTGCCTTTGCTTCTTGACTCCTTCCTCCATGTCTGAAAGGATTCAGTAGGCAGCATGACCTTTACAATGTCATCATTGCCTGTTACATCTGTGCCTGGAACTGGACATAGAGATGTGCAAATAAACCACACCCATGACTATTGCCTTTGAGATGGGACACAGCCATTGTTGGACATTGTTAAAACACTCTGGACGGAGGTATCATTTCCCCTGCCATTTCGTGAGAGCTGCTTTGATGATACAAGATTATAACATTTATTCATGTTTATCCTTCTAATACATATTAATACCCATTAACAAACAGATCATTTGCTAGAGAGTTATGACTACAAAAAATGTGTAACATGTAATTCGCACCTTCAAGTTTCTCATAGCCTAGTGGAGATCCAGCTTATTACAAAATGTACCAAAATAGGAGTGAAAAATCCTTGGTTCTTATCCCATTCACACCACTTATCTATCTACTCAGACTCAAGCATATCATTTACCCTTGGTTTTTTTTTTTTATGTTTATTCACTTAATTTAAGAGAGAGAGAGTGAGAGAGAGAGAGAGAGCAAATGAGAGAGGGATGGAGAGAGAGAGGGAGAGAGAGAGAATCCCAAGCAGGCTCTGCGCTGTCAGCACAGAACCTTACACGGGGCTTGAACTCACGGATCATGAGATCATGACATGACACAGATCATGAGATCATCTAATCAGGGGCTGGATGCTTAAATAAGTCAGTCAGAGAAAGACAGATATCATATGTTTTCACTCATATGTGGATCTTGAGAAACTTAACAGAAGACCATGAGGGAAGGGTAGGGGGAATAAAATAGTTACAAACAGAGAGCGAGGGAAGCAAACATAAGAGACTCTTAAATACAGAGAACAAAGTAAGGGTTGATGGGGGTGGGGGAAAGCGGGTGACGGGCATTGAGGAGGGCACTTGTTGGGATGAGCACTGGATGTTGTATGTAAGCCAATTGGACAATAAATTTTATATATATATATATATAAATTCTATATATATATATATAAATATATATATAAATTCTATATATATATAAATATATATAATATATATTATATGTTATATATTATATATATTATATATATATACTTATATATATATATATATATTATATATATATATATATATAAAGAGTTGGATGCTTATCCAACTGAGCCACCCAGGTACCCGTCATTTACCTTTGTTAATCCCCACTTTCCTCATCTAAAAGATACCACTAATAGTAAGTCTATACTTGTACCAAAAGGCCATTCAGAAGCTCCAACAATGGAGAGCACACAAAATCATGTGATTCTCTGCACTCTATAAATTCAGAATGATTCTCACATTCATGTTCATTATCACACATTTCTTGAGCATCAATTATTTGCAGACTCATGCCAAAGACTTGAGATTTGAATCCACTATAGTCCTTTAGCCTTCAAATAAATCTATTCCTATTTTTGTTAGTTAGGTAGGGCTGTATAACAAAACACACTACACACTGGCTGGCTTTCCCACAGCTCAGCGGGCTGGAAGTCCAGGTGCTGGCATGGTTGGTTTCTGGTGGAACCTCTAGCCTTGGCTTGCAGATGGCACCTTCTTTCTGTGTCCTCACATGGTCTTTTCTCTGTGCACACAAACTCTTGGTGTCTCTTCCTCTTATTACAAGGACAGCAGTCTGTTGGATTAGGGCTCCACCCTTAAAGATCTCATTCAATTTTACCTCTTCAAAGGCCTTATCTCCAACTACTTTGGGGTTAGGGTTTCAACCTATGAATTTTGAGGGGACACAATTCAGTTCTCGACACTACTTAAATTGACTAAATTAAGTATTATGACAGAACAGGGAGTTGAGGGGGAAGGGACCTTCAACTTTGCCAAGGCAGCAGCTCAACATTGACATCAGAACTCAGAATTTCTCTGCACACCACAGCCCTGCCCTATCCCACAGTGTGGGCTTCATCCCCATCCTTCATCCCCATCCCACATCATCTCACTGATGTGCCTGCCACCAGAAACCAGGGCAGTGAGCCTCTTTAAACCCAGCACAGTGAAGGAGAAAAACTGGATTTCTTTTCCCAGAAGCCCTCATCAAGGCCCTCCTAGCGTTTCATTGGCCCAGATTGGCATGGGCCAGCCCATCCCTGAGCCAATCACTAAGGAGGGAAATGGACTAACCACAACTGGCTTGGATAAAACCACCTGAAGTCAGATGGATTATGTGGAGTTAACTGTGCTTCCTTTCCTCAAGTTTATATTCTAAAGAAAGAAAGGCTAAAGTGTCATCTAAAAGGGGATCCTAGGAAGGTAGATTTTTCTTTTCAATTTTTCTTAACATGTATGCCCACTCTCTGTGTCCATCTGGCCAAAAAAGACAAAGTTTGGAAGTGGATTTCAAATGAAGAGATGGTTTCATGGGGAAATGAGGCAGCTACATGACAAACTTTTCACCTCTTCACTAGGGGGAGAAAGAAACTCCTTTCTGATCACCTATATGCCAGTCATTGTGTGTGTTACTAGTTCATGATCTCCTTTTATGCTCATACCATACCGAGAACACGGGTAGGATGAACACTACTCCCCCTAAAGCCAAAGCGGAGGCCCAGAAATTCAAAAAAGTGTTCAAGGTCACACAGCTAATGGCGGAATCTGAAGCAGAACACAGGTGTGTCTGGCTCCACATCCATATTATTTGCAGAACATCATGACAGACTCTTAAAGACAGGTGAAGACTTTCCTGATTTTCTCCCTTTTATAATAGCTACAACAAGAGTAATAGGTACCATTTACTGAGCACTCACTACGTGCCAGGGATTGTACAGGATATTAAAACATTATAGCGACAACAACAAAAATGTATGTAGGACTTAAATACACCTCCCCACAAAAATGAATGCACTGAAGCTTCATGGAGAAAAGCTCTTATAAAGACCATTTTAAAAGACCTGAATAGATTAAGACAAACACTAAGTTCACAAATAGGATAACTTAACATTGTACGCATATTAATTTCCCCCCATCATTAAACCGTGGACTCAATGCAGTTCTATTCAAATGTCCAGCAGAGTTTCTTGAGGAATTTGAAAAACTGATTCTAAAACATATACAGAAATATAAAAGGCACGAATATGTAAGGTAATTTTGAAAAAAAAAACAGGAATAGTAGTAGGATTCATTTTACTGAATACTAAAACCTATTACTAAGTCACAGTAATTCTTTTTTAAGTGTGGTGTAGTCTTGGGAACAGATAAATAAATCAATGAAGCATCACAGAGATTCCAGAAACAGTCCTACATGTATAGGAGACTTGGCATTATACCCAATTGGGAAAGATTGAATCGTGTGGTAGATTTTGTTGGGGAAATTGATTCCCTGTATGGGAAAAATAAAATTGGATTCCTTCCTTCACACCTGAATGCCAAAGATAGTTTTCACTCTTATGTGGATCCTGAGAAACTTAACAGAAACCCATGGGGGAGGGGAAGGAAAAAAAACAGAGGTTAGAGTGGGAGAGCATAAGAGACTCTTAAAAACTGAGAACAAACTGAGGGTTGAAGGGGGTTGGGAGTGAGGGGAGGGTGAGTGATGGGTATTGAAGAGGGCATTTTTTGGGATGAGCACTGGGTGTGGTATGGAAACCAATTTGACAATAAATTTCATATAAAAAAAGAAGAAAATGGAGGAAATATCTTTGTGACTTTACAATTGTACAGATTTTAAAGCAAGATCTAAAAAGAGCCAGCTATAAGGGGAAAACATGAAGTGTTCAACTGCATTAACATTGCAATTTCTGCCCAGAAAAGGACGTAATCTACACACTGAACACTTCTGTGGACCACGAGATGTGTACAATGTCTAAAACTTGGCTGGTGTTGAAATCTACAGAAACCTCTACAACACAGCAGGAAAAAATCAGGAAACTCAATAGAAAAAAGGGTAAAGTCTATGAAAAGAAAATTAATAGAAGAGGAAACACTAATGGCTAACAAGTATATGAAGAGATACTCAACTTCATTAGTAATCAGAGAAAAGCAAATTAAACCAACAATGATACCACTTTACATCCATCGTATTGGCAAAAATTACAAAGTCAGAGAACATCAAGGGCTAGGGAGAAGTGTAAACTAAGCAGCCATTCCAAGCAGCAATCTCTCAGTACTCAGGGCAATTAACTGTTCATCTACCCAACAATCCCCATGGGTCGATATGTGCCTCAGAGAAACTCTTACACAAAACCACAAGGATGCATGCATGAGACTGTTCACCATAGTTTTCCTTGTGACAGTAAAGATTTTGAAAGTGTTCTTTCATCACTAAGGGAATGGATAAGCAAATCATAGTCTATGCATATGTTGACCCCCCAGGCCACAGTCAGAATGTACTGAATTAGATTTACATACAACATGAGGAGATGTCAAAAATACAGTGTTGAGTGGGAAAAAGTGAGGTTTGAGGTAACCTTTAAACCCATAAGTGGGTTTTACCATTTATGTAAATTAGTCAAAGCCAGCTCTATATATTTTATCAATTATATACATAATTGTAAATTAACATATGAAAGGAGAATACAGAAATCTCCATTCCATATGCTAGAAGAAACACTCGTGGTATGGGAGGAGCGAAAGAAAGAATGGGAGAAGGAGGAGAACATAAGAAAGGAAAGAAAATCGTGGCGAACTCGCTCTGACCAGCAAATCTGAATATATCTACTCTGTGTCCCTGAAGTACCTACCTTGCTCACCAAAAATGAGCACTGTCACATTTAATGCTCAGAAAAAACACCATGAATGTAAGTTTTGATGTCGGTCCTATTTTTGTTTTAAAAACAGAGAGGGTAGACAGCTTTTCCCAGGCCGTGGAGCAAATCAGTGGAAGGTCAGAGATCTGAAACAGGCCGTGTGCCTCCGGTTCCTCACACTTAGCATCACTGTCTACCACTCGTGTTCAGAGAACTTCAGTGAAGTTCCATGTGGTAGTGCGTAACAAAGTACGAGTCTATTAATTCCCTTGCAGCTGAGCTTTCTTAGTTTCTAAGATGTCCACTAATACAGGCTTATTTTTAGTGGACTAGTAACACCTGACCAAGCAAAACAACTTCAGCTCAACAATTTCACAGCTTCTCCTGAAAAACAAACCCTAAACAAAAACTGTTTCTTGCGGCCCGTCTTTCTGCATGATGCAGCAACTTGTACTGTAGACCATCTTTTCCCAAATAAGTTGCATAAGATTTTCAGTGCCAAGTGTACAGTTATATAAGAGTCAAAATCTATAGAAACTCAATATGCCATTTTGCTTCACCGTAACGAAAGCTCCCAACAGCAAATTTGCTTTCTGAAATTATGTTATAGCAAAAAAACGCAGTCTTGAAAGTTCCAGAGAACCAAATACTGGTAGCCTTAGATAATGCCTGGCACATTGTCTGTGTTTGTTAAATGTTAAGTGGATGGGTAAAATCGATGGTTAGGTGGGTGGAGGATGAATGGGTAGATGGATGTGTGTGTGTGGGTGGATGGATGGATGGATGGGTAGATGGATGAATGGCTAGATGGATGGGTGGTTGGTGGGTGGATGGATGGATGTGTGGGTGGGTGGGTGGGTGGAGGATGAATGGGTAGATGGATGTGTGGGTGGGTGGATGGATGGATGAAAGGCTAGATGGATGGGTGGTTGGTGAGTGGATGGATGGATCAGTGGATAGATGGATGGATGGGTGGGTGGATGGATGGATGGCTGGTGGGTAAGTGAGTGGGTAAATTACATGCATTCTTGACTTCATGGCTGGGATTTTTAGCTAATGACATAACCTACATGCTTCCATGAGTACATGAGGGTGACGACATATTTCACCCCCTCCCCCAAAATGTCCTTGAAACCTTTAGTGCTATTTCCAGCTGCTATTTTCTCTTAACTTTCATGAAACTCATTAATCTGCCAATGACTACTGCAAAAGTACAAGCAGCCTGGAGGATGACAGCAGTGTGACTTAGTTCAAAAGCCAGCCTACGGACCCTGAAGACTTTGGAAATTGTTTCTTGTTCTTTCTTCCCCTGCATTTTTTTTTTTTTGCCTAGTCTTGGTGTTGGGAGAAAAGAGAAGAAAACTCATCATTAGCTTAACAGAATGTCAGTGCTTTCAAACAGAGAGAGCTACATCAGACCCTGGGCTCAGCTCTCATGTTCTTAGATGCCCTGAGAAATGTGTTTCCTTGAGGTGCCCTTTAGAGCTGTCGGTTCCATCTAACAAAGTCCTAGTCTCTGCCTCTAAATATCTAACTTGCTGCCTCCCTCCACACATTGAGCTTGCCTGCCTGCCACTGCAGTGCCCCTTACACTGGGCAAAGTCACCAGAATTCCATTATGAAATACGCCCATGATATAGACCGGGACTCAAGAGACCAGAGACTAAGAAGTGAAAAATTACAATTCGGATTCCTAAAACAATCATTTCAGTTTCCATAAAAGATTTCCCCACTGGAGCCATTTTCACTTGAGCTTTGTCCAGCACCATTAAGCAGTGTTCTGCCTGCTCACAAGTTATAAGGAGCTCAAGAGCAGATTCAGTAACATACATGCAGCTCCCTTTCATAAAACGTCTGCACCGCTTTCTGCATGGTAATCCACCCTAATGGAGCCTTCATTAACCTATCTATATTGGATGAATGAACATCCCAAAGACCCCTCTCTTCAGCTTATAGAATATCTTTCTCAATTCTCAGTTGAAGCAGGGACATTTCAGGATTATAGGATTATATTTTGTGAATGCTAGTTCCTGGCGTTGGGTAAGTCCCTTAACCATCCTAAGCCTAAATTTGCTCATGTGTAAAATGGAAAGAAAAATAGAGTTGTTGTGAAGATTTCTTCAGTCAGTCTATAGTTTTTGAGAACTTACTCCTCTAAGCAAGACTCTAGAGTGAGGGAGTACTGGGGTCCAAAGATAACACATGAGTGTTGAGAGGTCAGGGAGTTCACAGGTGAGAGAGAGACACACAAGCCAATAACTACAACGTAGTAAGTGCTAGTGTAGGAAGTAAGAAAACTGGATTTGGAGTCATTCTGTCCTGGGTTGAAATCCTGTTTCCACCACTTCCTCATTGCATGACACTGGGAAACTACTTAAACTTTCCCAACCTCATCTTATCAATGGAGATAATGATACCTCTGTCCTGATTCTATAAGGATTAAATTAGCTATTCTGGTAAAACACCTAGCATAGTGTCAAGACCATAAAAAGTATTAAATAGAAGAATACATTAAGTGTTATGGGAAACTCACAAGATGGACTGAGCACACATGAATGTGCCAAGCACGGTGTCTGATATGCAAAAGGCACGTTACGAACGTTAGCCTGTATCGCTGTCTACATCAACTCTCCCATTCAAATAAAGTGATTGCTTAATTTATTTTTTTATTATTTTTTATTTTGGAGACAGAGAGAGACAGAGCATGAACGGGGGAGGGGCAGAGAGAGAGGGAGACACACAGAATCGGAAGCAGGCTCCAGGCTCCGAGCCATCAGCCCAGAGCCCGACGCGGGGCTCGAACCCACGGACCGCGAGATCGTGACCTGAGCTGAAGTCGGATGCTTAACCGACTGAGCCACCCAGGCGCCCCGGTGATTGCTTAATTTGAGCAAGACAAAGAAAGAACTAGAAATGGACCCAAGATCTTAGAGATGCAAGGCTGGGAGAAGATACCAGTGGCCAGCTGCCAGGAAATCTCATTCTGAATTCTCTAGGGCACAGATAAGCACAACTGCATTCACAAGGAACTACTGAGCCCCTGGGGTAGAGCAGGGGAAGGACAGGGCATAGCACAAATCCCATATCCACAGAGTATGAATATGGGACAACCATGAGTAATTCTAGCAATGACAATTCTTGGAAACACAAGACATATGCTGGCCAAGGCCCTCTGATGAGCTGTGGCCTGGAGCAGGTGCACCTACCTGAAGACAGTCCATTATACAATGGTGACCACTGAGAACACGAGAGAAAATAGGACTGATCTATTATTGTAGGCATGGGTAATGTTGCTGTTCCACATGCTCTCCTACATATGAGACTTTACTGAAAGTTATAAAACACAAGTGTTTAAGACTCTTTGGGAGGCAAGTGGCCAACAAAATGGACTTAAGCAAAAAATTAAAATTGATTAGCTTGCCTAATTGATGAGTAAAACTTCAGGCATAATTAGACTCAAGAATTCAAGTGATCTCATCAGGAATCTGTCTTCCTCCACTTCTTGGCTGTCTTTCTCTGTCCTGTCTTCCTTCGAGAGTACTCTTCCCATGGAGAGGGAAGATAACCATAAGCAGGTTTACATCTCGTTCTTTAACGAATTCCAATCAAGAAAGTTCTCATTTCCAGTAGTCGTAGTACAAGTCCCAGGATTCTCACTGGCTCTGATTGGTCCACCTTGAGCAAGGATGTTTTGATTGGCCAGGTCTGGGTCATACGCCTCTGCTCGCAGTAGGAATAGAGCTAGCCTATGTGAGCCACCTGCCCTCAAAGGAAAATAGAGATGTTATTACTCTAAGGGTCACAAATTTGTGAACAGGTAAAAACTCCAGATATTGACTACATTTTCCTGATGTTCTTTTTCTAGGCATCCTTGGAACATCTGCAAATATAGGCAGAAGTTAACCAATCGCCTAAGATGTCAGCGGGGGAAAATAGACCAACAGACTCAGAAATGTCATCACGGCAGTTAATTGTGTGAAATTTATCACCCCGATTGATCACACAGCATTTAGCTTTAAGAACACCAAGCCTCCAAATTGCTAGGTTTTTTTTTTTTTTTTTACGACTGTGAGGCAAGGTTTACCAAAACTAGCAGATATGACTGTGACTTACAAAATGAGAAAAGTAAACAAGAAACACAATTTGATATGATTTAATAAAAGATTTGTTTCCACCACTTCTCCTGGGAACCTCGGCACATTTTCTTTTTAGAGACAGTTATTATCTCTACCTTTATTGAACAAAGGCATCGGAACCCAGCTGGTGAAGATCTGTAAAGAAAATCATTCTTTTATTAATAAGGCTGTTATTAGCAAGGGAAAAAAATCCATGTTTGGGGGTTTGCACTGAAGTTACAGGCCATTTCAAAGAAATATGGCTGACTACCACCAACATTATTTCAGGCAATTTCATGATCAAATGTCCTATTAGGTTGTTTAAAATTTTTATAGAGACTGTAAATCAGAACTATTTTCTATTTGCCCTAAATATTTAGGTGCAACAGGGAAAGCAGATCAAATTAAAGGGTATTGTGCACACTTTTTACTGGGATCTCCCAGGAATATAAATCATTCCACTTGCAGTCTGGAGTTCCTGGGTAAACATGTTGGTGAGAACAACACTGGATGATCCTCCAGTGCTCTCATTAAAACGATGATCTGGGGGCGCCTGGGTGGCGCAGTCGGTTAAGCGTCCGACTTCAGCCAGGTCACGATCTCGCGGTCCGGGAGTTCAAGCCCCGCGTCAGGCTCTGGGCTGATGGCTCGGAGCCTGGAGCCTGTTTCCGATTCTGTGTCTCCCTCTCTCTCTGCCCCTCCCCCGTTCATGCTCTGTCTCTCTCTGCCCCAAAAATAAATAAAACGTTGAAAAAACAAAAAACGATGATCTGGACATTAAAACAATAAAAAATAAAAAATAAATGGGGCATCTGGGCGGCTCAGTCGGTTAAGCGTCAACTTTGGCTCAGGTCATGATCTCACATTTTGTGGGTTCGAGCCCCGCATAGGGCTCTGTGCTGACAGCTCAGAGCCTGGAGCCTGCTTCGGTTTCTGGGTCTCCCTCTCTCTCTGCCCTTCCCCTGCTCCCGCTCTGTCTTTCTCTGTCTCAAAAATAAAACATTAAAAAAATTTTTTTAATAAATAAATAAATAAATAAATAAATAAATAAATAAATGGATGATCTGGGTAACAACAGCAGTACCAGGTTCTTCCCCATCTTCAATTTTTTTTTTTTGGTCAAGATTCAAAGGATACTACTCAAACTCTCCCCAGAGATCCTAGAGGAATAAGTTTTGAACTACTTTATTCCATTGGTTCAGCCCTGAACAATACCATGGGACAAGAATCAGAGGAAGATGGGGGGGCAGACAGAGATCAGTAGACATGCTGGAAGAAATCATTCTTTCTTTTTAGAAACAGAGAGTCAATATCCATCAAATGTTAAGTTGCATATCCCTTGATCTAGCAATTTCTGCTTAGAGATTTAACCTACTGATATACTCACACATGTGCATAAAGATAGATGTTCCAGGGTACTTAATGCAGCCTTGGTTATGGTAGCAAAAGATTGGACATAATCCAAATGTCTTTCAATATGGCTCTGATTAAATAAATTACAGCACAGCCTCACAGCCGAAAACAATGTAGCCATTAAACACAATGAAATGGGCCTCGCTGAACTGAAATGGCACCACCTCTAAGATACATTGTTAAACAGAAGAGAAGAAGGGAGATACAGGGGAACAAGTATAGTGGAATGCCATTTTGTATTAAAAACATTTTTTTTAACATTTATTCATTTTTGAGAGATGGAAAGAGACAGGCAGACACAGAATCAGAAGCAGGCTCCAGGCTCTGAGCTGTCAGCACAGAGCCCGACGCAGGGCTCGAACCCATGATCGGTGATATCATGACTTGGGCAGAAGTTGGACATTTAACCAACTGAGCCACCCAGGCGCCCGCATTTTGTATTTTTTTAATGTAAGAAAATATTTGGTTATGTATGTTAACTCAACCAGAATTAAAATAAAAACTTAACACTAAAAAAACCAAAATATTTGTTTGTTGTTTGTACACACACAGAATATCTCTGAAAAGAAACCCAGGATTTGCCTCTTGGGAAGGGCCACCCTTATGTTCACTGTTAATATCTTTCAGTACTCCTTTTTGAAGTTTTTACCATGTATGCATATGTAATTTTTTAAGTAAAAATTTAGACAAGGGGCGTTCAGTTGGTTAAGCATCTGACTTTGGCTCAGGTCATGATCTCATTGCTCGTGGGTTCAAGGCCCGCATCAGGTTCTGTGCTGACAGCTTGCAGCTCGGAGCCTGGAGCCTGCTTCGGATTCTGTCTCTGTCTCTCTGCCCTCCCCTGCTCAAGGTCTGTCTGTCTCTCTTTCTCTCTCTCAAATATAAATAAACTTTAAAAAAATTATTTTTAAATTTAGACAAAAAGGATAATGGTGTTTTGCAATAAATCTAACAGGAAATAGAAAAGATTTCTTGAAAAAAATTACCAAAATACTCAGACATACATGAGATTTCTGAAAAAATGGAGAAGTACCTCACTTCCTTGAATACTATGAAAGACTGACTTACTGTTTCCAACCTTTCACTCCCTGCATTACAGAATTAAACATCCTTGTACCTTTGACATTTTCTCACTGTGGGTAGAGTATTCTTTCTGACCCGTGGTTGTCAGTCTTGGTCATGTGACTTGCTGTGGCCAGTAGTGTGAGTAGATGCAATAGAAGCAGAGGCTTTAAATGTGCCTCTGTGACTCAGCTTGATCTCTTGAACTTCCGCCATCGACCGTGAGAAGATCAAACCTTGCGTAGCCAATGGTCCCAGGATGAGGAGATACATACAACAGACCTGGGCCTGGAATCAAGCAAGCCGATCCAGCAGAGCCCCGCAGAATCACAGCCTACATGCAGACCTGTGAGAAAAATCATTTTCGTGGTAAGCAAAGATTTGGGGGGGGGGGGGTGTATGTTACACAGTTTTATCACAGCCACATCTGACTGATACAGATGGGAAGACTAAATTACTTGCTTTGGCGCTCTCCCACCTCCTCTAGGAAATTGTTCCCGATTAACCCTACCACCACACAAGACTGTGATCTCTTCACAGCCACAGACAGATCCTTCACGACAGAAACTGTGTGTTATCACTCCCTGTGTCCCTAGACTTCTGCACAATGCCTGGCACAGGATTCTAAAAATTAAAAAAAAAAAAATCTTTCTCTGACCAACCTCTCTAAAGTACTTGCCTGCATCCAACAGTTAGTCAGCATCATATCACACAGACCATTAATCACAATCTGTAATCATCCTATTATTTTGTTATCTTGTCTCTCTCACTGGAACATGAACTCCCCGGAGGAAATGAATCAGTGAATTCCTTACTCTGATTTTTATAAGGCTTCAGACATCTGTTGTGCCACATTCTCCAAATGTCTTAGCCTACCCTTCAAGGCCTTGCAAAAGCTGGCCCCAAACTGTTCCCAGCCCTATCACCCAGTGTTTCCCTTAAGAAATACCATGCAGTCGGGGCGTCTGGGTGGCTCAGTCGGTTAAGCGTCCGACTTCGGCTCAGGTCACGATCTCGCGGTATGTGAGTTCGAGCCCCGCGTCGGGCTCTGTGCTGACGGCTCAGAGCCTGGAGCCTGTTTCAGATTCTGTGTCTCCCTCTCTCTCTGACCCTCCCCCGTTCATGCTCTCTCTCTGTCTCAAAAATAAATAAACGTTAAAAAAAAATTTTAAAGAAATACCATGCAGTCTTTTCACCACCCACACTTTTTCTTTTTCTGAAACATTATCCAAGATATTCCCTCTACAAATTCCCTCTGGTATGAGTACTCTTTCCTACCATTCCTGCTTATCTAAATCCCAACCATTGGTATTATTTGGGATTAGGTTCAGCTATGATTTCACCATAAAACTCAAAACACCAGTGGCCTAAAAAAGGAAAAAGTTTATCCCTTTTGCTTAATAAATTTAGAAGTAGTCAGAATAGGATTAGAGAGGCAATCTATGGCTTCAGAGGAACAAGATCCTCCTAAATTATTTTTCTGCACTGGGTTCCTTCCATTCCTAAACTCCCTTCCTGACCCAGAATGGCTGCTGGAGCTCCAGCTATTACCTTCTCATTCTCGTCATTAGGGAACAAGAAATATGGAAGAAAAGCATGCTTCCTCCCTATAAAGAAATCTGCTCCCCCAGCCCAGGAATCATACACAACACAGTCACTTACATGTCACCCAACAAAACCTGGTTATGCAGACACACCTAGCTGCATGGGAAATTGTATTAACTACTTTGATACATCACAAACCACCACGTCCTAACACAGTAGCTTAAAACAATAAGCATTTACCCACCACATGATTCTATGCGTTGGTAATTTGGGCTCAGTTCAGCTAGGTGGTTTTTGTGGCCTTGGGTGAGTACTCATGTGCCTGTAGTTAGCTGTCTGATTGGCTGGTCTAGGATGACCTCTGCTAGGAAAGTTTGTCCCTGCTCCAAACAGGCTCCTATCATCCAGAAGGCTAACTCTGGCTTGGTCACATGATGGTCAGGCAGGATTCCAAAAGGGTGAGTGGAGGTATGCAAGGCCTCTGGAGGCCTAGGCTTGGGATTAGCACAATGTCACTTCCATTGCATTGTACTGAACAAAGCAAATCACAAGTCTGGCTTGGATTCAAGAATGGGGAAAGACTCCATCGCTAAACAGGAGGTGTTACCAAGTCACCCTGCAAAAGGATGTGCGTACAGGAAGGGAAATAATCGTGGCGAGTGTTGCAAGCAAGATTCCAAAGAAGTATTGTCTTTCTTGGGGGTGAGGGGATGAGCCGGCTAAAAATTAGGTATTCTGTTATGGAAGTAGAGGGGAATGGATATTGGGGAACAGCCTGCATTCTCTATGACACCAACTTTCAAAGCCAAGTTCTAAATGCACTTCCTCCTCCTGGAAGCCTTCCTTGAACCACTGGGCTAGAATTCTGGCCACGAAAGATTATCACTTGTAAGTTTTATGACTCTCTCATAACTACCCATGGAGAGATATTGGCCCATGAGTATCTGCGGAGAGTGATAGGAGGTAAGCCCTTACCCGTCCTCTGAAGCCACCATGAGCTTGGACACCATCTTTGCTGAGATCCTAACATTTCTGTTGAAACAAGTACCTTTATTACTTGAAAGTAACAAATCTTTTGTTTAAATGGCAGGAGAATAAATTTGTTACTCTTGTTTTCAGCACACCCACAGGAGGAACAAAGAATCCACGTGACCCAAGGATAACAGGTCAAATACTAAAATCTAGAAGGAATCCCTTAGCACCCAGAACATAAATAGATACACACACTCCTTATCAGAAAGGGTGTTGGAACTAGTCCATGGACACGTTAGCATTTTCTTTCTCCCTCTCTAATTCTCTTTCCTCTCTTGATGACTGGAATATAAATCAGTAGCCTAGAGTCCTTCTGGTTAACAAGGTTCTCATTTGGGAGGTTGCAGCCTAGGAGGCTATTAAAAAGAGAAAGAAAAGCTTCTTCTATAAACATTTCCTGCCAGCTGCTGAGGGCTGGAGAGGAGGGGAGGGCACCAGGGTGACAGCACAGAACAGGACCATTAGGGGAAGAAAATCTGAAAAGCAGAGTAAGAAATCTTGGTCCAAGTCTCTGGCAGACGATCCATGAATAGGAGTCTAACACACAAAGAGAACCACCCCCCTCCCCACCCCCAGGCAAGACAGACAAGAGGAAAAGAGCCTTCTACCGATCCAAATGGGCCACCGCTGTCCAAAGCACAGCGGAAATCCCTGCAGGTGCCTGCAGAATGTTTTAGAGTAAAATACTTAGGCTTTAGAAGCTGGAGGAGGGGTGGCCTCAGGCCTCAGCATCCTCCACCAACTCCTACAATAATGATAATAAGAACTTGCATTTGCTGGGTTATCATTGTGCGCCGGCACCACCATGAGTATCTTACGTGCATTAATTACCTCCACCAACCTCCGCCACAATGCCACCATGCTGGAGCTACTATTCTTGCCGTTTTATCCACAGGCCTGGTGACGCTCATAATTTGCCCAAGGTCATTTGTTTAAGAAATGGAAGAGCCACGGTTCGATACCAGTTTCTCTGACTGCACAGGCCGTACTCTTGGACCTCTGCACCATCCTGCCCTTTTATACCGTGACGGAGTGAAAGAGGATGTGACCCAGGGGAGGAAAGATGACCCAGGGGAGGTAAATGCTGGTGGAGACAGTCTTTTTCATTGAAGAACTCCTCAACTTTGAGAAAAGACATCTGAAAATGCACAAATAAGAATTAGGCAACAACAACACTGGTAATAAATGGACTAATTATATTGTACCAGGCACTGTGCTATTTTATGGACAGTATCACTTCATCTTTAGCCATAAAAAAATTGATGCTCCCATTTTAGGGATGAGAAAACAGAGGCACAGAGAAGTCACATGGCCAGGATCTCACAGCCAAGGACCAGCAGAGCTAGAATTCAAAGGCAAGTCTGAGGCCAAAGAGCAAGCTCATTTCCAGCCCCAAGGTGTCTCCCCAAGCAAGTGGGCAATTCAGTCCTTCACTGCTTCATTTTATCCTTCAAATATACATTAATATTCACTGCATTTAGACACTGTTTTAATTCCTGATATGGGAAAGGGGCCTAGAAAGAAAACCTTCCTGTTTCCATCTGACTAAAAAAGAACAATCGCTGAGATGAAGAAGGAGTAAGGAAGGCAGACGGTTCTCTGGAGGGGGAAGATGAAAAGTTCCTAAGATCCCAACCTACGTAGTCCGCCCTGACATCCTTGATCAGGAAAAGCAGCTGGAGGATGGCGGACCTGGCAGTGGTTGAGGTGGGAGCTGGGACGGGGTTGGTCGGGGAGAATCCAGGGAAGAAGGGGCAAGAGAGGAATAAGGAGAAGGTTGGGGCCAGGATCATTTGTGGATGGCTGGGAGATGCTGGTGTCCAAGGCAGCAGGATGTGTCATGGTCACAGTGAGGGACAGTAGAGTCACTGCCTGGATTCAAACCCAGCTCCCTTCTGTACTAGCTCTAGTTACCTTACAGTCCTTTCTCCCCTAAAGTAAGTAAGTGCCTGACAAGTACCTGACTCTATGTCTACTGCTTGGTGATTATTACCATAACATATCTCCAGGGCTCTGCTAAACCTGGGATTGAAACCAGGAAGGGTGAAGTCTATGGCAGCAATAGGAATAATTAACAACAATAACTTAATTTTGTCAGTATTAGTTATCTCCGCTGTGTAACAAATGACCCCCAAACTTAGTAACTTAGTAATTATCTCACAGTTTATATTGCTCGGTTTAGCTTATCTGGGTGCCTCTGACTCGAGATTTCTCCTGAGATTGCAATTAAGCCATCAAACATCGCAGTCTCATTTGAGGATTCAACTGGGGGCAGTCTCCTTCCCAAGCTTATTTCTGTGGTTATTGGCAGGCCTTGACCCCTTACCACATGGACCTCGCCACAGGACGGATTCATGATATGATAGCTGGCTTCCCTAGAAAGCCATCCTAGAACTAGCACCTAAGACAGAAGTAGTTTTTTTTTTTTTTTTATAACTTAAACGCAGAAGTGATAGCCCATTACTTCTGCCATATTCAATTCATTAGAAGTCTAGCCCACCCCAAAAGAGAGGATATTATACAAAAACATGAATACCAGGAGGTGAGGATAACTGGGGACCACTGCCTGGGATGCCTGCCACATGTGTATTCAATAAGGCCACAGAAACCTTCAGTCATCCTATCACCTAATCTCCCAACATGAGACCTGCTTTCTCACTGGAAATCATGGTGTAGATTGAGTTCTCCATCGTTCCCAAGAGTATGCAATTAAGGTGGAAAAGTGGTTTTCAACCTTTTTGGTGACATAAACCTTTCCCCAAATAAAATCTTTCTCAATATGTGGATGGATAAACATACTGTCTAATATTATAATGTATATGGTATATTATAACATGCTGTTTGTATAAAATGGAATACTACTCAGTCCAAATTTTAAAACAGAAAAGAACTACTGATACACGCAACACACATGAACAGCCAAACCATTATTCTGAGAAGAATCCTTTTTTTTTTTCAACATATGAAATTTATTGTCAAATTTGTTTCCATACAACACCCAGTGCTCATCCCAAAAGGTGCCCTCCTCGATACCCATCACCCACCCTCCCCTCCCTCCCACCCCCCATCAACCCTCCGTTTGTTATTCTGAGAAGAATCCTACCACAGAAGTACATCCTGTATGACTGCTTTTATAGGAAACTCTAGGAAAGAAAATATATTGTAATAGAAGTAGATCAGCATTTGCCCAGGACCAGGGCTGGGAATTAATGATTAACTGGGAAGAGAAGCAAGAGCATCTTTGGGGTGACAGAAATGTTCTGTATCCTGATTGTTGAATCTCAATGAACTATACACTTGAAATGGGTGCATTTTAATGATCATAAATTACATCTCAGGAGAACTGCTCCGATCACAACAAGGATATGTGTCTATGCTATTATAAATAAATAAAAGGCCTTGGGATAGATCAGTGAGGATAGTGTGTGTCAATCCACAGAACAGAATTAATCCTGTTGTGGGCACTCACTCTCCAAATAAAGTATGGAGAAAATTTGGAGTAGTCTTTCAATGTGGTACTGTATAAAACCCCTATACACACACACACCCCTTTTACCTGCAGTAAAAATCTACCTCAGTCCTCAAATTCTGGAGTTGTCTATGATGGGCAAAGGAAAGCCTGGTTTTGTAAAGAAATACTTTTCTTCTTTCCTTTTCCTTTTCTCTTCCTTTTTTTTCTTTCTCTGTCAGTTTTCCTCTCTTTGTTTATCCCCCCTCCCCTTCTCTTACATCAAATCAGACCCTAGTTACTGTTCTGCAGCTTTTCTCCCAATTTGTACCTCTTGGACACCTATACAGGTACACCTTATTCTTTTTAATGGCCGCATTGTGTTCTGTTGTATGATATCCTAATATGCATTTAGGTAGTACTCTATTGGTAAAAATTTACATTCCTTCCAGTTGGGTTTTTTTTTTTCTTTTAAACTATTGTATTGTCAGGATTATTTGGGACAAGAAGAAATGTCCCCCACTGGCAAAGAAATGCCACTTTCCATCAGGAAAGGCCAGCTTCTGACCCAATTCATGTAATATCCACGATATTACCCATTCTGGGCAGGGCCATATTGTTGCCATCATGGAGATGGCTAGGATCCATGGAGGTAGAAGCATCCTATCTGGCCCTCCCTAGATCAACCCCCAACATCCACACGGAAGCCCGAGAAGTGAGAACCCAGCAAACAACCTAAACATCTTCTAAAAGTTGTGAAAAGATACAGTGCATTTGAGCTGTTATTAACACCTGATGATACTCATTGAAACCAGACTAATTATCAACAAGCAGCAGGTTCCTTTCACACTCTAAATGTACCAGCTCCATGCAGAAGTGATGGCTAAATTAACCCCAGAGAGGCAGCCAGTGGCCTGCTCCTTTCATCTTGCTCAATGTTTAGACTAATTAGTTCTTTCTTCATCAGCTGCTAAGGATAAATAAATGACCAGGCAATACATCTTCTTCTACTTGATTGTAAGCTTTTCTGTAGAATAGGATGCTAATAATAATGGTCATCTCATATTCAACCATTTACTCTACGTTGTATATTTTACACAGATGATTCCATTGAATTGTATTTTTTTTAATTTTTTTAACGTTTATTTATTTTTGAGACAGAGAGAGGCAGAGCATGAACGGCGGAGGGGCAGAGAGAGAGAGGGAGACACAGAATCGGAAGCAGGCTCCAGGCTCTGAGCCATCAGCCCAGAGCCCGAGGTGGGGCTCGAACTCATGGACCGCGAGATCATGACCTGAGCTGAAGTCGGACGCTTAACCGACTGAGCCACCCAGGCACCCCTGAATTGTATTAATATAATATGAAAGCAGGCACAAAGAAGGTAAACTAGGTGCCCAATGTCATGAAGGTAGCATGGGTGTGCAAGGGTCCGTCTGCTCCAAAGCCCCAGCCTTAGAGTAAGATGAAATTGACCTGACCACCAGGAGGACAAAATGATATATAAAGACTTCACTACCGAGATGCCCTAAGACTATCTGTGTATGTTCCGATGATCAAGCATACTGTTTAGCACATAGTAGGTACTCAATACAATTTTGTCACGTGAATGAAGAAAACTAGGAACCCTTATAAATTCTTCTGCGTGTTACAGAGAATGACCCATGGACAAAGCACTGTGAGTTGGTTGAAGAAGCTGACTTGTTTTCCTCTCCATAGGCGGTCACATGAGGTGAGTGAGGGTGAGGAAATATACGTGTGCGTAAGCTCATCTGCTTTTCTTTCCAGGCCAACCCTTTCAGAGAAGGCTGACAGAAGCACAAATGCATAGGGAGGACCTAAGAATATTCCACACTCCTTCCCCAATATCACAGAGGGATGCCACAACAAAACATCCTCCAGCGAGAAAGGACAAAAAAATGTAACTATCCAAAATGGAATAAATTAAAAAACATAATAATTCATGAAATTCTGAAACCTTAGCAGCCACATAAACATCACAGACTTTTCAACAACTCAGAAACAAAAAGAGTTCTCTCTCTTAATGACGAATAAGTAAATCATGGCATAATCATGAAATACTATGAAGCTATTAAAAAATATAATCAACATATATTTAAGCCTGTTGAAAAATATTATGATAATTAAATTAACAAAATAAACAATAAAACAAAAGATGCAGTATAATCCCATTTTTTTTCACAAAATATCAAATAATAAAAAAAAGAGCCTGGAAGGACACCAAATAGAGCAAATTATGAAGAGGTTTTTATGCACAATAAACTTATGGGTAATTTTATAAGTTTTACCTCACATATCTGTGTTTTTTAATTTTTTTCTCTAGTAAGTATGTACTGGTTGTTGAATTAAAGCCAAATTATATGGAAGCAGCCCAAGTGTCCATGGATAGATGAATGTATAAAGAACATGTGGTATGTATACAATGGAATATTACTCAGCCATAAAAAAAGAATGAAATCTTGCCATTGGCACAACACGGATGGAGGTAGAGAGTATCATGCTAAGCAGAATAAGTCAGTCAGAGAAAGACAAATACCACATGATTTCACTCATATGTGGAATTTAAGAACAAAACAAAGGAGCAAAGGGGGGAAAAAAGAGAGCGAGGGGCACCTGGGTGGCTCAGTTGGTTGAGCATCTGTCTCATTCTCACCTCAGGTCTTGATCTCAGGCTTGTGAGTTCGAGTCCCATGTCGGGCTCCGTGCCGGGAGTGAAGCCTGCTTGAAAGAGAGAGAGAGAGAGAGAGAGAGAGAGAGAGAGAGAGAGAGAGAGAAACCAAGAAACAGACTCTTAACTTTAGAGAACAAAACGATGGTTACCAGAGGGGAGGCAGGTGGGAGATGGGTGAAACAGGTGATGGGGATTAAAGAGGGCATTTGTGGTGATGACCCCCAGAGTGTTGTATGGAAGTGTTGAATCACTATTTTGTAAACCTGAAACTAATATCACACTGTATATTAACTAACTGGAATTTAAATAAAGGCTTAAAAAAAATTAAACCTGTTGCGGTGCTGGTGTTTATTTAAATAGAGACCTAGAGAGAAGAATTCAGTCATAGCCCAAAGCAGACCAAGAAAGGGCATCTGAAATGGAATATTCAGTTAGGCTGTGGCAAATGCCAGAGGATCTGAGAGAACTTCACTGGGGACCAGAAATTGCTGAAAATGCTGGAGGAACCTAAAACAATGAGATATCTATGAATAAACCTAACCAAGGAGGTAAAAGATCTGTACTCTGAAAACTATAGAACACTTATGAAAGAAGTTGAAGAGGGCACAAAGAAATGGAAATGCATTCCACGCTCACAATAGGAAGAACAATCATAGTTAAAATGTCTACACTACCCAGAGTAATCTATGCATTTAATGCAATCCCCATCAAAATACCACCAGCATTTTTCATAGAACCAGAAGAAACAATCCTAAAATTTGTGTGGAACCACAAAGGACCCCAAAACAATCCTGAAAAAGAAAACCAAGCTGGAGACCTCATGATTCCAGACTTCAAGCTGTATTACAAAGCTGTAATCATCAAGACAGTATGGTACTGGCATAAAAACAGACATCAGATCAATGGAACCCAGAATAGAGAACCCAGAAATGGACCCACAAATGTATGGCCAACTATCTTTGACAAAGCAGGAAAGAATATCCAATGGAATAAAGACAGTCTCTTCAGCAAATGGTGTTGGAAATACTGGATGGCAACATGCAGAAGAAAGAACCTGGACCACTTTCTTACACCAGACACAAAAATAAATTCAAAGTGGATGAAAGACCTAAATGTGAGAAAGGAAAGCATCAAAATCCCAGAGAACACAGGCAGCAACCTCTTTGACCTCAGCCAGAGCAACTTCTTATTAGACACATCACCAGAAGCAAGAGAGACAAAGGCAAACATGAACAACTGGGACTTCATCAAGATAAAAACTTCTGCACAGCGAAGGAAACAATCAGCAAAACTAAAAGGCAACTGACAGAATGGGAGAAGATATTTGCAAATGACGTTATCTGATAAAGGGTTAGTATCCAAAATCTATAAAGAACTTATCAAACTCAACACCCCAAACACAAATAATCCAGTTAAGAAATGGACAGAAGATGTAAATAGAGACTTTTCCAAAGAAGACAACCAGATGGCTAACAGACACATGAAAAGATGCTCAACATCGCTCATCATCAGGGAAATGCAAATCAAAACCACAATGAGATACCACCTCACACCTGTCAGAATAGCTAAAATTAAGAACACAAGAGGGGCACCCGGGTGGATCAGTCGGTTAAGTGTCCGACTTCAGTTCAGGTCATGGTCTCACGGTTCGTGAGTTCGAGCCCTGCATCAGGCTCTGTGCTGACAGCTCAGAGCCTGGAGCCTGCTTTGGATTCTGTGTCTCCCTCTCTCTGCCCCTTACCCACTCACACTCTGTCTCTCTCTCAAAAATAAATAAACATTAAAAAATTAAAAAAAAAAAGAACACAAGAAACTACAGGTGTTGGCGAGGATGCAGAGAAAGGGGAACCCTGTTAATACTGTTGGCGGGAACGCAAACTGGTGCAGCCACTCTGGAGAACAATATAGAGATTCCTCAAAAAGTTAAATATAGGACTACCCTATGATTCAGCAATTGCACTACTAGGTATTTACCCAAAGATTAAAAAAAATATACAGATTTGAAGAGGTACACACACACTGATGTTTATAGCAGCATTAAAAACAGTAGCCAAACTATGGAGAGAACCCAAATACCCATCAACTGATGGATGGATAAAGAAGATGTGGGGTGTGTGTGTGTGTGTGTGTGTGTGTGTATACATATATAGTGGAATACTACTTGACCATCAAAAAGAGTGAAATCTTGCCATTTGCAATGGAACTAGGGTGTGTTATGCTAAGCTAAGTAAGTCAGTCAAAGAAAGACAAATACCATAGGATTTCACTCATATGTGGAATACAAGAAACAAAACAGATGAACATAAGGCAAGGGGGGGAAGATAGAGAAGGAAACAAGCCATGGGACTTTTTGAAATGTTTATTTATTTTTGAGAGACAGAGAGAGAGAGAGAGAGACAGAGAGAGAGAGAGAGAGAGTGAGAGTGCAGGGGAGGGGGAGAGACAGAGGATCTGAAGGGGGCTTTGTGTGACAGCAAATGGCCCGATACGGGGCTCGAACTCACAAACCATGAGATCATGACCTGAGCTGAAGTTGGACACTTAACTGACGAAGCCACCCAGGCACCCCCATAAGACAGTCTTCAAGATAGAGAATAAATAGGGTTGATGGAGGGAGGTGGGTGGGGGATGGGCTAGATAAGTGATGGGTATTAAGGAGGCCATTTGTTATAATGAGCACTAGGTGTTGTATGTAAGTGATGAATCACTGAATGCTACTCCTGAAACCAATATTGTAGTCTATGTTAACTAAGTAGAATTTAAATAAAAATTTTAAAAGAAAAAAAATGAAATGGTGGAGTAGTTTTTAAAAACTTCACTCTATTGTGATTCACAATAATTCCCCCAAAACTCTGTTATAACTAATTTTAAATATGTCCATAGAACACATGTCACTTCTAGATACCTACAAACACCTAGACACCTGATACACAGTAGACAAAACAGCCAGTGTTGGCCAATATTTTCCAGTTCAGGTGTCATCTCAGCAGGCTTCCAAAGAACTTTCCTTAGTGTATCAACTCTTGGTTAGCTCTCTAATTGGACAATCTGACCTCCCGCAAAGACTCTAGTACTTGGTTATGCAAAAGAAACAGTTCTGAAAGTCAAGAGAGGTGGCCCAGCTCTGCTATCAGTGACCTTGGGCAAGTCCTTCCCTGTGGTCTCAGCTGGTTGATCTATTGGACCCACAGAATAAGATTCTCTCTTCCAGGAATTTGCAACTTGGAAACCAAGACTGGGAAATGAGACAAGATTAACAGCAGAACTTGAAAGGGAGACCATGAATTCCATCTGTTTCTGAGCTTCCCAGAGCTACGCTGGTATCCTCCTTCCTAAGCAAACTTCCTTCATTCCATGATACCCTACTATCCTGAAAAACCAACGATTGATTTTCCTTATATTAATCAGAGTCCCTCTTGTTACTTAGAACCAGCCCAGACTTTGCTACCGTGGCTCCGACAGAAGGAAGTCCTTCCTGCCCAGCATGAAGGGAATTGGTCAGTCAAGCAAAGGAGTCTGATCCACAGGGAAAGGCTGCCACAGAGAGCAGCTGTCATCCTTGTGCTAAGAAGTAGGGACCCAGCAGGGCAAGCTGTCACATTCAATAAGGATTCTCAGCCAGTCCAGCCATGCTCTCTGAGTATCCAGGCATAAACCCCCCAGGGTGAGAGAACAGAAAGGAGTGACAATGGACATTAGGAGTAGTCTACATCTCCTAGCTTCCCATACCTATCTGTGTGCCCACCTGAAGCCACACCTGGCTGACCATGTGCCAGCCATACCCACAGCATTGACTTCTGGCCTCTGAATTCTTGCAGCTGCTGTTGGAATCTCCCTAACACAGTAGTTCTCAACTGAGAACAGTTGTGTTCCCCATGGGACATGGGGAAGTCATGTCTGTGGACATTTTTGGCTATCACAACTGGGGTGGGGTTTTACTGGTATCTGGTGGGTGGATACCGGAAGTATTTGTTTCTTGTTCCTGCTGTAACAAAAGATCACAACCCTAGTGGTTTCAAATAACAGAAATAAATTTCTGACAACCCCAGGGGTCACAAGACTAACATGACTTTGCAAGGCTGCTTTCCTTCTGGAGGCCTCCAGGGAAGAATTGGTTTCCTTGTGTTTTCCAGATTCTACAGGCGGCCTACATTCCTTGGCTCATGGCCCCTTCCTCCTTCTTCAAAGTCAGCAGCCATAGCACCTTCTCTCTTCCTTCTCTGTTTCTATCATCATATCACCTTCTCTCTTATCAGGACCCCTGTGATAATATCGGGCCCACCTCAGTCATCTGGGATAATCTCAAGATCTTTCATTTAAATGAAGCGTTTTGTGTGTTCTTTTTTTTTTTTTCCATGTAAGGTAATGTATTCACAGATGATAGGAATTAGGACATGGACGTCTTTGTGGGTCTAGCATTAGCCTGTGTCCCACACCAGGGATGCTGCTAGACATCCTACAGCAAAGAATCATCTGGTTTAAATGTGTGGAAGTTATAAAACCTGCATGCTCTGATACCAGCGTGGGTGGGGTCCCCCACATGATTTCACCTAAAACCACTTCTTAATGTGAATGACAGCTACAGACACACTATTCCTTGATCCCATCAATCTAAGACACTCCCTAAATTTTAAAATAGTTGCAAAGGTTGTTCAGCCCAAGTATGTAGCAGAAGTTCTGTTTCTCCAAAAAGTTTAAAAACAACAGAAAAAGCCAGTCATTTCTTACTCTTGATGCTTGCTATTCCTATGACTTAGATATGTTTTGGCTTTAAATGTTTGGAAGTTACTTGGGGCAAAAAAAAAAAAAAAAAAAAAAAGAATTCTCCAAACTTTGGGACCAAAATGGGAAGCAACAGCAGAAAGCAGCTATTACCAACCCTCTTCCTTGCTAATTTCTTTTTCCTACTCGCTAGACGCAGACGTCTTTGGGAAGGGGAAGTAAACTAATGTTGGTTCTACATGCACCAGAAGCCAAGCACTGGGCCAGGTGTCTTACAACTATAACCTTCCTGGGTTGCTGTCATTGTTCCCATTTTAACACGAACAAACTGAGTCTCTGAGAAACTAAAAATTTGACTGGAGTTGGGGCACCTGGGTGACTCAGTCAGTTGAACCTCTGATTTTGGCTCAGATTATGATCTCAGAGTTTGTAGGTTCGAGCCCCGTGCTGGGCTCTGTGCTGACAGCTCAGAGCCTGGAGCCTCCTTCAGATTCTGTGTCTCCC
The DNA here is from genome assembly GCF_018350175.1 of Felis catus. Lineage (NCBI taxonomy): Eukaryota > Metazoa > Chordata > Mammalia > Carnivora > Felidae > Felis > Felis catus. The sequence continues at coordinate 26,790,872 of NC_058383.1, read as the reverse complement.
TCTCTCTCTGCCCCTCCTCCGTTTGCTCTCTCTCTCTCTCTCTCTCTCTCTCTCAAAAATAAATAAACATTTAAAACAATTTTTAAAAATTTGACTGGAGTTACAAAGCCATTAAATGATGGAATGAAATGTGGATCTGCACTGCTTAAAGCCTATAGGTTTTGGGACAAGATGCTTGATGTTGCTTCCACATTCCACATCAAAATCAGCTTGTAAAACCTTAGTAAAGTGAACAAGAACACCCAAAAGGTAACATAACTTCTCTGCTGAAATAAGACAGGAGTCGGCAAACTTTGTCTGCAAAGGGTCAATCAGTAAATAATTTAGGGTCCGTGGGCCACGTGGTCTCTGTTGCAACTGCTCAACTCTGCCCTCAGAGGGCAAAAGCAGCCACAACGATACATAAGTGAATAGGAGCAGCCGTGCTCCAGTAAGATATTCTTTTTTTTTTATTTAAAAAAATGTTTTTAACGTTTATTTATTTTTGAGACAGAGCATGAACGGGGGAGGGTCAGAGAGAAAGGGAGACACAGAATCTGAAACAGGCTCCAGGCTCTGAGCTGTCAGCACAGAGCCCGACACGGGACTCGAACCCATGGACCAGGAGATCATGACCTGAGCTGAAGCCGGACGCTTAACTGACTGAGCCACCCAGGTGCCCTGCCTGTAAGATATTCTTTACAGAGACGGGCAATGACCAGACTTGGACCTGGAGCCATATTATGCGTCGCTGCCCCCGACACCCTTACAACACTGGCGAGGGTGTAAATCAGTACAATCCTTCTGGAAAGCAGTTCGGCAATAATGACCCAGCAATTCTATGTCCACGACAAGAGGGCAAAGATGTAGATACCAGGTTGTTCTCTGCAGCATTGTTTATAATGGTGAAATAAGGAAGATAGTCTAACTGTCCATCAGTAAGGAGCGAGTCAACAAACCCTGCTACAGGCAAATCATAGCCATGGCCATTAAACATTACAATGTAGATTTACAGTTAGTGACAAAGAAAGAAATCCAAGATGTATTTGAAAATCAGGTCATAAAATATCATATATATACATAATATATATAATAATCTTATAATCTATAATATTATATATATTATATATGATATCATTATCTTATATATGTAATAATCTTATAATATATATGTAAAATAATCTTATTTTTATTTAAAAATATGTGTATCTAGATGTGACGGTTAATTGTAGGCATCAGCTTGACCAGGCTAAGCGTTGCCCAGAGAGCTGTTAAAACATCATTTCTGGGCATGTCTGTGAAGGTGTTTCCAGGAGAGATTAGTATTTGAATCAGCAGACTGAGGAGAAGATGCCCTCACTGGTACAGGTGGGCATCACCCCATTTTTTGAAGGCCTGAATATCCGAATTTAAAAAAAGAAAATATGGAGGAGACACAAATTCACTCTCTCTGCTTGATCTGGGACACCTATCTTCTCCTGCCTTTGAACATCAGTGCTTCATTCAGACTCAGACCAGAATTTCTACAACAGGCCCTGTGATCATCAAGCCTTCAGATTCAAACTGAATCACAGCCCTGACTTTCTTCATCCTCCAGCTTACAGACAGCAGATCCCAGGACTCCTTAACCTCCATAAATGCGTGGGCCAACTGCAATAATAAATCTCTTCGTATATAATCCTATTGGTTCTGCTTCTCTGGAGACCCCTAACACAGTAGACTTAAAAAAAAAAAAAAAAAAAACTTTAATGATAAATACCAAACATTTGCAGTGATTATTTCCAGGTGGTAGGATTTCAGCTATTTTTATTGGCTTCTTTATCAATCCTTGTAGCTCCCAGTTCCATAGTGACACATAGTAAGTGCTCAGGAAATATTTGCTGACGAGGTGAAAAAAATATTACCAGTGTGTGCAAGCTAGAGCATCACGGGTTTCATTTAGATATAAGGGAAGCATTTCCACCATGGTGGGTGGTAAACTCGGAAACATAATTAAAATACCATCTGGAATCATCTTTCCTGGAGATATTTTTTAAAGAAGGGAGTCATCTTATGATCCTGGAATGAGGAAGATTATCCTTAAGTGTGTCACAAATCCAGGAGCCGTAAAAAATATGTATACATTTGATTACATAAAACTTAAAAAAAAAAAGTCTGCAGACTCAAAACCACCATAAGCAAATTCAAAATATAAATGACAAACCAGGAAATGATGTTGGTGAAGCTTAGCAGAGAAGAGGGCTAATCTCTCTGACATGTAAAATCAATAAGAGAGCAGACCAATAGAAAAGAGGGCAAAAGATAAAGACAATTTGTAAGAAAATAAATACAAGTGATTCTCAAACAAATGCAAAAGTGGTCTACGTTATTCATGAGAGATGAAAATTAAAACTCTACTGATGTAGTAATTTTCACCTATCAGATGGGCAAAATTAAAAAGAACCTGATAAGCCACTGCTATCGATGAAATGTAGCAAAATAGACACTCTGAGACATTGCTGGAGATGGGGTGTAAATTGGCACAGCCTCCATGGAGAACATTTTAACAACATCTATTTTAAAAATGTATCATTTGTGGGGTACCTGCGTGGGTCAGTCGATTGAGCGTCTGACTTGGGCTCAGGTCATGATCTCACTGCTTGTGAGTTTGAGCCCCACATCAGGCTCTGTGCTGACAGCTCAGAACCCGGAGCCTGCTGCGGATTCTGTGTCTCTCTTTTAAAAATAAATAAACATTAAAGAAAAACAATTTTTAAAAAATGTATCACTTGGCCTAACTATTCCACTTTTAGGGATTTATCCCACAGATTTATTTGCACATAAGCATAGCACACAGGTGTCAGATTATCAGCCATGGCTTGTTTATAATAATAATAAAAGGTGGGAAGCACCCAAAACATCCACCAATAGGAGACTGCAGGGATGAACTATATATAGTCTACTACATAGTATGCTCTGCGGGCTCCTGAAAAAAAGAATAAGAAAGTTCTCTGTGCGCTCCCGTGGAAGAATCTCTAAGATACATATTACAGAGAAAGGGGGAAAAAGCAAATAGAAAAAGCAGGCATCTTTTATGTTTCAAAAAGAAAAAAGGAGGGACAGAATAAGCACATTTCGCTTATGTATACATATTGTCTAGAATGGTTCATCTGTTGCCTTGAGGGCAGGGAACAGTCCATGGAAAAGCTAGAGGTCTTTCAGTGTTTATCCTTTTGCATGTTTTGAAGTTCAAACGATGTGAAAGTATTACCTATTAAAAAAATTAATGAAGGCTCCTTCAGAGCTTTCTGTATGGGGTTCCCACAGTCAGAGGTGCTCTGTTTTTAACTTACACACACACACACACACACACACACACACACACACACACACACACACACAGTCCTCCTCCTGGAAATATTTTATTTTTCTTTAAGACCTGTGTTCAGATGTCACTTCCTCCAGGAAGTCTTCCCTGGCCAGCCCCATCTCCTCCATAGAAAGCGAGCTATGCCTGTTATACCCATTCCTAGTACCCTGTGGCATTTATCACAAGCTGTGCCTGTTAGTAATTATTTAATGCCTGTCTCCCTCAGTGCAGGTGCCACAAGAGACTAGTTCAGCCCAGAATCGAGCTGAGCACCTGCCGCATAAGACATGCTTACAAAAGGCTTTCTTCCTTTGGAAGGAAGGTGTTAAGAACTGAATGTTTGTATCCCCTCAAAATTCCTATGTTGAGGGGCGCCTGGGTAGCTCAGTCGGTTAAGTGTCTGACTTCGGCTCAAGTCATGATCTCACGGTTAGTGGGCTCAAGCCCCGCATCAGGCTCTGGGCTGACAGCTCAGAGCCTGGAGCCTGCTTCAGATTCTGTGTCTCCCTCTCTCTCTGCTCCTCCATCTCTCTCTGCCCCTCCCCTACTTGTGCTCTGTCTCTCTCTCTCTCTCTCAAAAATAAATAAACATTAAAAAATTAAGGGGCACCTGGGCGGCTCAGTCGGTTAAGCGTCTGACTTCAGCTCAGGTCATGATCTTGCGGCTTGTGTGTTCAAGCCCCGCATCAGCCTCTGTGCTGGTAGCTCAGAGCCTGGAGCCTGCTTTGGATTCTGTGTTCTCCCTCTCTCTGCCTCTTCCCTAGCTCACACTTTGTCTCTCTCTTTCTCTCTCTCTCAAAAATAAATAAACATTAATTTAAAAAAAAAATTCCTATGTTGAAATCCTAACGCCCAAGTGATGGTTTTAGGAGCTGGGGAGTCTTTGGGGTGATTGGGTCATGAGGGTGGAGCCCTCAGGAGTGGGAGCCGTGCCCTTACACAAGAGACCCCGGAGAGCTAGCTAGCTCTTTTCCCACCATGCGAGGACACAAGGAGAAAACAGCAGTCTGCAACCTGAAAGAGGGCTCTCACAAGAAACTGACCGTGTGGGCACCCTGATCTTGGACATCCAGCCTCCAGAGCTGTGAGAAATAAAGATCTGTTGTTTAAGTCCCCCAGTCTGTGGTATTTTTTAATAGTAGCCTGAGTTAAGACAGGAAGGAAGAAAAAAGGAAGGAATAATAACAACAGCAACGTTTCTGTGCACTGACTGTGAGCCAAGCAGTGGTGTAATGTACTTCGTGCATGTTGACACATTTAAAGTCCTACCATTATTACCAGCATTTCACAGATGAGGAAACACAGGCTCAGGGAGACTAAGCCACCTCCACACAGTCAGCAGGCAGAGCCAGGATTCCAACACAGGTGCTCGTCTTCCAGAACCCATGCTCTCGGCCTCTAGAAGGAAGGAAGGATGGGAAAAAAGAGGGAAAGCAGGGGGACGGACAATTTTCCCCAGAACCGCAGGATGGAGCACTTTACCCTTAAGGGTGGGGCCCCACCAGGCCAACAAGCCGTCAGTCTTTGGGAAGTTACAAGAACATTCATGAGGATTCTATAATATGTGTGGAACACTTGTAGGCTGACAGTGTGGGACCTCAACAGGAGGACAAAGAGACAGCAGGCTTGAAGCACGACAGCTGCCTTGTCTAGAGGAGCAGGTAACATGCATTGTAGATAAATACACTATCTGATGGGGGTTAATAGGCTTCATTGAATTAATGACGACAGAATAATTACAGCAACAAGCAACAGCAGCAGGGAGGCTGGGGATTCTAACTGAGGATAATTCCAGTGCCAGGGAAGATTGCAAGTTTTGACTTTAGGACGATGGAAACTTCCCTGGGATTGGAGCTTTATTATTTTTCAGCGTTTTAGGTTGGTAGCGTCCACCACGACCTGAGCTCTCTGCTGGTAAACAGGAAGTTATGTGCAGGACAGGCAATCTTAATAAAAGAAACAGAAAGAAATGGGAAATAAGAAAAGCACGGGAGTTGTGATTTCTGCCATCTCTTCTCAAACAGGATTTGGCCCTAATCTTTCAGGTTCGGACTGGATCCTGGAAAGCATAAGAGAATGGGGATTATATTCGGATAATCACAAGAGCAATAAAAATATCTATCATTTATGGAACCCTTACCTCCAGCCAGTCTCTGTGATAAGCACTCTTTATGCCTTAGCCCACTGAATTCCCAAAATAGTTTTATGGAGTGGGAATAAACACATTCCCCTGTTTTATAAGTAAGACAACTGAGGCTCAGAGAAGCAAAGTGACTTGTCTAAGACCACACAGCTAGGAAACTGCAGAAAGCAGTTCTAAGCTAGGGTTAAAAAAAAAAATCTTTAGGGGAACCTGGGTGGCTCAGTTGGTTGAGCATCAGACTTTGGCTCAGGTCATGATCTCACGGTTGGTGGGTTCGAGCCCCACATCAGGCTCTGTGCTGATAGCTCAGAGTCTGGAGCCTGCTTTGGATTCTGTGTGTGTGTCTCTCTCTCTGCCTCTTCCCTGCTTGTGCTCTGTCTCTCTGTCTCCCAAAAAATGAATAAATGTTTTAAAAAAAAATTAAAAGGAAAAAACAAAGCTTAAGAACTGTGCCCAGAAAAGAGTCACTTCTGAGGGAGAAAGTAGACTAAAGAACAGATCAGAGAGTAGACCTAAGTATAATTGTTGATGGGCATAAATTCCACTTAATTCAATAAGAATCTACTCAACACCTGGCATGGGCCCAACCCAGTGCAAGGTCCCTGTTGTAGACTGTTTTTTCCAAAGATGGCCATGACAATAGCTCCCGTGCCACATGTTCTTATAACATGATCTTGATATTCTCCATGTTCAGTGATGGAGTCTATGATCCCACTCCCTCGGATCTTAGCAAGTGGCTCAATCAATAGACTATAGCAGAAAATATGTTATTTGACTTCCAGGGATAGAGCATAATAACTATATGCACTTCCTCCTTGCTTTCTTGGGGTGCTCACTCTTGGACCCCAGCCACCATGTTGTGAGGAAGTACCACCTGCCCATGTGGAGAGACCAGGGGGAGAGGTCACATGAGGATGTTTTAGACAGCTGGATAGCTGAGGTCCCAGCTAACAGTCAACATGAAATAGACATGTGACAAAAGATTCCTCCCAATGCCTCCAACCACTAGCCATCAAGTCACCCTTAATTCCTGAGTTTTTCCAGCTGAGTCCCCAGACATCATGGAGCAGAAGTAAGCCATTGCCTCGGCACCTAGTCTGAATTCTTAACCCATAAGAGCCATGAGAGTAGTAAAGTTGTTGTTTATGCCAGTAAATATTGGTGTGATTTGTTACATAGAAATAGTACCTGGAACAGACCCCACAGAGTAATTTTTTAAGTGTGTGAAACAGGATGTGTCCTCTGTCTAATTTGAAGAACAAGACTCCTGTGGCAGGATTTTAATCAAAGGACATGCTTCACAATAGCCAAAAGGTGGAAATAATCCAAATGTCTATCAACTGATGAATGGAAAACCAAAATGTGGTGTAGTCATACAGTAGAATAATATTCAGCCATAAAACGGAACAAAGGACAGACCCATGTTACAACATAGATGAACCTGGAAAATATTACGTCGAATGAAAGAAGATGGGCACAAAAGGCCACACATTGTATGATTCCAATTATATGAAACATCCAGAGTGGGAAAATCCAAAGAGATAGGAAGTAGATTAATGGTTGATGGAGGGTGGGGGCAGAGACAAATGAGGAATGACTGCTTAATCGATAGAGGGTTTCTTTTTGGGGTGATGAAAATACACTGGAATTGGTGGTAAGAGTTGAAAAGTCTTGTGAATATCTTTTTTTAAGAGGAGTGTGCCATATTAGCTGTTTCTGTGAGAGTTTAAATTCATAAGATCTGGGGGGTCACCCAGAGATTACCAACTCCTAATTGTGAGGATTTGGGGCTCAGATTACACATCTGTAAAATGGGAATAGGAATACTCACAATGGAGGCTGCTGTCAGAATTAATAATTGCCTTGGTACAAAATGCACTCAAGTGGCATAAACCAAACTAAGGATTTTATAAAAGGAATTGGGGAAACCTCACAGGTCACTAAGAAGAACTTGGTCTCCTAAGAAACTTGAACCAGGAAGCCATCAAAAATCAAGACTGAAGGCACCTGGCTGGCTTGGTTGGTAGAGCACGTGATTCTTGATCTTGGGGTTGTGACTTCAAGCCTTACTTAAAAGCAAACCTTTAGGAGCACCCGGGTGGCTCAGTCCATTAAGCATCTGACTCCTGATTTCGGCTCAGGTTATGATATCAGTGTTGTGAGACCAAGCACCACATCAGGCTTCACACTGAGCATGGAGCCTGCTTAAGATTTGAAAAAGAAAGAAAAAGAAAGAAAGAAAGAAAGAAAGAAAGAAAGAAAGAAAGAAAGAAAGAAAGAAAGAAAAAGAAAGAAAGAAGGAAGGAAGGAAGGAAGGAAGGAAGGAAGGAAGGAAGGAAGGAAGGAAGAAAAAAAGGAAAGGAAAGGAAGAAAAGAAAAGGACAGAAAAGAAAAGAAAAGAAAAGAAAAGAAAAAATAAAGGAAGAAAGAAAGTCTTTTTTTTTTTTAACTGGGCTTCACATCCAGTGTGGAGCCCAACGCAGGACTTGAACTCATGACCCGGAGATCAAAACCTGAGCTGAGATCAAGAGTCAGACACTTAACTGTTGAGCCACCCAGGCACCTCTAAAATAAAATCTTTAAAAAAAAATCAAGACAGATTCTTTCTGGCATACGTGTAATGAACGGCGAGGTGGGGGGATTCTTTAAAATTATTGATGCATAGAAAATCAAGATTTTGCCTCATATTTTAAAGGTAATCCATTAGAGTCACTTCGTTATTTGCAAAATAACATTTTTGTAAAGGAGAATTAATTTGAATATCAAATAGTACCCTAGCTGGTAGAGTTGAAAAGTAGTTTAATGATCACAAGCTAAAAGCACAAAATCAACCTCCTGTAACAAATTCAGTTTATGACCTTAGGAGGACAAATAGTCTTTTCTACAACAAACATTTGAACAAATATAGTTTCCTAGAACACATTTTTTGAACCTCAGGATTATAATAAATAACCGAGTCCTAGGGAGTCTTAAAACAAATTTTAAATTGTATAGGCAAGTGATTTCCTATGTTATAGATAAAACTGGAAAGAGGGGCACCTGGGTGGCTCATTCGGTTAAGCGTCCAACTCTTGCTTTCAGCTCAGGTCATGATCTCATGGTTTGTGAGAATGGGCCTTGTGTCAGGCTCCATGCTGAGCATGGAACCTGCTTGGGATTCTCTCTGTCTCTCTCTCTCTCTCTTTCTCTCTCAAAAATAAAAAAATAATAATAAAATAAAATTGGAAAGCAAGTGAATTCTTTGTTGACAGGAGACAAATTATATATAAATTATATATAAACTTGACTAAATTCTTTATAGTGCCTGTCTTAATAATATTCATTGGTCTTCTTTATTACTCTGAAGGGATGATTCTCAGCCCTGGATGCACATTAGAATCAATGGCTATTTCAAAAAAAATGCCAGGACCACACCCAAAAAGTCTGATAAGATCAGTATGGAATAAGGACTGATGTGTATGAGGGACAGCAAGGAGACCATCGTGGGGGGAGCAGAGTGAGTCATGATGAGAAGGACAGGGGATGCAGTCACTGAATAAAGAGGCCAGCTCATGTAGGTTTTGTATGCCAACGTGATTTTACTCTAGATTTTACTCTGAAAAAATAGGGAGGCTGTAAGCCACATAAACCCAACTCAAATCAACCCAAGCAAGACTGAGAAAGTATTGGCTCTTCTAAATCTGTGGATGGGGCTGATACGGTTCAACATTATTCATTCTCTCTCTCTCTCCCCTCACATGCTTGCTCTGATGAAGCAAGCTGTCCTGTGGGGAGACCATCAAAGCAAGGAGCTGAGGGCAGCCTCTGGCCAATAGCCAGGTAGGGTCCGAGGGGCCGTCGGCCCAACAACTCTGAAGGAATTGAATCTTGTCAACAATCACGTGAGCTTGGATGGGGTTCCTCCCCACTTCCTTCCCTGAGATGACTGGACCCCCAGGAGACACCTCTACTGCAGCCTGTGAGAGACCCTGAGCCAGAGGCCCCAGGTGACCTACACCCAGACTCTCGACCCACGGGCACTCTGTGCCGTTTGAAGCTGCTAAGTTTGGGGGTAATTAGTTAGACAGTAATAGAAAACGAATACAGTGACTTAGACCAGGATGGGGATGGTAAGGATGAAGAGAAATGGGCAAATTTCAAGTATATTTTGGAGGCCAAGAGGATAGGTCTTAGAGATGAGCTGAATGGTGAGGAACTGGTAATGAACACCAGAATTCTGCCTCCAGAAAGCGTGGCTGCCCCTTGCTGAGACGGAAAGGAACGAGAGATGAATGCGTTTGAAGGAGAGAAAGGAGCTCTCTTCCAACACTTTAGTGGGAGGTGCCTGAAGACATCCAGGCGGGGGCCGAGCAGGCGTGGTGAGCTGCGCCCGCCTGGAGCCCAGAGGAGAAGGGATGCCACCCTGCCTCAGTTCCCTTTGCCGCTGCTCTCAGGAAAGCTTTCTAGAACTGAAGTGAGGCAGACCACATATAGATACCTGATCTAAACTGCGCCAGTTCACCCCATTTGGGAAGTGAAACTCAGAAACGCTAGGCGTCTCCGTTGGCCCTTCAATCAGAGCAATCTGGAACCTCCACTCGGGTGAGTGTCTTTAGCCACAGACAGCCACAACACTGCTGAGAGAGAATCGAGCAGAAGTGCCAAAAGAGAAACCCAGGCGGTAAACATGTGTCCCCCCCACCCCAAGCAAGAGAAAGGCAGGGGAGAGACTGCCTTGGTCCCTGCCGACCCATCTGAGCTCCAGTGGCACTTTCTGCCTGGGAGTCCCATTAGACATGCACACTTCCTTACAACAAATCCACCTTTGGGGCGCCTGGGTGGCTTGGTCGGTTGAGCATCCGACTTCGGCTCAGGTCATGATCTCACAGTCTGTGAGTTCGAGCCCCGCGTCGGGCTCTGTGCTGACAGCTCGGAGCCTGGAGCCTGTTTCAGATTCTGTGTCTCTCTCTCTCTCTCTGCCCCTCCCCTGTTCATGCTCTGTCTCTCTCTGTCTCAAAAATAAATAAACGTTAAAAAAAAATTAAAAAAAAAATTAAAAAAAAAAAAGAGTCTCCTTTTATAATAGCAGGTGGTCATGATTTTCTTTTTTCTTTCTTGCTTCCTTTTTTCTATCCTGAGGGGAATCATCTGCAAGTGTTTGGTTTAAAGGTTCAAAAACAACATCCACAACTTTGAACAATGGGTTAAAGGAGTCGTCTACAGATGAAATGAACAAAGGAACACGTTATTGAAAAATATTTAAACAAAAATTCCTTCCAGCAATTTTCTTGGGGAAAGTCAATACTGTGACTTAATCTGTTCACCCAAAGCCTACGCATTTACACATTTACACATACATTTTACCTCTGTATGTGTGTTTTACATAGTTTTCAAAATGCCCTCATATTCAGTACTTCTGGCATTTCATTGCCTCTCTTTCCTTCTCTATAAAAGGAGGCAATGAAGTGCTTATCTCAGTATCTGGTCCATAGTTAAGGGCTAGATATGTGGGGCTTTAACGATAGTGCTGTTAATCATACAATCATTCTTTCATTCAACGGGCACCAAGGTGGAATAGAGCAAAATGAAATTCAGTATTCCATCTACCTGTGATTCTAAAGACCCAGTGGAGAATCCAGAATATCTATATATAGGAGCAGTACCCTAGCTGGAAGTAGAAGACAGGACTCTTGTCCAGAAGCAGTTATGAGTAAGGGAAGCTGACGGACTGCAGAGGGAACTAAAACCATCCTTGCACTGCCGTTACTTGGTCCTTTTAGGCAAGGCAAGTGCTGTTACCATTATTTGACAGACGGGAACTTTGGAACTGGCGGAGCTTAAGAGACTTCTCAAAATTACAAGATTAAGGGACGGGAAATCAGACTCCCTAGAAGACACTGAGCTGCAGTAGGGTACAGGCTCTGCCCATCTTGTTTAATATCTACCTCAGGGCAGGGCACACAATGGGTACTCGTCCTAGATCAGGCTCCCAAGAAGCAAAGCCTCAAACGGGGATTCTTATGCCATGAATAATGGAGGAAGGGAGTGACGGAAACAAGACAGACGAGCAGAAGAGGGTGGGTGGATATGGATTCATCAGAAGCCTAGGCTTGTTCTGATCCCACAGGGCACATAAGTGACATCACAGAGTTATCCAACTTGAGTCATGGGGCCAGCCTTTTGGATACACTCTCTACTGGCAGTGGGCTGCCCTGAGCGAGGCGGGGGGGGGGGGGGGGTGCAAGCATAACCTCCCAGGCATTTCCAAACACCATTGGCAGAGCTCAATTCCCTGTAAGAGAATTCCTACACTCACAATTCCCTACACCCACAGCAGCTGGGGGGTGGGTGCCTTGACCTCTCCAATGGGATCTGGGTGGGAAAACAATAACGTCCAGAACAGTGCTCAATAAATACTTGTTGGATGAATGACTCATAACTGGAACAGAATTCTAGTCTCGCCATATGCTTTCCCTATACATACCCTTTCTATACAAGACAGGACTTTCATCCTGCAAAAATTTCATAATCAATGTCTCTAATTCAGGAGCCTTCCCCAGCACAATTCAACAGTATTGAGCACAACTCAGCTGGCAAGGGTCACATCTAACTGGGTCTAATTACCACTTTGGAAGAGGAAGGACATAGCTGTTGAGGTTTTAAGCTGCAAAATAATACCTTCACCCATCAGCCAAGGCCACTACAAATTAATGGTTGCACTGGGGTTTTATCTGACAACTAGATAAAGCCAATTCATGTCAAGGGACCAGAGACATAACATAAAAATTCCCTTGGATTTTTATCTCCCAGAGACGGTATTTGCTTCTCACATTCTTGTACTGCCCCTGGGCTGAGAACTCAAGCTGGGGACCAATATAACTTTCATACGAAGTCGATATTAAAGCAAGAATGTGTGGTATAATCATTACTGGCAGAAGGAGCCGAGCCAGGTCTTTGTACCTTTTCCTTTTAATTACACCCATTCTCCACTCAGCTCACAAATGCCCTGTCTTCCTTGTTGGAGCTTCTACCCAGCCTCCTCCTGCCATTAGGCTGTTCCTCTTTGTCCCAAAAAGTGGCTGTAAGTGGGAAGGTAGACTTGCAGAGGGAGGGTTATGATGCAGTCCTTTCCAAAAAGGAGAGATCTGATTCACTCTCCACACTGCAGCCAGACCAAGCATCTGCAAAACTGCTGATGTCACTCTCAGGCTGAAAACCCTTTGATCTTGGGTTTTAAGAATGAGCAATCTTTACTGGATTCCATAGGCCTGATGTAAGGTGGGCCTTACCTGCTTTCCCTCACTCACTACCCTCCAGCCACACTGACATTCTTTCAGTTTCTCAAACATGCTGTTCTCCATCTTGCCACAGGACCTTTGCATATGCTGATCCCTCAGCTGGAATGGTCTCACCTCCAGGTACTCTTTCAGATCAGACCTTAAATGGTATTTCCCTGGCTCCTATGTCTAATCCAGATTTGTTCTGGGTTGTCCCCATACTTTTTATTCATAGAACATTATAATTGGTTACTACAGTTTTTTTTTAATGTGTTCTCTAAAGCAGATGTGCCAGAAGAAAGCTCTTATTTTGATGACTATCAAATGCCTATACTTATTTTTCAATCAGTTCTTGGCTTAATGTGGGAAAAGAGCCCAAGCCCTCACTTTAGACATGGGTAAACTGAAGCCATGGAAGAAACAATATTTACCTGAGTTCATGTGGTTGGTTGGTTGGTCGGTCGGTTGGTTGGTTTTTTAAGGAAGTATTGGCAGTTATCCTTTGAAATATTCAACCCTTCTGCAAACATCCTGTGTTACTCTCATCTTAACTCTGGGAATTACTGTCTTCCAGATTTATTGCCCACCAGGGAAGAGTGAAACTGAGTGAAGAAACACATGGAAACCTTGTGTGGGTCTGCAGATCTTGCTGACATCATCACCAATCTCTTCCATGAATTTCTTCCTTGAACTCCTGAAGTCATCGGATTTCCCATTCTCACTCCCTCCTGTATTACACAGCATATCTTTAAAAATCATATAAAATAAAATAATTGGTCAACATGATGACAATATAGCTAGCCTTTGTTCAGCACTTACTGTAATGTGGCAAGTATCATGCTGAGCATATAACCTGTCTTAATCTCTTGCCCCACAGCAAGAGCTCTATAGGGCAGGCTGAGCGGATGCTGCTGTTTTCAGGGGGAAGAGTGTCTTGCCCAGCATTGCACAGCTGGTGAGTATGACAGCCTGGTTTTATGCCCAGCTACGTCTGCCTCAAAAGTGCATGGACTCTCCATCACATCATGACACCCTGAAGTGCTCAGTCCAGGACTGGCACAGAGCCCTTGATCCAATGAGCCACAAGAATGTTCTAGAAGCCCCCCACACACACACACTGACAACAGTCTTCCCAGGATATGTGTCTGCCCTCACAAGCCAAAGTACTCTAGTAGAGCAAGCATCAACCTAGTAAAAATTGAAGGGGTGCAAGGCAAAATCTAATAGCCTTTGTTGAAAATCATCAAAGACACACAAACCCATGTAAAATAAAGGAGCTCCCTGTGTAACCAATGTTACACATTTTTTGACTGCTGAGCATCCATTCCAACATCCTCTTTTTACAGTGATGCTCATTTACGATTTTGAGGCTTTAAACATTTTTTTTTTTACTTTGCATACAGTAAAATTCTTCGTGGTATACAGTTCTATGGGTATAGAACACCATAGAGACCATAGCACCTGATTAGAGAGCTGGAACTTTCAGCCCCACCCCTGACCTTCAGAGAGGGGAGGGGGCCGGAGATGGAGTTCAATCACAAATGGCCAATCATGCCTATGTATTGGAACCTTGATTTGAAAAAACCCTAAACAAGAGGGTTTGGAGGACTTCCCAGTTGAGGAGCACACTCACGTGCCAGAAGTGTGGCAGACTCCATTTTCACAGGAACAGAGGCCCCTGCACTCAGGACCCCCAGACCTTGCCCTATCTGTCTTCATCTGGCTGTTCATCTGCCTTTATGATAAACTGTAAGAGTAAGGATAGCACTTTGCTGAGTTCTTTGAGTCCTTCTAGCACATTATTGGAACTGAAAGTGGGGGAGGGAACCCCTGCATTTTTTCCAAGTTTATTTATTTATTTTGAGAGAGAGAGAGCAAGTGCGAACACCAGGGGAGGGGCAGAGAGAGAATCCCAAGAAGGTTCTGTGCTCTCAGCATAGAGTCTGATGTGGGGCTTGAACTCATGAACAGTGAGATCATGCTCTGAGCCAAGACCAAGAGTCAGATGCTTAACCAACTGAGCCACCTGGGTGCCCTGGGAACTCCTGAATTTAAAACTGGCCAGGCAAAAGTGAAGGTAGCCTGGGGACTCCCATTTGTGATTGAAGTGGGGGCATTAACCTGTAGGGTCTTCGGTAACTACGGGTAGATAGTATGATAACTGAATTGCATTACTGGATGCCAGCTGGAGTCAGAGAATCAAACTGGTGTTGGAATGACTATTGGCTTAGGGTTGCAAAGACATCTCACACGTGCCTAATCTGGAAGAGGCATGTTTCGTACTGTCAAGAGAAGCATGAAAGCAGAGGTGGGCACTGTAAACACTGGGCAACCAGAGGAACAGTTTCAATCCTGGGTGTGTCTCTACTTATGTAACTATGGGCAAATCATACAACCTCACCAGGGCTCAGTTCATTCCTTGATAAACTGGGAATAATAATAACAATAATAATACTATGGATTCCATACAGCTGTTTGAGACTTGAAGAGGTTAGTAGACCTACAGGGTTCAGGACACTGCCAGGGACATAGTAAACCCTCAATAAAAGTGGGTGGTTATCAGTGTTATTCCTCTTGTTTCTTCCAATTCATTCCCTCTTGAAATTTACCAGAGTAGGTTTCTTCTACCTGAAGCAGAAACACTCGATTGATACCCCTGCTTCTTTCCTTTGAGCAGAGAGAATGTGGTTAGATAAGCAAGAATGAGATCCTGGGGGGAGGTGGGTTTCTCCAGACAGACAAGATTCCACAGATGTTAGAAGGAGTAAGAAAGAGGAAAGGAGGGAGATCCAGACACACTGTGGTTCCCACAAGGACAGGAGAGACACTCTCCAGCCTCTGCTGGACCAGAAGCCACACTGGTTCAGTCATATGCCTGGGCTCCCGAAGAATATGCTGAGTCTTGGGCAGTGCTTCCAGCCCAGGGACCCACTGGAATCATCCAAGCAGCTCTACGGTATTCTGGTACCTGCATCCAGCCTCGGAGATTCTGACTTCATTAGTTTGGGAGGATGTCCACGGAAGAGGGATTTTTAAAAGCTCCCCAGGAGATGCAAAGGTGCTTCCAGGGTTGAAAACCTCCATCTGAGAGGAGGGAGCCAGAGGGCCACCCCACTGGTATTCACCTCTTCAGAGAAGGGCTCTTGGACTTTAATGAGCACATGAGTCATCTTGTCAAAATGTAGATTCTAGTTCAGTAGGTCCTGGGCAGGGCCTGGGACTCTGCATTTCTCACACGCTACCAGGTGATGCTGATGCTGCAGCTCAAGGACTGGGTAGCAAGAGCCACAGTGAAGGCTGTGGGTGTTGCAGGCCGTCGCACGAACACCTCGTATTGCGGCCCCCTTGTCCCTCACAGGGACCGGCCCGAATGCAGGACACCTGCTGCTTTGGGTTAATCTGCTCAGAACACCTGGGACTTCCCACAATTTCAAGTCACCCCACTTCTGCCCATTGGGTGGCAGAAGGCATTCTCGGGGCAGAGAAGGAAACAGACTGTGGCTCGGGGCCACCCCATGATGCTCCCCCAGCCCCAAATGCAGTCTGAGACCTCCTAGCCCAGTTGCTTACACTCATCCGTTTCTGCCCAGAGCCCAACTCTGTGCACAGAGCGTCCTCTCGGAATCAACTCACTGAGCCCTCCCCGCCTTTCCTCTGCACCTGAGGCAATTATTACTTGTCATAAACAAGAACTGCCAGCTGTGAGTAGCATCAGCTCGCTGTTCTTAAAATGCCTTCTAATCGGTTCTCTCAGAGAATTCTCCAACCCGAGATGGTTCTGCCCAGCCAATCACAGTGTGGTCCTGGGCCCATGTTTTGATAAGATAATCTGTCATTGTCAGTCAGAGATGCAGGGCTCTGACTGCAGGGAGGGGAGACTGGAGGAGAGAGCCTCCTCCCTCTCTGGAAGTAGGGCTGATTGCTGACTCTCCCAGAATCCTGTCCCTGGAGAGGCTGTGACAAATGTCAACCGACAGGATGAAACCCTCTATTTCTCAAACACCTGTAGGCCACTCCCCACCACAGCCTTACTTACGCCCATTTCTTGTTTGTCTCCCAAGCACCATTCAGAGGGAAGGCGGATGCCTTCTAGTAATCAATTACATGTGAAACCAAGAGGGGAAAGTTGGGGGGCATTTGGAGGGATAATGAGAGGCCATCTGTGGTGGTCAGCCTTGAAGATGGCCCCCAATTAGCCCCACCTCCTGATAGCCTCACCCCTCCCCATGGCACCAGAGTTGGTCTACAGGGTAAGTACAATATGGGCACCTGCTCTCGCTCCTTAGTCACTCCCTTGGTGCCATCACTCACTCGCAACGTTTTGAGGACAATGAGGTAGCCGATGGGGAGACCCGAATCAACAGGGACTAAGGCCTGCCAGCGGCCATGTGAATGAGCTTAGAGGCAGATTCTACCCTAGTGGAGCCTTGATTGGCTTGCAGCCCGGGACAGCAGCTTGGCTGCAACCATATAAGCCAGAAGCACCCAGCTAACCTGCTCCTGGATTCCTGACACCAGAAGCTGTGAGATCATCAATGTTTGTTGTTTTAAGCTTTTCCACTGGGGTTGATTTGTTACACAGCAATAGATAACTCACACACCATTCAAACCAGACCAAACCATTAACACAGTGTGGGTTCTTCTATGGCAAGAGGCAGTACCAATCACTACAAGAGGTAGTAATGGTAATAATAACAATAATAATAATAATGGCAGCTAACATTTACATAAGCCCTACTTGGAGCCAGGCACCGTTCTGAGCACTTTGCATGCGTTAACTCATGTAATCCTTCAGCTACCTATTATTGTTATTATTATTATCCTTGTCCATGCACTCCAGCTATCAGGAACATGTCTGGAAAGGTGGGTTGCAACAAATAAGACCACACACCATGGGGAACTGTGGTGCATCTCAGAGTGTTACCGGATGCGGGTTTGCTCTGTGCTGCGTGCCATCAGAAAGCAGCAGTCGATCCACGCTTGGAGTCAGGAGATACAGACTGGGGCTACAGCTGTCACTGGGAAAGAAGCAGCACCGCTCCCGTTGCTCAGGACAGAATGTTTGCTGTTTCCGTGGTTTGCACGGCACCCTCACTTTCGTGCTCAGACGCGATGACAGAACACTTTTATTTTTGTCTAGTGTCATAACCCTGAGCACGAAGTCTTCCCATACGTGGTCCTGTGAAACCGCTCAAGTGGAAACACCACAGCCTGGCTGCTGGTACCGGGCCAGCCACCAGCCGATCACGGCGTGTCTTCCTTTCTCATCCCCATTTGACAGATGGACAAAATTGAGGCCAAAATAAGTCAGGTAGTTAAAATGTAACGGTTGAAAAAACTTTAGAGCAGAGCTTCTCAAACTATCAGTAGTTTCGAGCCAGTTTGGTTTCGGTTTTGGTTTGTGTGTTTTCGAATCCACTGTGAGCCGAGATTTTCATAACATACAATATAAATGAATTGTTAGAATAATGATCACGTATTTAGATGTTGCATCACAGTCAAGTTGCTAGAAGAGTTTCTAACCATGTACTCTCAATTTATGTATTGTCTGGCCAAAGACAAATAAAATGGGTCTCATAGCACTACATGTCTACGGAGCCTGCTTTGAGCACCTTTGTAGAGGTTGTCTTGATGGAAGGTTTCTCAAACTACATGCATTCGTGCACCTTCAGTTTTGCCATGATTGGATAGCACCTCTGGTATTATTTACTTCATGTTAAATATCCTCCTCCTCTATCACCCCCCACCTATTAGAACAGCCACTATCAAAAGAGCAAAACAGTGTTGGCAAAAGTGTTTCCAAAAGTTGGAAACCAGGTGCACTGTTCATAGGAAAACAAAATGCTGCAGCTGCTTAGTATAAATGTTATCTTGAGAAGTTAATAGAGTTATCATACAATCCAGCAATCGCACTTCTAGGTATTTACTCAAAGAACACAAAGCAGGATGTCAAAAAGATATTTGCACCCTCATGTCCACTGCAGCATTATTCACAATAACCAAGTAGACGCAACCCTAATGTCCATCAACAGATGAATGGATAAAGTTTGGTACATACAGGCAATCAAATGTTATGCAGCCTTAAAAAAAGAAAGAAATCTTGTCACATGATACAGTGTAGATGAGCCTTAAGAACCTTATGCCAAATGAAATAAGCTAGTCACAAAAGGACACATAGTGTAGAATTCCACTCACTTGAAGTCCCTAAAGTAGTGAAAATCATAGAAAAGAATAAAGGTGGTTTCCAAGGGCTGGGGGAAGGAGAAATTAATGTTTGGTGTTTCAGAGTTTCAACTTTACAAGATTAAAAAGTTCTAGAAACCTGTTGCACAGCAATGTGACTATAATTAACAGTACTAAACTGTGCACTTGAAAATATTGAAGATGGTAAATTTAACATTATGTGCCTTTTCACCACAATTTTAAAGCAAAGAAAAAAAATTCTTCATCCCAAGCAATAGCAACCCCTATCATGTGTTGGGATGGCTTGTTTTTTTGTTTTGTTTTGTTTGTTTTTAAAGTTTATTTATTTTGGGGCACCTGAGTGGCTTGGTAGGTTAAGCGTCTGACTTTGGCTCAGGTCATGATCTCACAGCTTGTGGTTGGAGCCCCACGTCGGGCTCTGCGCTGACAGCTCGGAGCCTGGAGCCTGCTTCAGATTCTGTGTCTCCCTCTCTCTCTGCCCCTCCCCTGTTCATGCTCTGTCTCTCTCTGTCTCAAAAATAAATAAACACTAAAAAAAAATTTTAAGTTTATTTATTTTGAGACAGAGAGAAAGCATGGGCAGGGGAGGGGCAGAGAGAAAGGGAGACACGGAATCCCAAGCAAGCTCCACGGAGCCTGCCACAGGGCTCCATCCCATGAACCGTAAGGTCACAACCTGAGCCGAAATCAAGAGGCCAATGCTTAACCGACTGAGCCACTCAAGCACCCCATGGTAGCTAGTTTTACATGTTTCTTTTTATATACAGTATTTTAAAATAAATTCATTATTGACAGAATGTAGAAATGTGTTTTCCATGTACCAATGAAAATCATTTTGCATACCACCTATGGAGCACATACCACACTTTGGGAAACACTGATCTTTGAACCTCCTGTTGTTTCAATGCCTACCATCTGAGGCTGAGCAAGAGGAAACGTTCAGGATCACTCCTGCTTTCCAAGAGCATGTGGTCAGATTGAACAGCTAAAATAACCCAAGGAGGGCAGTGGAGTTTAAAAGAAATCTTAAAAGAATGCCCAAGACCATATTGCCCAAAGCCATCTAAGGATTCATTTCAAAGGGCACCTGTGTGGATCACTCGGTTGAGTGTCCAACTCTTGATTTCGGCTCAGGTCATGATCTCACAGTTTGTGAGATTGAGCCCTGCATCAGGCTCTGTGCTGTCAGCTCAGGATTCTCTCTCTCCCTCTCTATATGCCGCTTCCCCACTCATGCTCTCTCTCTCTCTCTCTCTCTCTCTCTCTCTCTCTCTCTCTCTCTCAAAATAAATAAACATAAAAAAAATAAAGATTCAGTGCAAAAAAAAAAAAAAATCCAGTGCAAGACCAGATCTGTTTTGTTCAATGTTCTATACCAAGTAGCTGGCACGTGTCTTGCCCATAGTGGAGTCTCAACTGATACTTGTTAGGTTCTATTAAATTACAATAAACACCAACTAAGTAGCACAAATCAGTGAGATACTAGACAGGGTTGCTAACCTGGGGTTTGTAGACGGACTCCAGAGGGTCCATGAACTTGAATGGGAAAATCCCCCATTTTGTGTAACCTCTAACTGATTGTCAGTATTTGCTTCCATTATAAATGTAGGCAACAAATCACAGTAATATTCATAGTATCTGTCACCAATATAAATCACGGATATTTTCATATCTCATTACAGTTGTTGTAGACATCTCAATATATTGTCTACATGCATCACTAATTGAAATTAAATAGTTGTTAGACCCACCACTACATCTTGTTATTTAATGCATTAGTAGAGAGGCATATATTACTATCACAAAAATTTGGTGGTTTCTTTAGAAATTTTGATAACCACATTTTAGGATAATTACAAAAGAAATCTTTTGTAATTTTACACACCTTTATTTCTGCGTTTACTTTCTGTGTTGTTCTCTCAAGGACTCTATAGACCTCACTAGATGCCAGAGGTGTCCGCAGCATGCGTGCACACACACACACACACACACACACACACAGAAGATTAAGACCTGCTGTTGGATTGACTCAATCTTCCCAGTGTAGCTGACAACACACTGGGTTTCGGTGTAGCTGAAACAAACTGAAAACGGAAGCAGCCCATTTCTGCCACCTTTTGGGAGGCAAACACCAACTCACCATCCCAGAGGGCAGTGAATTCACCAGTTAACAGTTGTATAGAGGAACCCCCTGATAACTATCAGGTTCAATGTCCCTGGCTGGCAAGGTCAAGGACTCAGAAAATTTGGTGTTGAGCAAAAACAGTTAAACTGACCTCACATGTGTAGGATTCAAAACATGGACTCTGGAGCTAGACTCCCCATGTTTGTATCCCAGTCCCAACAGTTAGGATCTGTGTGAGCTTGGGTAAGTTATTTCACCTGGATGGATCTCACTTTGCTCATTTGTAAAGCAGGAACCACAGAGCCTGATTGTGGTCGGCAGGAAATGGTCCTTTGAAGATGTCCAGGTTCTAATTCCTGGACCCTGTGAATCTGTAAGTTTCTATGGCAAAGAGGAACTAAGGCCACAGATGGAGTTCAGGTCAGCTAACCTTAAAATAGAAAGATTATTCTGGATTATCCAGGTGCACCCAATATAACCACAATATAACCTTAAATATGGAAGCAGGAGGAAGAAGAGAGTCAGAGATTTGAAGATGTGACACTGCCAGATGTGAAGATAGAAGGAGGGGCCACAAGCTGAGGAATGGCAAATGGTCTCTAAAATTTGGAAAAGGCAAGATTCTCTTTTAGAGGCTCCAGAAAAAGTGCAGCCTTGCCAACACCTTGATGTTAGCCAAGTGAGACCCAGTTTGGACATCTGGCCTACAGAACTGTAAGATAATAAATTTGTGTTGTTTTAAGCCATGAAGCTTGTGGCAAATTGTTACAGCATCAATAGGAAACTAACATACTATGTCAAAGGGGCTTGTGAGGATTAACAAATGAGTTAATTTATATAAAGCCCTTAGAACAGTCCCTAAAACACAATTGGTGTTATATATTATTAGTGTTATTGAAATGACAACTAAAAGTGAAAGAAATTAATCACTTCCAAAACAAACCAGGTCTGTTCAAATCAGCCCCTTGCTCTGTTTTAAAATCATGAACTAATATGGGCACCTGGGTGGCTCAGTCAGGCGAGAGTCCAACTTTGGCTCAGGTCATGATCTCGCGATTCATGAGTTTGAGCCCCACGCTGGGCTCTGTGCTGACAGCTCAGAGCCTGGAGTCTGCTTTGGATTCTGTGTCTCCCTCTCTGCCTCTCCTCTGTTTGTTCTCTCTCTCAAAAATTAAAATAAAATATTAAAAAAAATTTTAATCATGGACTAATAATGAACTCATGGATCCAGGCATTAATCATACAGCAGCTAACATCACAAAACAAGACATAAACAGACATTAGGTGCCTCCTGATGGACAAACACATGGCCACTAATGAAGCAGTCTTGCCAAAAATGGGGGGAAAAATCAGACAGAAACCTGATGAAACTTATGGATTCAACTACCAATGTACAGGAAACACAGAAGATAGAAGAACATGTCAAATGACACCACAGAGACATAATCAGCAATATCTAGACTCTGGGAAAGTCTACAGCAATGCTTCTCAAACTTTAAAGTGCATGTAAAACACCTGCGGATCTTGGTAAAATGCAGATTCTAAGCCAGTAGGTCTAGGGTAGGGCCTGACATTACATTTCTAACAAGCTGTCACGTGATGCTGATGCTCGTGACCCATGGACCATATTTTGAGTTTCCAGGCTCTGCAAAATATGTAATCCATTTTTTCTAGTAATAAAAGAATTGAAGGGGAAACCTACAGATTAAAAGATACACCAACCATTACATAGTTTTACATTTGGGTGAACTGGTAGAGAGATGGAGTCATTATCAAAGATCAGAAATGCAGCAGAGGAAATAATTTGATGAAGTTAATTATTTTAGTTTTTTAATTTTTTTATTATTTAAAAAAAATTTTAATGTTTATTTATTTGAGAGAGAGACAGAGCATGAGCGGGGGAGGGACAGAGAGAGAGGGAGACACAGAATCTGAAGCAGGCTCCAGGCTCTGCCTGGTCAGCACAGAGCCTGATGCAGGGCTTGAACCCACGGACTGCAAGATCATGACCTGAGCCGAAGTCAGACGCTTAACAGACTGAGCCACCCAGGCGCCCCAAATATTTAGTTTTGAACAGGTTGCATTTAAAACATTTGTGGTGTAGGGGTTATACACATTCATACAACTGTATCACATGTCTGTAGTCTTTCTCACCAACTCAGAGGATTGACTGAAGCACTGAGTAAATGTTTTTTTCAAACTAATGGAGCTGCATTGCCCATTCCTTTCAAAGAGAAATTTAGGTCCCAGTCAACTTTCATTGGACACCCAAGCTCTTGGCTCATGACACTTGGTCACAGGGCGGTCTCTGTGCAAATCAGAGATGATACGACATGTGATGCCTATGGTCACAGATCCCCCATCACCTAGGAATATTTCAATACCCATCCAACCAGCCCCATTCCAGGAGGCTAATCAAAGGACTGAGCTTTCCACTGAAAGTCTGCAGTAGCACTGACCTATTGGAAAAGAGGGGTTTTCGGAGACTTTACTCCAAATTCCAGCTTCATCAGCTGTGGTTTGGGAAGCGATTTAGGATCCTGGAGACCAGTGAACCTAGATTTGAATCTCAGCTTCTCACTTATTTATTTTGTGGCCTTGGCTGAGTTACATAACCTCTCTGACTCTCAGTATCATCTCTGAAATGGGATTAAAAATAATTATAACCTCCTCGCAGGTTTGTTGTGAGGATTAAATGAGATAATAGAAATAAAATGTTTAATCCAGTGCCTGACAGGAAATAAACACCTAGGAAATTTTCTCTGTTACTGCTGCTGCTACAGTGACCACTGTCTTCCGACCTCAGGAGAGCCAATGAATTCTTCTGACCCTCAGGAGCCTCTTCTCTAAGAAGGAGTAACAATAACCGACGGAAAGTTTGATGCCTCCCTCTTTTATTTCCTTTCGTTTCCTGTTCAAATATCCCCTTTTCAAAAAAGCCTTCCCCGGCCAGTCCTCTTCCTATATAAAATAGCCCACACTCTCTCTCCATCCCATTATGTTTTATTTTTCATCCTAGGAGCTATCCACCCAATTTATAGTCATTTGTTTAGTGTCTGTCTTCCCTACAAGAGATCAGTACCAAGGGAGTTAGGGACTTTGTCTATTGTGTTCACTGCCTCTCCCCTGGGCCAAGAAGAGTGTCTGGTATGTCAAAATGCTCAATACATTTCTTGTAAGATGGATGGATGGATGGATGGATGGATGGATGGATGGAAGAATGAATAAGTGAAAAAGAAAGAAAGAAAGAAAGAAAGAAAGAAAGAAAGAAAGAGAAAGAGAAGAAAAGAAGGAAGAGAGAAGAGAAGAGAAGAGAAGAGAAGAGAAGAGAAGAGAAGAGAAGAGAAGAGAAGAGAAGAGAAGGAGAAAGGGAAGGACGGAGGGAAGGACGGAGGGAAGGACGGAGGGAAGGAGGGAGGGAGGAAGGGAGGAAGAAAGGAATATGGTCACTACCAAACAATAACTACCCAGCCCTGAGTTGCTACTCAATGGATATTAGTTTCCTTCCTTCCTTCCAAGGCCAGAAAAATGAAGAGCTCTAGAAATCCTCTCGGGGCACTGGGGGAGGAACTGAGAGGGGAATGCCAACAGACATGCCTCCTTCCCCCTTCTCCACCAGCCATCATTCTAACCATCAAAACAAAAACCAGACTGCAGGTGCCAAGAAGTCTGTGCCTCCCTCATCCCCAGGAAGTCCCTCCTGGTTCTGAAACCCTAACAGAAGCGAGGAGTGCCTGCAGCTTGCTGCTTGTAGACAAGAATTCAGGCAGAATTTCAACAGCTGCTCCATTGCTTGTAACCCCAATAAACAGTGTCTGGCCAACCTAGTGTGGGGCCGCTGAGGGCTAGGGCTGTGCTGCTTTTGGGGTCTCAGAAGTAGAAAGTCAACAGGTTTGATGTATGGTGCCATTTATGGCACCTGAAATAGAACATCTGTTACCAGGTTGGCCGCTATCAAATCTTCTTTAATATAACAATACAAGCAGTGGCTGGGTCTTGAATGCCACTTTACAAAGCCAGTGGCCATACAGCAGAACTGTCTTTCCAATGGCTGATCTTGTCACTCCTCTACTGAAAACCCTCCCCTGGGTCCCCATCACGCTAGGAATGAAGTCCAAACTCCTCTCCCAGGGCTGCACCAGGTCCAGCATGGTCCAGGCCCATCCATCCTCTCCCCAGCATATCCTGCCTGG
Organism: Felis catus; assembly: GCF_018350175.1. NCBI lineage: Eukaryota > Metazoa > Chordata > Mammalia > Carnivora > Felidae > Felis > Felis catus. Next base: position 26,765,623 of record NC_058383.1, on the reverse strand, counting down.
GCCATCCTCCTCCTCAGTCACTCCACTCCAGCCACACACAGCCTGTCTGTGTTCCTACAACAGGAGGAATGCGTTGTCCCCCAGGGTCTTAGTACTTTTGCTTCTCCTGCCTGCGTGGGTTCCTCCTTATCTAGATCTTTGTCCCTGGTGTGCTCTTTTAAAGCAGCCCCAATGCCTACCCCCCCCCCCCATCACCTCAGTCTGTTTCAATACCACTGCAGCACTTGGGCACCTGGGCAATCTGCACTTATGTTGGCTTGTTTCTGTGCATACTTCCTCCTCTCCCTGCCCTCCCCTGGGCCATAAGTCCCTGCAGGAAAGAACTCTGCCTGCACTGTGTATCCCTAGAATAGTCCCTGACACATAGTAGGTGCTCAGTAAGTATTTTTAAAGGCATGAACGTGTTGAGAGTGGCATCCAACACCAAGAGTCAGCAAACTTTTTCTGTAAAGATCCAGATAGTAAGTATTTGAGGCTTAGTGGGCCATATGGTCTTGGTCACAACTATTCAATTCTGCCATTGCAGCACAAAAGAGCCAATGACAATATGTAATTAAGTGGGTGTGGCATTATTCCAATAACACTTCATTTATAAAATCAGGCAGCGGCCTGGATTTGGCCCATGGAGAGTAGTTTGTAATCCTTAGCTCTAGATCAAGATTCTGAATTCAAGTATACTATCCACACAGTTACTTGACATGGTTTTTTTTCCCCATATGCTATGACATCCACTGTGTGTTATATAAATATTAAATAAAACTGCATTCTATCCAATTTTCTTTTTTTTTATTTTTTTTTCAACGTTTATTTATATTTTGGGGGGACAGAGAGAGACAGAGCATGAATGGGGGAGGGGCAGAGAGAGAGGGAGACACAGAATCGGAAACAGGCTCCAGGCTCTGAGCCATCAGCCCAGAGCCTGATGCGGGGCTCGAACTCACGGGCCGCGAGATCGTGACCTGGCTGAAGTCGGACGCTTAACCGACTGCGCCACCCAGGCGCCCCTCTATCCAATTCTCTAACAAATAGGCTCATTCAAGTAAACATATCTTTTTAAAAAAATTTTTTAAGCTTTATTTTTGAGAGAGAGAGAGAGAGTGGGGGAGGAGCAGAGAGAAGGAGACACAGAATGTGAAGCAGGCTCCAGGCTCTGAGGTGTCAGCACAGAGCCCGACGCGGGGCTTGAACTCACGAACCGCGAGATCATGACCTGAGCCGAAGTTGGATGCCCAACCAACTGAGCCACCCAGGAGCCTCTCAAGTAAACAAATCTTAAGTGCCTGTAGTGCACCAAACACTGGGCTTAGTGCTGAGAATGTAACACTGCAGAAAGCATACCCTGGTCTTGCTGTGTGTAGTCAAGGGGCCACATATGTGAAATCATGATAGTACAACATGAAACATTATAATGGGTGCATCAAGAGGGATTGGGCCCTCTATAAAGGGTACAGCACCCCTTATATTAGTGGACAGTATGATTCTAGGATAATGGAAACTAAAAAGGATGGTTGGTGTGGAGAATCTTAGGCAATGTTACAAAATTCATGGGGTTCGGGGTGCTTGGGTGGCTCAGTCGGTTAAGCGACCAACTTTGGCTCAGGTCATGATCTCCCAGTTTGTGAGTTCGAGACCCACGTCAGGCTCTGTGCTGACAGCTTGGAGCCTGGAGCCTGTTTCCAATTCTGTCTCCCTCTCTCTCTGCCCCTTCTCCGCTCATGCTCTGTCTCTCTCTCTCTCTCTCTCTCAAAAATAAGTAAACATTAAAAAAATTTTTTTTAATTAAAAAAAAAAAAAACTCATGGGGTTCCATGAGGCTTAGACAATGTCCCATCAAGGTCTATCTGCAAGTGTTGAGTCTTATACTTCCTTAAAATTAACACCAGGCACCACACTTGACCTGTGAAGACAAGAAACCTTCTAGGAGGACCTGGTGCCTAAATCAAGTCCTGAATTAGGGAGGAAAGAGTGCTCTGTTCACAGCACATGCTAAGGCCAAAGATGGTTTACTCTCTCTGTAAACCAAAGACACTTAACACGACTGGATGAAAGAGGGAGACGGAGTGAAGATGGAGACGGCCGGGCAGGCAGACAAGAGTCACAACATTACGGCATGAGAAGAAATCTAATTTTATCCTAAGAGCAGGGGGAAGCCTATCAGGGGTTTTCAGCAAAGAAGTTGAAAAACCAGATATGTTTTTTGGAAAACATGATGCTCAGTGTGTCCAGATGATGGACTGGGAGAGAGATACTGGAAACCAGGAGAGGTTTTGCAAAAGGCTTGAATGGTTTACAGCGCCCAAATAGAACTTCAAGACAACTTCTTGTGGAAAATGGAAGACAGCCTATTTGAGATTTTCCACCTAGGACAGGCTTCTCTTTCAAACAGGAACAAGAAACTTCTTAATTTTCCCCCCAAGTCCAATAAGGACCATCATAAGGATCCAGCTGCCAGGTTTAGAATGAGTAGAGCAAAGCAAAAATGATAGAGAAACAAAACATAAAATGAGACTATTTTCCACTTTGAACAGAGGCCAATAAATTTATGGGAACTTGCAGTTTTCCATGAGTAACAACTGAAGTAGGAAACAACACTAATATCATTATTCTTATGTTAATAATTACATTCAATTGGATTACTTAAGCAGAGGATGCCTTGGGGAGCAAAGACAGTCTAAGGAATTCCATTATCAAAATTTCACTTGTGGCTCATGGTCTCCTTAGCACCACTAATTAATATTCTCTCCCTAAACAAACAAAGATTGAGGAGGTTGGTGAACTACAGAAATATCGCTTATCATAGGAAATGATGGAGAGCACACAAAATAAAGACTAGGGTCACACTTGCGATTTTTATCATAATAAAATGCTCCTGAGGAACCACTTGGCAAAATTGCACCATAATGCCTGGCAAGATTAATGGCTTCAAGACAATTTTAAAATTAAAACAAGTCTCAGGTTCAGTCACTGAATTTAGACATTGGGAAAATACTCATTTTGCTCCAGCCATCAATTCATGGCAGGTTTTTGGTTTTGGTTTGTCTTTTTTTTTTTTTTTTTAATGTGCCAGCATTTGATTCAAAAATTGAGTTTCCTCTATGTCTCGTTCACAATCTATTTCAAATATACACCTGAGGGCACTGGATTCCTGGTGCTGGTGAGGCAGCAACTGATAAGAACACAGGCTTTGTAGTATGAGAGCTATGGGTTCATATCCTGATTCTGTCATGAACTACATGGGGCCTTGAGCAAGTTACTTAATCTCTCTGCCTCGGTATCCTTATCTGTAAAATGGGGATAATAATTTTATCTAACCTTAAAGAAGTTTAAAGGGTAATTGTTCTAGGGCAACGTCTAGCACCTGGCATATGTTTCAATAAGTGGCAGTTGTTCTGGAACGATTATTATGCTGCATCCCTTCCCCTGCTCACAGGAGACCAACAAAACAACCCATTGTGAGTCCGATTCTGCACCAAGGCCACTGACTTTCAATATATATGTCTTGCCTGAATGTGAATGAATACATGATGCTGGTAACCAGCGACTCCAAATTTTCACCCAGTTTCTAGAACCATCTTACTTTCACTTGTTTAAATGGCAGGTGTGTCTTGTGTGTCAGTTATAACAAGCCCTCTTTGATGGAGTGAAATTACATCCCTGAAAGGGGATGGAGATAGCATAGGGCCCCAGACCAGTAGCCTTTACAGCAGGGGTCAAAGAGGGGAAGGTGCAGCCATTGGCGAAGTGTGGTCCAAGGAAAACTTTTTAAAATCCAGGTAGTACAGGTCTCTTTTGGACTGAGTGTATGTTGCCAATTATTACTAATATAAGCATAAAAATAAAAATGCTTACTAAGTGACAGATATTTAGCCTACAGCTCTAAATACATGATCTCATTTAATCCACATGACAGTTCTATCAGGTCTAAATCTAAAATTATTTGGCATTTTATTTTTGGGAAAGTGGAAGTGCAGAAATGTTAAGTAATTCTCCCACATTACCCAACTAAAAATTCATAAGGTGTTTGGTCCTAAAAACCCAAGTATTTAGCTGCTATGCTATACCTTCCAAGCAAATACAGACCCTTAGACGAATGTCATAAGCATATCACCCACTTTGGTTTTGTGTGGTTGCTGAGACACAAGACCACAAATTGGGTGACCCAAGCATCAGAAATATGTTGTCTCACAGTTCTGGAGGCTGGAAGCCTGAGATCCAGGTGCCAGCAAGGCAAGCCAGATTCCCTTTGACACTGAAATCTGCTCTATGACTCTCTCCTAGCTTCTGATAGTTTGCTGGAAATCTTTGGCATTCCTTGATAGTGGATCTCCACCTTCATCTTTACACAGCATTCTCCCTGTGTGCATGTCTGTCTCCAAATGTCCCCTCTTTATAAGGACATCAGTTACACTGGATTATTCCAACCTACTCCAGTATGACCTCATCTTAACTAATTACACATACAAAGACCCTACCTCCAAATAAGACCACCTTCTGAAGTGCTGGGGGTTAGGGGTTCATATAAATGAGAGGGGCACGATTCAACCTGTAATATTATTCAATCCCATCTGTCTTAACTGGTTATTCCTCCATCTTCTGACCCAGGGCATGGGGGAGGGAAACAGGATTTCTACACACTCCCAAACATACTGCAAGATGTAACTCTTCATTCCAAAACCCACAGAGCCATTTATCCCATGTTAGAAAGGAGAACTGAAAAGGGATACAGTGCAAAAGATGTCAAAGCAAAGATAAATGTTTCCTCAGGGGCAACAACTCTCAGAGACTTGAGTAGTAAGTTTTTGAAAAATGGACACGTGAGGAACAAAGGTTGAGTTTTGTGAAATCATTGATAACCCCCAAGACAACACCCAGCTTTCCCCCATGATTATAAATGGGGGGATTTGAAATGGAACTTCTATTGTGTGGCTTTCAAAGCCCTCGGTGGCCCAGAAGTAGTGAATCATTTCTAAGGTAAAGCACTTCCTTTGAACTCAGGGGAAACAAAAGTAGGCAGATAAAAAATGATAATGCAGGAAGCAGATTTATGAGCAACTTGAAATCTGAACACTGCTTTTTTATATTCCTTACGATGGACCAGTCCTGTGGCCATGGGGGAATAAGCGCCTAAGATTGAACACCAAAAATAAAATCTCTCAGCATTTCCCAAACTCATACAGGAAATCTCACACAAGCCCCTCCCCAATAAATAATAGATGGGATGTAAATGCAGACTCCTTTGTCTAGCAATGGACGTAAGTAGATGAAGTTGTCCATTCTTTCAAGTTATTTCCAGAGTGACAGCCGTATGCTGAGTGCTGTCCCAGGTCCTGAAAAGAAATACCTCAAGGAGGATTTACCCATTAGGTGGATCCCAAACTCAGAATAATTAAATCATAGATCTACAAGTGACTTCAGGAGTCATTTATGCAGACAGAGGATGGTAAAGGAGACAGAGGAAGGCATGTGTCTTATATTTCTGTTTTGTGTCATCTAACAAATTCTTCCCAGCAAACTTTCAAGATGCTGTCTTTCCTGTGAGCCAGTATTATGAATCTCTTTCCGACCATTTTGTAGGAATCCACAGTGACTAAGCTCCTCTTCTTCTGGTTGGGCATAATTTGTACATATATTGCAAGGAACAACCATTTTGCTTTTGAACACCTCCTACCTAAGTGAGGCCAAGGTTATTCAAGGAAGAAGATACTTTCCCTACCTTGGGGACACTAACAGTCCTGTGGATGTATAAAATGCAGATATATAATAAGGTTATTTCCATAACAGAAATAATACAATAAAACAATATTTTATTAGGACATAGGTTGAAAACTGGCAACACCTATAGGTCAGTTCCTGCCTATAGACATTCTTGGCTATGTTTTCCCCCATTCCACCTCACATAACTTCTTATTTTGAAAATTCTCAAGTCTAAAGAAAAGTTCAAATAATAGTATAATTACTATTCAGATATACCTAACACATACATACACATTTTTTTTTCTGAACTACTTGGAAATAAATTGCAGACAACAGAATACTTCATTCAGGAATACTTCAGTGTGAATTTCTTAATAATAAGGACATTCTCCAATTTATCCATGATAACCATTATCATACTCAAGAAAATAAATAATAATTCCATAATATCATATAACATGTAGTTCATATTCAAGTATCTTTAACAGACAAAAACAATGTCTTATGTAGCTGTTGCCTAGTTGTTGTTTTTTTTTTTAATTTGGCGATTTAACATAAGAATCCAAACTTTCAGGGGTGCCTGGGTGGCTCAGTTGGTTGAGCATCCGACTTCGGCTCAGGTCATGATCTCACAGTCCGTGAGTTCGAGCCCTCCATCGGGCTCTGTGCTGACAGCTCTGAGCCTGGAGCCTGCTTCAGATTCTGTGTCGCCTTTTCTCTGACCCTCCCCTGTTCATGCTCTGTCTTTCTCTGTCTCAAAAATAAATAAATATTTTTAAAAATTAAAAAAAAAAGAATCCAAACTTTCAGTTTTCCTTGAAAAATAAGCCCTAAAAACACTAAGCCTGGATTCTCACATGGAAAAAATTAGCTGAAACTGAATCCCCTTTAGATATGACCTATGTTCATTTTGTCACCATCTCTACCACTCATTATTTTCATCAGGCATAACTAGCTGCTGCAGAAATTTCTCTGGACCCCTTATAAAGGGCTCTCCCTGAAATCACAGTGGAGCAAGCTACTACCTCTATCTAGAGGTGCTTCCATGCTAAATTTTGGCCATTCCAACCCTTCTCTTTCAGCTCTGTCTTCCAATACAAACTCCAAATCCTAAAATTTAGTAGACATCTAGTGTTGATGAAGCATCTCAAACATAGTATGTCCAAAACTGATCTTCTCCCCCAAACCCTATTCCATCCATAGCCTGTCCCATTCCAGATGACAACAATCCCTTCCTTCAGTTGCTGATGCCAAACATTTCAGTTATCCATGACTCTTGTCACTCCCACACACAACCCTCATCCAATTCATAAAGAAATGTCACTGGCTCCATCTTAAAACCATAACCCAAACAGGACCACTTCTTTCCACCCCCACTGTTCTCATTCTGGTATATGATCCACCAACATCTCTCACCTGGACTATTTCAACGCCTCCTCTTCAAACATTAGTGCTCTGGTTAAAACCCTCCCATAGCTTCTTATTGCGTTCAGTTCAAAATCAAAGTCCTTAAAATGGCCTGTGAGCTTCCACACGATCTTGTCACCTATTACCTTTCTGACCTCTTCTCTTACCCCTCTTCTCAGGCCCTGCCTACTCTGTTCCAGCCACACTGCCATCCTTGTTCCTCCTCAAATAAGCCAGGTACTCCAGCGTCTCTGTATTAACTGTTCCCTCTGCCTGTGATATTCTTCCCTCACATATCCACTTGACTTGTTCTTTCACTTCCTTCAAGTCTTTGTTCCATTCTCCCCTTCTCAGGGAAGACTGTCATGAGCATCCTATTTAAAATGATAACCCATGGGGTGCCTGGTTGTCTTAGTCTGTTAAGTGTCCAACTCTTGATCTCAGCTCAGGCCTTGATCTCAAGGTTGTGAGTTCAAACCCTACATTGGTCTCCATGCTGGGCGTGAAGCCTACTTAAACAATAAATAAAATAGGCAGTCCCGGAGTCCCAGCCGGTTCCTACCGCAGTCCCGCAGTCGCCTGGCTCCTCTTTCCTTTCAAAATGACAGATGCTGCTGTGTCCTTCGCCAAGGACTCCCTGGTGTGTGGAGTGGTGGTGGCCATCTCCAAGACCACGGTAGCGCCCATCGAGCGGGTCAAGCTGCTGCTGCAGGTGCAGCATGCCAGCAAGCAAATCACCGCAGATAAGCAATACAAGGGCATTATAGACTGCGTGGTTCGTATCCCCCGGGAGCAGGGAGTCCTGTCCTTCTGGCGCGGTAACCTGGCCAATGTCATCAGATACTTCCCCACCCAGGCCCTCAACTTCTCCTTCAAAGATAAATACAAGATCTTCCTGGGTGGCGTGGACAAGAGAACCCAGTTTTGGCGCTACTTTGCAGGGAATCTGGCATCGGGTGGCGCCGCTGGGGCCACATCCTTGTGTTTTGTGTATCCTCTGGATTTTGCCCGTACCTGTCTAGCAGCCGATGTGGGCAAGGCTGGACCAGAAAGGGAATTCCGAGGCCTGGTTAAGATCTACAAATCTGATGGGATTAAGGGCCTGTACCGAGGCTTTAATGTGTCTGTGCAGGGCATTATCATCTACCGAGCTGCCTACTTCGGTATCTATGATACTGCAAAGGGCATGCTTCCGGATCCCAAGAACACTCACATCTACATCAGTTGGATGATCGCACAGTCCCTCACAGCGGTTGCCGGGTTGACTTCCTATCCCTTTGACACTGTTCGTCGCCGAATGATGACGCAGCCGGGGCGCAAAGGAACCGACATCATGTACACACGCATGCTTGACTGCTGGAGGAAGATTGCTCCTAACGAAGGGGCCAAAGCTTTTTTCAAGGGGGCGTGGTCCAATGTTCTCAGAGGCATGGGTGGTGCCTTCGTGCTTGTCTTGTATGATGAAATCAAGAAGTTCACATAAGTTATTTCCTAGTTTCTTCCCCTGTGAACAGGCATGTTGTATTATATAAAACATCTTGAGCATTCTTGACAGACTGTTGGCTATTTATCAACGGCAACTATTGACTGGTTGAAAATGGGAAGCAATAATGTTCATCTGACCAGTTTTCTCTTAAAGCTATTTCCACGATGACGGGACTCAATTATATTTTTTATTTCAGTCACTCCTGATAAATAAATTTGAAGAAATAAACACTATCCAAAACATTAAATAAATAAATAAATAAATAAATAAATAAATAAATAAATAAAATTATAACCCACTGTCCACTGCTCCATGACACTTCCAGTCCCCCTTACCCTGCTTTACTTTTTCTTTTATGCCTAGAACAGATTACCTTCTACATTGTACATATTTATTTATTATGTTTATGCTTTATTGTCTACCTCCCCTCACTAGAATGTAAGGGCCAATTCTATCCATTGATGTATCCAAGCATGTAAAAGAGCATTTGAAATGAGAATGTAAAATGGTGTGACCCTGTGGAAAGCTCTTTAGCAGTTTCTTAACAAACTAAACATAGAATGACCCAATGACCCAGCAATTCCATTCCCCGAAGAACTGAAAATGGACACTCGAACAAATGGTACATGAATGTTCATAGCAGCACTATTCAAAATAGCCCCAAAGGTGGAAACAACTCAAATGTCCATCAACAGATGAGTGAATAAACAAGTTGCAGAAATACATTAAATGGAATACTACTGGGCCATGAAAAAGAATGGAGAATTGATACATGTTACACAGTAGATGAACCTCGAAAATTTTATGCTAAGTGTGAGAAACCAGACACAAAGGTCTCATATCGTATGATCTCATTTATATGAAATATCCAGAATAGATATATCCATAGAGACAGGAAGCAAATTGGTAGTTACCAGAAGCTGGAGGTAGTAATTATTTACTGGATATGGATTTTTATTGGGGATAATGAAATGTCTTGGAAATAGACAGAAGGGATGGTTGCACAACACTGTGAATGCACCAAATGCCACTGATATGTTCACTTTAGATTGATTCACTGTGTGTTAAATTCATTCAATTTAACCTGTATAAAAAAGAGCAGCTCAAAAAAAAAGGACCTCAATAAATATTTGCCGAATGAATGAATGAATGAACAGGAAACAAATCAGTATGTCTGGCCCTGAAAACAGATAACACTAACAGGTAGTCTATCAAAAAGCATTTTTTGGAAGTCTGTGGCCCTTTCACCAGCCACATGTAAATCACCCCATTTGGGGTGTAAGTAAGCATTGAAGCAGTATTGCCCTGGGGGTCCATGACCATTTTTGGTGGCCTGAGCTGTTTTATTACTCTGCTCATGGAGAACAGGAGACAAAGCCTGGGGTCCTATCAGGGGAAAAAAATCTTCCTGTGTCGGAATTTTCAGAACCTCCTGTTCCTACATAGCTAGAGACATTTCTGACTGCCAGGAGGGAATAAAGCCAGTGGGAGTTAGTCCCATCTGCCTACAGAGGGGCAGGAACATCATCTGTCTAAATACTTCTTCGTCAGAAAGTCTTACAGCTGGAGGCCTTTCCTCACTCTCACTGTGACCTCAGCCTTAGGGCCACATTAAAGAGCATTAATGCCATGGAGAGGGGGAGGCAGGGAGGAGATGGGCTGCCAGACTGGAACTAAATTAAAAATAAAGCTCCCCTTATTAAATTCATAATTATTGTGAAGCTGTGAAATCTTATTTTAAACCTCCGGCTCCTTTCTTTTGTCCAGGGTACAGGCTGCCTGCTTCTGAATCCCTATTTTGCTTTATGGACAATTTCTTTTTAGCATTCTGAGCGTTTAACCTTGAAAAATAGTGTTGTTTTGCTGCTGTATTTTCTGATTGTTAGTCTCCAGGCATCTCTGTGGCATCTTTATAAATCTGCAGGAGCTGGTAAATATTTCTTGCCGACCAGCAGCTGAAATCTGAAAATACCAGCTCACTTTTTAGCTGTCAGGCAATTAATGTAATTCAAAGGAAATGAAAGGTATGGGCAACTGGGACTGCTTTTAATAACAGGAGGGTTTCTGGCTCAGACTTAGAAAGGCAGGAGAGAAGAATCAATAAAAGGCGAACAGAAAGGGTAGAAGAGGGCATGGAGTTCTCCAGAAATATTTTGTCAGCATGCTGGCCAACACCGCTAATCTGTGCCAAGAGAAGCTGATAAATGTAGCCACTGATGGTCAACTTAGAGATGGGCCAACCTTCAAGGCCTAGACTAGGGTATCCATTAGCCTAGAAGATGGCTTTGTACAAACAGAAAAAGATGCCTCAAGAGGGCAGGTAAATCAGGAGAAAATATCCCCTGAGAATGGATGCAGCCCCAAACCAGGGCACACAGCTTGATGACCAGAGAAGAACTGCATTTAAGCCCTCTTCCTACAAACTCATCCCTATAGCCAGTGGCCTTTGTGCAGTGCACAAACTGTACAGCTGCATGTAGCAGCCCTATCCAGATCACGTCCCACTTCCTCATCCTTCATAATATTGGCTTCCCATTCTTCCCCGCTAAGTCAAGAATCAACTTGTTAGCTTTGGATCCCAGAGGTGAGAGAAGTGTAATTGGCTATAAAACTTAATGTGAAGAGTTAGGCTATGGAGAAGGGGAGGGGGGATCTCACTCATATGGTGATGCTGTTTCATTTCTCAAAGGAGGGAAAGTCTTTCCTTTTAGTGAGAAATAGACTAGTCATTAAAGGCAGGCATTTTCCAGTCCAGAGAAGGGTAATTCTATCAATGTCTGCCACCTTTCAGATACTTCAGACAGGGTAGTCAGGGTTCTACAATGCATAGGGCAGAAATCACACGCTGCTTTATGTAACTGTTGCCTCCCTGGACTGCAGTGTGGATACTGCCCCCTGGAGTTGTACAATATAGCAACCCTGCATCCCACGTGCAGTGCATCTGGGAGGCTCAGGGAGCACACCGGCATACATACTTTGACCTGCCTCCCGAGAGAAAAGCAAGCTTTCAAAACCTCGTCCATCAAGGGGTGTCTGGGCAGCTCAGTCAGTTAAGCATCTGACTCTTGACTTCAGCTCAGGTCATGATTTCATGGTTTGTGGGTTTGAGTCCCACGCTGGGGGCTCTGCACTAATATGTGGAGCCTACTTAGGATTCCCTCTCCCCTCTGTCTCTGCCCCTCCTCTCTCTCTCTCTCTCTCTCTCTCTCTCTCTCTCTCTCTCTCTCTTTCAAAATAAATAAATAAACATTTACAATTTTTTTAATGTTTATTTACTTTTGAGACAGAAAGAGAAACAGAGCACGAGTTGGGGAGGGGCAGAGAGAGAGACACACAGAATCTGAAGCAGGATCCAGGCTCCAAGCTGTCAACACAGAGACTGACGTGGGGCTCGAACTCACGAACTGCAAGATCATGATCTGAGCCAAAGTCGGATGTTTAACAGACTAGGCCATCCAGGTGCCCCTAAATAAATAAACATTTTAGAAAGTAGTTTTCTAAAAACCTGGCCCATCGAGATAAATAGAAAATCATCTAATATGTTTTTATATACTAGCACACATTTAGACAATAAAACAGTCTATTTACAATAAAATTTTAAAATATCAAAAACCTAGGAATAAACCTAGCAAAAGATGTGTAAAACTGATAATGGAAGTCTCTAAAATATCACTGATAATAATTTTAAAATACCTACAACAGCTACACGGAGGGATAAACAATGGTCACGGATTGGAGGGCTCTATACTGTAATAAAGTCAATTCTCTGCAAACTGATCTATAGTTCTTTAACACAATCTCCATCGAATCTCCAGTTGAAGTTTTTATGGAAATTGAGCAGCTAATTTTGAAACGTATATGTAAAAGACTAGCCAAGACAATCTTAAAGAGCAATGAGGTAGAAGGGCATACTATACTAGGTATTAAGACTTATTGTAATGGTAGAAATTAAGACAGTAATGAGGGCATGAAAAGAGACAAACAGTATCAAGTGTTGTTGACAATTCAGAGCAACTAGAATTCCCATCCACTGCTAGTGGAAGTTTACATTCATAGAAGCACTTCAGAAAACTGTTCAGCAGAATCTACTAAATTTGAACAATGTTTATTTTATGACCCAGCAATTTTCCTGCTAGCTATGATACCCGACAGAACTGGCTACACATGTAAACCAAAAATCAAGCTCAAAGATGTTCATGGCAACACTGTTTTTAATGTCAAAACCCGGAAATAGCCACAAATGCCCAACAATAATAAAATGAATAAATAAAATGGTGGTATATTCTCATGATGGAATACTATTCAGCAATAAAAATCAACCAACTATAGCTCCATGCAATTACTTAAATGAATCTCACATTGCTTGATTCCATTTATATCTTCTTAAGTGGCAAAAACTCATCTGTGGTATTAGAACTCAGTATGGAAATTACTTTTGGAAAGAAGGGGACACAACAGTGCTTTGGGGGTGTTGGCTATTCAAGTGTGTTCACATTGTGAAAATATTGAGCTAAACACTTATGGGTCGTGTATTTTTCTTTCAATATGTTATATTTCATATGAGGACTTTAAGAGACAAAACAGATGAACCTAAGGGAAGGGAAACAAAAATAATATAAAAACAGGGAGGGGGACAAAACAAAAGCGACTCATAAACATGGAGAACAAACTGAGGGTTGCTGGAAGGGTTGTGGGAGGGGGGATGGGCTAAATGGGTAAGGAGCACTAAGGAATCTACTGAAATCATTGCTTCACTATATACTAACTATTCGGATGTAAATTTTTAAAAATAAAAAATAAAGTTAAATAAAAAAACATTTTATTTGCACTTGCTTATGGACACTAGTGATTTTCTTTTTTAAGTGTTTATTTAAATTCTAGTTAGTTAACAGACTGTGGAATATTAGTTTCAGGGGTACAGTGCAGTGATTCAACACTTCCAAACATTGCTCAGCGATTAATCATGATAAGTGTACTTTTAATCCCCATCACCTACTTCACCCATCCCCTCAACCACCTCCCCTCTCATAACTATCAGTTTGGTCTCTATAGGTAAGAGTCTATTTCTTAGGACACCTGGGTGGCTCAGTCAGTTAAGCATCTGATGCCCTCTCAGGTCATGATCTCACAGCTTGTGAGTTCAAGCCCCACGTCAGGCTCTGTGCTGACAGCTCAGAGCCTGGAGCCTGCTTCGGATTCTGTGTGTGTGTCTCTCTCTCTCTGCCCCTCTCCTGCTCATGCTGTCTTTCTCTCTCTCTCTCTCTTTCTCTCTATCTCTATCTCTATCTCTATCTCTCTTTTTCTCTCTCTCAAAAATAAATAAACATTAAAAAATTCTAAGAAAGAGTCTGTTTCTTGGTTTGCCGTTCTCTTTTTCCCTCTTTCCTTGTTTGTTTTGTTTTTTATAGTCCACATATGAGTGAAATCATAGGGTATTTGTCTTTCTCTGACCTATTCCACTTAGCATAATATTCTCTAGCTCCATCCATGTCATTACAAATGGCCATATATCATTCTTTTTTATGGCTGAGTAATATTCCATCATATATATATATATATGCCTCACATCTTCCTTATCCATTTTTAAAACCCCTTTCAGAGCCTAAATGTCCATCAACTGATGAATGGATAAAGAAATTGTAGTTTATATACACAATAGAATACTACGTAGCAATGAGAAAGAACGAAATATGGCCCTTTGTAGCAACGTGGATGGAACTGGAGAGTGTGATGCTAAGTGAAATAAGCCATACAGAGAAAGACAGATACCATATGGTTTCACTCTTATGTGGATCCTGAGAAACTTAACAGAAACCCATGGGGGAGGGGAAGGAAAAAAAAAAAGAGGTTAGAGTGGGAGAGAGCCAAAGCATAAGAGACTCTTGAAAACTGAGAACAAACGGAGGGTTGATGGGGGGTGGGAGGGAGGGGAGGGTGGGTGATGGGTATTGAGGAGGGCACCTTTTGGGATGAGCACTGGGTGTTGTATGGAAACCAATTTGACAATAAACTTCATATATTAAAAAAAATAAATAAATAAAATAAAACCCCTTTCAGAGACCCAATCTGCAAAGTCCACCCAGAACACCCAGGTAGATTTACTGATTCCCAGTTGCTATACTCTCACCATCACTCATCCGTTACAGTAAATACAGCTTCAGAGAACTTCCTGACATGAAAGGTCTTGCTCTTGCTGCAGGCTGACATCACTATTGCTCCCTCCTTCTAGCAGGCAGACTCTGAAATGTCCCCCAATCACCCCCACCTCTTGGTTTTCATGTCCTTTTGGAATCCCCTCTCTTTTGGTATGGGCAAGACCTGTGACTTATTTCTAAGCAACAGAATATGGCAGAACAGTGATGGGATGTCACTTCCATAATTTGTTACAGGGGACTGTGTCGGCCACATTGCTAGCAGACTCTCTTGCCTTCTTGGTCTTTGTGCTTTGAAGAAGTGAGTTGCCACAGTGGAGATGCCCACATGGCAAGTGGGCCTCTAGTCAAAAGCCAGCAGAGAACTGAAGCCCTCAGTCCGATGACCCTTGAGGAATTGAATCCTGCCAACAACTACAAGAGCTGTGGATCCTTCCCCCACTTGAACCTTGAGATGAAACCCCAGCCTGGCTGACACTTTGGATGTGGCATGCCGGGGGGGAAGCAGGGGAGGCGGCCAAGCGGCCCCCAGGTTCCTGATGATGGAAATGGTGAGATGACAAAAGTATGTTGTTTTAAGCTGCTAAATCTGGGTGTAATTGCCATGTAGCAATAGATCATTAATATACTCCCCCATTATGAACAATTTCAAAAGATCCACATAACTATGCACCTCACAGGAAGAATGCTCCGTGGTATTTTATTAATTGTACCCTTATCTGATACTGATTCAACCTCATTCTGCTAACCTGCCTGTGGCCTCTGAGGTTCGCCCTAATTAACTGTGGACTGATTTCGCAAACGAAAGCAAATCATCTCTAAACACGTTCTCTCTTCTTTCTACTTATTTTTTTTTTTTTGATATCCTAATAAAGCAAGCTAAGCTCTGGGAGCTAAGTGGATAATTCTCATGCTATAGATTAAAATTACCTGAGTCACAAAGATAAAATTTGCCCTTTTAGTTGGAGTTTCTGGCAAGTTGTACCAGGAATGCCATGGTAACTGACACCATTTTGCTAAATCTCTCCCTTAATCTCATTTGTTAATGTAGAAAATTGCCATCTCCTTTTTCTCTCTCTGAAAAAAGAAAATAGAAATTGAAAGAAACAGGGGTCGCTGGGTTGGAAAAGTAAAATTGGTTTTTGCCTAATTATCCTTATTCACACACTCTTCCCATTTCTTCATGCTTAGCATTTGACTGCCAGCTTCTGTTTCATGTTAGAAAAGCATTTATTGCTCTGGTATTCACCTCTAACACTCCAGCTGGGGATGCCACAGAGCAAGGATCTGCAACCACGGCCCATGGGTCAAATCTGGCCCACCACCTTTTATATAAACAAAGTTCTATTGAAACACAACCACATCCATCCATTTGCATACTGTCTACAGCGGCTTCTGCACTACAATATCAGAGCTAAATTGTTGTGACAGAGACATATGGCCCCAAAGCCTAAAATACTTACTATCAGGCTCTTCACACACACACATGCACGCACGCATGCACACACACACACACACACACACACACACACACACACAATATGTTTGACCACTGTCATAGAACAGAGAATGGCTATATTTCTTCACTTGGCTGTAGGGCACCACAAGAAACATTAACAGGAAGCAGGAGACATGTGCTCTGGTTCCAGCCTTGTATTCGTGTGACCAGGCCTTTGTCAGCTCCTTTCTCTGAGACTCAGTTTATCCAGCATAACTTCAGTTACTAGACTGGGTTAGGTTTATTCCAGTTTTGAGCAATATATCAACTCAAACAACTTAGGGTATAACATGCATGTGAACAGTCCTACTATTTTAATGTAAAATGTAATGGTTTTGTTGTTCTTGCCTTTGTTTATTATTGCATTACAAAACAAATAATAAACTTAAGTCTAAGCTTGTCTTGTCTCTGAGGAAAAGAAGAACTATTTTCCATTTGGTTATGGCTTTAGGCCACTAACATTTAGTACAAAAGAATCAGAATAGAGGAGGAGGTTTTGTAGAGTAATTTTTTTAATGTTTATTTACTTTTGAGAAAGAGAGAGAGAGCATGTGTGCATGAGTGGGAGAGGGGCAAGAGAGGGGGGACAGAGGATTTAAAGCAGGCTGCAGGCTCACAGCACAGTGCCCAATGCAGGGCTCGAACCCACAAACCGTGAGATCATTACCTGAGCCGAAGCTGGATGCTTAACTGATGGAGCCACCCAGGCGCCCCTTGTGTGAAGTAATTTTAATCACCACTGTTATCAGCAGCAGCAGCAGCATATACCTTGCACCTACAATGTGCCAAGTACTGTCCCAAGTGCTTTAAATGTTTTAATTCCTTTAAGTTCTTCCAAACATCCTATGAAATCGGTATCATTATTAAGCGCATTTGACAGGTAGGGAAAATGAGGTACAGACACTAACATCTTGCCCAAAGTCACAAAGCTGGTAAGTAGCACACCCAGGATGCAAGCCCCAAGCAGTCTGGCTCCAGAGCTTTTCTTATTAATTGCCAAGCAACAAATGAAAGAACACTCCTGTCCTTGATAGAGCGGCTTGAGTGAAAGCAACCGGAAGAGAAGAAATTCCTCATCCGTCTCACCCCCATTCAGACTAGAAGATATGGGGAGGAGAGACGATGGGAAAGAGACCGGAGACTTAGGCAGAGTGGCCAGGACATAAGCAGCCTCCCGGAGATCCTTGTTTCCTGAGTGTGGTCTCCCACCTGTAAGAGGCAGTTTTTGAGTACTCCAGAGCTGTGGGGCCTATAGACAGCCTCAGGCAAGGGACCGCACCAGCTGTCCATCCAGCAATTGCCCATCTCCGCCCAAAGCTTTGCTTAAGCTGACTAACCTAAATGTGGACACACTCCCTGGACATATAAAGAGTTGAGGTAGTGGGGAGGCCTCTGCAGAGATTTCTGGGGAGCTGAATGGAAACAATTTGGCGACACACTCATCCAAGATGGGACAGTGGTTGTTGGATCCCCAGGACCTCAGGAAAAAAAATTACTGAAAAGATCCTTAGGAATGCCATGAACTCAAACCCAGAATTAAACTGCCAATCATGGGGATTTCAGCAGTAGGAATTCATTCTTACAGCAAATATTTAGCAAGCACCTACTATGTGCTGCACTCTGTGCAAATACTGGCCAAATGGAGATGGCTAAGACTCTTGCACCTCCCCAAAGAGCAATGCTCCCTTACCTCCAAGCCTTCGCACAGCCTGATCCTTCCTCCTCCACCTTTCCTGCACTTAGTCACCTGGCCAAATCCTTCTCATAGTCACGATGGTGCTGGGCATAGCCTCCTCCAGGGGGTCTCCTGACCCTACCCTGACACCAGTTTGCAGCCTCTTGCAAGCCCTATCTTTGTTCTTTGGCAAGTTTTATTTCCTCTCTGGCTCAGGCTTTTCAACAATAAAATGGGAATAATAATGGGCACATGCAGGGTTACTGAGAGGATGAAAAAAGACAATGAGTTCAGGGCCTCATTCTTTAATTGTTCCCAAATTATGTTGAAATCTCCCCTCCAGATCAGGAAGTGTGTCTAATTCATTCCTGTATTCACAAGCCCTATCACAGGACCTGACACTTAATACATGTTTGATGAACCTGGAAGAAAGAAAGGGAGAGGGAGGCAATCCTTGACTCAAAGATTTCCCAGTGTAAAGGAAGAGATAGACGTGTACACAAAGAATGAGAGCCCAATACGTAAAATGTTAGAAAAGAAACATTAAACAGAGTCCCATGGAACCAAAGAAGAAAGAGCCATTGATGGCTGATGGTGGTATTGGGAAATACTTCACAAAAAGTGTGATGGCTGGTGCAGGAGCAGGAGCTTGCCAAGCACAGCGGACAACAGGTTACAGGGCATTCCAGGCAAGGAGAACAGTGCCTTGATGATTCCCAGGCACAAGGATTCAGATCTGACAGACAGTGATGGGTTGAAAAAAGATAATAAGTAGAAGCAGTAGAAGTGTTTAGGAACATATGTCCTTAACATTGAAATGACATAAAGGGATAAAGATAACCTATTGAAAAGTAGGACTATTTTACCTTTAGTAAATAACATCAAAAAAAAAAAAAAAAAAAAAAGCCGAGAACACCAAAGAGATTTATCAGTGGTTTTTATATGTCTTAAATTAGCAGCAATCAGTACTATACAACTCATTTTCCATTTGCTGCCTCAAGACCGCAGGAAAATTTTCAGGATCTCCCTCCCCTGCATCTGCAATAAGATGCTTACAAATTCGTTTTGTTTTGTTGCAAATAACATGTATGCTAACAGGCACATTTCCTCTATAACTGTGCATCCATCCAAACGGGTCTTTTCTGATTTTATGACTTGAATTTGTTAATGTAAACCCTGCCCCGCCCCACCCTGAAGGTCCCTCTTGTGTTTCGGAGACATGGAGTTTGTAAAGACCTATTCATCTCATGTCCTAATAGTTGCTGACATTTATCAAGTGCTTAATATGTGCCACGCAAGGTGCTCCATGCCTAAGAACTATCATATCATGCAATCCTCACAGCCTCCCTGTGGATATACAAGCAGTCTGAGAATACCTTTCCTGTGGCATTTATCCTCAAATGACAGATGAGGAAAGAGAGAATCAGAAATAGGAATGCTGCTAGCAAGTAGTAGAGTCAGGATTTGAACCCAGGGCTGTCTGAGTCCAAAGCAAGAGCTTCCAACTCTGCTTGGCTCAAGGGAGTAGCTCCTTCTCCAACCCCTTCCCAGTACTCAGGATTCTAGAACCTTGCCTGTGCTGGCAGAACCCCAGGCCAGACAGCCCTGGGGCACTCGGCATCTGCTACACATGATTCAGAACCTCCTCCTGGAGACACGGGTTTTGGTACCAAGGCACTCTTAAGGACAGGTTGGCATTCCTTCTCTGAGGCTCACTGCAGAATTTCTGCTCCTGCTCTAACCCTCATTACCTCCTTCTCCACCTGCAACTTCCAGGGTCCTCTTCTCCATTTACACTCCAAGAGGGAGTTCACGTTTGTCTACCTAGAACCAAGATTCCTTTTCCTCCAAGAAAATGGTCAGTGCGTTTCTAGTTTTATGACACAGATGTGAACACACTGTGGCTAAATAGAGGCAGAGATGGGACAATCCCTAAGTGGCGTTATTTATTTGACCTAGATGGCATCTTTTAAAGCACTTACCATGTCTGCACTGTGCTTAGTTCTTTGTGTGCATTGGCTCATGGAACTCTCCCAACTACCATAGGCTGTGGGGACTCTTACAGCCCCATTTTACAGATGAAGAAACTAAGGCACAAGCATTTAAATAACTCGGCTACGGTCCCACAGCAAGCAAGTGGCAAAGAGGGAAAGGTTGCAGAATGATAGGGAAATAAGTAAAATGGTGCTATTCTCTCCTATGATGTTTGTGCTGAGCAGGATAGTCTCCCCTCAAGCAATTCTTCAAAACACGAATGAGCCCTGGGGAGGCAGATACTCTCCTTCATTGCTAGTGTCCTCATGGAAAGACAAGGTGGCCATATCTATGCAGAATCACAAATGCACGCACAATCTGACCCAGCATATTTCCACTTCTGGAAATTTATCCCAAATACATATGAAATCATGCACATACAAGGTCATCCACTGCAGTGTGTTTAGCCTAAGTAATAGTTTGGGACAACCCAGTGTCTATGTGGAATAGACTGGTTATATAAAGTATAGGCAACCTCTACCAGGGTACTATGTGGTTGGAAATCAAAAGAAGAAAGCTCTCCATGTGTTGATATGGAAGGATCTTCAGGATATTTAAGTGAACAAGGAACAACAAAAACAAAAAACTCAAGATGCAGAGCTGTGTAAAGTAAGACTCAAAATTAGTTTTTACGGATATATGCAAATGACAGATACATAAATACGAAAGAAGCTGATTTCTCGTTGGTGTAGAGGGCAATGTAGGAAGAAGAATTTTACTTTTTTGTTTTTTAACCATGCAAATGTATGATCTATATTCCAAAAACAATATGCAAAAGAAAATGTATTCCCAGAAAGATGTCCTGAGTTTGGCTAATAAAGTATCTGGATCCAATATTAAAGGTACATTTTGGATTTGCAAGAGGTCTGAGCCTTCCAAACACTGCTTTTGCTGGTGTCTTGATCAGGTATTTCAACATCAGACTGGATTGTACATCTCTCTGTCCCAATTACAACACCCATTCCCAAATGGAAAATTTAGAGATTGATCATTTAAAATTTTTAGCAAAGGGAATGTGGTTATAGTCCTATTTTGTACACCAGATGCTTTTAACTAGCTTATATCCTCTTCCAAATGTTAGTGTTACTGATATGTAAAGGATTACATTAATAGCAGCTACGTGTTAATAATTGATGATCTGTTTGCTTAACGTTCAGTTATTACTTGATGTAAGCAGTCTCTAGTGCAAAATATTCTAAGTTAATAGCTCAAATAAAATTGATCAAGTGAGGTTGGGTGGTTGTTGACTTTTTTTTATCCAAACACTACAGCATTTGCCTAGTTCTTTATCTGTAGTTAAGAATATCTGAGAATATGTATCTGTGGCAATGCCTTTGGTCTACAAAAGCAAAAGCCACCATTACTAGGAAAATAACACTTGCATCCTTAAGTAAAACAGAAAAGCCTAAGACTCCTTGACCCATAAGAGTCTCAGCTCTTAGGATTATTCACACAACAGTCACATTAGAAGTGAGAAAATACCTCCCAGATAAGGAATATGGAGGGAAGTTTCCAAAAGCACCAAAAGATAGTTTCTCCACTCTAAGATGCCATCCTGGTGGTTAGGCCCTGAAGCCCTTCCTCAAAGCCTCAAAGCCCTTCACCCACACACATCTGCAGGACCACCCTCAGACCTGAGCAACAAGGGGCCCTGTGCTGGGCACCCGTGTCACTTGGGCTCTGCATTAGCACTGCCAAAGCATGACCCATCACCCAAAACATCCACTCTCATGAGTAACACCATTCAGGCCCCAGAGAGACACTTCTCCCAGATCTTGACCTCTATCCCCAAAACAGAAGGCAACTGTATCCAAAGGGCTTAAAGGCTTGTGTGTGGTATGGAGGCCAAAGACAGGGATGGGCGCAGTTGCAGAGTGCCCAAAAGATCTGAGTGGCAGGAGCACTTAAGTAAGAGAAAGGACAAATTAACTTGCCAAAGACACCCTCCCAGGTGGAGTGAATGCAAAAGATTCTTGAATAGCATAGTACCATTTCCCCGTAGTGCTGACTGCCCAGTTTTGCTTCTCTTTGTGTTCCAATTTGTGGCTCTGGACCTTTGCGAGAATCAGGACGGGATTTGCAATACTAGCATATGGTGGCTGAGTAAAATGTGGTATCAAACAATTCGTATTATTCTCGGTTTTGTATGCGCAGAAGTCTGTGCATAACACAGGACCCATAATACTGACTCTTTTCATTGACAACTGACGGGGCATAGAAAATTAGAATTATAAACAGTGTTTTTTAAATTTTTTAAATGTCTATGTATTTTGAGAGAGAGATAGAGCATGAATGGGAGAGAGGCAGAGAGAGGGTGACAGAGAATCCCAAGCAGGACTCGAACTCATGAACTGTGAGATCATGACCTGAGCCAAAACCAAGAGCCTGACGCTCAACCAGCTGAACCATCCAGGCACCCCAGAATTATGAATAGTTTTTAAATAAAAATATGTAATGAAATCCAAATGTCCATCAACTGATGAATGGATAAAGAAGATGTGGTATATAAATACAATGGAATATTATTCAGCCATCAAAAATGAAATCTTACCATTTGCAATGACATGGATGGAGCTAGAATGTAATATGCTAAGCAAAATAAGTCAATCAGAGAAAGATAAATATAATGATTTCACTCATATGTAGAATTTAAGAAACAAAACAGATGAACATACGGGAGCAGGGGGAGAGAAGAAAAGGAAACAGACCACAAGACACTCTTAACAATAGAGAACAAACTGAAGGTTGATGGAGAGAGGTGGGTGAAGGATGGGCTAGATGGGGTATAGATACTAAGGAGGGCACTTGTTGTAACAAGCACTGGGTGTTGTACAGATGTGATGAATCACTGAATTCTATTTCTGAAACCAATATTGCACTGGATATAAACTAACCTGTAAAAATGCATTTAAAAATTATTTTTTAATGTAATTAAAATTTCAAAAATTAGATTACGACTTTACCTAAATTTTTTAAATATTTAAATATTTCAAGTGTTCACATTTACTCATAGTTTGTATTTTACCTTTTAATTTTAGTAAGTAATTTTGAATACCTTAGGAAAAAATAACTTTTTTTGAAAACATAAAAAATAACTTTAATTTTTCAATTTTTACCTTTACTATAATATACTTTGTGGTTGAAATTGTATCCAAATGTTGAGTATTTGAGTCCATTTATATTTAATTTTAATACTAAATCATGACTGTCAACAGATATAAATTAGTGATAATCTTGGTTATAAAAACAAGTGATTTTGCTGAAGTTAAGGCAAGAAAAAAAAGTGGATTATGTATTTTATGAATAGTATATATCTTTTTTTATCATCCAAACATGTTTATAAAAACAAGTGATTTTGCTAAAATTAAGGCAAGAAAAAGAAAATTGATGGATTGCATATTTTATGAATTATATATATCTTTTTTTTTACCATCTAAACATTGCCAGCCAGGGCACCAACAGAATATCTAGAAAGTACCCAAGAATTTGATTATGTTTTGATATTTTGCCAACATTTGATAGTTTGATATTTTGCCAACTTTGGCTCATATAAAAACCTTAGTCTTATTTGAATTTTTAAATTTTGTCATCATCAAGGTTTATTTATCAAGCTAGGAAAAAAGAACATATATTAATTTATATTTAAATATGTAGACATACATTATGTAGAGCCTCTATTTATACTCTTAACCTAGACCCTGAAAATAGGAGGTAAGGACCCAGTTATCTGGATCTGTAGTATATCTGGGAAAGACAGAGCACTAGTTGTATCCCTGGGCACATTTGCCAAAAGTGCTCCTTTTAGGTAAAGTGTTGATGGAATGGTTATTAAGACTATGATAAAAAGCTATTACGGGAAGCAGTGGGAAGGCAAGAACCAACCTGCTTATTTTGTTTGACATCTATTTATTGACCATTTACTATGTGCTAGGCACTGATTTCGATTCTGGGGATACATCACCGACGTAAATGCCCTCATGGAAGGCATTTGAGTTGAGAAGGTGAAAAACAAAGATAAATAAGGAAAATACATATTACGTTGGATAATGAAAAAGGCTTAGGAGAAAAATAAAGCAGAGAAAGGGTAGAGGAAGAGTTGGTGAGGTGAAATTGTAGATAAGATGTGCAAAGATTTCCACATGGATAAGATGACTTTGGAGTAAAGACTAGAAGGAAATGAGGAAGGGAGTCATGAGGATATCTGTGGGAGAATGAGATTCCAGGGCAAAGGGAAAAACAAGTGCAAAGTCCCTCAGACATGAGTGGGCTTGCTTGATATGTTTGAGGACCACCAACGAGTCCAGTGTGGCAGTGTGCATGAGGGAAGAATGGTAGGTGATGAGAACAAAGAGGGAAATTGGCAGGGATACAGGGTGTATTCCACAAGGTCTATAGGTCATAGAAAGGACTTTGGACTTGCTCTGAGTGAGGGAGGAAGCCACCAAAGGGTTTGAGTACAGTAATGGCATGCTCTGCTTAGAATGTAGGCATATCTGGGGAGCCTGGGTGGCTCAGTCAGTTAAGTGTCCAACTCTTGATTTCTGCTCAGGTCATGATCTCATGGTTCCTGAGTTCAAGCCCCTCATCAGGCTCCACACTGACAGTGCAGAGCCTGTTTGGCATTCTCTCTCTCTCTCTCTCTCTCTCTCTCTCTCTCTCTCTCTCTCTCTCCCTGTTTCTGTCCCTCCCCTGCTTGTGTGTGCACTCTTTCTCTTTCACTCTCTAAAAATAAATAAACTAAACCAAAATAAAATAAAATGTAAGCACATCTCTCTATAGCTGATGTGTGTAGAGAACAGATTGCAGAGATATCAGGGCAGAAGCAGACAGACCAGTTAGGAAATCTCTGCAATTATCTAGACAAAGCTGATGGTTACTGAAACCAGGGTGAGAGCAGTGGAGTAGAGCAGTGGTAGAAAGCCAATCAGATTTGACATGTCTTTTGAAAATAGATTCTAACAACATCTTGGAGTGGGAGAGGAAAGAATCAAGAATGGATTTGTCTTAAACAAGTAGACAAGGGACTGACCGTTAACTGAGATGGTCACAAAAGACTGACACACCATTTTGGAAAAATGGTGTGGTAACAAGTCGAACCCTACAGGCAGCAGAATAAACTTTGACCCCTTTCTCACACTATCCATAAAAATCAACTCAAAAGTGCCATCGATCTAAATGAGCTAAACTATTAAAACTCTTAGAAAAAAGTATAGAAGTACATTGTTATTAGGCAAAGTCTTACTAGATATGACCCCCAAAACACAAGTGACAATAAAACAAAAACAAAAACAGATGTATTGGACTTCAACAAAATTTAAAACTTCTGTGCTGCAAATGATACCATGAAGAAAGTGAAGACAACACACAGAATGGGAAAAAATATTTGCAAACCATATACCTTATAAGAGACGTACGTCCAGAACACGTAAAGAATTCTTATAACTCAATTTAAAAAAAAAGACAACCCAACAACAAAATGAGCTAAGAATATGAATCAACATTTCTCTGTAAATGATATAAAATGGCCAATAAGCACATGGAAAGATGCTCAACATCATTAGCCATTAGGGGAATACAGGTCAAAACCACAGTGAGATACCACTTTGCACCTACTAGGATGGCCATAATCAAAAAAAGAGATAATAACCAATGTTGGTAAGAATGTAGAGCGATACAGTTTCACCTTGAAAAACAGTCTGTCAGTTCTTCAAAAGTTTAAACAGAGGAATACCATATGACCCAGCAATTCCACTCCTGGGCACATACCCAAGAGAAATGAAAACATACACCCACACAAATGAAAACATATGTCTACACATGTGTACATGAAGGTTCACAATAGCCAAAAGGTGGAAACAATTCAAATGTCCATCAACAGATGAATAGATGAATAAAATGTGGTATGTCCATACAATGGAATACTATCTGGCAATAAAAAGGAATCAAGTGTTGATGGATGCTCCAACTCGCACGAATCTTGAAAATATTATGCTAAGTGAAAGAAACAAAAGACCATATATTGTAGGATTTCAATTACACGTAATGTGCAGAGCCGTTGAATCTACCGGGACGGGAATTAGATTACTGGTTGCTTAGGGCTGGGAGGTCCTAGAGAAATGGGGAGTAACTGGGAGTAAATAGGTATGGGTTTCTCTTGGGGGAAGAAATGGTTCTAAAATTGATTGTGGTGAGGGTTGCACAACGCTGTGAATAGACTAAACCCCTGGATTGCACACTGTAAGTGGGTAAGCCGCGTGGTATGTGAATTCTATCACAACACTATAAAATGACACAAAAAGAGAAACATCAGTACAAGAAACAAGGGCAATTCAATGGCTTTGTCTTTGTTATAGCCTGCCTGGTGCCCTCCGACTTTGCCCTTGGTCTGGCTGGCTCCCTTCCTTTATGTCCGCACCCCGCCACCCTAGAAAGGGTGGTTGAAATCCCCCTCTGACCCTCACCACTATTTAACAGAGGATTAACCTGAACCAAGCATTAAATCTAGCCCCGCACATCATTTCCTGCAGATTAGAAAGAGCCAGCGAAGATGAAGTATTGTTCTCTAGGCTAATGAGTAATCCTCATAGACACCATCTTATTACAGTTTGAGGAGCTGTGCCTTTAGGACGACCCCACCTTATCGATTTACGGGCCGGCTGGACTGCTATTAGGTCTCAGGTTTGTTTTGCTCTCCCCCTCCCCACCCTCAAAGCAGTTCCCTTCTAATTCCCTAAAATCTCCGTGCGTGGATGGATGGGGGTGGGGCTCGCTTTGCTAGCCAGCTCTAGGGCTGTGTGTATTAACGGGGCCACGTGCCTGGATCTGGTGGTAGTGGCGGCTTAGACCCTTAAGCTCCTTGCATACGGATGAATAATCACAGATAAAAACTACTTTCAAATATGATTAGGCTCTAACGGAGACAGAGAGAGGCAAGAGGGAGCACAGCTCTCAAAGAGCAAGGAACGAGGCTTCCAGACGCCTAGAATAGGCGATTAAGGCCTCCGCCAGAACCCCTGAGACTTTCCAAGGGAAAATATTACAGGGATTCGCAGCCTCCTTTGCTGCTCCTCTCTTTCCTCGAGCCACTGTCTCCCCCTCCCTAAGCTTTGTGCTACTTCTTTCTGCAGGTTGCTGTTTCCCTCTGGGAACAAGGCAGCTCTCCCTGCTGTGATATCTCGGCTCTTTAATCCAGGCTGCCTGTCACTGACACGCACGTGTAAATCCAGTAGGGTTTTTATTTGCCACGCTTCCTTCTAGCTGATGCTAATGTGTGTTTCTTTACCGAAGTACACGTGTGTTGCCTGTGTCCCCACCATATACAAGCCCAACAATAATACCTAAAACCCAAGCGAGAATTATGTAGCAGCCATGTTAAGCACTTCACATATATTAGCTTATTGAACCTTCATGATAATCGTAGGAGTTAGGAACTATTATTATCCCTTTTTACAGATGAGGAAATTAACCCCCGAGCCTCCAACCCAGTTAACTGGCCCATAAAGCTGAAAATATTTACTATCTTGTCCTTTCCAGAAAAGAATTTGCTAACCCTTAGGCTAGAAATTTCCCAGGACCAAACAGAACCAGGATCCTTCAGGATGTATTAACATAGGGTCCCCCTAGAGCCATTCAACTACCAGTGGCCATTAATTCATTCATTCAACAAATATTTATTGAGCACCTACTGTGAGCCAGGCTCTTTGCTAGGTGTTTTGAGTTTACAAGGATAAATGAAACTAGGCAGGTTCCCTGCCCCTTTGGAGCTTAGCTGCTGGGGAGAAGATAGAAATTAGTACAATAATTACATAAATAAAATGGAAAATCCCAAGTGGGATGGGCGCTACGATGGAGACTTCCATGGTGCTTTGAGAATATTCAACAGTGAAATTTTACCCAGACTGGGGTAGGGTGTTTCGTCCAGGAAGACGTCCCTCAGGAATTGACCCTGGTTCACCCCAGAAGCCTGAGAAGGAGTAGCTGGGTGAGGAGGAGAGTGACGTGTTCCAGGCATGGTAGTGACAGAAGGGAGCATGGTACACTTCAGGCACTGAAATGGCTAGCATGGTGGAGCTGCAATGGGGAAGGGGACATTGTTCAAGGTGATTTCAGGAGTCAGTCAAGGCCAGAGCACACAGGACCTTACAGGCCACCTTAGAGCAGGTGCCTAATGTCCAGTGAAATAAGATGACACTTAAGTATGGGCCAGAATGATGGGAAGAGCCAAGCACAGGAAGGCTGCACTGCAGATAAATGGAGCAGCCCACACATTATGTACCGATTCTAGAGCAGGAAATGTGCCTTTACTATGGAAGAAATGATGTTAACTCTTTAACCCAGGGCTCAAGCTTGGCATCATGAGGAGGGAGACAAAGATGTTTATGTACCTCCTAGCACAACGCAATGTGAAACACATGGCATCACCTGGAAGGATTCTTGCCAAAATGTTTCACCTCAATCTAATCAAGGCTCTGAAGTGAACTTCCAGTGTACAGGGAGATACAAGGGACAGAGGAACAAGTCAAACAACACCAAGAAGAAATGTCAGAGAAATCCTGATGTGGGACATTCTATAAGACACCTGGCCAAGATTTTTCAAAAAGTCAAAGCTTTATACTTCAATTTTAAAAGAATTTTAAGCCAAGCACCTGGGTGGCTCAGTTAAGTGTCTGACTTCAGCTCAGGTCATGATCTCACAGTTCATGGGTTCGAGCCTTGCATTGGACTCTGTGCTGACAGCTCAGCACCTGGAACCTGCTTTGGATTCCATGTCTCCCTCTTTCTCTGTCCCTCCCTTACTCATGCTCTGTCTCTCTCTCTCTCTCTCTCTCTCTCTCTCTCTCTCTCTCTCTCTCAAAAATAAACATTAAAAAACAATAAAAATAAAAGAATTTTAAGCCAATATCATTTTTTAAAAATATTTTGAGAGAGAGAGAGAGAGAGAGAATGACCACATGAATGCACACTTGGGGGAGGGGCAGAGAGAAGAGAGAGAGAATCCCAAGCCAACTCTGCACTACCAGCACTGCTGAGCCCAACATGGGGCTCAATCTCACAAACCTTGAGATCATGACTTGAGCCAAAATCAAGAGTTGGACACTCAACCAACTGGGCCACCCAGACAATATAGCCTCTAAAAGCCAATATCATTTTAAAGAGAGAACTCTGTGAGACCTTCCACATGAAGACATCCACAGATCAGAAAAAAAACACTTCTTCACACCACATTCCTCCATTTCCTGTCAGAAAATATAATCCCTGCATCTCTAGATGACCAATCCTTGTTATTTGCTCCTCAGCAGCCACGATTTTTCAGTGGGAACTAGAACAATGATGCTGACTGAAGGGTCAGACTCTGCCCAGAAAATGGAGAGGTTGGGAATGAGGCCAAGGTTGGTGGATTCCACTTTCCTTTGGCCCTCAATTTGGGGCTAGAGATTAAGATTGCCACCAATTCGGTTCTTTTAAATTGAGTTTCCTCTTCTGTATTCTCTACTAATGCAAACTTTTGAAGAGGATATTGCTTTGGGGGAGTTTATAACAGCTGTAAAGATCTCTATTAACCGTCCTTTATCAGTGAGATAAAGACCAGCTGTTTCACTAATTGCCCTTAACTGCTTGGGCTTGACTATTAATGAATGCCCTTGCCTTGAGTTCAAACAGCTTAATTAGCTAAAGTTAAGTGTTTCCAATAAATTTACTAACCTATGATAAGCTTTTCTTTAATAGGAAACGTGCAGTTCTTAATTAAATAGAATAATTTACAACCCCACGTCTATTATAAGTAATGGTTGCCCAGTTACCATGTTACCTAATTAGGTGATATTGAAATTCCTCCAAAGGGGAACTGAGGGCACAGTTGAACATGCCCTTGGACAAACCAATTAGTTAGCAGCCCGTCAGCAACGTGCAACATGGAGTTCTGGACAGATCATGGCATTGGCATCTGGATTGGAATCTCCTCTCTGCCACTCACAAGACTCCTGCTGCCTCACCTATAAAATGGGGACCTAATTCCCTGCAGAGCCTATGGGGAGTAGATTGTACAGCGCTTGCAATTATTTATATAAAGAAGAAAAAGACAAGTGAATGCCCTCTTTCAAGTCCTATGGGATGACATCTTTATAGGCAAAATTATTCCCAGGGGAGATGTCTGCATAATGTGCACAAAAAACAAACCCCCAATGTAATCATGAAAAAAATCATCTGGTAAAGTCAGGCTGGGGAACTTTCTACAGGATACCTGTCCTATAGACTCAAGACTGTCACTGTCATAAAAAAGAAAGAGTGAAAAACTGTCACAGACCATAGGTGACAGGATTCATGACAGTTAAATGCAATGTGGTACCCTGGATCAGATCCTGGACAGAAAGAGAGCTTTAACAGAAAAAATTAGTGAAATCCAAATCAAATTTGGAATTCAGTTAACAGCAATGTGTCAGTGTCTGTTTCTGAGTTTTAACAAATGTATTTTGGTGATGTCAGTGTAGGGAGGTGGACAGTATATGGGAACTCACTATACTAACTTTATAAATTTCTGTAAATCAAAAATTATTCCAAAATAAAAATGTGTTAAATACTGCTTACCCATTGGATAAGAGAAGCTTAAAAACAGGCTTGTCCAACTGACAAATGGATAAATAAAATGTAGTATACTCATACAATGGAATGTTTTTCAGCCATAAAAAGGAATGATATGCTGTTACATACTACAATGTGGATGAACCTTGAAAACATGCTAAGGAGAAAGAAGCCAGACACAAAATGTCACATGTTCAATTCCATTTATACAAAATGTCCAGAATAAACAAATCCATAGATACACAGAGAATATTAGTAGTTGCCAAGAGTTGGGGAAGAGGAAAATAGGGAAGGACTGCTTAATAGGCACTAGGTTTTCTTTGGGGTGATGAGAACATTCTGGAACAAGATAGAGGTGGTTGTTGCATGACATCGTGAATGTACTAAATGTCATAGGATTATATACTTTGGAATGGTTCAAGTGTTAAATTTTATGTTATGTACACTCTACCACAAAATATTTTTTTAAATAGTTCTGTCATAATTATTGATATGTTTGGCACAATTTTAAAGACCTTTCCTTGAGTTTTTCATTGTGAAGCCTCACTTTCTTAGAGAAGAGCCTTGAGCGTATCTCCAAAGGTCTTAACAGGTAACTGTCCTCCATCTGGTGGGAAGGAAACGAGACCAACAGACACTGGTTCTGGGCCAGACCATTGTGGTATGTAAGCCACTTCCATGAAACAAACGGTGAGCGAAGAATGTGCACTGTCTGCAGGTCACTGGCTGAAAATTTGAATTTGCTTAATTCAATTTGCTTAATTTAGGCACTGTGCTGTGCCTAAAGGTTCTTTGCGCCCAAAGTCTCTTATAGTTTTGGAATTCATGCCTGTTTGTCTTTCACATTTCTGTAAACATTAAGGAAAATCTTGCTCATCAGAGTACCAAATAAGGTCAACATAAAGGGTGACTGGAGGTTGCCAAAGGTCCATAATTTCTGACCAAGGGCAAGAGTAAAAGTTTCCAGAACATTCCACCCCACCCCACACAACTGGTCATGCTCAAGGGACTCAGCTACAGATCTCTGGTAAAACCCACTGAGATTTATCTCAGAGGGGGCAATGCCATCTCTAGGACTCCATGAGAACCTCACCTTCAGGCAGAAGACAGGAAGCAGGGGATAAAGAGAGAGTAAAACCCCATCTTGTGTCTGTACTGGGTTGAATAGTGTCCCCCCAAATTCATCTCCTCCCAGAAATGGACAACATGACCCTGTTTGGAACTAGGGTCTTTGCACATGTAATTGGTTAAATTAAGATGAAGTCATTATGGAGGATGGTGGGACCTAAATCCAATGGCTGGTGTCCTTATAGGAGATTTGGACACAGAGACACAGAGGGAAAACAAAGCCATGTGACAGTGGAGGTAGAGACTGAAGTGATGCATCCAAGTCAAGGGCTGCCAGCAACCACCACAAGCTAAGAAGAGAAAGGATCCTCACCTAAAGCCTTCAGAGGGAGCATGGCCCTGCCAACACCTTGACTTTGGACTTCTGGCCTCCAGAGCTAGGAGAGAATGAGTTTCTATTGTTTCTCGGCCACCAGTTTGTAGTAGTTTGTTATAGCAGCCCCAGCAAACAAATACAGTGCATATAGTCCATGCAGCCTGGGGACCTCCATTTCATTATGATCAAAAACAGCCGGGGCACCTGGGTGGCTCAGTAGGTTAAGCGTTCGACTTCAGCTCAGGTCATGATCTCACAGTCCATGAGTTTGAGCCCTGCGTCGGGCTCTGTGCTGACAGCTCAGAGCCTGGAGCCTGTTTCGGATTCTGTGTTTCCCTCTCTCTCTCTGCTCCTCCCATGCTCATGCTCTGTGTCTCAAAAATAAATAAAAACATAAAAAATAAAAGAATCCAAGGTGGTGTGGCCCTGAGAGAGTATACATCTCCAATGTTGGTAGACCCCAGAGCATTGTTTTAAAGATGGTGTGAGTGGGGCGCCTAAATGGCTCAGTTGGTTGGGCAACCGACTTTGGCTTGGGTCATGATCTCACGGTTTGTGAGTTCGAGCCCCACATCAGGCTCTGTACTGACAGCTCAGAGCCTGGAACCTGCTTTGGATTCTGTGTCTCATTCTCTCTCTGCCCACCCCCCCCCCCCACCGACTTGTGCTCTGTCTCTCTGTCTCTCAAAAATAAATAAATGTCAAAAAAAAAATTAAAGGTGGTGTGAGTGAAATGCAAAAGAGGGGAATGATTTAGCAAACATTCTCTGAACTTGATCATGGTTGATGACTGTGAATTCACGAATATACACAGGTAGAGGCATCCAGGCAGCATGATGTTAATAGTTCACCTGGAAGGACACCAGCAATTAATTAGGTTAGTTGTTATTACCCCTGACTGATAGATGAAACCATATCAGGCCTCGAACAAGAAAATTATTTGCTAAAAATCACATCACCATTGTAAATATCATCTGCATTTTTTAAAGTTTCTATTTATTTATTTATTTATTTATTTATTTATTTATTTATTTATTTGGAGAAAGAGAGAAACAGGGGAGGGGCAGAGAGAGAGAGGTAGAGAGAGACTCCTGAGCAGGCTTCATGCTTTCAGCACAGAACCCCCCACAGGGCTCAATCTCACTAAC
Organism: Felis catus; assembly: GCF_018350175.1. Classification (NCBI taxonomy): domain Eukaryota; kingdom Metazoa; phylum Chordata; class Mammalia; order Carnivora; family Felidae; genus Felis; species Felis catus. The sequence continues at coordinate 26,732,507 of NC_058383.1, read as the reverse complement.
TATGAGATCATGACCTGAGCCAAAATCAAGAGTCAGATGCTCAACCAACTGAGCCACCCAGGCGCCCCTCATCTGCACTTTATAATAAATCCCACCATCACACATTTAGGTAGAGCCTTAAGCATTTTCCAATGTTCATCCCATATTTGTGTCACCCCACAAAGCCCTCACATAAACCATGGAACAAAAAGAAGATGAGAATTTTTATCCCTTTTCTCTGATGAAGCAACTGAGGCCCATAGAAGTTTTTCTTTTTTCTTTCCCTTTTGTTCACCTCCCCAGTCCACTCTCCCTCTCTCTGGTAATCCCTTTTGACAACCTGGCACATTCTTCCAAATTTGTCTCTATATTCAGAGTCGCACACAAATATGTGTATTTACACACTCTGTATAATCCACAGGCATTTGTTATTTCATACACACTTTCCTGGTTCCTGTTTTCTCTTTGTACAATGTGCCATGGAAATCCCTCCAAGGCATCTGGTATTACTCTAATTCATCGTTTTTTAATGGCTGCACAAAATTCTATGGTGTGGATGTCCTGTAATTTATTCAATCATTAATGAGCATTCGCATGTGTCCCCTCTTTTCCAACTACAAACAATGCTGCAATAAATATCCTCTCTACAAATGTCCTCATGGACTAGGGCTTTTTATTTCTATGAGATGAAGTCCCAAGAGAGAGACTGCTGGATCAAAGAATATCTATATTTCTTTTTAACTGCTTTTAATAGAACAAAGCAAGAGGATAAGATTGTGGTGATGTGGGGGGGAGGGGGGACTTGCAGGGAACTTTGGTGGTATTGGTGATGATCTGATCCAATTCTTGGGCTCACAAATGCTTGTTTTATCTTTTTTGTTTAAATAATTTGCATGCGTTATTACCTATATTATTTTATGTGTATCAAATGTTATATAATGATTTTAAATAATCGCATATTTTAATTGGAACAAACGTGGCCAAGACAGCTGAAGGAATTCTTGTCTTTGCCAATGATATAAGACAGGAATCCTTTCCCTGCTTCCCCATCGGTAGTAGATATAAGAAATCTTATCCATGTTCTCCCCCCGCCCCCAGATTCATCTTATTGTTACTTTAATTTACATTAAAGTAACTTTAATTGTTACTTTAATGTACATTTACATTTACATTTACATAATGACACTGGTGGGTGTGAGCACCTTTTCTGACACGTGTTGTCCATCTGAATGGATATAAATGGCATTTAAATGTTCTAAAAACACTTTCTCATTAAGTAAAAAGGGGAAGGCTGATGCTCGTCCTTTTAATCCCCCCTCTCTAAAAGATAAAGCTCAGAATTTTCAAATACCACAAACAAAAAGTTAATCAACATAAATTGGTTCTCCCTCATCTAAATTCCAGATGTCATGATGACATCAGCAACCCACCGGGAAATCCCCAAATGACACCCAAGACCTCTGAAACACCAGATATAAATGTTACCTTCATATGGGAACTGATGAGACTAACGGATCATGGATGGCCACTGCAAGGTGCACTAGGCTGAATGATTACGTCCCCACCCAAATTCATATGTTGAAATCATAACCTCCAAGGGTGATGATATTTGGAAGTGGGGCCTTTGGAAAGTGATGATGAAATGAAGGTGGAGCCCTCATAAACAGGATTAGCGACCTTATAAAAGAGACCCCCCCTTCCCTATTCTACCATGGGAGGACACACAAGAGGACTACAACCTATGAATCAGGAAGAAGGCTCACCAGACCCCAAATCTGCCAGCACTTTGATCTTACACATCCCAGACTCCACAACTTTGAGAAATAAATTTCTATTGTTTACAAGCTACCCAGTTTATGGCATTCTCCTTTAGCAGCTCAAATAAGCTGAGATACAAGGTGTGTCCTTTCCTGCATGAGAGGTTACCTGGCCTCCCCGTGGGGCAATTGGAACCTCTGCCCCCAGCCAGCTGGCTGGTCCCTTCCTGCACTTGTCTCCTTGTCCATCCTGGCCCACAGTGGGTGCTGTTCATGCAAGAGCTCTGCTCCTCATCACTCTATGCCTTCCTTTTCTCACTTTACAGCACACCATGGACATCTCTCCAGGAAAACAGCTAAGATCTCATCTGTTTTTAACAGCTGTACAACATTCCGTAGTATAGATATACCAAACTTTATCCAGTCATTTGCTGTTGATGGACATTCAGGTTACTTCCAATTTGTTTCATTTTTCCTTGTTACAAACAACAGTGTCATAAATTTTCTTACACGTCTATCTTTTCTAACTCTAGGTCAGACTGTGTATGTGTATACTTATACACATACACACACACACACACACACACACACATATACATATATATATATATATAAACTTTTTTACCATACCCTCTTCAGTGCCAGACGCTATTGACTATTATTGACAAAATCTGAGGGGTTAAGAATGAGAAAGGAATTTCATTGTAATGTTAGATTTGTTTTTAGCTACCTTCCGCATAGAGATCACTTGTAATTTTATAGCTAGAATTTAATTTTTATAGTTTCCCATTCCTTTTAATCAACTAATTTGTTTGCTTTTGTTTTTTCCTCCTGGAGTTTAGCAATTAGACAGTATGATAGATAACACAGGTTAAAAATTGCATTGATTTTTAAAATTTCCAATTCCCTCTGAATAGCTGATTCCTTGCTGTTGTTTGTAGGCAAGAAGTTGAATCTGATATGGACCCTGCCTGCAATCAACTTACAGTCTTCTAGGAGCATCATGACATATATGAGTAAGTACAACTAATAAAATGCAAATAGCACGGCTTGAGTATAAATGCGGCACTCTGGGGACTCAGAGACAGTTTGGTTTAGACAGTGAGACAGAAAGGCAATGTGAGGCACCAGTCCAGTTTTGACATATGGAAATGAGTGGAAAGAAAAGAGCTGCAAAAGAGAGAAACAATGTATCTTTCCTCTTCAAATCCCTGGCCAGGAATAAAACGAAGTGACCTTGAATTGCAAATATGCATCGACTTTGTGTGACTGCTGGCAAAATGCAGGCGTGGTGGTCCATACTCAATGAATGCATTACATACACATGTCTTTATTCTATGGGATATCAGTCAATTGGTGACAGAAAGTTAAGACATTACATGTTTTCTTGATCTAGCTGTATGACAGCATTACAGGGAAGTAAGTTTAGTGACAATAGAGAAAGAATGAAAGAGAAAGTGAAGATGTATTCTGATAAACTTCATTCATTCAACAAATAACAGACTTTAGATATAGGAGATAATATGGTGAGAAAGTCAGCAAAACTGCCACCCAATGGGAGGCTTAGAGCCTAATGGGGAGAATGGATGGGCAAGTAAAGCACTAAACATAAAGTCTGTCATCTAGCTACCGGTCTTATTATTTTCTTTATTCTGTTTTTTTCTTTGTTAATTTTTTTAATGTTTATTTATTTTTGAGAGAGAGAGAGAGAGAGACAGAATCTGAAGCAAGCTCCAGGCTCTGAGCTGTCAGCACAGAGCCCAACAAGGGGCTCAAACCCACAAACCATGAGACCATGAACTGAGCCAAAGATGGATGCTCAACCGACTGAGCCACCCAGGCGCCCAGCAGGTCTTTGTTTCTTAATACTATTTTCCTATACAAGGACCCAGGGCTCCTCAGAGAAATGGCTGATTCTGAGGCTGGGTGGGGAAAATACAAGATGAGCCTGGAGCATCTTAATAGCGACAAAAAGTAAGGAAGTGCTCACAAAAAGGAGGGGGCAGCTCAAGGGAAGCCCATCCTTAAGAGCCCCCCGGTGGCCAAAGCTGGAACAATGTGAGCGACAAAATAAATAATGCAGGATTGGATTATAACCCAAAGTACCAAATAAATATATAGGAGTCCATGCTTGTGTAAACAAATGGCTGAATAAATTAACACATGGAGGGGAAAGGTTCAAATCTTGTGTACAGAAGAATTCCAACTAATATCTATAGATCCCCACCCTCCCAACCTCCAATTTCACTCCCTGGAGTGTGGCTGGACTTAGTAACTGGCTTCTAACAATCATGGAGAACAGCTTGAGTATGAACAGAGAGCGTGGTAACCATGCAGTGCAGAACCTGGGAGGCTCCACCTTAACTACATGATCAAGAGAAGCATCGCTCTTGATAAATCATATTGGTGACATATACCTCCGGGCTGTTCTTCCCATAAATCCATTACTTAGTCTAAAATGTGTGAGGTAAGGTTCAGATAAACCCAAAGTGAGACACATTGACAAAATACCTAATCAGTCCTCAAAACCATCAAGTTCATTAAGAGCCAAGGAAAGAATGAGAAACTGTCACAGTCTGGAGGAAACTAAGAATGTATGAGGACTAAATGCAATGTGGTGGGAATAACCTCAGTGTCCATCAGTGGATGAATGGACATAGAAAATATGGTACCTACATAGTGTGGAATATTATTCAGCCACTAAAAAGGAGGAAGTCCTACCATTTGTGACAGCATGGATGGAACTTGAGCATGAGTGGCTAGGTAAAATAAGTCAGACAAAGGCAAATACTGTATGATCTCACACATGGGATATAAAAACATTGAACTAATAAAAACAGAGAGTAGAATGGTGGTTGCCAGGAGCCGGGGAAGGAGGGAGAGGGGGAGATGTTGGTCAAAGGACATAAACTTTCTTTTAAAAAAAAATTCGGGGCGCCTGGGTGGCTCAGTCGGTTGAGCATCCAACTTCAGCTCAGGTCATGATCTCGAAGTTGACAAGTTTGAGCCCCACATCGGGCTCTGTGCTGACAGCTCAGAGCCTGTAGCCTGCTTTAGAGTCTGTGTCTCCCAATCTCTCTGCCCCTCCCCTGCTCATGCTCTGTTTCTCTCTGTCTCAAAAATAAAGATAAATATTTAAAAATAAATAAATAAATAAATAAATAAATAAATAAATAAATAAATAAATAAATATAAAATAAAAATTTTTTTAATGTTTTATTTTTGACAGAGAGAGAGAGACAGAGTGCAAGCAGGGGAGGGGCAGAGAGAGAGGGAGACACAGAATCTGAAGCAGGCTCCAGGCTCTGAGCTGTCAGCACAGAGCCCAACGTGGGACTCGATCCCACAAACCATGAGATCATGACCCGGGCTGAAGTTGGACGCTTAACCAACTGAGCCACCCAGGCGCCCCTATGGACCTAAACTTTCTGTTATAAGGGGCATGAGTTCTGGGGATCTAACTTACTATAGTTGACAATACTGTATTGTGTAATTGAAATTTCAGAGTAGGGTTTTAATGTTCTTGCCTGGTAATTACGTGAGGTGAGGGGGCTATTAACTAACATTATTGTGGTAAACATTTCACAATATATATGCCTTTCTTTTTTTTTTAATTTTTTTTTAATGTTTATTTATTTTTGAGACAGAGAGAGACAGAGCATGAATGGGGGAGGGGCAGAGAGAGAGGGAAACACAGAATCGGAAGCAGGCTCCAGGCTCTGAGCCATCAGCCCAGAGCCCCACGCAGGGCTCGAACTCACGGACCGCGAGATCGTGACCTGGCTGAAGTCGGACGCTTAACCAACTGCGCCACCTAGGCGCCCCATCACAATATATATGCCTTTCAAGTCATTCGTTGTACACCTTAAACTTTTATAATATTATATATCAATGTTATCTCAATAAATCTGGGGAAAAAATAAAAGAAATGCAATGTGGCATCCTGCATGGGATCCTGGACATTAGTGGAAAAACTCGGGAAATCCAGATAAAGTCTGAAGTTTCCTTTAAAAACAGACAGCTGGATAAAGGCTATTAAAAAATGAGTGTTCAAGGTGCAATGAGAGGACACACCAGAAGTAACTAGTCGAAACACAAAGATTTCAAAGCAGAATAAAAATTTGGACAGGATTTTTTTCAATGAAACACCCTGTGGTAACTTTGTCTAGAACCAAGCAACAATTATCAAGGTTAACCGGAGTCTTTTCTTGTTGTTGCTATCATCATGGTTATTATTTTCTCTCCATTGTGTTTTTTAATCAAAAAATAACATTTATCCGGTATGCTCGTTAGGACTAGTCAAACAGTAGAGAGAAGCACAAAGCAAAACATAATACCCTTCTCCCACCTCTGCCCTCCAGCCAATCCCTTCCTGAGGAAGCAGGTTGTGTTATTTTCCACAATCTTTCTGTGTTTATATTAGAAATATAAAAAGTATATGGCTTTCCCCCTTTTTTAACTACAAAAATGTTATCTTTTTTTACTTTAAATATTTTTTAATGTTTATTTATTGTTTTTGAGAGAGAGACAGACAGAGCATGAGTGGGGGAAGGGCAGAGAGAGAAGGAGACACAATCCTAAGCAGGCTCCAGGCTCTGAGCTGTCAGCATAGAGCCTGATGCGGGGCTTGAAGCCACGAACTGTGAGATCATGACCTGAGCCATGATCCAACTGAACCAACTGAGCCACCCAGGAGCCTCACAAAAATGTTATCTTTACTCACTGCTCTGCAACTCGCTCTGTTCATGCAAAAATCAGGGTGCCTGTGTGGCTCAGTCAGTTAAGCATCAGACTTCAGCTCAGTTCATGATCTGACGGTTTATGGGTTCAAGTCCCGCATCAGGCTCTGTGCTGACGGCTTAGAGCCTGGAGCCTGCTTCGGATTCTGTGTTTCTCTCTCTGCCCCTCCCCCACTCACTCTCTGTCTCTTTCTCACTCAAAAATAAACATTAAAAATAAATAAATAAAATATATCGCAATGCTGTATCATAAATATCTTCCTAGTGTAACGTATATAAATCTGACTTGTTCTCTCCTTAACTCAATTTTAGTGAGACACAATTTGTATAGAATAAAATGCACCCATATTAAGTGTACAGTTTGCTGATTGTGCTTATTACATATGCAACAATGTATATACCTGGATAACTAAAAACACATTATTTATAATTTTTAAAATCCAGGTCTCCAAGAATCTTGCCAAATCCAGTGAAATCACCTGGCTTCTTCCTTGGAATGGAAAGGAAGAAGAGATGGAAATGTCCAGATAATTCTGGGGAATCACCAGCACAGGAAGACTTGCTTCTGACCTCTCAGGTGTATTATTTTGAGAACATTCTCATCCCCTAGAACAGTTTTCCATTTTAGCATGGTGCTAGAGTTGCATGAGTTTGGAAAGGTCTAAGGGAGGCATGTAGGCAGGGAGTTGGCTGGAGAAACCTCATGACTTGTCCCTGAGTCAACATGGAGGCACCAGAGCTAAGGGTAAATGGCAAGAGACACACTGAGTTAAGCAGAGGCCGGACACTTCTCCTCCTGGAGGCTTCTTCCACCACTCCTCATGGACAAGCCTGCCAGATCCCCAGGGCCAAGACCAAATCAACCATACTTCCCAGCACTAATGAAGACCCCAAGGAGAAAGTGGGAACACTGGCCTCTCCCCAAGCTCTCTCTGGAATACCATCTTTGGAAGCAGGTAGGACAAGAAAGAGAAATGGTCCCAAAAGGGAAATGGATTTTTAAACCAGCTGAATATTTACCGGAAAAAGATTGTTTTACGTAGAAAAAAAAAAAAAAACTTTTTGAAACTGGAAGAGACAGATACTTCTAATTGGCAAATTTAAATATTTTCCCTTTACTCAGCAGAATGGGGTCTCCTGAGGAAATTTGATGTGGTTAGACCAGCACTGTGCAAAAGAAATAATGCAAGCCACAATTGTAATTTTAAATTGTCTTGCAACCAATAAAGTAAAAAAAAAAAAAAAAAAAAAAAACAACTCAGCAATTCCGCTCCTCCATATATACCCAGGAGAAATCAAATCATGGTCCACACAAAACATGTATACAAATGTTCTATCAGCATCATTCACTAGAGCCAAAAAGTGAAAACAAACCAAATGTCCATCAACAAACTGTAGTACATAATAGAATATTATTCCACAACAAAAAGGAATGGAGTACTGATCCATGCTACAATGCAGATGAACCTTGAAAACATTATGTTAAGTGAAAGAAACCACACACAAGACTACATATCATATGATGCCATTTATATGACATATCCAGAAAAGACCAATCCATAAAGATAGAAAGTGGGTTAGTGGTCTCCTAGGGCCAGGAGGGTTGGGGACAACGATGAGCGATTATTAATGGGCTTGGGGGTTTCATTTTAGGGATGGAACTGTTCTAGAATTGATTGTAGTGATGGTTACACAACTGTGAATATACTAAAAATCAGATTGTACACTCCAAATGGTGAATTATATATGAATTATATATCAATTAAGCTGTTATTCTAAAAAGATACATAAGAAGTTAAGTATATTTTAATTATTATTATTATTAATTATTTTAATTATCATTTTAACATGTAATCAATATTTTATAATTATTATTGAGATATTTTATATTCATTTTTTTCTTAACCCACTGTGTACTTTCCATAGGCAACACATCTCAATTCAGATGTTAAATTTTCATTGGAAATACTTGATGCATTTTCAGGTTTCATAAAACTTGCAAGTTAAAAAGTAAATGTAGGGGCACCTAGGTGGCTCAGGTGGTTAAGCGTTCAACTCTTGGTTTCACCTCAGGTCATGATCTCACAGTTTGTGGCGTTGAGCCCCGCATCAGGCTCTGCACTGAGAGTGCGGAGCCTGCTTGGAATTTTCTCTCTCCCTCTCTCTCTCTGCGCCTCCCCCACTCACTCTCTCTGTCTCTCTCTCAAAATAAATAAACTTTAAAAAAATAAAAATAAAATAAAATAAGTAAACATATATAGCCAAGTTGTTGCAAAAACACAAGTTTTCCAATAAGTGAATTTAAATAGCATTAGACAGTAAAGTGGATATAGCTATAGCCATGGCTACAGGTATAGACGGATACAGATACATAGAGATATAGATGGGTAGATAAAGGTAAAATAGTTATACAGATACAGGTACATAATTTTGAGTGTTGTGTGTTAAAATCTGAACTCCTATTACATGTACTAAAATGAAAATGAAACTCCTTTCATGGCCTCAAAGCCCTATGTGATCGCCCCACCTTCTCTTATCTCACATCATATCACTCTCCTCCTCTCCCACAAGGCTCCAGCCACACTGGTCTTTTTTCACTCCTTGATCACTTATTCCTGCCCATTTATATTTACTATTCCCTCTGCCTGGCACACTTTTCATCAAGATGTTCCCAGACCTGGCTCCCTGCCATCATTCAGGTCTCTGTTCAAATATCACCTTCTCAGAGAGGCATCCGTGACCACCTTATTCAAATGTGACCCCCATCCAGCCACTCTCTAATTCATTAACCTCCTTTTATTTTGTTTGTAACATGTATCACTATTTGAGATTATCTTCCTTATTTTTTCTCTTATTTATTGTCTTTCCCTTGCTACACACACACACACACACACACACACACACACACACACAGCTTCATGATAAAGGGACAAAATCTGTATTATTCTCTGCCCTATCCTCAGTATCTAGAATTATGCCTAGCATATAGTAGATGCTTAAAATATATACACAAGTAAATGAATGATCCATTCATTCATCAACCATTCCTCTGTTAATAGACATTCAGGTGGTCTCCAATTCAGGTTGGTCCTATTGTTGCCTTCTAGAGCTATTAGGAGAACTCATGTACAACATATCCTTAGCTACTAACACATATCCTTAGCTACCGATGCCTTTGTTCCTTATAGTATGGATTCCTCAAAGTGTAACTTCTGTATCAAAGCATGTGCTCTTTTTAAAATTTTAACAGAGGGGTGCCTGGGTGGCTCAGTCGGTTAAGCATCTGACTTCGGCTCAGGTCATGATCTCATGGTCCAGGAGTTCGAGCCCCACGTTGGGCTCTGTGCTGACAGCTCAGAGCCTGGAGCCTGTTTCAGATTCTGTGTGTCCCTCTCTCTGACCCTCCCCCGTTCATGCTCTGTCTCTCTCTGTCTCCAAAATAAATAAACATTAAAAAAAATTAAAATTTTAACAGAAAATGCCTTTCCTAAAAATGTTGTGATTTACTGTCACACCAGCAGTATATAAAACATTATTTCCTTTCCCACTGTAGATAACATCAACTGTTTTAATAACTTTTTCCAATCTGATGAATATATAATTGTATTTCATTTAAAAGTCAAATGAAAAATCTTTAAACACAGGAAAGTTGCATATAGCTTCAGATTTTTATTGGTCATTTGCACATCCTGCATTGTGACTTGCCTGTTTACCTCCTCTTGCCTAATTTCCTATTGGGGTGTTTTTGTTTTAAATCAGCTGGCAGTAACTATGAGTATTAGGGATAGTAACTCTGCCATGAGTTCTCATTATTTAGAGTTCACCCTGCCTAATGCCTCAGAAATTTTAATTGGTATATGGTCAAATCTGTCAGTTTTTTCTTTTGAGGTTTCTGGGGTCCCCACTTAACTGACATAAATTGACTTGCAATTCTGGGACTAATCTTCACTATTCAGAGAGCTCACTTGGCAAGCCCTGAAGACAGCCCTTAGGGCACAAGCCCATAAATTTACTGCCAGCCATTTCAAGACCCATCATCCCGATATGTCCATTTCTCTCTCCAGCTGGACTTGGAAATACATCCTTGGAACATGGTTTGGTCAATGGCTGAGGATGCCAACACCTTTTACCGTGAAAATCTGAAAAAGCAACTGTCACCAGTGCTGTGCTGTGCAGACAAGGAGGAGGGCCCAGAAGGCTGAGAGTGAACCCAACATCCTTGCCAAGACTCGGACCCCACAGATGCACTCTTACCCAACTTTTAACATTTAAAAACTTCACATTTATGAGGGCACCTGGGTGGCTCAGTCACTTAAGCGTCTGACTTGGACTCAGGTTATGATCTCACCGTTTGTGGGTCCAAGCCCCATTTTGGGCTCTGTGCTAACAGTTCAGAGCATGGAGCCTTCTTCGGATTCTCTGTCTCCCTCTTTCTCTGCCCCTCCCCTGCTCATGCTCTGTCTCTCCCTCTCTCTCAAAATAAATATTTTTAAAAATACCTTTTTTAAAAAAAAAGCTTCATATCTATGATAGAGTTGTAAGAAAGGTCCAACAAGAAGAAAACATACATCCAAGATTTAGATGTGATGAGTTAACATTTTGCCATATATATATATATATATATATATAGATATATATATATATATATAGTGCTGAACCGTTTGAGAGTAAACTGCAGGTAGTTCAATCCTACAGAGCTTGTCATGTATTTCCTAAGAGTAAGGACGTTGAGCTATAAAATTATAACTTAATTACCACACTCTGGAGATCGACTATCAATGTAATACTATTATCTAAAAATCCGTCCATATTCAAATTTTCCCAATTGTCCCCGTAATGTTCTTTAGAGTGGGATTTTTTGGGGGGTGGGGGGCAGGCCAGGACACAATCAAAGTTCGCATATCACATTTCATTGTGCTTTCCCTTTTATTCTCCTTTCATCTAGAACAGCTCTCAAATGTGTTTGTTTGTTTGTTTGTTTGCTTGCTTATTTTTAGGACGTTAATATTTTTGAGAAGTCCAGGCCAGTTGTTTTGCACAATGCCCCTCAACTTGGATTTATTGGATTGTCTCCTCATGGTGATAATTTGGGCAAGAATACCGCATAGGTATTTCTGTGACATGCTCAGTGCTCATATCAGGAGGCACATGATGATAAGTTTGATGACTCAGCTAAGGTGGTGCCCGCACAGTTCTCCATTCCCAGGGTGCCTTTACTGTGAATTAATCAGTAATCCGTGGGGAGATATCTTGAGACTGGTATTACACTCTTCTCCAGAATAATTCACCTAATGGTTTCTGCCTAGGTTGCTGATTCCTGCCTGAATCGAGTATTTCCAGGGTGGTTGCAAAATGCGAGTTGGTAAACTCGTCATTTCTTCTACATTAATTACCTGATGTCCTTCAGCACTTTCCCCTCTCCCTCCCTCATCTTTTTCTTTCTTAACATCAACATGAAGTCGTGGATTCTTCTTTAATCCCATGTGTTATATACACTCCATAACTACCATTAGTGATTTTGATGCTCAGATTATCCCAGATTTGGCCAGTGGGATCTGGCTTTGGGCTGGCTCCTGGATTATTGTGACACACCTCCATCATTTTTTTTAGCACTCCATATTTTCTGATGAACAAAAGATGTTTCAGGTATACCTCGCACCTTTCCTTCCATGACCCTACGGTCATCCATTTCTCCAAGGAGCTCTGGTAACTTTTTGTGGACAATGCTATTTAGGAACCAAGATCTGAGCATTAGAAGCGCTCATTGCTACTGGGATGTAATGCTTCAGTAGGACAAAGGCACAGCATGGGAAGTCAGGCCCAGAGTCATCTGGGAACCTGAGCCATCAACAGAGGCTGAATGCAAAATTGGAATCAAGTATCACCTCCCAAGTACAGGAAGTCTTTGTTGTTTTCAGATGGGCAGCATCCATTCCTCATTCTTCTGATAACAGCACCCCTTTCTCTTTTTGGGGAATTACCTCTCCCGTCTGTAAACAGTCACAGCAGGACTGTAGATCAAGGTGTTGTGCGCCTTTCCCCATATCCAAGAGGTGGGCACTAAATCCCTAAAGTAGACATATGCCCCGGGACCCAGGGAGGATGCTGAAGAAAAATACTGACATGTTTGAGCAGAAGCGGGTTTGACCACATGTCCGGAGTTGACAAAGCCAAGTGACCTTCAAGGTGAAATTAAACACCCCTCTACAAGGTCTGTTGGTTTCTCATTTAGTGAGAGCCTTTGTCCCACACAGTTGAAAGCTTCCCTGTCTTTGTAGAAAAATTCTGACACAATAGAGCCCATTTCAAACTTCCTTCCCTAATATTGGTTCTTTCGTGCATCCTTTCCACTTCATAGAATTCAGTTGTTTTGACAAACGTCTAGATGGCTAGTGATACATTTTCATCTCCTTCCAAATCCTCGCAACAGATACTCTGCTTGTAAATCAGCATGGCTTTTTTTTCTGAGGAAAAGCTTCTAAAACTTTGTTCATCTTGTGTCAATCCCTGCAGGGTTTCTTTATTTGCCTGCTTGCTTGTTTTGTTGGGAGCAAAAGAAAAGCCTGAAATCATGGGGCGCCTGGGTGGCTCAGTCGGTTGGGCTTCCGACTTCAGCTCAGGTCACAATCTCGCGGTCCGTGAGTTCGAGCCCCACGTCGGGCTCTGGGCTGATGGCTCAGAGCCTGAAGCCTGCTTCCATTCTGTGTCTGCCCCTCCCCCGTTCATGCTCTGTCTCTCTCTGTCTCAAAAATAAATAAAACAGGGGGCCCCTGGGTGGCGCAGTTGGTTAAGCGTCCGACTTCAGCCAGGTCACGATCTCGCGGTCCATGAGTTCGAGCCCCGCGTCAGGCTCTGGGCTGATGGCTCAGAGCCTGGAGCCTGTTTCTGATTCTGTGTCTCCCTCTCTCTCTGCCCCTTCCCCGTTCATGCTCTGTCTCTCTCTGTCCCAAAAATAAATAAACGTTGAAAAAAAAATTTTTTTAAATAAATAAAACATTAAAAAAAATTTTGAAAAAAAAAAAAAGAAAAGCCTGAAATCTTGACACTCATAACCTTCAAAAATTATGAAATCTATTTACCTTCCATTTTCCCTTATTTGAATCCTTTTTGCCCCCTCTCTCTTTCTGGTTATTCTTCTAATCTCCAACACATAGATGTTACACAGAAAGGTAGATATAGGTGAAAAGAAGGAAGGGAGGGAGGGAGAAAAGAGGAGAGGAAAGCGAAAAAAAGATCAAAGGAAGAAAGATTCTCACACTCCCCAGTGCTTCATAATGTAAAAACACAATAAAGTATTTTATATCTTTTGGTGCATGGGTTTTTTGAGCCACACCATGCTTTGACACTAGACTTATTCATGTCAAAAGGACTCGGTCATTGTGGAAGACCATTGCTCTGGGGGATGGGGGAAGCACAGGTGCAAGTGTGCAAAATTGATGGGTGCCACTTGTGTCCTCTAAATGAATAGCGGGAGATTTGTATTTCAATATGGGCCATGAGAATAAAAGTGGTTATTTCAGGGCTACAGGAAATACCAACTGCCAGAGCCTGAGGCATCTCTCTGCCCTGCCCTTATACATCTGAACTTACAGCACAAGAGGGGTGGATGTTCACTGTTGGGTGGCCAGTTTGGCTATATGTGGAAAGAAATGAAACATTGGGGGGGAGAAGAGGTTCTGATGAAGGTATCATTGGTTTTCCTGAGGTGTGGAGCAATAGACAGACCTCCAACTGGCGGAGGGGGAAGACTGCTTAATTTCCTACTCACTCAAAACCCTTTTAGCTCATCGGACATGTATTGGGGGTCGGCAACATCCAGGAAGGCAAAAATGTGCAGGCACTCAAGCTTTTGCTCATAAAGGGACAAGGGAAATGGCCAACTCTGCTCTGACCCACACAAGAGCTTCCCTTAGTGCCGGGCAGCTTACAGCCAATGGTGCACCACAAACCCTTCACTACCAAGTTTCGGTCCTTAGGCAGACATTATTGTTTCTTCCCTACAGCGGGGGTACTTCTGGTTACCGTAATTTCTGTATGATTTCTGTTGAGGTGTCAGCTTATTCAAGACTGTAGAAGGTGGATTTGAACTTGAAACAGGTAAATACAGGTGTGGCATCACATCAAGCGAGTGCAAAGGAGAGACATTTCTCAGACTCTTGCTACTCCAAATGTGATCTTTACACCAGCAGTGTGGGTATCACCCAGCAGTCTGTGGGAAATGCAGTATCTCTGCCCCTCCCCCTCAGACCCACTGAATCAGAATCTGCATTTTAACAGTATCTCTGGTGACTCGTCTACATGAAAAGTTTGAGAAGCAGTAGCTTAGAACATGGAAGATCTTTGTCATACGAACGGATGAGACTTCGGTCAGGGCATTAACAAGCCAGCTTGATATCCAAGCGTCAACCAAATGGTCAGGAGCTACAAATGAACAGTGGTACATAAAGTGTCACCTGTATCTTGAGTGCTGACGCAATTTCTGATGTGTGAGAGAACGGGCACAAACCCAGACAGCTGAGGGCTACATTTTTCCCTACACTGACATTACATCATCCACTCTGACAGTCACCACAAGTCTGCGAGGTAAGTAGTACAGACTTTCGCACCGCCCCCATCTTGCAGGCGGAGTAACTGAGGTTCTCAGAGGTAGGACAACTTTCCCAAAGGCACATGACTCTGGTGAGGTCCAGCTGGCACTTGAACGCTGACTGCCTGGTTCCAGGAAGGAGTCCTTCTACAGATGCTTCTGAGCCAGTGTGATAAGGACCAGGCTGGTTGTGTGACTGAAATGAAATCAGCGTGACGTACGCTTGAAAGGAAACAGGATTTCTCTAGTGGGGAGTTGGGAAAAGTAGATAAGCTGACATGAGGCCGACAGCTTCAGGTATCAGATCCCGGGTGTCTGGCTCCACAAAGAATTCACCTTCACGTTCATATCCTTCTTAGGTACAGGGGGGAGCTGATATCAACAGGCCATCCCACTGAGACCTAGAAACCATCCAGGACAACATGCATCTCTCAAATCTAGGACAGGTCCCTTCTTTTGACAATAATGGCCTATTTTTTCCACAGCAGGGTGACTAAACTCTTTCCTTCATCTCCAAGTGAGGCTGAAAAAAACCCAGATTTAGGGCTTCTTGCTGATATGAACTAACTTGAACGGAAAACCCATTGTTCAGCCTTGTTTCCTCAGTCACCTGCCTAACCTGATTGTAGTCACTTAGAGAGAAGTTCCCCACAGAGAAACTGAAGAGCTTTGCTTAAAGTAATCAACAGAGACCTTGGGGGCTGTTGCAGACCTCAGGAGACGTTTTAGCAACTGTGCCTGGGTACCTTTTCCTCTAGTCCCAATCACTCCTCCTGACATCGTCTGTAAAACTGGACCCTGATGGGCTTCAGTAAAAGGGACCACATGGATTCTGAGAAAGAGGTAAGCTGGGGCAGGCTGGAGAACTAAAGGTAGGAAGATCACCATTTTGTGAGCAGAGTAGCTTCGCACTTAGCTGGCCTGCCTCTTGGAGTCACTAAATTCCTGTGGGAGGTCAAGGCAGAAGAGAAAGAAGCAGAGTTCCAGGAATGATGTTCAATTAAACTAACTCAGTGTATCACTGGTTCATTTCAACCTATCTTCAGGACAAACGAGAAAGAAAAGTCACAAGAGAGGGCATAGTATCGATTAGCGGTATCCAATCATGGACTATCTTTGTTCAATGCATCATGATATAAAACAGTAAGAAGAAAAAGAATTCACGAATATAATTTGGAAGCCCTCCTTGGCCTGTAGAATTAAGGTTGGCCAATGTTTTTCTCATACACAGAAGTGGACAGTTTCTCATCATTCCCCTCCTTCCACCCAGCTCAAGATCAATGGTTTCCTATGCTTGTGCTTCAGAAAGCAGTATCAGCAAAGCAGAAACCACTCTAGGCGTTCCAAACAAAAGAATTGATTACAAAGGTTTGGGGGTGGATGGGAAAACAATTAGAAAGGGAGGGTTTGATAAGCAGAAAGAAGAAGGATGATAATCAGACATCAGAAGCTGTTAATGCTGGGTGCCTGGGTGGCTCAGTTGGTTAAGTGTCTGACCCTTGATCTCAGCTCAGGTCTTGATCTCAGGTTCATGCATTCAAGCCCCACATTGGTCTCCATGCTGAGTGTGGAGCCTACTATAAAAGAAAAAAAACTTTTTTGGAAGAAAAAATAAAAACAGGTTGGATCTGTGAGCCTGCACCCAGTGTAGTGTTGGAGATACTGAGGAATCTCTTCTGGAGTTTTCAAAGGGGGGCCACCTCCTCCAGGGCTAGCACTGCACGAAAAGTGCTGTCTCTGCCTTGGATATTGGAGTCTGGAACTAATCCACCTCTCCTGTGGCTACAACTACAGAAATTTCCCTCCTTTTCCACCCTCTGATTTCCAGCCAGTGCACCCCAAAGTGAAGCCAGCTGTCAGAGACGCATAGGACATATAGCATGCAAATTTCCAGCCCCAGAAGTACAGATTATGTGTAGATTATAGAAGCGCTCGTATTTATAACCAGCACAGCAACCAAGCTGTCCTAGGTTGACAGCGCCACCCAATGGCCAGCCCTGGAATCGACATGACCCAATACCTTTTTCCTTCTCAAGGAAAAGGAGAGACAGGTGACCTGCACATAACTTTAAACTGTGAGCTGAATCAGGTCAGCTCCACATATGTTTGTTCAGAGCCTCAGGCCGAAGGAACAGCAGCTACCCAGGGTGTGCTTTTCTACGGTGGGTCATAAGAGTGCAAGAAGGTGAGCAAAACACACAGGCACATTTGAGGTGTCTGTTTGCATCATATCTGCTAAAGTGCCATTGGCCACAGCAGGTCACATAGCCAAAACCAGTATTTCACCATTTCACTGGGTAGTCAGACTGTGCTGCAGGATAGAATATAAACATGAGTGCAACTAAAGTTTAAAGGCAGAGAAGTGCACCCAAGGGAGAGGCCGGTGCATGGTTTGCTGAAAACAGACTGCATGCATACAAGGCTCAGCATGGTCCAGCATTTACTTGCAGCAAGAAAGGAGAGCTAGTGCACAAGCGCCAGGCCTGTGCAATGTGTCAGTCCGCCATGGCCAGTGGATCCGTTCCACACCAACACAGCACTTACCCCCATTTCATGCTGCAGCGGAAGGAACTCAAACCTTCCCACTGGGGTCTGAAATACAGAAAGCCGTGGGCGTGCATGAGAGCCACTGGTCACGTGCTTAAGAAGAACAAGACTACATATCAATCTGGGAACAGAGAAAGATCTTTCTTCACAAGGCCCTAAGCCCAGCATAGACTGTGAGAACCCTGACTCTCGCAGTAAGGAAACGTTCCAGGCTCAAACCCACTCATAAGGCCAAGCTGAGGCCAAATGACCACACACAGGAGACTGCCTTTCCCAACAGCTTAAGTCCTTGAGTAGGGAAATCCACTCCATTCACCTAGTGTACCACAAGGTCATATGGTAAAAGAATTGTGATTAATAATCCAATACACCACAGAAGGCAGGAAGAAATCCTGTCTTTGACTCCTCTATTCCTACCTTCTAGTACAAGGTCCAGCATAGAACAGACATCAAGCAATGGTTGTTGAAGTTAATAGATTATAAATGGCATGGAGTAATGTGAGG
Organism: Felis catus; assembly: GCF_018350175.1. Classification (NCBI taxonomy): domain Eukaryota; kingdom Metazoa; phylum Chordata; class Mammalia; order Carnivora; family Felidae; genus Felis; species Felis catus. Next base: position 26,714,394 of record NC_058383.1, on the reverse strand, counting down.
CGTGTATATAACAGTGATTAGGAACATGAACTTCAACATCACAGGACCTGATTTCAGTGTAAAATGACACAGTGATTTCAAAAACAGTTTGGGGGTACCTGGCTGGCTCAGTCTGTGGAGCATGTGATTCTTTTCTCTTTTTTTTAAATATTTTTATTTATTTTTGAGAGGGAGGGAGGGACTGAGGGGTAGGTGGACAGAGGATCTGAAGCGACAGCTGCAAACCCCCTGCTGGGCTTGAACTCACGAACCCGTGAAACCATGACCTGAGCTGAAGTCAGACCCTTAAATGACTGAGCCACCCAGGCACAAGGGTGTGACTCTTGACCCAGTGTGTGTTCAAGTCCCACATTGGGCATGGAGCCTACGTTTAAAAAAAAAAAAATTGTTGGACCTTTTTTTTTAATGCTTATTTATTTAAGAGAGAGAGGGAGAGCATGAATGGGGAGAGGGAAAAGAGAGGAGAGAATCCAAAGCAGGCTCCACGCTGTCAGCACAGAGCCCAATGTGGGGCTTAATCCCACAAACCATAAGATCATAACCGAAACCAAAACCAAGAGTCACCTAGGCACACCAAACTTTAAAAAAAAAAAAACTTTAAATAAAAATAGCTTGGGGGTGCCTGGGTGGCTCAGTCAGTTGGGCGTTTGAGTTCAGCTCAGGTCATGATGTCACGGTTTGTGGGTTTGAGTCTCACATCGGACTCTGTGCTGACAGCTCAGAGCCTGGAGCCTGCTTTGGATTCTGTGTCTCCCTCTCTCTGCCCCTCCCCTGCTTGTGTGTGAGTTCTCTCTCTCTCTCTCTCTGTCTCAAAAATAAATAAATAAACATTAAAAAACAACCAACTTGGTAGTTTTTCTGTAAAGTTAAACATAAACTATTAAACCCAGCAATGCTACTCTTAGGAATCTACCTTTAAAAAAATGAAGGCGGGGGCACCTGGGTGGCACCGCCGGTTAAGCATCTGACTTCAGCTCAGGTCACCATCTGGCAGTTCATGGGTTCCAGCCCCGTACTGGGCTTTGTGCTGACAGCTCGGAGCCTGGAGCCTGCTTCAGATCTGTGTCTCCTTCTCTCTCTGCCCCTCCCCCACTTGTGCTCTGTCTCTCTTTCTCACAAATAACCATCAAAAAAAATGTTTTTTTTTAAATGAAGGCATACAGCCACACAAAAACATGCATGTGAATGGTCATAGCAGAATCATTCATAACAGCTAGGAAATGGGAATAATCCAAATGTCTATCAGTTGGTAAGTAGATAAACAAATGCGGTATACCCATCCAGTAGAATACTATTCGGTGTTAAAAGTGAATGAGCTACTAATACTTGCAACCACATGGACGTACCGCTGGATAAATAAAAGAAGCCAGATGAAAAGACCACATATTATATGATTCCATTTGTATAAAATGTCCAGAAAAAAGTCAATTCACAGAGACATACTGAAGATTAGTGGGTTGCCTGGAGCTACAGATGAAAATGCAGATTGCATTCAAATGAGCACAAAGGGATCTTGTGGAGGGCAAATGGAAATTTCTAAAACTGGATTGTAGTGATGGTTGCACACATTGTAAAATTTACTAAAAATCACTGAGCTGTACATTGAAATGGATGAATTTTGATAAAGTTAAGATAAGACCTGGGTTCAAATGCTGGCCCTACCACTTACTATCCATGTGACCGAGAGTGAGTTGAATAGTCCTATAACCTCTGTGAGTCTCCATTTCTGTAAAATGGGGGCTTAACCGAGGATTGTTGGGAGATCGATGAGATAATGCATGTGGTACCCTCAACACAGGGCCTGACAGGTGTCTGAGGAGCTGTCATGGACTCTCTAGCACCTTTTGCTTTTAGGGAAATCACTTCCACTCAGATCCATCCCAAGTCCAAGGCCCAATCTCACTTTCTGTTTAAGTTGCTGGTTCCCAGATCCCCCCAGGAATATGTCGATCTCTGCCTTGTCCCAAGTCCCTGGTACAAGAATTACTCAGAATATTTCTGGGCCAGAAATAAAAGTATGTCAACTTCACCTACTACATTGCTCCAAAATTGAAGCTTTTCCAGAATGTTATACTGACATGAGAGAACCCCTGACCAAATACAGACACCTCTTCTTCACCTTTTATTTCACTTTTTTTTGTTTAATGGGGAAAAAAAAAAAGAAGAACCTTGGCTTAGCAAGTCTGGGCTGCCAGGAGCTGACAGATATTCTAAGCAAGTTGCAGGAAACATCCCAGCCTTTGCAATGAACCTTTGGGGAAGGAACAGCCACTGAGAATGTGATTCACTTTGATGACAGCTTCCTGATGAGGGCTCGAACCAGCTGGAGGGTTGGTCAATTTATGACTTCACAGAAGACTCAATAAAAGTCATAAATAAAAGGGCATGTGGGTGTGAGTGCACCACATGCAGTCGGGAGGTCCCAGACGACAGAACACAAGGCCAGTAACTCTGATTCGGCTCAAGGTTTATCACCGACGCAGTGAAAGGTACAGACCCCGTATGCCAGCCATGCTTGTTGTCCGATGGAAACAGATTGTGCCTAAGGACTAGGGGAGCCATTTCTCAGATTCCTCGGGCCGTGGATCTGTGGATAGGGAGGTGAGGAAAGGCCGCCTTCCCTAATAAAATAAACCCTGGTGCCTCCAAGTTTGACCCTCTTTAAGGATTCTTCTAGGAATGAACAACTGGATGTCTCACCTCCCCAGACTGCCTGACTGTCCATTCAATCCGCTCTTGAAAACCAAATGCTTTGTGTTCACATACAACACAGAATAGCTTCAGAACAGGCCACCTGTTGTACTTCCATTCACTCATATAATAACCCTTATTACTATTATTGCTGATGTCAATAAAATTGATTCTGAGATGACTTCCCCTCCTGAAATAATATGGACATCAAGTCATTGCTGTGATGGTGAGGGCCACATGAGATAGAATGAAAAATAAATAAAGAAATAAGCTTCTCAGCACATGCCTGGCACATAGCAATCCTCCAGAATGTGCAGCTGTGGAATTTCTCACTATCCAAATACTTTTCCATGAAAAGATTTAAAACTCACACAGGAGTGTTATGGAGCCTTTCTCTCATGTGGAGGATGTAAGATGTACTAGATACACACAAACACACACACACACACACACACACACACACACACACACACACACACTTTGGGATACTTTATATCCACTTTGTAGATGTGGCTGCTATACAGATGTAGATTATATAGATGTAGATTCTATAGAGAGAGAGCCAGATAGTATACAGTGAGGGGACAGGCATGATATGCTAGAGGGTGGTCAGGAAAGTCCTCCCTGTTAAAGTGACATTTGAGTAGAGTCCTGAGTGAAGTGACGGAGTGGGCCGTGTGGATATCTGGGCAAAGGGCATTCTAGGTAATGGGAGCAGCAAGTGCAAAGGCCCTGAGGTGGGATCTATCACAATATATTTGAGAGTTGAACAGTCATCGATGTGCAGGAGTAGAGTGAGCAAAGTAGGTCAAGGGAGTAATACCAGACAAAGCCAAATGTCAGGAGCTAGGGCCTACAGGGCAAAGAGTTTGGGTTTTGTCCTAAACGTGATGGAAAAGGCAATCAAGCATTTTCAACTGAGGGGTATCGTGATTGGATTTACTCCCTCGAAGGACCAGTGAGGCTACCATGTGAAGGGTAGATCATGAAGAGGCAAGGGAGGGAGCAGGAAAGAATGGCTAAGAGGCTACTGGAGTTGTCTAGGCTGGTGACAATGCGGCCCTGAACTGGGGCAGTGGTGGGTGGGTCTGGGCCCCACTTTGGAGGTAGAGCAGACAGAAGGTGCAGGGGCAGTCGGAGGACTGGGTGGCAGGGTGTGCAAGTGGGAGGAAGGGAAAGGGAGCAACGGTGACTCCTGGCTCTTTGGTGAGCACCCTGGGAGGAGGATAGAGCCATTCCCTGAACAGTAAAGACACAAGAGAAATATTTGGGCTGGAGGGGGTGGGGGGCCAGTGGTGAAATGTGAAATGTTCTGAGTCTGGGTCACACTTTAAGCCATGTCAGTCATTGAAAAATTATAAATAAAAAAATAAAATAAACCATATCAGTCATTTACACCTCGATGGAACTAATTAATAACATCTCCTATTAATTGGGGCTTTTCAGTTCACAAGAAACTTTCATTTTTACTATATTGTACATGACATATTACATAGTAAATAGCATATACAGTGGGTATGGTATATTATACAGATAAAAGTTGCTTAAATACAGCATACATTACATACCATACCTTATTAAATAAAGTGCATATATTACATAGTATATAATATTATAATAGTATAGTATCTATATTATACAAATCTATGTAACGCATGGTGTATTATTTATTATACTAATAATATATTATGCTCACTATAGCATGTAGTATCTCTATTATAGTGTGTGTTGTATGGTGTAATATATCATATATATTATATATTACATTATATACAGTATATATTATAGCATATATAGTATATATTATAGCATATAAATAATATATAGCATGTATGATATATGTGCTATTCATGTTACATAGTATATATGATAAAGAGAGCACGTATCAAATAAACTAGTGCTTATATGTTATAGTGTATATTATATAAACTGTAATATATAATATGCAGTATGCTATGGTATATTTTATATATATATAATATGCTAGCTATTACAGAGTATATTATACATATAGTACATTATGTATAGGTTATTATTTATTATCTCTTTAGGCCTTTAAAGCCTCCAACCTTCCCCCTAATTTCTCTCCCCCACCAAACTGGGAGAAAACAAAGTCTCAGAGGAGGAAATGACTTTCCCAAAGTCTCAGAGGTGGCAGGACGAGAAGCTGGGGCCCATAGAATTCCACTTTGCCTACATTGATTGCTGTATAAGCTTCAGACCTTTTCACGAGAAAAGTCTTGATGGTAAGAAATTTTTGCCCTTATTTATAGAATGTAAATATGCTCCAGATACTATGCCAAGAACTCCTAAATTGTATCTCATTTAACCCTCCCACTGAAACTACCTCCGAGGATATATTTTGTCATGGTTATCTTTCCACAGATGAGAAAACTGAGATTCTAATAGATCGGGGACATTGCCCACGGTCACAAGGTTGATGAAGAATAAACCCCCCCACACACACCCGATCTCTTCACTCACCACAAGGAGGTAACTGAATAGAAAAGCCCAAATGCTGGTTACATCCGTTCAGCTGCAGGAATCCGGGTGTAGCTTCTGCTAAGCCTGTGGAAAGAAATGTACAGTTTTCATGTGACTTTTCCCTTCTGAACTATGTCATCTGTAGTGAGAGAGATCTCCAATTTGGGCTTCAGTGCATTGACTATGTTGCACAGCTAAACCCCCTTGTTGGGGGGGGGGATGAAAATCACTAAAACTGAGCCTGACAAAGAAATGACTAGCATGCAGTCAGCGAGAATGGAGCTGAAGCCCTCAAAGGTGGAAATTACATAAACAGCAGCCTAGATTCCTAAAATGTAGATTTCTCCTATCCCAGTTCTTCAAAAGCTCCAGACGCTTGAAGGAAAATACCTCTAAGTAGACATTTGTTACTTATTTTTCTCTCGTTGCCTGTGCAAACATCCTCCTAAGCTGCACATTTCTCTTATCTTTTTCCTCTCTTCTCTATCACACCAGTTGCCTGGAGCCCTTATTTCTCCATTTTTTTCATCGCTCAAAATTGCACAAAGCTTTCCCAAAGCATTGGTTTGTCGAAACTCATGTATAGTCTGAGATCCAGGCTAGAATTGAGAGGAAGATGAGAAGGAGAGGAGGCAGCGGGGAGCAAAAGCCTGAGTCTAGCCCAGAAAGCCCAGGAAAATGGGCTTTTGCTCAGATAGGTTAATAACATGTGGGTTGCATGAATTTTAAGGACAGGGAAATGTCGCTTTCTAGAAGAACATAGTCTCAGAAATGGTTCCAACCGTTCTCCCCGACATATGTGAATAGAAAGCTACCAGCTCTGGGGGTTAAAGGAGGCCAGGAGCCAACATTTATTGAGCCCTTACTGTGTACCAGGGCACATTTCCCTAATCCCTATAGCAACCCTAAGTGAGGGATAGTATCACCCCTTTTTTGGGATTGGAAATATAAGTGTTTGTAAGCACTATAACAGCAGGGATTTTGTCTGTCTTTTGTGCCCACATCAGCAGCAGGATGCCCATTGCATAGCAGGTGCTCAGTAAATATTTGGTGAAGGAATGAATGAATGGATAAATGAATGAATGAATGAATGAATAGACCAACACTTATGGAAATATAGTGTATAGGAATAATAAAGAACACAACATTGGAGTCGGAGAGGCCTAAGGCAGGATTAGATGCAATAATGCTGATTAGATGAGATTATAAAGTACTTGTAATCAAGCCCTCTATAAATGGTAGCTGTCTTTATTGTGGTATCATGACAATCAAATCTACACTTGAATTAAATTAATGTTTGATGATGATGAAGAAGAAAGAGGAGGAGGAGCAGGAGGAGGGGAAAGAAGAGAAGATAGGGATGGTCTCAGAAGTATCAGTGGAAAAAAAGATCCTGCCTTGAAATCTTGTAGAAGATGTGAAAACTTGCCAGTGGCCGCCCAGTATATTCTTTTTGAATTAGATCAGTCTCTGTAAGGGCTGCCACCTGTCTTGAACTTTTGAGGGACCCAGAATTCAGAATTCTGGCTCCTCCTTTCCCTATTCCAGCCAAGTGGAGTTGGCTGAAACATTTATTCCTTCCTCTATCCACGTTGGGAATGACTTTTGAAAGTTTGCATTTGGTCTCTCTCTCTCTCTCTTTTTTTTTTTTTTGTTGTATTTTATTTTTTAATATAATTTATTGTCAAATGGCTTACATACAACACCCAGTGCTCATCCCACCAAGTGCCCTCCTCAATGCCCATCACCCACTTTCCCCTCTCCCCCACCCCCACCCATCAATCCTCACTTTGTTCTCTGTACTTAAGAGGCTCTTATGGTTTGCTTCCTTCCCTCTCGGTTTGTAACTGTTTTTCCCTTCCCCCTTGGTCTTCTGTTAGGGTTCTCAAGATCCACATACGAGTGAAAACATGATCTCTGTCTTTCTCTGACTGACTTACTTCACTTAGCATAATACCCTTCAGTTCCATCCATGTTGCTGCAAATAGCAGGATTTCATTCTTTCTCATTCAGGTAGTATTCCATTGTATATATAAACCACATCTTCTGTATCCATTCGTCAGTTGATGGACATTTAGGCTCTTTCCATAATTTGGCTATCATTGAAAGTGCTGCTATAAACATTGGGGTACAAGTGCCCCTATGCATCAGCACTCCTGTATCCCTTGGGTAAATTCCTAGTAGTGCTATTGCTGGGTCATAGGGTAGATCTATTTTTAATTTTTTGAGGATCCTCCACACTGTTTTCCAGAGCAGCTGCACCCGTTTGTATTCCCACCAACAGTGCAAGAGGGTTCCCGTTTCTCCACATCTCACCAGCATCTATAGTTTCTTGATTTGTTCATTTTAGCCACTCTGACCGGTGTGAGTCTCTTTACGGGCATGCCACACAGAACATATCCAAAATATTTGGATTGGATGTTTCTCTGATATACTGGTTCTCAACGTATGCTTCACAAACCAGCAGCATCAACACCAGGTAGGAACTCATCAGAAATGTGAATTCTTAGAGCACCCTGGACATCCTGAACGGGAAGCTCTGAGGGTGACACCCAGCCATCCGTGTTTCCACAAGCCCTCCAGGTGATCCTGATGCCCGTGCATAGGTTTTCAGAACTGCTGCCCAAATGAAAGGCAATTAGGGGAGCCCCAAACTGTCCTCTCCATTTAGTGTGTGGGAGGTCTCTGATCTTCAAAGGAGAGGAGTAGGCAGAAGCAGGTTTGCTGGAGAACAGGTGTCTTCTGTAGCAAAGGGGAGGAACCAGAAAACTCTTTCTCAGTCAACCCCCAATCCTGAACATCTACTATGTCCCAGGAGCTGTGCTAAGTGCCAGGAAAACCATGGTGAACAAGATGTATGATTCCAGCTATCCAGTATCAAACAAAAGCGAAGGACCAGAAGCTCACACGCATCACAACAGCAAAGATGGAAAATGTGACAAAACCAAATTCTGGAGAAACAGGAAGCCTCGTGGGTGGCTGGTAAGAGTGTACATTGGCACATCCACTCTGCAGAGCAGTTTGGTGACACCTAGTTGAGCTGGAGACGTGCCAACTCTACAGCCTACCAGTTCCGTTCCTGAGTATATACCGTAGGACTGGAGAAGCTCCATTACTTTTCACGAGGAGAGATGTCCAGGAGTGTGTATAGCAGCACTGTTTATGACAGAAGAAAGCTGAATGCCCACTTACAGGAGAATGGGTAAGTAAATTGTGATACGGTTGTCCAGTAGAATGCCATCGTAACCAGTAGTAGTAACAGCAGTAGTGAAATAAGTGAATAAATGGAATAAGTGAAACATAATTTTGATAAATTGAAAAAATCATAATAGTGGGGGGAAAAGCTAAATCATGAAATGATATGTACAGCAGAATTCTACTCAAAGTTTTAAAACATGCAACACAATACTACATGTTGATAACAGCTCATTCATACACAATGAAAAGTATAAAAATATGCATGGAGGGGCACCTGGCTTGTTCAGTCAATGGAGCCTATAACTCTTGATCCTAGGGTCATGAGTTCGAGCCCTAGGTTGGGTGTGGAGATTACTAAAAATAAGAAATAAACTTAAAAAAAAATGTTAATGTACATGGAATAAAAAATGCATTCTGAGGATAAAGATCATCACTGGGAAGGGAGAGAGAGACAGAAGAAAAGGCACAGAACTGAGATGGGGTCCAGCAGGATGAGATTGTATTTGTTATGCTACATTTCTTAAGCTGAGTGAAGCATAAATGATTGTTCACTAAATCAGCCCACAGTTTTTTTTGTGTGTACCTGGAATAGCTCATAATGGAATAATTTTACATAAGCCACTACAAGTAGTTAATAAATAATTATAAATGTGGAAAGCACCATGAAGAGACGACAGGCTGTCATAAGAGGAGACATAACAAATCCCTTTATTTCAACCTTGCTTTTTACTTGCCTTCTTGAAAGTCTTACTGTCAGCTGCAACCAATCATAAATTAGATTTCGTTTTTGCTTGTCTATATTCTTTGATTTTCTGACCAAGGAAATAAACCATTTGGATTTCGAGATATGTAATTGATATTTTTGATGGGGGCAGTCAAAATCATTTACAAAAGTTTCTTGGGCATTTCAATGTTCTATATGTCTAACACATACTTGTAAGTATAGACACATTAGATGGTGAGTAGGGAATTCTGGGAGGATCTACATCAAGAAGTCAGCAGCCCTTATTTCTGGTGGGAGTATTAGAAATTTGTATTTGCATCTTAAAGTGACTCCTCATGTTTTCATCAACTCATCCCTTTCTCTTCTTTCTTCTGGAACAAAAACCCTCCTTCTTATGGGAAACCTATTCCTTGTATTTCAAGGGGGACTTGTTTCCACCTTCCCGGCCACTGGCTCACTAACATGTCCAATCAGAACATTTCATTTGTAGCCACAGGGATTGGCTGATTGGCTCAAGGATGCACATGTGATGCATGCCCAGCCAATCATATCCCTCCCTGAGACTCTTCTTTCCAGTAGGTTCTTCAAATGATGGGAATTAGTCTAGAGTTAGTCATGTTTACTTTTAGACCTCTTCTGCCTGGAATAGGCAGAAGAAATGGAGAAATGAATAGAGTGAGCAAGACAGCACCTTGCCAGGATTGTTTGAGCCCTGGATGTAGCCCTGCCTGACTCATCCCTGGAACAACATCCTTGTATTGATACATTTTCTTGAATCACCTACACCAGATTGGGATTGATTTCTGACACTTGAAGCTGAACATGTTCTGACTTTTACACTTCTATTTTGTTCCCCTCTATTTTCTACAATATCCACAATGAGCATGCATCACATGTAGAACATGTTTCAGAATTGAAGAAGAAGAGGAGGAGGAGGAGGAGGAGGAGGAGGAAGAAGGAGGAGGAGGAGGAGGAAAGGAAGGAAGGAAGGAAAGAAACAGCACATCAGTGTTTATCTGCAGAGGGCTCGCTCACAGACTCTTTTCCTCTAAGGTATAGGCCAAGCCCACCTAATTTGGAGGAGGCCATGGCTTGCTTCTGGCCCATGACCCCCACTGGCTCTTCTGAGGTCTCCAGGCCTGATTCACTGCTTCTAAACACTCTCCCCCTAACCAACAAATTACTGAAAAATCCACCTTTTCCAGCATCCCCTGTTGGTCCCTGCTTTACAGTGATAATTAGTATAAAGTTGGGTGTCTCTTTCCCTGTGGGAGAAAAATTCTATCACGGCATGAAGTGGAGCAGAGTGTGGGTGGCTTTAACAGGGAGGTAGGAAAGCTTATGTAAGTGACATTATTATATGTGATTATATCACCAGGGTAGGAGAAACTCATTCATATTTGGGTGTTATACCCACCATTAAGTTTTAGGCTTATGTGAAATAAAATGATGAAGAAAAGCCATGTTCTCTCTCCTTTGCCCAACCCCAGAATAACATCAACACTTATTCAGCCTTACTTGGTCTGGGCAGTGTTCTCAGCACCTTGCGTATACTAAATCCTCATAGCAACCCCATGAGGGGAACTGTCCCCATTTTATAGACAGGCAGACTGAGCTACAGAGATGTCCCAACTTTTCCCAGATCCCATAGCTGGAAAATGGGGGAGCCAAGACTCCAACCCATGCCGTTCATACCCCACATCCACCTTCTAAACCTCTCAGATAAATCAACACTGAAGCTCTGTACAAAACCAAAATCAACCAGTCAGATCTCTCAGTTTGGTCAAACACACCATAAATTTGTCAGCAAGAAGGGGGAAAAAACCCATCCAAACTATTTTTGTTTTCTTTTAATTAAATTGACTCCCTGGCTGTTGCAAACCCAGAATATCAGGAAGTGTTACAGACAACCTTGTGCGTATAAGGCAGAGATTTCAAACTGGAGAGCAGTAGACCAAATTCAGCCCACAGATGTGTTTGCTTTTGCTGGATCCAGCCATTTTTCAAAATGTTTTAAATAGAACACGTACTCTTGAGTTTATCACAGTCCCCACCACTGCCTAAGGTATTAGGCTTGGTCCACTCGCTTACAGGGAGGGAATCTGAATTAGCAGCATCTGGTCTAGGGAATGCTTGGTAACAAAAAGAAAACTCTTTTGTTGACTTCAAAAGAGTATTTGGGTAATAATAATAATAGCTAAAATGTGTGGAGTCCTTACTCTATGCCAGATCTCATATGAAGTGCCTTGCTTCATTTGATCATAACCAGTCTTGTGAGAGGTTATGGGTATGGTAACCAAGAGAGTGCACCCGCTGGACCTGAAATCTACCCACCTCATCAGTGATAGAGCATAGCAGGGAAACTAAGGCAGGCCCACTCCTAGAAACCACAGGACTCCTCTGACAGCCAACTTGGGACACCTCAACCTTTTTCATACTATGCCGTTCAGACGTTTCCACCCAACCCTCTCTCCTTCCCTCAGGGTCAGACTTTCACCGCAGTCTGACTTCTGTCACATAAATGTTCCACCTAATGAAGTCCTTGCACGTTGCTTCCCAGAGCCTCTTAGAGGACCCAGAGTGACACCGGGGCTCTCCCAAGATCACACAACTAGCAAGTGACAGAGCCGGGATTTCAACCAGGTCTACCCAACGCCACGAGCCAGAGTTCTGAACCATCATCTCAGACCCAACTTGGCCATGGCTCTAATTTTCTCAAACTTCTTGGTTCAAAGTAGCCAGAAATCACAGTCCGGACCCCAAAGTGGCCAGGGGCAAGAGGGAGAGTTTCAGACCCCAGGGTTACCGTCGAGTACTAGGAAAGAGCGTCGGCTACTCAGAGCTCAAGGAAGGAGGCACAGGCGACTGGAAAAGGGACATAGGTCTATGCTGCTCTTTTCCCACGGCCCTGTGGGAAACATGGCCCTGCAATACAAGAGCAAGCGCTGGACTGAGACTCTGGGAGTGCACCCAGCCTACCCTACAGAGACGCATCAGCAGCAGGCGGGAGTTGTGACGCAGGGCTCTGGAGCCCACAGAGTATGTTCGCGTCTACCATTATCACATTTGATCCTTAGGTGTAATCATTATATGTGTAAAATCTTTTAACTTTGTTAAATCATTTGCATGTTTAATTGCACCCTTGCGAACCGAGGCGAAATTCACTTTATTAATCATCACTAAATAAACCCCTGCAGCTACTCCACCCCACACGGCTTGGTGTTACACCCGCCTGGTGGGAGTGTCCTTACAGCTTTACTTGTGCGGTCCTCTTCAACACCATCCTTGGACTGCTCTGCCCAGAGCAAATCTTCCCAGGCAATCACACATCCTCTCCTTGCTCCTCCAGACCAGCAGCTTGGGAGAGCGACTGCCTCCAGCCTTGAGTGTCCCTCACAGTCCTCCACATCTGCCTCAGGGTCTGGGTCCTAGATCAGACTGTTCTCAGACACACGCTCCCCATTTGGTGAGAATCCACCCTTCAACGTTCCCATGATTTGGTGTCACTTTATTTTGTGAACTCTTGCATATTACAAGAGAAAACATGATATACCTTCTTGAACCTACAGATATTTAGGCCCAGAAAGTTGATATAACTTGCCCAAAGAGATCTCTTAATCTGCCATCCAGAGTCTTCCCTCCATTCTCTCACCTGCCAAGACAAACATTCTAACGCCCAAATCTGAGCTTACAATCTTCTGTTTAAAATCTGACAATGATGCCCCGTAACCTATGCCTGTTCCAGTCCTTTGTTTTCCCCAGTAGGACACACATGACAGGTGACATTCATGTGAGCAGTACACTCTTTGGATGTACAATGGAGGAGGCGGGATTGTAATTCCCAGCATACCTACCAACCCCATCTCTTTCTTTCTCTCTCTTCACAGAAGGACAGGAGAGAAACATTATCAGGGACACAGGTCCACATTCATTTTATGTTTCCACTTAGTAAATTGTTGAGAAGGTTCTTTCCAAGAACCATTATCACCCATAAAATGCTTCCCAAGGGGATGCTGCAAACGGACTTTAAGACTTGGACCCAGAAGCTAGTAGGTGCTCAGTAAATGTGGGTTGAATAAATAAAGGCATGAACAGCAGAAAATGGGGAATAGTGGGGTACAGTGGGCTACCAGACTGTGGCCTAGAGACGGTGAGGAATTGCTGCGTTTATGAAGTACCCAATGACATCAAGTGTTGGGTTTGCAGGACCCAAGCAAACTAAGGCTCAGGGTCCCATTTCCCCAACTGCGGTCACTCAAGAACCGCCATCTATAGATGTGTCATATCTGAGTTTTACCCACACCATTATTTACTTCACAGATTTATTAAAAAGCAACTCTCACTTCTAAAAACACTAAATACGTTTATTGAAAAATGGGAGCTTTGTAACACTCTTGTAAAAGGAAAACCAATATTGTTTGTCATAAGTTGTAAGCAACCATAAAAAATAAATACAGTGAAGACCTCCCCAAAAACTCAAATTTTAAGCAGAGTTCTCTGCTGAGAGCTCTGAGAGGCCTGCTGTCTCTTTACTAAAATAAAAGGGAGAAGGGCAGAACAGTGTTACAGCCACACTGCTATCAAATTGAGATATTCTCCTTGGTGCAACCAAGTTACAAGAGAACCAAAACGGGGCTGATGCGTCCCAGACGAGACTTGACTTGAGCACTGGTACGGCCTTAGTGCAAGCCACCATTGTCCCCTAACTCAAAGTGACCCAGGACCAGCAGCCTCGGCACCACCTGGGAGTTTGTTAGAAACGCAGGCTCCACTCTACGGCCATACCACCTTGAACGCACTCCATCTCTTCTGATCTTGGAAGCTGAGTAGGGTCAGGCCTGGTTAGTACTTGGATGGAAGAAATGCAGGCTCCAGGGTCAAGGCCCAGAGGCCATGTTTAACAAGCCCTGCAGGTAGGTGATTCCGATGCAGGCTTGAGTTCGAGACCACTGCCCTAGATTGCAAACACCTCCCATTGGGTCTACCTGAGTCCACTCTGTCCCCCACCCCACACCCACCAACATTCCCTTCTCCGCACAACCACCAAAGTGATCTTTCTAAAATCATAAATTATACCATCTCATTTCCCTGCTTAAACTCTCCAAAGATTTCCACTGGGCTTAAAATAAAATCCAAAGTTCTTCCTTTTCCTGCAAGGGTCAGAGGCTAACCCCTACTTCCCTCTCTAAAACCTATCTCTTACTACTCTCTTTCCTGGTGCTATGCTTCAGACACCCTGACCTTCTTTAAGTCCTTCAAATGTCCCCAAGAACACTCCTGGCTCAGGACCTTTGCACATACTATTCTCTCTGCCTAGAAAGCCAATGCTTTCTAGCAAAGGCTAGCAAAGGCTAGCATTCCTATGGTTCACTCCTTTGCTTCATTCAGTCCTTAATCAAGTGCTACCTCCTCAGGAAGCCCCAGACCACCCCATTAAAAGGCTGCCCGTCTTAGGGTGACCAACTGGGATAACTTATCTGGTGACCAACTTATCCCAGTTGGCCCAGGACTGTCCCAGTTTTTTAAAACTGAAAATCTGGGGCACCTGGGTGGCTCAGTTGGTTAAGCACACAACTTCATGAATTTGAACCCCACGTTGGGCTCTGTGCTGACAGCTCAGAGCCTGGAGCCTGCTTCAGATTCTGTGTCTCCCTCTCTCTCTGTCCCTCCCCTATTTTCCCTCTCTCTCTCTCTCTCTCTCTCTCTCTCTCTCTCTCTCTCACACACACACACACACACACACACACATTAAATAAACTAATAATTAATTAATTAATTAAATAATTAAATAATTAAATAATTAAATAAACATTAAAAAAAATATTAAAACTGAAAATCCTATGTGCTGGGAACCTCCCAGTTTATTGGGCCAATGAGAATGCCCATGTTTAAGGTTTTGAAAGCCAGTGCCAAACTGTTTTCTAAAAGGGTCAGACCCCCTGCATCCAGCGTTCCTGACTCTACCTTGCTCTATGCTGGCCAGAGCCAGCATTATCATTGCTAAAACCATTACGTGGCAAATGTAGCTGTTTGTGGTTTGCATTTCTTTGTTTGCTGGTTAGGCTGATCCTTCCCCCATGTGCTCAGGTAAGTGCATTTCATCTTTTTCCAGTTATCTGTCCACACCCCTTTGCTTGTCTTTCTACCCGGTTTCAGGACTTGTCTCACGGACCTGAGTTCTCTGAAAAATAAAGATATTAGCCCTTTCCCCTCATACATTGAAGGCTTACTTCTTTGCATTTGCTGATCCCTGTGCTCTGTCATATCCCTTCACATTTCTTTACTCTCCTTTTACCTGTTCATACCCCAGTTTGCATTTCTCATTTCACTTGGTTTTAGGCATTTTTCATAGCTAACTATTGAGTATCTACTTAGGGGAAGTCTCTTAAGTCTTCCCATCTCACTCAGAGAATAAGATACATTTCTTAAAATCATCTACAAGGCCCTTCATGACCTGCCTCTCCCTTTCCCGTGCCCTCCCCGCTATCACCTCTCTGACTTCAGTTCCTACCATTCTGCCCCTAGTTCTCTCTGCTCCAGACAACTTCAAACATACCAGCCATACTCCCACCTCAGGACCTTTGCACATGCTCTTTCTTCTGCCCAGAAGACTCTTTCACCCGGTATCTGTGTACTCCCTAACTCCCTCAGGTCTTTACTCCACTGTCATCTCAATTAGTCCTTTCCTGATCACCTTATCTCAAATTTCAGTCCCTGTAGTAGACAGAATAATGCCTTCCTTAGAAGATGTCCACATCCTGTTCCCAGGAACCTGTGAATATGTTACCTTCCATAGCAAAAGGAGAGATTGCAAATGTTGCAGATGTGATTAAATAAGGATTCTGAGACAAGGAGATGGCCTGGGTGAGCCAAATAGAATCACAAGGGTACTTATAAGAGGCAGGCAGAAGAGCCAACATCAGAGAAGGATATAAGACAAGGAAGCAGGGGTTGGAGTGATGCACGGCCAAGAACCAAGGCATGTGAGTATCCTTTAGAAGCTGGGCAAGGAAGGAAATGGATTCTCCCCTGGAGCCTCCAGGAGGAACTCAGTCCTGCAGACCCACTGTAGACTTCAGACCTCCAAAACTGTGAGATAATAAATATGGGTTGTTGGGCTCCTGGGTGGTTCAGTCAGTTAAGCCTCTGACTCTTGGTTTTTGCTCATGATCTCAAGGGTTTGTGGGATCAAGCCCTGCTTGGGGCTCTGTGCTGACAGCTTAGAGCCTGCTTGGGATTCTCTCTCTCCCTCTCTCTCTCTCTCTCTCAGAATAAATAAGCATTAAAAATAATAAATAAATAAACAAAACATCAGGGTTCTTTTAAGCTGTTACATTTGTAGTAAGTTATCACAGCAGCCATAACGAACTGATACAGTCCCCAATAACTCCCATCCACTTCCTGCTTTCCTTATTTCTTCTTGGCATTTGTCACTAAGCTCCTATAATTTTATATATTTCTCTTTTTTACTTTTGCCTTCCCCAACAGAATATAAATTCCTTGAGGACAGGGGTTGTTGTCTGTTTTGTTCACAGTGCCTGGCACACATCAGAAATTCAACAGCAGGAAAGCAGACGCAGAAAGCTTCTGCCCCCCTGTCAAATAGAAACTCTTGGTTAGCTGAGGTTGCTGGAAAGTCATCAGAGTCAAAAGGCCACTCTGGGGAGAACTAGGTCTTGAAGGAGATAGCAGGCACTGAAGGAAGATGAATCTGATATTCTAGAGAACTCTCAGGGTCACTCCATCCTTCACCTTCCAAACATGTGAGCCACGGGACACAGACAAAGCCTGAATTCCAGACAAGGACTTCCTGGGTTCATATTCCAGCTCAGTTCTGTCCAATACAATTGTATTGCAAACGAGTTACATTGTTTTAAATGTTCCAGTAGCTACATTTTAAAAGTTTGTTAAGAGGTGAAATTAATTTTTAATAATATGTTTTGTTTGGCTTAATAGAGCCAACATATTATAATTTCAACATGTAACCAACATTAAAAAAATTATTATTGAGGCTGGCTGGCTCAGTCAGAAGAGGATATAACTCCTTATCTCGGGGTTGTAAGTTCGAGCCCCACGTTGGGTATAGCGACTATGACAAAAATAAATAAATTTTTAAAAAATTATTAATGAGATATTTTACATTCTTTTTTTT